>NC_060142.1:43661997-44294690 GCF_021461385.2 Schistocerca piceifrons
TCTGTCCATTCTCCTCCACATCCACATCTCAAATGCTTCTAACCTTTTTTCATCCTCTCGTCTCAGCGTCCATGTTTCTGCCCATATGGTTCCCCACTACAGACAAAACATTTGCCAAGTATTTTCCTTACAGCTTTATCTAATTTGCCACATAACAGTCTCTTCTTTCTGTTGAATGCCTCCTTCGCTATGACAATTCGAGTTTTCACCTCCTGGTGACATCTCAAGTCTTCAGTTATTGTGCTTTCTGGATATTTAGATGCACTTTCTGGGCTAATGGTAGAGTGTCCTATTTTAATATTGGACAGTCTGCGTCTTGTACTGATGACCATACTCTTCGTTTTTGCTGTGTTTATTTGCATCCCATATTCCAAACAAGCTTCATTCAGATCAGATCTTTCAGCATGTTATTCACTGTCTGCTCATTTTCTGCCACTAATACCATGTCATCAGCAAATCTTATACATTCTATTCTCTTTCCACCAATACATATTCCTCTTTTCCCATCTAAGCCTTTCACAATAATCTCTTCAAGGTATGCTTTAAACATCAGTGGGGAAAGGCAACAACCTTGTCTAACACCTTGTCCAATGCTGCTTCCTTCTGACATTTAATTTCCAATCCTTATACTTACTTTCTGGTGTAAATATAAATTCTGTATCTGTCGTCTCTCTTTCCAGTCTACCCCCTCCCTCTTCAAAATATCCATCAGCTTGTTCCACTGAACTCTGTCAAAAGCATTTTCTAAATCTATAAAAACAGCAAAGATTTCTCTACCTTTTTCCGTATATCTTTCCCAATAGCATCTCTTGTTCCTTTTCCCCTTCTAAATCCAAACTGTTCTTCTGCAATTCCTCTATCCAGCATGCTGTATAGCCTTCTGTTCAACATTCTCAGCTACACTTTAGCTGCATGAGAAATTAGACTTATGGTCCTATGCTCTTCACATTTTTCAATGTCTCTCTTTTTCTCTGTTGGTATCATAACTGTTGCAAGGAAGTCCTCAGGCCATTCCCCTTTGCCATACAGGGTGTTACAAAAAGGTACGGCCAAACTTTCAGGAAACATTCCTCACACACAAAGAAAGAAAATATGTTATGTGGACATGTGTCCGGAAACGCTTACTTTCCATGTTAGAGCTCATTTTATTAATTCTCTTCAAATCACATTAATCATGGAATGGAAACACACAGCAACAGAACGTACCAGCGTGACTTCAAACACTGTTACAGGAAATGTTCAAAATGTCCTCCATTAGCGAGGATACATGCATCCACCCTCCGTCGCATGGAATCCCTGATGCGCTGATGCAGCCCTGGAGAATGGCGTATTGTATCACAGCCGTCCACAATACGAGCACGAAGAGTCTCTACATTTGGTACCGGGGTTGCGTAAACAAGATCTTTCAAATGCCCCCATAAATGAAAGTCAAGAGGGTTGAGGTCAGGAGAGCGTGGAGACCAATCCATCGGTCACCGAATCTGATGTTGAGAAGCGTACGAACACTTCGATTGAAATGTTCAGGAGCTCCATCGTGCATGAACCACATGTTGTGTCGTACTTGTAAAAGCACACGTTCTAGCAGCACAGGTAGAGTATCCTGTATGAAATCATGGCGGTGAACCGAGGAAGTACAGTACATACTGACGAAACTAAAATGAGCTCTAACATGGAAATTAAGCGTTTCCGGACACATGTCCACATAACATCTTTTCTTTATTTGTGTGTGAGGGATGTTTCCTGAAAGTTTGGCCGTACCTTCTTGTAACACCCTATATATCTCATTACAGAGAGAGACTATTTCTTTTCTTGCCTTGTTTCCCAGACACTTCCACAGTTCTGCTGGTAAATCACCAATTCCACATGCCTTTCTATTCCTCCTCCAGCGCCTTTTCTACTTCTGCTTCCAAGATGGTGAATCCCTTTCCATCTTCCGGCACATGTTGCTTCTCTTCAACCGTAATTTCGCTTTGTATTTCATCCCCTTATACAGACATTCAATATATTTTTGCCATCTGTTCAAAACCTCCTGTGGTTCTTCAGCTAGAGTACCATCCGCTCTTTCTATTTCCATGTTATTCCTCTTTCTTTAACGTTCAAAAACTATCTCACTAGCCAGTCTATAGATCATTTCATACCTTCCTTCTCCATTTTCTCTATGTTTTCGCATTTCTGTTTCATTCATTTTTCCCTTGCTTCTTCAGTTTCTCTTCTTAATTCATTATTCAGTTTCTTATACCTCTTTTTGCCTTCATCAGTTTCTACATTTTTCAGCTTTCTCCGACCTTTCATCTTTTTCGACATGTTTTCTCTTATCCATTCTTTCCTGGTACTTTGGGATACTCTAATTCCTAGTACTTCTTTGGCAGAGTCCATGAGTCCTTCCCTCATTTTTATCCATTTGTCATTAACACTTTCATCAACACTACCTCTTTCCCAATTTTCCATAAATCTGTTTTCCAAATCTGATGCCTTTCCTACCTCTTTGAGTCTTTCTATGTTTAGTCTTTCTTTTGCTTTACCTCTCCAGACTTTTTTGAACATCACTTGTATTTCTCCCACTACTAGGTTGTGGTCTGAATTTATATCTGCTCTTGGATAAGCTTTGGCATTCTTCAAACAGTTCCTAAACCTTTTTTGTATCATGATGTAGTCCAACTGATATCTTTCCCTATCCAAATTTGATATCCAAGTGTAATGTCTCCTTTTGTGGTGTTCAAATAATGTATTACCCACTACTAATGAATTTTCTTCACAGAAACGAATAAGTCTTTCACCTCTCTCATTTCTTATTTCTTATCCAAATTTTCCTGCTGTATCTTCATCTCTTTCTGCACCCACCACTGCATTCCAGTCCCCCATGATGATGATGATGCAGGCATTTCTATTGTCTTTCTTGATGAGTTCTCGTATTTTCTCATAATATTCTTCCACTTCCTCATCTCTATGCTGGCTGGTTGGCATATATACCTGCATTAACACCAAATCTATTGAACTACCCTTCAGTCTATCATCATCAGTCTTCCATCAATATACTGTGCCTTCATATTTTTCAGCTTTTGCCCTATCTATATTCCTACTCCGTTTACACCACTCTTGATTTCCTCAGAGTAAAAGAGGTTATAATCTCCACTTTATATCTCCCCATTCTCTCCCCATCTCATTTCACACAAACCAAGGGCTTCTAATCTGTTCCTATTCATCTCCTGTTTTGCATTCTCTAGCTTTCCTACTTGCAGTAGTGACCTCACATTCCATGTTCCAATCCTTATCTTTCCTTCCTTCATTGTCCCGTTCTTCCTTTCAAATATGTCTTCTTTCAATGTGTTACCCTCCCAAAGATCTGAATGAGGGGAAGTTTTAACTCTGGAACCTTTCACATGGAGAGACATACCATGTACTGCTTGGAAATGTAATGTGGCAGTTTCCCGTACTTTCCACATAGGCAGTAGGTTGCCCAGCCAAAAATCAGCAGCTGTGTGTAGCCGCCCCTCTTGGGTGCAGTAACCAAAGAGAAAAGGTGCTTCTTCCGCCAGCTTCACCATTCTGAAAGACTCTCTCTTCGCTGTCACTGCCGTTGAGGTCTTATCCATGTAACAGGAAACGGTAGGAAAAGGACATGGTGAGAACAGGTTTGGGATAGGAAAGGGGGAGCGATAGGCCGTTGTGGGACACACTTTGTCTGGCTCCTCCCCTGTGGCCTGTCCATCCTGGGTGATCCTTCTGGTAGCTAAGCTACCGTCGGTATAGCTCTCCAGATCCAGAGGACGCAAACCTCCTCACCCACACGAACAGTGCTACGTTAAGGCGGTGTCCCCTGAGGAGGACTTCCCTACCACACATACCTTAGATGCATACAGTAATAGTAGCATCGTTAGGAACACTGGTACTGCCACTGTTACTAACATTCTCGTGTGTCGGAATCGGCAATGTTGCAGCGACTCTTACTGATTATATCTAGAATAATGAAGGACAACTGTTGTCCAAAACTGTGTGTGCCAAAGCTATAATTGTGAACATACAGTGACGGAAAAAAATCGCAGCGCCAAAAAAGTAATTAATGTAGAGTAAAGAAATTTCGGCCGACGGCGTTACCGATCATCAGTTCCCGAAGTTCAGCTCTGTTGAGCTTGGATAGCAATTGGATGGACCACCGTCTGCGTCTGCCGAGCACTGTTGGCAGGTAGGGTGCAGTCATCCCTTGTGAGACCAGTTGAGGAGCTGCTCGACTGAGACTGAGAACTAGCGGCGCTGGTCACAGAAACTGGCAACAGCTGGGAGAGTGGTGTGCTGACCACATGCCCCTCCATATCCCCTATCTGCAGGGGATGACATGGCGGTAGGTCTGTATCGTTGGGCCTTATGAGGCCTGTTCGGATAGAGTTATTGAAATCTTGGTAATAAATTTGGCTGAGTAACATACAGGGCTATTACAAATGATTGAAGCAATTTCATAAATTCACTGTAGCTCCATTCATTGACATATGGTCACGACACACTACAGATACGTAGAAAAACTCATAAAGTTTTGTTCGGCTGAAGCCGCACTTCAGGTTTCTGCCGCCAGAGCGCTCGAGAGCGCAGTGAGACAAAATGGCGACAGGAGCCGAGAAAGCATATGTCGTGCTTGAAATGCACTCACATCAGTCAGTCATAACAGTGCAACGACACTTCAGGACGAAGTTCAACAAATATCCACCAACTGCTAACTCCATTCGGCGATGGTACGCGCAGTTTAAAGCTTCTGGATGCCTCTGTAAGGGGAAATCAACGGGTCGGCCTGCAGTGAGCGAAGAAGCGGTTGAACGCGCGCGGGCAAGTTTCACGCGTAGCCCGCGGAAGTCGACGAATAAAGCAAGCAGGGAGCTAAACCTACCACAGCCGACGGTTTGGAAAACCTTACGGAAAAGGCTAAAGCAGAAGCCTTACCGTTTACAATTGCTACAAGCCCCGACACCCGATGACAAAGTCAAACGCTTTGAATTTTCGGCGCGGTTGCAACAGCTCATGGAAGAGGATGCGTTCAGTGTGAAACTTGTTTTCAGTGATGAAGCAACATTTTTTCTTAATGGTGAAGTGAACAGACACAATGTGCGAATCTGGGCGGTAGAGAATCCTCACGCATTCGTGCAGCAAATTCGCAATTCACCAAAAGTTAACGTGTTTTGTGCAATCTCAGGGTTTAAAGTTTACGGCCCCTTTTTCTTCTGCAAAAAAAAAAAAAAACGTTACAGGACACGTGTATCTGGACATGCTGGAAAATTGGCTCATGCCACAACTGGAGACCGACAGCGCCGACTTCATCTTTCAACAGGATGGTGCTCCACCGCACTTCCATCATGATGTTCGGCATTTCTTAAACAGGAGATTGGAAAACCGATGGATCGTTCGTGGTGGAGATCATGATCAGCAATTCATGTCATGGCCTCCACGCTCTCCCGACTTAACCCCATGCGATTTCTTTCTGTGGGGTTATGTGAAAGATTCAGTGTTTAAACCTCCTCTACCAAGAAACGTGCCAGAACTGCGAGCTCGCATCAACCATGCTTTCGAAGTCATTGATGGGGACATGCTGCGCCGAGTGTGGGAGGAACTTGATTATCGGCTTGATGTCTGCCGAATCACTAAAGGGGCACATATCGAACATTTGTGAATGCCTAAAAAAACTTTTTGAGTTTTTGTATGTGTGTGCAAAGCATTGTGAAAATATCTCAAATAATAAAGTTATTGTAGAGCTGTGAAATCGCTTCAATCATTTGTAATAACCCTGTATTTAAGTGATCACAAGATTACAGGTTAAGGTAAGTATAAGATAAGCAAGAGCAAATGTCAAATGATGGTACAGTAATAACCAGTGCAACCGACAGAACTTTAACTGCAAATGTGAAAATGGGTATGCATTGAGTTGTACAGGTGCAGGGTGTCAGTTTGTGGGGTGGAGTTCCATGGTTGCGTTTGGTTGGCCAGCACAGGTGCAGTTAATGCTGCTTGTTAATAACGCCGGCATTGTCGTCCGACGCTGTTGCATATGTGCTCGATTGTAGACAGATCTGGTGATCGAGCAGGCCAAGGCAACATGTCGACATTCTGTAGAGCATGTTACGTTACAACAGCGGTATGTTGGCGAGCGTTATCCTGGTGGAAACACCCCTGTAATGCACTTAATGAATGGCAGCACATCAGGTCGAATCAGCAGATTGACGTATAAATTTGCATCCAGGATGCGTGGGATAACCACTAGAGTACTTCTGCTGTCACGCAAAATCGCACCCCAGACCATAACTCCAGGTGTAGGTTCAGTGTTTCTATCCCGCCTCCTTCTAATCAACAAACGGCCATCACTGGCACCGAGGCAGAATTAGCTTCATCAGAAAACACCTGCCCGCCAATGAGCTCTCGCTTGACATCATTGAAGTCGGAAATGGGGGTGGTTTGGGTCAGTGGACTGCACATTGCAGGACGACTGGTTCGGAACTGCCCTTGGAGTAAACGATTTGTAACAGTTCGCTGTGTCACCGTGGTGCCAACTGCTGCTCAAATTGCTGCCGCACATGCAGTACGATGCTCCAGAGCCCCCCTCCCAACACGATGGTTATCGTTCTCGTCAGTGCGATATGGCCGTCCGGAGCCCGGTCTTCTTGCGACCGTACATTCTCGTGACCGCCTCTGCCAGTATTTATGTACAGTGGCTGCATTACTGCCAAGTCTTTCTGCAGTATCGCAGAAGGAACATCCAGCTTCTCGTAGCCCTATTACACGCCCTCTTTCAAACTCAGTGAGGTGCTGATAATGATCTCTTCGTCGCCTTACAGAAATTCTTGACTAACATGAACTCATCACGTCAAGTCTCAAGGGCAACTAACATACGACCGTAACAGCGTGTATTTAAAGCAGACCTGATTTGTATCCTCATAAAGGCGCTATGCGACTAGGCGACTAGTGCTATCGACTGGCGGCAAATTTGAATAGACATCATGTTCTAGATACAGAAACAGGCCTTCGAATACGAAAAGCTCCTTCTTGGTGTTACGATTTTTTTGTCGGTATTGTTAATAAACAAGAGAACTTCCACGTCTCTGACAAAACACCCTGAAAACCAATGGTCAAAGTAATCAGATGGAGTTTGTACACACTCAGTTCCAAAAAGCATCATTTGTGTAGTTTGAAGTTCAAAGTGTCATTATTGTTGTGGGAAAGTTGACATTTCTGGTGTCCCGTGTCCATTAGGCTCTAGACCCCCTCTTCCATATCTGCTTGTTGTTGTTGTTGTTGTGGTCTTCAGTCCAGAGACTGGTTTGGTGCAGCTCTCCATGCTACTCTATCCTGTGCAAGCTGCTTCATCTCCCAGTAGCTGCTGCAATCTACATCCTTCTGAATCTGCTTAGTGTATTCATCTCCTGGTCTCCCTCTACGATTTTTACCCTCAACGCTGCCCTCCAATACTAAATTTGAGATCCCTTGATGCCTCAGAACATGTCATACCAACCGATCCCTTCTTCTAGTCAAGTTTTGCCACAAACTTCTCTTCTCCCCAATCCTCTTCAATACCTCCTCATTAGTTATGTGATCTACCCATCTAATCTTCAGCATTCTTCTGTAGCACCACATTTTGAAAGCTTCTATTCTCTTCTTGTCCAAACTATTTACCGTCCATGTTTCACTTCCATACATGGCTACCCTCCATACAAATACTTTCAGAAATGACTTCCTGACACTTAAATCTATACTCGATGTTAACAAATTCCTCTTCTTCAGAAATGCTTTCCTAGCCATTGTCAGTCCACATTTTATATCCTCTATACTTCGACCATCGTCAGTTATTTTGCTCCCCAAATAGCAAAACTCTTTTACTACTTCAAGTGACTCATTTCCTAATCTAATTCCCTCAGCATCACCCGACTTAATTCGACTACATTCTATTATCCTCGTTTTGCTTTTGTTGATGTTCATCTTATATCCTCCTTTCAAGACACTATCCATTCCGTTCAACTACTCTTCCAAGTCCTTTGCTGTCTCTGATAAAATTACAATGTCATCGGCGAACCTCAAAGTTTTTATTTCTTCTCCATGGATTTTAATACCTACTCCGAATTTTTCTTACATAATCAATTTGGCTCAGTACAAATGACCATCACAAATTGCGTTCCTGACATTTCCGCATGTTGTTCAGTCAGAATGTCTTCGAGGATTCATTTTGGGAGGTTTTGAATAAATGATACATGTTTCTAAACCTTTGTAACAAACGTAGGGGACTGATTCCTAAGATTGAAAAAAGACAAATTGTTCAGCACAGGCTCCAGTTTCTAACAATGTAACTGTCATGGTGGTAAACCACTCAGATCGAATGATACTGCAGTATTAGTAAGTGTAATACTTCATTTACATAGATTTCTTTTCTTTATGCATGAAGTAATAATGTATGAATATCCTCCCCTCTGCTACTGTGTGCTCATGACATTAACATTCTTACCTGCCACCAATACTAATATCAATCTGCCCGTTGGCGGTCACATTGATCAGCTCCACAGTTCAAAATCTTCTTGCCCTGACAGAAGCTCATACACAAAAACGTCACAGTTGCTTCATAGGTATTTCATGCTTTTATTGTCCAGCACTCTTTTCGTGTCATTCGCGAGCCTTGAATTGTTGTTACAGAGTTAGATCTTCACTAAGACGATAGATATGATCTATCAGGGCTGCTTAGCTCTAGCATTTTTATACACTGAAGAGCCAAAGAAATGCACGCGTATTCAGAGATACGTAAATAGGCAGAACACGACGCTGCGGTCGGCGGCGCCTATTTAAGTGTTTGCCTCAGTTGTTAGATCGGTTACTGCTGCTACAGTGGCAGGTTATCAAGTTTTAACTGCGTTTGAACGTAGTGTTATAGTTGGCGCACGAGCGATGGGACACACAGCATGAAGTGGGGATTTTCCTGTAAGATTTTCCTGTAAGATCATTTCACGAGTGTACCAAGTAACTGCAAAAAGGTAGGAATTTAAGGAGATGGGACCTGGATAAACTGAAAGAACCAGAGGTTGTACAGAGTTTCAGGGAGAGCATGAGGGAACAATTGACAGGAATGGGGGAAAGAAATACAGTAGAAGAAGAATGGGTAGCTTTCAGGAATGAAGTAGTGAAGGCGGCAGAGGATCAAGTAGGTAAAAAGACAAGGGCTAGTAGAAATCCTTGGGTAACAGAAGAAATATTGAATTTAATTGATGAAAGGAGAAAATATAAAAACGCAGTAAATGAACCAGGCAAAAAGGAATACAGACGTCTAAAAATGAGATTGACAGGAAGTGCAAAATGGCTAAGCAGGGATGGCTAGAGGACAAATGTAAGGATGTAGAGGCTTATCTCACTAGGGGTAAGATAGATACTGCCTACAGAAAAATTAAAGAGACCTTTGGAGAAAAGAGAGCCACTTGTATGAATATCAAGAGCTCAGATGGAAACCCAGTTCTAAGCAAAGAAGGGAAAGCAGAAAGGTGGAAGGAGTATATAGAGCGTCTATACAAGGGCGATGTACTTGAGGACAATATTATGGAAATGGAAGAGGATGTAGATGAAGATGAAATGGGAGATACGATACTGCGTGAAGAGTTTGACAGAGCACTGAAAGACCTGAGTCGAAACAAGGCCCCGGGAGTAGACAACATTCCATTGGAACTACTGACGGCCTTGGGAGAGCCAGTCGTGAGAAAACTCTACCATCTGGTGAGCGAGATATATGAGACAGGTGAAATACCCTCAGACTTCAAGAAGAACATAATAATTCTAATCCCTAAGAAAGCAGATGTTGACAGATATGAAAATTACCGAACTATCAGTTTAATAAGCCACAGCTGCAAAATACTAACGCGAATTCTTTACAGACGAATGGAAAAACTGGTAGAAGCCGACCTCGGGGAAGATCAGTTTGGATTCCGCAGAAATGTTGGAACACGTGAAGCAATACTGACCCTACGACTTATCTTAGAAAATAGATTAAGGAAAGGCAAACCTACGTTTCTAGCATTTGTAGACTTAGAGAAAGCTTTCGACAATGTTGACTGAAATACTCTCTTTCAAATTGTAAAGATGGCAGGGGTAAAATACAAGGAGCGAAAGGCTATTTACAATTTGTACAGAAACCATACGGCAGTTATAAGTGTCCTGGGGCATCAAAGGGAAGCAGCGGTTGGGAAGGGAGTGAGACAGGGTTGTAGCTTGTCCTCGATGTTATTCAATCTGTATATTGAGCAAGCAGTAAAGGAAACAAAAGAAAAATTCGGAGTAGGTATTAAAATCCATGGAGAAGAAATAAAAATGTTGAGGTTCGCCGATGACATTGTAATTCTGTCAGGGGCGGCAAAGGACTTGGAAGAGCAGTTGAACGGAATGGGCAGTGTCTTGAAAGGAGGATATAAGATGAACATCAACAAAAGCGAAACGAGGATAATGGAATGTAGTCGAATTAAGTCGGGTGATGCTGAGGGAATTAGATTAGGGAATGAGACACTTAAAGTAGTAAAGGAGTTTTGCTATTTGGGGAGCAAAGTAACTGATGATGGTCGAAGTAGAGAGGATATAAAATGTAGACTGGTAATGGCAAGGAAAGCGTTTCTGAAGAAGAGAAATTTGTTAACATCGAGTATAGATTTAAGTGTAAGGAAGTCATTTCTGAAAGTATTTGTATGGAGTGTAGCCATGTATGGAAGTGAAACATGGACGACAAATAGTTTGGACAAGAAGAGAATAGAAGCATTCGAAATGTGGTGCTACAGAAGAATGCTGAAGATTAGATGGGTGGATCACATAACTAATGAGGAGGTATTGAATAGAATTGTGGAGAGGAGGAGTTTGTGGCACAACTTGAGAAGAAGTGGGTAGGACATGTTCTGAGGCATGAAGGGATCACAAATTTAGCATTGGATGGCAGCGTGGAGAGTAAAAATCGTAGAGGGAGAGCAAGAGATGAATACACTAAGCAGATTCAGAAGGATGTAGGTTGCAGTAAGTACTGGGAGATGAAGAGGCTTGCACAGGACAGGGTAGCGTGGAGAGCTGCATCGGACGAGTCTCAGGACTGAAGACAGCAACAACAACAATAATGAATATCAGGAATCTGGTAAAACATCTCCGAAATCGCTGCGGCCGGAAAAAAGATCCTGCAAGAGCGGGACCAACGATGACTGAAGAGAATCGTTCAACGTGACAGAAGTGCAATCCTTCCGAAAATAGCTGCAGATTTCAGTGCTGGGCCATCAACACGTGTCAGCGTGCGAAGCATTCAACGGAACGTCATCGATAGGGGCTTTCGGAGCCGAATGCTCTCCCATGTACCCTTTATGGTTGCACGACACCAAGCTTTACACCTCGACCGACATTGGACTGTCGATGACTGGAAACATGTTGCCTAGTCGGACAAGTCCCGTTTCAAATTGTATCGAGCGGATGACCGTGTACGGGTATGGAGACAACCTCATGAATCCATCTACCCTGCATGTCAGCAGGGGACTGTTCAAGCTGGTATAGGCTCTGTAATGGTGTGGGGTATGATCGTCTGCATCCGTTCGTGTCCATTGTGCATTCCGACGGACTTGGGCAATTCGAGAAGAACACTGCGACACTCTAAACGTCCAGAATTGTTACAGAGTGGCTCCAGGAACACTCTTTTGAGTGTTAAACACTTCTACGGGCTTCCAACGTCCACAGACATGAACATTATTGAGCATATCTGGGATGCCTTACAAGGTGCTATTCAGAATAGATCTCCACCCCCTCGTGCTCTTACGGATTTATGGACAACCATGCAGGATTCATGGTGTCAATTCCCTCCAGCACTACTTCAGTCATTAGTCGAGTCCATACTCCGCCGCGTTGTGGCATTTCTGCGTGCTCGCGCGGCCCAACACGATACCATGCAGGTGTACCAGTTTCTTTGGTTCTTCAGTGTATTATTACTCGTGGATTTATGCTTGGAGAATAAGTGGTTCTCGCCACCTGCTCTGCAAGCTCTCCTCAACCTCTCCGCTAGAAGCTCCTAGAAGATGTTCACCATAATGGGCGCAGTTTCTCCTATCAGATTCAAACTGTGGGTAGATGCTTCGAACCTGTGGTGTGACGTCTGCCTCACTCAAATGTGATGATACATCAAAGTGTCAGCTCTCATGTAACTGGAAAGAACTTAAAGTAAATTTGCAAACATAGCATGTAGTGACTTGGATCTTTGTACATCACTAAGTAGTGTCAACAACTCTGTTACTAGAAAAAAGCTGTCACTGCTCAAGACTTACCCTAACCGGAACACTGTTGCAGCCTGCGATACTTATGTGACAGCGCAGAATTCTATGACTATTTGGATGTTTTTCCTTATTACAGTATTGGTAAAACTATATCTGAGAGGTTATTTTTGTTGCATTTTCAGTTAAAAATGAACTTGCAAAATCACTTTCAGAGGCCCCCCTCCCCCTTTTTCCAAGGCAACTATTGACTAACTGATGACAATGTGTCTTCAAATCGCGTATGGAAAATATATTCGTTTTATTAGTATCTGTCCTTAAATCGATAAACATCTCGGATTACGATTTGTTGGTGACAATATGGAATTTTGCATCACATCCCTGCCACTGACAAAGGTTCTGTGAAGTGCTATTCTGTCGAAAAGTAGCATTTTGAGACAGTGGCTGTGTACAAAATACACGTTGAGTCTTGCCGAACAGATAAAAGCAAACAGCCGCTTTTTGTAATGCTCTTTATTTGCATAAATAGCGCCGTTCATCATCAGACAGTTTGAGCATTTTAAGACACATTTTGTTGTAGTTCACATTGGTTCAAATGGTTCAAATGGCTCTGAGGTCATGAGTCTCCTAGAACTTAGAACTACATAAACCTAACTAACCTAAGGACATCGCACACATTCATGCCCGAGGTAGGATTCGAACCTGCGACTGTAGCGGTCGCGCGGTTCCAGACTGAAGCGCCTAGAACCGCTCGGCCACTCCGGCCGGCACATTGGTTTTCACTTTTTATTCGCCCATATGGTAAAAATTCCTTGAGGTGGTGGTGCCCTACGACCAAAACATGATGTGGAAAACTTTCTAATTAACTGTTGTTGGTGCCTCATATCCAATTCGAGTGATTTAAACAAATTTTTAATGCGGAAATGTTTAGGTTACCTACGTCTCAAATTTCTCAGCATTACGTCGCAATGAAAACAAGCAGTCAACGTGAACAATTCTGTCGGTTCGAAACAGGTAACGATATTTATGTAATCTTAAACAAATACCATTATAAAAAGTGCTGTTGTTTTCTCTGCGGGAATCGACCTGTGTTCTGGGAAGTGATTTTTTTATCATTGTTTTACTACAGAACATGAAAGTCTTGAAAGCAATACCAAGTCATCACAACATGAGAAAATGTCACGTTAATGGAAATGCCCACTTTAGATAGTGTGCTTAATTCAACCTGAGCATTACAAACACGTTCTTTAGGCTTCTTCAAAAATACATACATCAAAAAATGTTTTGCATCACCACGGTTCCGAGAGTTCCGGAACCTGTACCGAAACTTGGAATAGAGATCAACATAAACATCATTTCCACCCTTTTAATTGCTCATGAAAACCACACATTGCCTGTTGTACCACCATACAGCGAGACCTTCAGAGGTGGTGGTCCAGATTGCTGTACACACCGATACCTCTAACACCCAGTAGCACGTCCTCTTGCATTGATGCATGCCTATATTCGTCGTGACATACTATCCACATGTTCATCAAGGCATTGTTGGTCCAGATTGTCCCACTCCTCAACGGCGATTCGGCGTAGATCCCTCAGAGTGGTTCGTGGGTCACGTCGTCCACAAGCAGCCATTTTTAATCTATCCCAGGCACGTTCGATAGGGTTCGTGTCTAGAGGACATGCTGGCCACTCTAGTCGAGCGATGTCGTTATCCTGAGGGAAGTCATCCACAAGATGTGCACGATTGGGGCGCGAATTGTCGTCCTCGAAGACGAATGCCTCGCCAATATGCTGCCGATATGGTTGCACTATCGGTCGGAGCACGGTATTTACGTATTTTACAGCCTTTACTGCGCCTTCCATAACCACCAGCGGCGTACGTCGGCCCCACATAATGCCACCACATAACAGCAGGGAACCTCCGCCTTGCTGCACTCACTGGACAGTGTGTCTAAGGCGTTCAGCCTCACCGGGTTGCCTCCAAACACGTCTCCGTCGATTGTCTGGTTGAAGGCATATGCGACACTCATCGATGAAGAGAACGTGATGCGAATCCTGAGCGGTCCATTCGGCGTGTTGTTGGGCCCATCTGTACCCCGCTGCATGGTGTCACGGTTGGAAAGATGGACCTCGCCATGGACGTCGGGAGTGAAGTTGCGCATCATGCAGCCTATTGTGCACTGTTTGAGTCGTAACACGACGTCCTGTGGCTGCACAAAAAGCTTTATTAAACATGTGGCGTTGCTATCAGGGTTCCTCCGAACCATAATCCGTAGGCAGCGGTCATCAACTGCAGTAGTAGCCCTAGGACGGCCTGAGCATGTCATCGACAGTTCCTGTCTCCCTGTATCTCCTCCATGTCCGAACAACATCGCTTTGGTTCACTCCGAGACGCCTGGACACTTCCATTGTTGAGAGCCCTTCCTGGCACAAAGTAACAATGCGGACGAGATCAAACCGCGGTATAGACCGTCTAGGCATGGTTGAACTACAGACAACACGAGCCGTGTACCTCCTTCTTGGTGGAATGACTGGAACTGATCGGCTGTCGGACCCCTCCATCTAAAAGGCACTGCGGGTTTAGTGACATCTCTGAACAGTCAAAGGGACTGTGTCTGTGATACAATACCCATAGTCAACGTCTATCTTAAAGAGTCCTGGAAACTGGCGTGATGCATAATTTTTTTTGATGTGTGTAGAAAATATTTCGGATGCATCCTCACTCTAGGCAATGGAACCTTCTGGATTATGAATTGGCATGCATGATAGTTCTCAGGGGTGCTTCAACAAGCTGGTCACTGCAAAGAGACAAGTCATCAGCACGAAGCCGAATATTGGACTTCAGAACCTCATTCAGAATGTGCTTCAGTTGCTGCTGAATCGCGTTCTTGCACCAAACCTCTGCACAAATTAGCTAGTCGAGTTGTAAGTAAATTGCTGAAAAAAAGTCTTAGACTGGTTAGATGATTCTGAAGTGGATATACAGACACTTATGGGCGACTTGAGATATCAAATAAGAAGTGTACTCCGGTGTAAAATTCGACAAGACTTCAAGACAAAGATGTTAAAAGTCCAGTTGTGGACAATGACCGCTTTTCTGTCGTTAATACATAACTATGAAAATTGCATAGACTTTGTCCCAGTTTGTTTGATATCCTTGCAGTCATATTTGGATCAAGACGTAAACTTACTGCACTAACATGTTCACTTGATTGGGCACAGCATTTCACAGTTCTGAGAAAGTTTACGGGATGATGAGTTGAGCACTGGCACTAAATACGTGAAATGTATGATCAGATTTAGCTTATGTATGTTCGTTACATTGCTTTACCACAGCATTAGAAGCATATGTGCGACCAAGATTTGAAAAATTTCATCCAGCAGTGGAGAACGCGTGGCAAAACATATGGGCTTAGATAGTTCAAATGGTTCAAATGGCTCTGAGCACTATGGGACTTAACATCTGAGGTCATCAGTCCCCTAGAACTTAGAACTACTTAAACCTAACGAACTAAGGACATCACACACATCCATACCCGAGGCAGGATTCGAACCTGCGGTTCCAGACTGAAGCGCCTAGAACCGCTCGGCCACACCGGCCGGCTTAGATAATTAACCCACAGAAGTTGTCAAATAGTGAGTCCTAATATCAACATCTGATTGTTTGGTATTAGTGTGGTACAAATGATTCCCGAAAGTCATTGTGGTTTCCAACCAAAGTGGGACATAGTCGATAGGATTTTGGTAACTATACAATGTCGAGGGATTAGCCATGAGCAACCCTGCAATTTTTACAATTGTTGTTACGATTAAGAGAACACACTCCACTATTTGCTATAGGTTTTGCTATGAACTGTTCTGGGACACTGTTTATTGAAATAAACCAAAATTATAAGCAAGAGTTACCTAGAATAACCTGAACAGGAATGAAATTCACCTACACAAAAATGTACACTGATGAGCCAAAGAAACTGGTACACCTGCCTTATATCGTGTAGGGCCCCCACGAGGACACAGAAGTGCCACTACACGACTAGGCATGCACTTCACTATTGCCTAATTGGACTAGACTAACGTCCGAAGTAGTGCTGAGGGAATTGACACCGTGTATATTGTAGGTCTGTCCATAAATCCGTAAGAGTTTGGTGGTAAGCGGAAGTGTTTAAACTCAGAAGAGTGTTCCGGAGCCACTCTGTAGCAATTCTGGACGTGTGGGGTGTCGCATTGTCCTGCTCGAATTGCCCAAGTCCGTCGGAGTGCACAATGGACATGAATGGATGCGGACGATCAGACAAGATGATTACGTACGTGTCACCTGTCAGTGTCGTATCAAGACGTATCGGGTGTGCCATATAGCTCCAACTGAACACGCCCCACACTACTGCAGCTTGAACAGTCCTCTCCTGACATACAGGGTCCATGGATTCATGAGGTTGTCTCCATACCCGTACACGTCCATCCGCTCGATACAATTTGAAACGAAACTCGTGTGACCAGGCAACATGTTTCCAGCCATAAACAGTCGAATGTCGGTGAGACATAAATCTTTATGTCGTGCAGTCATCAAGGGTACACGAGTGGGCCTTCAGCTCCGAAATACACATCGATGATATTTCATTGAATGGTTCGCACGCTGACACTTGTTGATGGCCCAACATTGAGATCTGCAGCAATTTGTGGAAGGGTTGCACTTCTGTCACGAACGATTCTCTTCAGTCGTCGTTGGTCCCGTTCTTGCAGGATCTTTTTCCGTTCGCAGCCATGTCGGAGATTTGGTGTTTTGCTGATTCCTGATATTCATGGTACATTAGTGAAATGGTCGTACGGCAAAATCCCCACTTCATCCCTACGTCAAAGGTGTTATGTCGCATCGCTCGAGCGCCGATTATAACACCACGTTCAAACTCACTTAAATCTTGATAACCTGCCATTGTAGCAGCAGTGACAGATCTAACAACTGCTTGTTGTCTTATATAGGCGTTGCCAACTGCAGGGCCGTATTCTTCCTGTTTACACATCTCTTATTGCCTATAACTGTTTCTTTGGCGCTTCAGTGTATAACGAATAACACCATCCACATCCAACTCTGCAAACGTGGCCGACGATGTCTTACTAATGTCTTACTAATCGCTGGAACAGTTGGTGTTCCCCATAAACAGGCAATGACGTACGTCGCTTCGCAACACGGACACGCAAAACAAAACACTGACAGTCCACAACGTAATCAGACGTCACCAAGGGTGCATGTTCACCATGATTCTATCGTTCTGTTCTTGTGTGTTTCCCATGATTAGTGAGTTGGAGAAAATTAGTTGTGACACGGAAACCAATCGTTTCCAGACCCATGTCAATACACATTGTGATGAAAAGCATCCGGACACCCCGAAAGACAAACGTTTTTCATATTAGTTGCATTGTGCTGCCACCTACTGCCAGGCACTTCATATCAGCGACATCAGTAGTCATTAGACATGGTGAGACAGCAGAATGGGGTGCTCCATGCAACTCACGGACTTCGAATATGGTCAGGTGATTGGGTGTCACTTGTGTCATACGTCTGTAAGGAAGATTTTCAGACTCCTAAACATCCCTAGGTCCACTGTTTCCGATGTGATAGTGAAGTGGAAACGTGATGGAACACGTACAGCACAAAAGCGTACAGGCCGACCTCGTCTGTTGACTGACAGAGACCGCTGACAGTTGAAGAGGGCCGTAATGTGTAATAGGCAGACATGTGTCCAGACCATCATACAGGAATTCCGAACTGCATCAGGATTCACTGCAAGTACTATGACAGTTAGGCGGGAGGTGAGAAAACTTGGATTTCATGGTCGAGCGGCTGCTAATAACCCACACATTATGCCGGTAAATGCCAAACGACGCCTCGCTTCGTGTAAGGAGCTAAAACATTGGACGATTGAACAGAGGGAAAACCTTGTGTGGAGTGACGAATCACAGTACACAATGTGGCGATCCGATGGCAGGGTGTGGCTATGGCGAATGCCCGGTGAACGTTATCTGCCAGCGTGTGTAGTGCCAACAGTAAAATTCGGAGGCGGTGGTGTTATGGTGTAGTCGTGTTTTCCATGGAGAGGGCTTGCACCCCCTTTTGTTTTACGTGGCACTATCACAGCATAGGCCTCCATTAATAAGTACCTTCTTCCTTCCCACTGTTTAAGAGCAAGTTGGGGATGGCGATTGCATCTTTCAATACGATCGAGCACCTGTCCATAATGCACGCCCTATGCTGGAGTGGTTACACGACAATAACATCCCTGTAATGGACTGGCCTGCACAGAGTCCTGACTTGAATCCTATAGAAGACCTTTGGGATGTTTTGGAACGTCGACTTCGTGCCAGGCCTCACCAACCGATATCGATATCTCTCGTCAGTGCAGCACTCCCTGAAGAATGGGCTGCCATTCCGCGATAAACCTTCCAGCACCTGATTGAACGTATGTCTGCGAGAGTGGAAGCTGTTATCAAGGCTAAGGGTGGGCCAACACCATATTGAATTCCAGCATTACCGTCGGAGGGCGTCAGGAACTTGTAAGTTATTTTCAGGCAGGTGTCCGGATAGTTTTGATCACATATTGTATAACATGATTTCTTCGTCTACGTGCAAGGAATGTGTCCTGCAATTTGTGCCGTACTTGTTTGTTACACCCCGTGTATGCATCCATCACACTGACCTATAGTCTACTCCATATACTGACATGCAACAGAACTTCCACACATCGGCAAGGAAAGGGGCCAATGTGCACGAAGAAAGAATACTCTGTCCAACAGGCTGCTCAACCCACCGTGTGGGACTTCAGCCAGTAATGGTATACAACATTTTCTTACATAATCTCGAGAGGCAGGTACACACAAAAATGCTACTATAATAATGAAATACACACCTCGTCGTAGGCTCATGATTGTATCCGAGTTTTCATTTCTTTCCTGCATTTCTGTTATTAAATGGCAATTCAGGAACAGAGATGCCTATGATGGCTTAGGCTAATCCTAGCACGAACCATGCGGCCACGCACATTACACATAATAGAAGGTGAAGTGTGCGGCTGGGCTTGGCGGAATGTGCATGTCCCACATTTTTCGTTTCCCTGCCTCCGTCGTTCGTACTCAGAATGTAACACAGCAGTTGAAGTAGTTGTGCGCCAACGTTTACGATCCTCTTCTGTGGCGCACCTGTTATTTTGGTCAATGCTCAGACTCTTTAGATTTTCCTTCAGAGGAACACGACGGAGCATTCTACCTGTGCTTACTTCACCATATAAAATTTGTTGAGGAAGTCTGTTGTTTCTCATCCTCCGGACATGGCCAGTTCACCAAACTTGCCTTCTCAAGAAAAGTAGTGTTTGATATGAAGTCATCCCCATCAGGTGTCCATAATGGTTCTAAGCTTCTGTTGACTGAAAAGTTCTAGTTTCTTAAGATCACGGCGATATAGCGTCCAGGTTTCGCAACCATAGAGTAGGGTAGAAACAACAATTGCTCGATACACCATGTGTTTGGTACATAGTGTCAGATCTTCATCCAGGAACACTCGATGTAGGAGACATCCGTAAGCAGCATGCGTGGCATACGTCCTGTTCTCCACGTCCTGTCCCGACGAGCAATTAGCTGATAACACATTTCCCAGATAGAGGAAGTGATCTGCTTGTTCCGAAGATGTACTGGAAATGAAGATATTGAGATCCGGAAAGGCAGTTTCAGAAGTTGGCAGTGCTAGTATCTTTGTTTTTTAGATGTTAATGGTCAGGCTAAACCGTCTGTATGCAGTACTGAAACAATGTACAGACATCTGCAGCTCTGCACGTGTGTGAGCTGCAGGGGCATTGTCGTCAGCATACTGTAGTTCAGTTACCTGAGTGAGACTTGCGTACCTTTTAGAGTGCAGTCTGGATTGATTAAATAACCCCACATCTAATCTTTATTTGTGTTCCACTCCTGCGTCGTTTGCAGACGATAAAGCATGGCTGCTAGGTACAGAGCACAAATGTTGGCGCGAGGACACATCCTTGTTCGAGCCCACTAGTGATAGAGTATTTGTCAGATGTTTGATTCTGGTATCGTACTTGCCCAGACGTTTCGTCATGGAAATCTTGGATTAGTTTAACAAAGTGTTCAGGGCAGCCAAAATGTTTTAAGACCTTTGATATAGCTTCTCTAGGCACTGTAAAAAAGGCCTTTTCTCGGTCTTAGAACACAAACAGTGGAGGCTTGCGTTGTTCCCTTTACTTCTGCTGCAGTTGTCGCGCACAGAAGAACATATCAATATTTCCTCTGGAGGGGCGAAATACGCACTGAGATTCAAGAAGTACAGTCTCGGGAAGAGTGTGGAGGCGATTGAACAGAATTCTAGGAACAATTTTACCAGCCGCAGCGAGAAAGGATATACCACAGTAACTACCGATATACACCAGCACAGGCAATGTTTAAGTTCAAAATAAAGAAAGCTAGAATCACTTTGGTGGACTAGCACAGTCCTAGAAATATGGGGGGAAATGCATAAAGTCGTTTCAACGACAAAATATGCAAAGTAGCAAGGCTTCATTCTAGATGTCGTCGGCCTTTTATTATTTCTCCTCTCTCACAAGGCTATGACATGGAGGTCTCAAACTGGAACGCGGTGCTAATGACTGTGGAGCATCGTTTACACGGTGCGGCACGGACCGACGAACTTTATTTTGGTGGCAGGGTATTAATTACATACTGTCAGATATGTTGTAACTGAGTGCCACTATTAATTCAACCCAAAATCCATGGCTGTGGAAAACTGGTTTTCCTGCTATAGTATGATGGCAGTTGCATTCTGTAACTATCAACTTAAACACTTGCTTGACAGGATGACACTAGAGCAGAAACGTGGCAACACAATAACGAATAACCAATAACTTTTATTAAGAGTATGTTACAAAATGGTACTTAACTTTGGCACAGTTTGATGCGTGGCGCTTGAAGTCACATACCTAATGTAATGAAATCTAAATAATTTTGCTTTCTCTTTTTAGTAAACGACATTGTCATTGTGACTGAATGTATACGGCGGACACTCTTAGTTAGCTGTCCTATTACTCTGGAGATAGTGACTGCTAAGTCTTGCAGGACCTACACTGAGTTGGCTGGAGGCACTGAACGAAACTGCCTAGTACCAAGTGCCCACGGTACGTCGTGTTTTGTGCCTGTCGGCAGCGGGATTTTCATGTCCACCAGAATAAGGTAGAAGCAATATAGTCCGCAGTTGATATCGCTCCATTTGGCTACTGGCAACAGTATCAGCAGGCTGGTACGACTCGCAAGTGGACGTCACGCAGAAGCAGAAAGTGGTCTGAATTTGTGAGCACCATCTAAAGGCTGCTGCTCGGCACTGAGAGGCAACAGGTGAGTGGCTGAACCTGCGTGTGTTCGTTGTCCATACCTTAAGCCTGGTACACAACACACACTAAATAAGGATACACTATGTGATCAAAAGTATCCGGACACCCCAAAAACATGTACGTTTTTCATATTAGGTGCATTGTGCTGCCACCTGCTGCCAGGTACTCCATATCAGCGACCTCAGTAGTCGTCAGACATCGTGAGAGAGCAGAATGGGGTGACCCGCGGAACTCACGGACTTCGAACGTGGTCAGGTGATAGGGTGTCACTTGTGTAATACGTCTGTACGCGAGTTTTCCACATTCATAAACATCCCTAGGTCCACTGTTTCGAATGTGACAGTGAAGTGGAAACGTGAAGGGACACGTAGAGCACAAAAGCGGACAGGCCGACCTCGTCTGTTGACTGACAGAGACCGCCGACAGCTGAAGAGGGTCGTAATGTGGAACAGGCAGACATGAAAAAAATGTTCAAATGTGTATGAAATCTTATGGGACTTAACTGCTTAGGAGATCAGTCCCTAAGCTTACACACTACTTAACCTAAATTATCCTAAGGACAAACACACACACCCATTCCCGAGGGAGGACTCGAACCTCCGCCGGGACCAGCCGCACAGTCCATGACTGCAGCGCCTGAGGCCGGCCGGAGTGGCCGTGCGGCTCTAGGCGCTTCAGTCTGGAACCGCGCGACTGCTACGGTCGCAGGTTCGAATCCTGCCTCGGGCAGGGATGTGTGTGATGTCCTTAGGTTAGTTAGGTTTAACGAGTTCTAGGGGTCATAGCATACGCAGACGACCTCCTCCTGCTGGTCGGCGGCCGTAGCCGCGAGGATTTAGAGCCTAAAGTGGAGAGAGCCGTAACCATACTTACATCATGGTGTCACAAAACTAAAATGACGATTGGGCCCAGTAAATCTACATACCTGCTTCTCAAAGGCCAACTGGTCAGAAACCCTACTGTCAGAATCAATGGCTCGCCAGTTCTTCGGCGCCGCGAGGCCCGATATCTAGGTGTAGTCATCGATGAGAGGTGGAACTTTGCATCACACATTGATACCGTATCTCAAAAATCCTTGGTTTTACTAAACAACTTAATCGGAATTGGTCACAAACGTTTTCACCTTCCACCCAACTTAATCAAATTATATCATAATGGCATCTTGACCTCAATAGTAGGATACGGATCAGGAGTCTGGCCACACAGACTCACGAGGGTCATGCCTGCCATGGCCGTAAGAAGAGTGCAGCGGAACATGCTCCTACGTTCAGCAGGGGCCTACAGGACAACACCTGGAGGCTCCGCTTTTAGTGCTAATGGGGATCTGTCCACTGGACATAAAAATCCGTGAGCAGGCCGTCTGATACTGGGCGAAGAAGGAGAACAGGGATAAAATTAGGGAGATACTTGGGGTTTATGCTGGGGATAAGAACGCTATTAAAAAGAGAGGGATCGAACTGTGGCAGGAACAGTGGAGCAACGAGGATA
Source organism: Schistocerca piceifrons (assembly GCF_021461385.2). NCBI lineage: Eukaryota > Metazoa > Arthropoda > Insecta > Orthoptera > Acrididae > Schistocerca > Schistocerca piceifrons. The sequence continues at coordinate 43,685,096 of NC_060142.1, forward strand.
CGGGACGCAGAACCTATGAGCTGCTACCGGACGTAGAGGAACGAATAAAACTCACGTTTTTCACGCCTACGAGAGGAATGCTGCACTTTCTTACTGGACATGGACCATACCCAACATATCTATGTCGGTTTGGGAAGCAGGCTACACCAGCGTGTGACTGTGGTGCTGTGCAAGGCACCCCAGAACATGTGGTGTATGAGTGCCACCTCTTCGATGACACAGGCAATGACCTAAAACAACAGCTACCGAACAATGACACGTACCACATACTAAGGCGCGACAACACTTTCAACATCTTAAATAAACTCACAGATTAAATATCGAAAAAAGTCCTTAAGAACTTTTTAAGGGACAATCACTAAAAGCAAAAATTTCTTCACCGACTTAAGACTCCGTGCACCCTACTGTACCGCCAGGTAGGGACTTGGCCAGCCGATTCACGGCTGGAATCCGCCTTGCCCTGGACTAGGAGGGAGGGGGGTACAAAAAACACCGGACTGGAACACGCACCAATTATGACTTATGTAATTTAGATTAGATGTAGAAGATAGGATAAGGCTTTTAGGATAGACTGCAGCGACACCAAGTTGAGGGCCAGCCCAGTGTCAGGGGCACGCCCACTGGGATTAGCTCAGTGGGTCAGGCCAACATCCATCAGGTTTATAGTAGCACTGGCACACCTGTAGCGCTGCAGGTAGCATTTAGTTTCCTTGTAGATTAAGTAGTTTAAGAACCACATAGCGGTAAGATTATAATAATAAAATCACCTGTAGTGTAGAATAGAGAGCTGCATTTCTTTGTATCGTTAGTAGGACCCACTAATGTAGTTAGGTAGTGGGTTAAATATGTATAATGCAATGAATTGAATAAAGAATTTAAAAAAAAAAGTTCTAGGGGCTGATGACCTCAGGAGTTAAGTCCCATAGTGCTCAGAGCCATTTGAACCATTTTTGAACCACCTGCCGTTCGTCGGGATACCACGCCTGCCGTGGCAGCGGCAAACGTGTTAATAAGACCACTTCTGTATTTTCTGTTGTTACTGCAGTCTCTTCGTTCTTTTGTATATTGTGTATTACCCTATTATTAAATTGTACCTAATGATAATTAAATCGACACCCTAGCTCCAAACAGTCGTTGATCTACATCCTTGGGGACATGTTGAAAATGTGTGCCCCGACCGGGACTCGAACCCAGGATCTCCTGCTTACATGGCAGACGCTCTATCTATCTGAGCTGCCGAGGGCACAGAAGATAGTGCGCCTGTAGGGACTTATCCCTTGCACGCTCCCCGTGAGACCCACATTCCCAACATGTCCACACCACTACACTCGTAGTGCGGCTAATAGATGTTTGCCCATCACACTCATTACTCGTGGCAGATTAATCTACCAAATCCCGTACGAGTTGGGGCATTGCGTGTGCGTTCGCACAAGAAGGTCAATGGCCGGGTAGCCATATTTTAACTAAATATGAACGTAGTATCTGTTCCCAAAAGAAAAGATACCGTTGATGACCGTGCAGCTTCTCTAGAATGAAATGAGAATTAAATCGACACCCTAGCTGCAAACAGGCGTTGATATACATCTTTTCTGAGACTTTGGAACATCTTACATCATTGTACGTTGCCGAACATTTTTTCTAAGTCTGCAAATCTTAAGACTGTACTGATTTTCCTTAAGCTTTGCCTCCATTTTGTAGCGTAGCGCCAGAAATGCCTCTGATGACCTTAGCTTTCTTCAAGTCAAACTGATCGTCATGTAACGGATCCTTAACTTTCTTTTCCATTCCTCTGTAGTTACCTCAAAAATATTGCGCTCTAGCAATTTTCGATAGAAGAAGCTCTGATATGCATACCCTCAAAATTACATGCCAGAACATGTGCTGGATGAACTGACACTTACCAATATAAGGACAGTATAATTCAGAGCAGCAACTATGTAGAAACTGAAAGCAATACCCATATTCTATGACTTCTTCTGCTGTCTTCAGTGAAAAAAACACAGAATTTGCAAATCCTGACGACTAAATTAACTATGTGTTATGATATATTCTTATCCCTTCTACTGGATGCCACGTGGTGCCTGTTCAGAGGTGAGCTTTGAGATTGTGACAGCTTCGACATCAACATCCGTACCCTGCAAGCCACTGTACGACATGGGGTGGAAGTTACATGGTGCAGCTGTTTCATTGGCCCTCTTCCTAACCCATTCACAGTCGGCAGCGCTCACGCAAAGTAACTTGACGCCTACGCAGAAAAGTATTCTTGTCCTGCATGTTTGGCGAGTCCTCCCCTTTGTTTGGAAGGGACGGAGCCTCATCTGGCTGTCGCCTATTGACCTGACTACTCTGACCGTCTGCTTGTGATATCTTTGCAACGTGACATGGTGCCACAGGGAAAGCTCTTCATGTATGATTATCAGGCAAGTGTGATTGTAAGCAATGCGATTAAATTTATGTCTGAGGAGGAAATAGAAGAAGGAAAATTCTCACTGAAAAGTGACGTTGATAGGGTTGTCAGAACCGCTAGCTCTTTCAGTCACACAATAAAGACAATAAAGAACGAAGGAGAAAACTCAGGTGCTAAAACACATTTGTTTAAAAAGGTGCCTATAACATTCTTCATAAGTACGAGAGAGTGTTGTACCTAGAGGATAGTGTACCTACGAACGCACGATGGTTTTTGGTCGGGGCTTCAGTCTAATGCCTTGTTTTAAAATCACATGACAGAATGCACACTAGAGACTTCCATAAGCAGTTTCCGCCATTTTCTCCAGTTTTTGTTGTTGTTAGACCTGAAGTTAGGTTTGCACAGCATTTGTAAATATTCTGCGTTCTTCACATGTAATTGCTATGTAGTATAGTAAAGCTATCGGGAATATATTGTTAATTCTTCAGGTACAAAATCGGCGAGTACAATGTTACATTTTTTGAGAAACACTTGTATAACATACTTCGTTGGTGGTGGAGCGTCTTTACCTTGAAACAGAAGGAGGTCTTTTACCGTGGAACATGTGATACTTGCAAATGAAGAGTTTCTTTAATATCTTCTTAATTTTACCTGTCTTGAAAATGGAAATATGTGTTAGTTTCAAACAGCTTCCAGTTGAAAATGTATTTAACTCTTAACTAGTAATACTTGAATTGGTGTCACTTAGTGATTGTTGGTTTGTAGTAGGGCAATAATATAAGATATAGACTATTAAATACAGCATTGACAAGATTTTATTGATTTCACTGGTTTTAGATTGCAATCAAATATTTGTTCCTGGGTAAATGATCATGTTGTACCTTGGAAGATGTTTTCACATTTGGAAAAACTTAATTTATTGGAGCAATTTTTGTAAGTTCAGAAAAATACAGCAGCTCATAAAAAGGAAACACCATAATTTAAAACAGAACAGGAAAATATATTTATATTTTTGTTATAGGGTTGGCTAGAGCCGAATGTCTGAAAAGTGTACCAAGTTACAACAGTCTCGCCTAATGCCATACTACACAATTAAAAGATTGCTTGGAGGACTCAGCGGAGTGGTTAATAGTGAAAGGGGTTAAGTACAATACCCTGTTGAATAGTATTACTTGATCAAAATTTATTTCCTTCACAAGAAAATCACGTGTCAAGATGTAAAGTGCATTATAGTACTGTCTTGTCATTCCCCTGAGTTCAACATCTTGCTCGCCATTACAGGAGATGCTGGCTCTGTTTTACAAGTGGTCCGAGGGAAGAACATGAAGAAACGCATGGAGCTTAGTTGAATGTTTTCGGCCTGGAGTCAGTTTTCCGAACAGACTGGAGTTACTGCACGAGCATAGCAGCAGGGGTCACCAACGGGTTCCTTAGTTTGTGCTGTGATTAAAGAACAAATCTGTGTTTTACGAGTATATTACAGTTTATCTGAAGCAAGACGGGCGTAAATCGAAGAACTTTGTGCAATAGTGGCCAACCAAATGAGGCAGTGCCGCTGCTGTGACACCAACCTCACATTTGGGAGGATAGAATTTGCTCCGTACGACCAGTTTGATTTAGATTTTCTGTGGGTTTCCTAAATCACTTCAGGCAAATATCAGGACTTTTTCTTCATCAAGGCCTTGACTGATTATGTGTCCAGTCCTCATATTCTCTGTGTATGTATATTTTTAGCTACTAATTTTTGTTGTCTTACCATTACTGTTCCTACGTCATTGTGAGATGATCCTTGGATGAATAAAAATAAACGAATAAATAAAATAATAAGCACTATCCAAAGCTTCACTACTTCAGGAAGGAAGTGGACGAAGGAGAAGAAAATTTTACATTAGTTGATATTGAGGAACAGGTAGCTGGGAGACTGCCACACAATCTCTACGTGACATATGTACTCGTACTTTTCGTATATTGTCAGTATTGTATTGTCGGTAAAGTAATTGCTGCTGCACTACATTTTTTATTCCTTTTTTGTTTTACGAGATTCTCTGCCTGCAGCGCATGGTCAGACTTGCTTTGCTTCATTTGATCCTATGTTTAGTTGACCATTTCTTTTTCAGTACTCTAGTGAAAAACCATTGACTTTGAACGTCTATATTCTCGAATTATTGGTCGTACTGTTGTAACCTGCTAGTACAAATGTTTGCAGACTCACTAGCTGTAGTTTCCAACTTACGTGAAGTATGCATTTGTGTGTAGGCTTCGGCTGTCTACTTGCTGCTTCCCTACCATGTTGTTGCTGATCATAACGGAGCCCCCGACACTATAGTTGTTCCTCCGCCTACTGCCCCGTCCGTACATGTACAGGCCAAGTTATTTTGTGCAAGTTTTTACACAGGAAAAATGCTTGTCGCTACATTCACACATGAACCTGAATTTCAGTGATAGATTTTCCTACAATAAAGTGATATTAGAAGAGGTTCTAATTCCTCTGCTTAGTCAGTGTAGAATCTAAGAAACACCTCATCAGGACAAATCACCTTTCCTCTATTCAAGCTATCTGAACTGTTTTCCAGGTTTTCTCAAATGGTTCAAATGGCTCCAAGCACTATGGGACTTAACATCTGAGGTCATCAGTCCCCTAGACCGTAGCAGCAGCATGGTTCCGGACTGAAGCGCCTAGAACCGCTCGGCCACAGCAGCCGGCTTCAAGTTCGCCCTCATTTATTTCTATATTTATGATTTTCGCGTCTGTGGTACAGTCTAACGTAGGAAACACGCTGTGATCTTCAGTGAAGCCATTTTCAGAAGAGAGAAGTGTCTGTCATCTTTCGTTTCGGCGGCATTATAGCCAGTGAACATTTGGACAGACGGTTTTGTTCCATAACATTTTCAGTCTTCATTTTGTCATCTTCGGTTTCATTGCCATTATGGTCAATGAGCATTTGGAAAGATATTTTTTCCATTAACTGGTTTTACGTGGGAAGAAATCTTTTCATGGTTTTTGATAACTCTGCAGGGAACAGTCGCTTTCAGATTCATTAAAACCATCTCGAGCAGCTGTCCTTACGCTTGTTTTGATATTTTGTTCATCATCAGGTGGTTCAGCTACATTTCAGTCTGCTACGCAATCCTATCTCTGATTTTATAGAAGAATCCTAAAGTTATTATTCAACCAAGTGAATACTTTCCACCCCTCACCAATTTACCTACAACTTAGTACACAATATTTCTTAATTTCTGTCAGAGGTTTTCCACATTTTCTTTCGCAGTACTGAATGTTTGCTGCTACTATTCAGACAGTTCCTCGTGATTTGCCTGTCACATTTAGTAAGCAGAAATAGCTTTTTACTTGCAGCTTCTTGGCAGATTAAAACTGTGCGTCAGACGGAGACTCGAACTCGGAACCTTTGCCTTTCGCGGGCAAGTGCTCTACCATCTGAGCTACCCAAGCACGACTCACGCCCCGTCCTCACAGCCTTACTTCCGCCAGTACCTCGTCTCCTACCTTCCAAGCTTCACAGAAGCCATCCTGCGGAACTTGCAGAGCTCCTGGAAGAAAGGATATCGCGGAGACATGGCTCTGCCACAGCCTGGGGGATGTTTTCAGAATAAGATTTTCACTCTGCAGCGAAGTGTGAGGTGATATGAAACTTCCTGGCAGATTAAAACTGTGTTCAGGACAGAGACTCGAACTCAGGACCTTTGCCTATCGCGGGCAAGTGCTCTACCAACTCGCAGTGAAGTTTGAAAGGTAAGAGATGTATTGACTGAAGTAAGGCTGTGAGGATGGGGCCTGTGTCGTGCTTGGGGAGCTCAGACGGTAGAGCACTTGCTCTCAAAAGGCAAAGGTCACGATTTCGAGTCTCAGTCCGGCACACAGTTTTAATCAAATGGTTCAAATGGCTCTGAGCACTATGGGACTTAACATCTATGGTCATCCGTCCCCTAGAACTTAGAACTACTTAAACGTAACCAACCTAAGGACAGCACACAACACCCAGCCATCACGAGGCAGAGAAAATCCCTGACTTCGCCGGGAATCGAACCCGGGAACCCGGGCGTGGGAAGCGAGAACGCTACCGCACGACCACGAGATGCGGGCACAGTTTTAATCTGGCAGGAAGTTTTATATCAGAGCACACCCCGCTGCAGAGTGAAAATTTCATTCTGGAATCTTTTTACTTTTCGTAATTTTTCATTTATGACTGTTCAGGTCTGTTCGTTACCAGCGGATCCAATAGGTTTCTTTCCAAGGTGTACTGTCTCCACCAACTGCTCTAAATAGTTTGCGAAAAATACATTTAGTACAGCGATACAACATTCTTTGACCTCATCTCCTATTCTGAATGTAGAATCGATAGATACTTTGGTTTAAATGTTGCATCTAGCTCCAAACTAAAGAATCACAGTTGGTCCAGGGGTAATGCTACAAATTGTGAGCGGTGCTTTCTGCCCATCAGAAAAACTAGCAGCTTTGACTAATGCAGCCAGCTGCCGAATGAAGCTGAGGATGGCTTCTGATCACGGGTTAGTTTGCAGCCACCTGCCTCCATCGTATTCAGTAGCCGCCAGCAGAGCCTCCTCCATGTATCGAACGAGTCTCCGCCAACAAGCATGCTTCCCAGCTTACTGACTCTGCCTTGAAAGGCTTCCATACCTGCTAAACTTTAAAGGTTCCAGTAACGAGTGACTACTCCCTCTGTGCAAGTCCAGACCTTACAAGTAGGTCAGCCTCGGTCCCAAAGGCTGTGGTGACTCTTACCAATCAGTCGTAGTTTCAAAAGTAGGCAAAACCTCATGTCTCCTGTTAAGGTGCATAGGGGTAGCCATACAAACAGTAATAGTACAAACCCTGCCTGTAGGGACTGGTACTCTCGCAACTGTTGTCCATTCACCATAAGGAGAGGTCGAACGCGCCAGGTCAAGTACATAAGAAGGTGCAGATACCTCAAGATTTGCAGGCAATGCCGACACCACATCAGGTGTTGCTCCCAATGTCCCGGAGACTCCATCGGCCCTGCACCCAGAGCTTCTAGCTGTTTCCAGATGTCAGCGAACTCCCCTTCCATCTGTACACCACAGATACAACGATCTGCACAGCCAAAATAGATGCTCGACAGTTGAAGTGGGCTTGGCACAGCTGTTTTAATTGCATGCCATGCCCAGTCACTTAAAGAAATTTAGTTTACATTTCTACAGCATGGCGTTAGTGTTGCCGCAGTTCTAGGTAACTATGGCTTTCAGCAAGAGTGGAGAGATGTGCAGTGACAAGTGCCAATCCTGCTATTAGTGTAATTTTGCTGCATTTGACTCTTAGCATGCGTTTTGGGACTTGCATATGGTTTACGTCAGGTGCGGGTACTTAACCACTGTGGTGTTTATTGCAGGTGGAATAAAGCAAAGGCCAGTATTACGTTAAAAAGTGACAGCGATACTTTTCTGAGTATTTAAATTAATCTTGGGGAGTCGGGACAGAACAGTAGTCGAATATGGCGCTTACCTGTGTTGCCAGTTTAGGTAGACAACGAATGGAGGGTGTGGAATCCAACAATGGCAGAGTGCACACTGACGGCGCCACGAAATACGCTCTGTCCATTTTCTCTTCAAAACTTTCTACTTTTGATGCTAAATTATCCATACTCTCATTCGAGTCCTTCCCTCACTTCCTGTTAAACTCTTTCATGTGCGCGAGCTGTTTACTGTTTTCTGTCATTTGTCGTGTTAACGCCACTGTCTGTCCTCCAAAATCAGAAACATGTGTTCTGTCTAATTATTTCAGATAGTTCCCAGTTTTCTTCTTATCCAGCAAATCTACCCGCTTACTGATTTAATTTAGACCTACCTTTTCCCCATTCACTGCTATTTGGTTCAGTGTTTGTCCCTGTCACATAGCTAAGCATTCCAGCACTGTAAACACTTCACTGAGATAAAAAGAAATGTCTCTGTGAAGAGAATTTATCATTTTGGAGGATTGCTAGCAGACACAGCTCTCAGTCTACTGACATGTTTTTTTCCCTTCAGAACACACATATTAATACTGCTACTCTTGTTGTCGTTGCATTGAAAAATTGTGGAATAAAATGAATATCTGCTTTACTGCGAAATTAATCTTGAGTATAAGCCAATAATAGTAACTTCCTATTCCTTGATTTCCTCATAAAATTAACATAAAGTACAAGACTAATGTCTTGTATGAACTCAAAAATATTTAATGATATTTACATGAAATTATTTTTTTTAAGGAAACTGGAACACTGATTGTAGAACAAGGATTCATCTTATGAAAAAATTAATTTACAGAGAGAAACACAGTGAATTTATTCATTATTAATCGCAACACATAATTCTAGCAACTACAGTATTATTTTCAAACATTTCGTCACAAGATAATCCAGTTCAAATGTTCAACTTTTATTGCACTGCTATTCCCAGTTAACTCTCTCCTTGCCACATATCTGCCAGCACGTAAGTATACTTGTGACACTCACTGAGACATTGAAATACTTTTCATCACGTCTTCTTTCATGCACGTAATAAGGGTTTTACATTATAAACCTGATTTTATAATGAAATTTATGAATTTGGATTCATCATAAAATTTTGACAAAATTTATTTTCATTATGCTCTCACAGTGTGGCAAATCATCGGGTTTAATTTTTATGTTTTTGAAATGTTAATAAAATGTGAAATTGACAAGTATATATTGTCGAAGTACCGCAATTTGTTCAGAAATACATACATAAACTGTATTTTCCGAAATAAAAAATTTTCGTCTTCTAGTAAAGCCCATATTATAACGAAACTGTGTGTTTCCCTACAAATGTTCGGTTTTCACACGCAAATCATTTGACAGCACAGTTACTCCCTATGAAACCTGTAAGTATGTTACAAACATTTTCAAATTAACTTTATCAATTTATGTTAGCAACATTGTCGCAAACGTCGTCTTACAAAACGAAATATGTGGTTTTTTAGTGGTTGATCTCCTCTGTCACTTATAGCTTCATTTATCTCTGTGAGTGATATGTGTATGTGAGAACTGCTAAGTTACACCATGATGTGGTATCTGTGTTAAACTGTAAGTCTCCCTACAGCTATCTAAAGTTATTTCAAAGGATAGAGCAAGGTAAAAGGTTACCCTCTCCAACAGTATTACGTCTGGTAAACCACTGCTGTGTTCAAACCAATCTTCGTGTCGAGGACAGCTTTACCTTTTCCTTTACTTACCCTTCTTACTTTACTTCCCTTAGGGTGCATTTTTGCTACAACCTCACTGCTCACATCTCGCTCGGTTTGGCTGCCTGCCATGACACTTGAGCAGTGATTGGCTGCTTGAAGGTAATTTGCGGTACCGTTGTTTAGCGGGCTACTTCTCGTTTACACAAATATTTGCACATCGTACAACATCATCTGCATCTACATCCATGCCCTCCAAACCACCGTGGAGTACATGACAGAGGGTGCTTCCTATTGTATCACGTTAATAATTCATTCCATTCCATTCGTACATGAAGCGCAGGAAAATGACTGCCTCTGTGCAACCTTGTAGTTGGTTTAATTTTGTCTTCGCGAGCCCTTCAAGAGAGTTTTGTAGGGGGCTGTAGCACATTCCTAGACTCCTCACTTAATACGTACTTGAAACTTCGTAACAGTCTTTCATGAGGCAATTTGTGCCCATCTTCAAGCATTTGCCAGCTCAAGTTTTTCTGAATTTTCGTATCGCTCTCCCATGGATCAGACGATGTGACCTTTGGTGCTATCCTTCTAGTTATACGTTCAGTGCCTGCTTATAGTCCTATCTGGTATGAATCCGACACACAAGCAATATTCTACGATGGGTCACATAACTGTATTGTAAGCAATCTCCTTTGTAGACTGGATGCATTTTCCCAGTATCCTACTAATGAAAACATTACATGCAGACAGTTACCTTACTAATGAAAGCACCATACGCAGACAATAGGGTCTGCAGTGAGCTTAGGAGATAATTTCAAGAATAAGAACTACAAGTAATGATTTGAAACTGTCCAACGGGCCGCGAGCGGTCGCGGGGCAGAAGCTACACGGGACACGGACGTATCTGCACAAACAGCAACTGTCAGTCCACTTCCGCGCACGCCAGGAGGAAAACTTGCCGACCAGAAGCCGAACGCTGATTGGCGGACAGCTACCAATCGTTGATGATATGGACATCCACAAATAGCCTCTTCCCTTCCATCTTCCCTTACGTCATGAGTAGCCAATCATATTAGAGGGCCAATTAAAAGTTTTACAACAGTGACGTCAGACATCGATAGGCTGTAATAAATAGAAGCACCTATCCCCATGAAAAACCAATCGTGTCCTGAGGAAGGCCGTCGCAATTCGGCCGAAACGTCGGTTTTAGTTTATTATTGTTGTTAGTTTTTAGCAATGACGCGGCATAATACCCAGAAGAATTTTAATGACTAAGACATTTCCGTCATTTTTAGATGCAGCATTATCAGGCGTTGGGGGCGTGTAGATCATAACAACCGCTTCATGATGCACAAAATTAGGTTAACAATTTTTGGAAATTATTTCCTCTGTTTTACTTAATTTATCGTTTTCTTTACGAAAACCTACAAGTAGCAGCTGTAGTACATGAAGCAGATGTGTATAAATGCTGACGGAATACTAACTGATTAGGTATACAATCGCTTTTCCACAGAAATCGCTTTAATAATGCTGGGTCGTATCATCATATTTTTAACTATTCTGATTCAGTAATATTTAAAATAAATTGAAAAAACTGGTTGCGACATTCGTAACTGTCTGAAAAAGTGCAACGGGAAGCTTTTGAGCTGCTGTTAGAACAAATGAAAGTATCTACGATGTGGACGTTCTGGTTCAGTGTTTGTCCCTGTCACGGTGCTACTCATTCCTTCTCTTCTTTCTCCTTGCCAATAACCGGTTTTTTTTTTTTGTAGCGACTGTTTTGTCAGGCGGTGCAGAGAATATATTTTTTCCGTTCGGACCGCTGCAAATAACGCACTCAGCTAGCGATGATGATGTGCACAGCTGCAGTGCGAATGCTGACAGCAGGCAGCGAGGCTGCGGCGTAAACGGGTTGAAAGCTCCGTCCTTCTTTGCCATATTGAAGTTGTGCTCGCTGTACTGTACTTCAGATGGGGGATGACGCCCCTCCCTCTCACCTCCCCCCTCCTCCCCCCTCCCGCCATACAAACCTATTAACAACCGGAAGGGAGAACTTCACACACGCAGCGCGAACCCTCCCATATACGTCGTTCCCCCAGTGTATTTGTCGAGCAGGTGTGTGCTGCGCTGTTACGAACCGCACCATCTCACTGGGTAAGTACACTCGAGCTGTTCCATTCACGCAACGAGCGAACTCTTCGAGAATGTTCATCTTTGCAATATACGAGTGGCAGGTACGTGTAAATTGCAGCGTACTTACAGGGTGTTTCAAAAATGACCGATATATTTGAAACGGCAATAAAAACTAAACGAGCAGCGATAGAAATACACCGTTTGTTGCAATATGCTTGGGACAACAGTACATTTTCAGGCGGACAAACTTTCGAAATTACAGTAGTTACAATTTTCAACAACAGATGGCGCTGCAAGTGATGTGAAAGATATAGAAGACAACGCAGTCTGTGGGTGCGCCATTCTGTACGTCGTCTTTCTGCTGTAAGCGTGTGCTGTTCACAACATGCAAGTGTGCTGTGGACAACATGGTTTATTCCTTAGAACAGAGGATTTTTCTGGTGTTGGAATTCCACCGCCTAGAACACAGTGTTGTTGCAACAAGACGAAGTTTTCAACGGAGGTTTAATGTAACCAAAGGACCGAAAAGCGATACAATAAAGGATCTGTTTGAAAAATTTCAACGGACTGGGAACGTGACGGATGAACGTGCTGGAAAGGTAGGGCGACCGCGTACGGCAACCACAGAGGGCAACGCGCAGCTGGTGCAGCAAGTGATCCAACAGCGGCCTCGGGTTTCCGTTCGCCGTGCTGCAGCTGCGGTCCAAATGACGCCAACGTCCACGTATCGTCTCATGCGCCAGAGTTTACACCTCTATCCATACAAAATTCAAACGCGGCAACCCCTCAGCGCCGCTACCATTGCTGGACGAGAGACATTCGCTAACGATATAGTGCACAGGATTGATGACGGCGATATGCATGTGGGCAGTGTTTGGTTTACTGACGAAGCTTATTTTTACCTGGACGGCTTCGTCAATAAACAGAACTGGCGCATCCTCAAAAAGTACTGGTCTGGGCCGCCATTTCTTCCAAAGGAATCATTGGCCCATTTTTCAGATCCGAAACGATTACTGCATCACGCTATCTGGACATTCTTCGTGAATTTGTGGCGGTACAAACTGCCTTAGACGACACTGCGAACACCTCGTGGTTTATGCAAGATGGTGCCCGGCCACATCGCACGGCCGACGTCTTTAATTTCCTGAATGAATATTTCGATGATCGTGTGACTGCTTTGGGCTATAAGAAACATACAGGAGGCGGCGTGGATTGGCCTCCCTATTCGCCAGACATGAACCCCTGTGACTTCTTTCTGTGGGGACACGTGAAAGACCAGGTGTACCGCCAGAATCCAGAAACAATTGAACAGCTGAAGCAGTACATCTCATCTGCATGTGAAGCCATTCCGCCAGACACGTTGTCAAAGGTTTCGGGTAATTTCATTCAGAGACTACGCCATATTATTGCTACGCATGGTGGATATGTGGAAAATATCGTACTATAGAGTTTCCCAGACCGCAGCGCCATCTGTTGTTGAAAATTGTAACTACTGTAATTTCGAAAGTTTGTCTGCCTGAAAATGTACTGTTGTCCCAAGCATATTGCAACAAACGGTGTATTTCTATCGCTGCTCGTTTAGTTTGTATTGCCGTTTCAAATATACCGGTCATTTTTGAAACACCCTGTATTAACTGCTGAAATCTGCAGAGTGGACATCATTAGCGTTACCACAATTTCTGTCTGGCAAACCGGGACATTTCTCTTAAAATGACTATAAATGAATGTAATCCAGAAAGCAGAAACCACGATAACCCGGAATACTTCTCTCAAAATTATTTTAGACGTTTCGTACTGTGTATATGGAGAAGTAATTGAAAATCATAATTACAAATGTTTCCACGTCAACATTCATGACGCCTGCGGCTGGCTTTGCAGCATCCTAAGTGTGCGGGGCATCCAGCTCCTACAAGATTTTCGTTTCTCTATTTCGCGAACACGTTGTTTGTACCATCTTGTTGTACTCCTCAAAAAAATGGTTCAAGTGGTTCTGAGCACTATGGGGCTTAACTTCTGAGGTCATCAGTCCCCTAGAACTTAGAACTACTTAACCCTAACTAACCTAAGGACATGACACACATCTATGCTCGAGGCAGGATTCGAACCTGCGACCGTAGTGGTCGCGCGGTTCCAGACTGTAGCGCCTAGAACCGATCGGCCACCCCGGCCGGCCGTTGTACTCCTCCAAAATTAGTATTGGCACTGTTACCGCAAAACTCTATGCACTTTTATCAGTTTTCTTTTCCTCTAGGGCACTGACGCAATTGTACCAATTACAAAGGCAGTTTCATTTGGCAGGGCAGTTAATTTAAGTAATTTCACTCGAACGCCTTTTTTTCGGTATAAAATAATGAACAATTATTGGAAATATTTTCTTAGGTTTGTGATTTCTAGCGTCTGCAGCTGTACCAAAATAACAGACCGCTAACACAAATCTCTCAATTGCTGTTGATTTTGTTCTGCCCAAAGTCACATTTTTTTCTGCTTCGGACTCATCACAAAATTTGAAGCTTAGCCTAGAAGTACAGTCCACTGATTTCAAAAACATTTCATGTTTAACTGGGTGACAGCACATTGCGAATTGAATTGCTGTTACTAATTTTCACTGTTTAAATGAATTTGAAATTTGTCCATTTCTTTTTTCTTCTTCTTTGGCATTTCGAAATTGGAAATTTGTAAGGCCCTTAATCTAACTTAAAATAATTTACGCTACGGACAACACACACACCCATGCCCTTCGGAGGACTGGAACCTCCGATGGGGGGAGCTGCGCGAACCGTGAAAAGACGCCCTAGACATCGCGGCTAGCCCTCGCGGCGGCATTTCTAGTTCACATAAAACAACAAATTAACAGCGGTACGAATCACACAAATAAACAGAGTATCACGTTACTGCAAAGCTTAGACAGAGATGCGATTAGGAACCATAATGGAAACTCAGCAACGTTACTACATAATAATATTCCTTAAGCGACTCAGTCAGCTGCGATAGCAAAAAATTTCGTTATTTAGCTGCAATAGAAGTGTAGATCCGCGGAACAACTTGAAAAAGATGTTTATCTGAAATCCGGGACAAACTGCCATCTCGTAAGTATTTAATCTGAAACCTGGAATGTCCAGGAACACCCGGACATTTGACGACCCTGTAGTCACAGAAGAATGAGACGGGCTGAAGCACACTTTGCGATTTACTAACCTTGAGGAATAAGAGCTTTCATTAACATTAGTGAGCGATATTCATCTTTTGGATCTGCAGCTCTTGTCCTTTCTTTCCGTGTTTCCAGTTAAGTTATAGGATTTGGGTACGGCCTTTTTGCAAACACACTGTTTTCTCTTGTTACCCAAACAGGTTTCAACAAAAAATGGTTCAACTGGCTCTGAACACTATGGGACTTAACATCTATGGTCATCAGTCCCCTAGAACTTAGAACTACTTAAACCTAACTAACCTAAGGACAGCACACAACACCCAGTCATCACGAGGCAGAGAAAATCCCTGACCCCGGCGGGAATCGAACTCGGGAACCCGGGCGCGAGAAGCGAGAATGCTACCGCACGACCACGAGCTGCGGACTGGTTTCAACACCTGGGTGTAGTCATCAGTGGATTTTTTTTTTTTAAATTGAAAACTGTAAAAAGTAAGCATATTTTAGGTTGTACGTGACTAAACAAAGTGAGGCCTAAAGAAATTTCTCGTTCGTTTCGCTTCTTACCGTGATTTTAGATTATATGATTTTGTAGGACTATCTGTATGGTGTCCTGCACTGATAGCTTGTCATCTGCAAACCAAACGATGCAAATGTTTGGAGATGACAAGCTATAAGTGCAAGACACCGTACATTGGACCTGCAGAACCATATAATGTAAAATCATGGTAAAAGCAAAACGAACAAAGCTTTCGTTAGGCCTCAGTTTGTTAAATCAGTTGCAACCTAAAATATGTTCACATTTTACAGTTTTCAATAAACGAAAACCCACTGATGACGGCATAGAGGTGCTGAAACAAAAAGAGAAAACAGTGTGTTTGCAAAAAAGTGGCAACCATGTTCTATAATTAGTGAGCGAGGTAAAGATACTTGGTTCGATCCCTAGCTAATTTTATGGGGTCTTGTACAAGTGAAGAATATTGATTTGCTATGGTTCAAATGGCTCTGAGCACTATGGGACTTAACTTCTGAGGTCATCAACCCCCTAGAACTTAGAACTACTTAAATCTAACTAACCTAAAGACATCACAAAGATCCATGCCCGAGGTCGGATTCGAACCTGCGACCGTAGCGGTCTCGCGGTTCCAGACTGTAGCGACTAGAACCACTCGGCCACATCGACCGGCTCACAGATTTGGGTTGGGTTGTTTTCTGGGGAGGAGACCAGACAGCGAGGTCATCGGTCTCATCGGATTAGGGAAGGAACCATCCCGGCATTTGCCTGGAGCGATTTAGGGAAATAACGGAAAACCTAAATCAGGGCGGCCGATCACAGATTTACTTTAAACTTTGTACACCTTTAGTAGGCCATTAAAACAACATAAAGTGCAAGTAGCAAGTGCATTACTCTGGCAATTTCGAGAAAATCGCAAGAGAAGTTTTAAGCGTTTATTATGTACCTGATGTATCTGCCACTGCTACAGTTCATGGTTGTCGAGTGTTTCATTGCGCCTTCGGCGTTGTAGCGGCTCTGACTTGCCTAGGGCACCGGCCATGCCCCGTTTAGCGCGAAGTGTGTTTACGTCCCTGAGGCTTCGCAAAGCGGTGCAGTGATTACTACAGACCACGACGGCTCCTTCTCGCCGGAAGGCGACTGTCAAGTTCACGTTCGACGCACAATACTCGAGACCTAAAGCACACGAAATTGAACACTTCATGCGCGAAGTGGTGAAACTAGATCCCCGGGAGCTGATGGGGATTCAGCTATCAATAGTGGCCAGCGTCGTATAGGCAAAACTCATAGACGAGGCAGCGTGCGACAGAATCATTCGTCGATCCACCGAGGTAACCGGTTTTGCCACGCCGACGGGTGTGGTTTGCCGTTGATCGTGCCGGTCTCGGAGTGAGAACGGTACGCGTATTCGAAATCCCGTTCGAAGTTCCTGAGGGCATGGCCATTGCAACACTTCGCCCCTATCGCACGGTCCTTAATCACGCTATGGAGAAATGGACCAGCTTCGAGACGTATCCAGTACTCGACGGAGTGTGCCAAATAAGAACTGAGTTCCGGAAGCGCGTATCATAGGCTGTCGAGCCATCGTTATATACGATGGTCAATCGAAATTTGCTCTGGCTGCGGGCGGGAAGGCCATTTCCGAAACTGACTGTCTTCAGCGACGTCTCGTACAACTACCTCGGGACACCCAGCACCCGCCAAGCAGATGACATCGCCGTCTATTACGTACGTGTAAGCTCTAAGGACGTGCATGATAGGCCGTTGCCCGAAGAGTGTACGAGTATCGCCCCCGATCCCACATCACTGACGATGCAGATGACCTTGTCACACCATCAGCCACACGCCCACACAACAGCTGCGTTGCCAAGGTCTTTCCAATCTCCAGTCGAACATATCTTCAGAAATGGAAGTTGATCCGCAAGAGGATAGCACTGAACGGCATCCCTCAGCAGACGAGGAGGCTACTCTACGAAGCCAGTGGGAACGATCATGATTCGTTTCCACCGTTTGGCCACACGACGTCACACCCACAGCGTCTGTGCTGCAAACCGTGGAGTGGCCGCCACGTAAAATATGCGCAATGGATACAATTATGCAACAGGAACTCGTCCCACCTGCAGCTGAATGCCCGTCAACAGCGAGAGTCCTCATCACTTCATTAGGAGATTGGGCGCAAGAAATGGACGAAACTGATGAGATACAGTAGGTCGACGCTCAGTCATTGGCTCCCACCAGCAACGAGTCCGAAGTGAACCTTGTTCATGGTGGCCAATGAGGCGGTGTCCTGTGGTCCCGGTCCAGGAAGAATGCTCCGTAGACAGCCGATTCGATGGTGCGTGACGTTCTAGCAGTGCACAGCCGATACGATGTCACACTACTACCGCCTGTTGGTAGAATAAACATGAATGGTATACGCACCAAGATCCAAATGCTACAAGATACGCTGCAGGCGGGGGATGTCGACATAGGTTTTATGCAGTAGGTACGAAACGATGCCCCAGTTGAGGTTTATGATTATGACGTTTATCGTTTAACAGGCTACGACGGTAGTGGTGACCCAGCCATACTGTTACGGGAAGGAATAGTGGTGGAAGATGTGGAATACTTACCATCGACCCATGGTGTTGCCCTGACTGTGGAGGATGTCCGCTTGGTGAATGTTTACGCACCGTCTGGCTCGACCAAGAGCCACGAACGCACAACCAGGAAGTATCGCCGCTATTGCGAGGGCGTCAGGACAATTATATTGTCGGCGGCGACTTCAACTGCGTTCTGCGGTCCCAGGACCAACGACCACACTTCGTTCCTTGCCCGGCGTTACAGACGCTGGTCTGGGATCTTGCACTCCATGACACCTGGGAAATGACGCACGGTGACATTCCCGGATATACGTACTTTACAAGCCATTCAGCTAATCGACTAGACAGGGTGTATGTGTTAAGTGGGCTACACCGAGGTGTGGTTCAAAAATGGTTCAAATGGCTCTGAGCACTATGGGACTTAACATCTGAGGTAATCAGTCCCCTATAACTTAGAACTACTTAAACCTAACCAACCTAAGGACATCAGACACATCCATGCCCGAGGCAGTATTCGAACCTGCGACCGTAGCAGTCGCGCGATTCCGGACTGAAGCGCCTAGAACCGCTCGGCCACCGTGGCCGGCGCCGAGGTGTGGCCTACGGCCTTTACAGACCACCAGGCTTATATATGCACCATCGCTCTGCCACGACAGAACACATGGCGCAGTAGGGGCCCATGGAAGCTGAAAGTTATCCACCTGCGGAGTGAGAACTGTTTACGGAAGGTTGAAGTCACATGGCGACAATCTCAACGGCGTCAACGTTCGTACGATTCTAGGCTTAAATGGTGGCTCTGCTGCGTCAAACCGGCTTTTCGCAGAACGTTCACACAGTATTGCCAAGATAAGTCACATTGGCAACGGGCGACCTCCGAATTTTATTTCACAGCCCTACGTGAGTGGGCTAAACAACCACCGTCTCCCGACCGTCAGCAGGCTGCCCAACGTATCAAAGCGCAACTGCTGAGTCTTACGGCAGTGAAGATGGAAGGAGTCAGAGTATGTGTGAGGATCCTCGACGGATTACGCAACGAACGGCCGTCATTATATACTGAGAGAAATAAGGCAGCGGCTAAGTATAGTTACACGGGATGTCGAAATGGCCGATGGATCGCGGGCCACGTTACAGAAGGATAGTGCACGTGATTTTACTCACCATCATGCCAGTTTCTATCCGGAGGACCAGCTGGACAGAGCAGGACTGACAGACGTGCTTCGCGAAATGCCAGGGGAGGAGCGTCCCATTGAAGTGGACAGCCTTCTGGCTGAAATCACCAGAGATGATCTGGACGCAGCCCTAAAGTGTGGTGCGTTAAACAAATCCCCTGGACCGGATTGGCTCCCTCTTGCGTTATACCGCACCTTTGCTTCTCTGATGGGACCGACGTGGGTACAGATGTACAATGAACTCTTAACACCTACATTACGTGTTCCTACCGAGTTCACAGAGGGTATCATGATACCCGTTCCAAAACCGGCCCTTGACACTATTGAATGGAGACTACAAAATCTTTGCACATATCCTCCGTGCTTGCATTCAAGCGGCGATAAAGGACAAAATACATTTAGATCGAACATGTATTGGTGGGAAGAGCAATTTACATACAGCGCCAGGGGCATACAAGGATATCATATCTTTGATGTGGGCATGTCGATTACGAGAAGCCCTCGTGGCTTTGGATTTCGAACACACTTTCGTCCGAGTGGGCCATGTGTTCCTACGAGGAGTCATGGAACTTGTGGGAATCCCCTTAATGTTTGTGGACACGATCTTGAGGTTGAATAATGGCGTGAACTCGAGAGTCTTGGTGAACGGTGCTAGCTCAGAACCTTTCACGCCCGGTGCAGCAAGGTTGCCCCCTTTCGGCCATCTTATTTGCAGTCGCTCTTGAACCTGCACTACGCGACCTCCGACGACGACCTGAAGGCATCCAACTACGAACCGCACCCTTCCAATGCCGCGCAGGAGACGAAATCAAGGCGGTGCTGGAATGGTTTCAGCAGTATGGAGAGATGGCCGGTAGTGTCATCAACATACGAAAGACCCGATGTATGGAAGTGGGCAGAGGGCTGCAACCAGGGACACCAGTGCCCATCACCAAGGTCCCCACTCTCGAGTGTTCGGGAGTGGTGTTCCATGGAAATATACGACGCACAGCGGCGGATATTTATCGACCGCTACTGCGACAGATTCGCTCAATAGTACGACAACATGCACTGCCCGCCATAGGTATATCCCAGCGCGCGCGTTGTGTCAACGTCTATTTGGCACCGAAAATAAGTCACTTGGCACACATACGGCCGTTGCGTACGACGATCGCGTCAAGACTGCAGTAGACCTTCGCACATTTCGTACGTGATGACCTCCTCTGCCCGCATCTCGTGGTCGTGCGGTAGCGTTCTCGCTTCCCACGCCCGGGTTCCCGGGTTCGATTCCCGGCGGGGTCAGGGATTTTCTCTGCCTCGTGATGGCTGGGTGTTGTGTGATGTCCTTAGGTTAGTTGGGTTTAAGTAGTTCTAAGTTCTAGGGGACTGATGACCATAGATGTTAAGTCCCATAGTGCTCAGAGCCATTTTTTGACCTCCTCTTCAAAATCCGCTACGAGATCTTGACGCTGCCACCGAGAGAAGGCGGCATCGGACTCGTAAACGTGAAGGACAGTGCGCGTGCGCTATTTCTTAGTACGATGCAACGCTGTTGGAGAACCGAGCACGTCACCTTAATGGAGGCTGTGATCAGCGAAGTGGCTCCCCATTCAGTCTGTCCACTAGTGAATGTAGGCCACATCACGGCACCGCTCGCACACCTTCGGGACTTCTTCGTCGATTACAGTTACGTTCAAGACAGTCTGCAGGAGACCAGGCTGCCCACAAAGGAAGACATGTATCGAAGCTTCCTTCAGCAACAATCTCGCAATGTGGCCGAACAGAAGAAGTACCCGGCGATACAGTGGCAGAGAATATGGAGAGCGGTCCATCTTCCGTCTCTCCCTATAGAGGTACATGCATTGTGGTGTGTAGTGGTGAACGGCAAATTCCCGAACCGTCAACGAGTGCACTCTATTCATTTGGTCGACACGCCGAAACGCCCCCACTGCGTGGTCGTCGACTCCGAAGAGCACCGTTTGGTTTGTTGCACGGCAGTCGACTGTTGGCTACTAACGAGGGAAATGCTGGCCCTTTTACTGCGTACGGCGCACACGGCGATCAAATCTGACGGCCTACTCTTCCCGGACAAAGCATATTTTCTCACCGCCAGGACAAACGCCCTAAACTGGATAAAGCGGATGGCGACGTATTTACTCGTATCGCACCGATGACATGGACGTCTTAGACGTCTGGTACACATTGCAAGAGCAACATGATATCTCACGGCGACATATAAAATATAGAACATGTTTCTCCAATTGCTTGGGTTTGTTATTCACGGACCCTGCGGCTAGTTGGGGTGTTCCGGGTATGGGAAGTGAAACGAGGAGATAGCTCGACGTTCACGAACTGACGCTCATGCCTGATGTGTTCAGGGAAATCCATATCGTTTTTAAGTTAGCGAGAAGCCGACCTGGATACACGCTAATAGGGTCGTTGCAGGGTCCCGTTTTCTTTTCTTTCTTTTTCTAGTGAACTCTTTAAAATCTAGACGGCCTTAGGAGCCGTTTCTACGTTTGGATGTGTTGAATGGCACCTTTAGCTTCTGTATGCTGTGTTTAGCACCTATGAACGACAATAAAAATTAATAGATACAAAAAACACCTCAAATAAAAATTAAGAAAATGAAAGAAATAAAAAAATCCCTTTCATGCCTTGGGCCACATCCCCAGAAAAGGGAGGGTTGTCAACCCAGGCCTCGGGTTGCGACCCCTGCCCACCCTGCCTCCGCCAGCCCGTGACCTGATCCTCCCGCCCCAAAAAATAAAGAAATAAAAGTTAAAAAAGTAGTTAGCGTTTAAGCTTCATGAGATGAACGTGTGTCAGGCGACGGTTCGACTCCCGCTCAACTCTTCATTTTTGTAGTACGTGTGTAAGTTCTGTGATACCAAAAAAGTATTGCACCTCTGCTATTTGTTCTTGCTACATTAGCAACGTCTCACCGCTATGCAGGTTAACTGCCAAATGGAGCCTACACCTGTGTCTACACCTCGAAGCGTCCAGGTGCAAAGTAGTTCTGGGTACCTTACCAGATTGCACGTACGTGGGATTTCGCAAATCACGACATGTATACATTTTCAGGAAAACTCTATGCGTTTCTTCATTTACTTATCGATAGTTAAAAATATATGTGTTCTAATTACCAAGTTTAATTAAAATTAGTAAGTAGTCAAATAACATGAAACTCACTAAAACTTCATGCAAGTAAACGAGCTTTTTTAAAATTATATTATCTCTAAAACGTCGGATAAATTAAATAATATGACCAGTGATGAAAAAAATAGATTAAAAATTAAGTTTAAGCGGTAGTGGAAATGTCGCCGCTAACACGTTCGTCTTCCGAAATTCGGACGCTAACCACTTGATCACCACCAACTTAGCACATTCTGCGCCTAGCACAAATACATCCGCTACATACTAGACGCGTAAAACATCTCTTGCTATTTTCTCGGAATTGCCAGAGTAATGCACCGTATTACTTGCGCATTATGTTGTTGTATTGGCTTAATAAATGTGTACAAAGTTTGAAGTAAATCTGTGATCCCAACGCCGTGGTCTCTCCTTGTTAGACGAACGATCACGCCGTCTTCTTCACGTGCTGCGGGTTGGGTTCCAGGCAGGGAGTGTGAGTAAGAGCAGAACTCGGAGCACCAGAATAAGACGACTAATCTGGCCGTCGAAATATCATGCAAGAAAATTGAATCAACAATTGGCTGGACTTTCAAAAGCGCACTATTAGTCAATAGCGGCGAGAAGATCTGAGAGATCAACATTAATAATGTGTTTGACTTCGGCAGTAGCCAAAAACGTAAACTTCATTGGTCTCATTTAAAACAGATTTCTCAAAGTTGCGTTTCAAAATGAACTGATGTATTTCTTCTACACAACTATTTCAGTTAGCCGGCCGAAGTGGCCGTGCGGTTAAAGGCGCTGCAGTCTGGAACCGCAAGACCGCCTGAAGGTTCGAATCCTGCCTCGGGCATGGATGTTTGTGATGTCCTTAGGTTAGTTAGGTTTAACTAGTTCTAAGTTCTAAGTTCTAGGGGACTAATGACCTCAGCAGTTGAGTCCCATAGTGCTCAGAGCCATTTTTGAACTATTTCAGTTCCATGTGCGACTTTCAGACTCACAGTTGAGATTATACTGCGAGGATCATTTCAAAAGCCCTGCACACAGCGCTGCGCGACTTTTACGGTGGCGTGATGAAGTTGAAATTCGTGTCAGTTGTGAGCAACGTGGCGGACACTCACACATCAAAGAAAGTTTTGCATCACCACGGTTCCAAGAGTTCCGGAATCTGTGCAGAAGATTGGAATAGAGATCAACATAAACATCATTTCCGCCTTTTTTATCGCTCATGAAAACCAAACATTGCATGTTTCACCATCATAGAGCGAGACCTTCAGAGGTGGTGGTCCAAATTGCTGTACACACCGGTACCTCTAATATCCAGTAGTACGTTCTCTTGCATTGATGCATGCCTGTATCCGTCTTGGCATACTATCCACAAGTTCATCAAGGCACTGTTGGTCCAGATTCTCTCACCCCTCAACGGCGATTCGGCGTAGATCCCTCAGAGTGTTTCTTGGGTCACGTCGTCCATAAACAACCCTTTTAATCCATCCGAGCCATGTTCGATAGGGTTCATGTCTGGAGAACATGCTGGCCACTCTAGTCGAGCGATGTCGTTATCCTGAAGGAAGTCATCAACAAGATGTGCACGATTGGGGCGCGAATGGTCGTCCATGAAGACGAATGCCTTGCCAGTATGCTGCCGATATGGTTGCACTATCGGTCGAAGGATGGCATTCACGTATCGCACAGCCGTTACGGCGCCTCCCATGACCACCAGCGGTGTACGTCGGCCCCACATAATGCCACGCCAAAACAGCTGGGAACATCAACCTTGCTGCACTCGCTGGACAGTGTGTATAAGGCGCTCAGCCTCACTGGGTTTCCTCCAAACACGTCTCCGACGATTGTCTGGTTGAAGGCATATGAGACACTCATCGGTGAAGAGAACGTGATGGCAGTCCCAAGCGGTCCATTCCGCATGTTGTTGGGCCCATCTGTACCGCGCTGCATGGTGTCGTGGTTGCAAAGATGGACCTCACCATGGACGTAGGGGGTGAAGTTGCGCATCATGCAGCATATTGCGCACTGATTGAGTCGTAACACGACGTCCTGAGGCTGCACGAAAAGTATTATCCAACATGGTGGCGTTGCTGTCAGGGTTTCTCCGAGCCATAATCCGTAGGTAGCGGTCATCCACTGCAGTAGTAGCCCTTGGGCGGCCTGAGTGAGACATGTAATCGACAGTTCCTGTCTCTCTGTATCTCCTCCATGTCTGAACAACATCGCTTTGGTTCACTCCGAGACGCCTGGACACTTTCCTTGTTCAGAGCCCTCCCTGGCAGGAAGTAACAATGCGGACGCGATCCAACCGCGGTATTGACCGTATAGGCATGGTTGAACTGCAGACAACATGAGCTGTGTACCTCCTTCCTGGTCGAATGACTGGAACTGATTGGCTGTCGGACCCCGTCCGTGTAATAGGCGTTGCTCATGCATGGTTGTTTACATCTTTGGGCGAGTGTAGTGACATCTTTCGACAGTGAAAGGGACGGTGTCTGTGATACAATATCTACAGGCAACGTCTGTTTTCAGGAGTTCTGGGACCGGGATGACGTAAAACTTTTTTTGATGTGTGTATATGTGCTTGCTGATTCGCGAGGCTGTGTTGTGAATAATTCAGTTTTAAAATGGAATCTGAAACCGAGTCAGGTCGGAATACACGTAGTGACCAGCGTTCCTGTATCAAAAATGAAACCCAACGTGGAAAGAACCCAATGGAAATTTACAACCTTTAAGAGAAGTGTGTGGGAATAGTGTAGACGATCGTAACACATTCATTTCCATGAAGGTCAGATAAGCACTGAGGACAACCCAAGAAATGGAAGGCCATCAACTATAATAGACTACACCTCTGAGTTTATTGTTAATGGCATTTTGAGAGAGGATCGACGTTGAGGACATTGCATATGAGGCCAGAATCTCTCACTTAAATTTACAGAAGCATAAATGGAAAGTTAAACACGAGAAAAGATGATTTAGAAATTCCGCCCCCCAACAATCTAAGTTGAAACTGATGATGATCTTTGCGTATGACGTGAACGGAATTATAGCTACAAATAGAATGCCCAAGGGGACGTCTTTAACAGGCGCATACTACAAACCGTTTCTGCGAAATGTGATATGCCCGATAATTTGTTACAGAAGACCTGACATTCTTGCAGCTGATGTCCTCATTCTGCACGATAATACAAGTTCGCGTATTACTCTGTCAGTGAGAAATGCTTCCTCACCCACCAAAAAATCCTGATATGAGACCACCACCCCCTCTGATTTGTTTCCCAAACTGAAGGAACAACTCCGTGGAAAACATTTTGATACCACTGATAAAGGTTTCAGTGAGCTGAGCCGATTAATGAGACAGCTTAACAGTGTGCTCTATCCTGAATGCATAAGTTGCCAGAACGTTGAGTAGTTGTCATGAGGTGGAATGGAAATTATACTGAAGGCCTGTAAAGGTATTTTGTAAAAATAAATTATTTTCTTCAGTGCTAACTCATAGTATGCAGAAGTTTTTAAATGACCCTTGTAGTTCTTATTATTACACGAATTCATTTTCCGTTTGCACTTCTTTTGCACTGTCCTTATATGCTGCATCATGTTTTGATGCTGCAGGCACAATTCATACTTCTCACAATAAACTGAAATGATTGAGATTAATTTCAGAATAATTAGTGATAAACTTTTTAATGATGCTACAGCAGTGACGTAACATTTTTTGATAAAAAGACAAAAAAATGGCTGTGAGCACTGTGGAACTTAACATCTGAGGTCATCAGTCCCCTAGAACTTAGAACTACTTAAACCTAACGAACCTAAGGACGTCACACACATCCATGCCCGAGGCAGGATTCGAACCTGCGACCGTACCGGTGGTGCCATAAAAAGACAATTGTGTTTGGTATAACGCTAACCCAACCTTAAAACACATTAGTATGAAGAAAAAGGAAGGTAAATCAGGTTTTAACGATACTGATAAGTAAATGCGGCAGAATTATGGCTACTCAAGAGGGTTATAGCGTAACAGAATTGCATACATGCTTGCTATTGTAAAACAACAATATTTTTCACGTTTGCGTCTGCTTTTCTGTCAGTGCGCAGCGTGTTCCCAGATATAAAAATTAATTGTGTTAATAATCTGTGAGCATGTTTGTTCCGTATGGTTAAATGTGTTTTGCAAATGATCTGTGGAAAATATGACGAAATCTCTTTTGAAAATAATGTCTTGAGCCCTTAACTAATTTCAAAGAAGCCTTGAAATGACTTGAGTCCTTATCCCACTTCAAAGAAGCCAGGCTGCTTCAATCAACATCACACAACGTGGAATAATAATACCAATATTAGAAGTCTGCAAGGTGTAATGCTTCCGAATACGCCAACGTCTTGTGACTACGTCTTCCCGTTATCGGGACACACTTCTCTATGTAGTGTAGCTGCTACACTGCACATCACTTTGGACCCGGTGTTAACATCCAACGTCGGAACCTATGCCGCGCGCATGCGCAGATCTCGTTGCTTCCTGAGGCCAGCGAACTGTGCCCGTCGACGTCACGCGAGTTGTGTTTGTTTTTGTGCTGCGGCGCAAACAGCGCTTCACCCACTGTCTTCCGTTGATGCCGGCAGCGGTGCAGAACGGAAGCGGGACTCGAGGTCGAGTATTAAAAGTAGCTTCTCGCGGTAAGTAGCCTCTGGGAAATCTACTTATATCGGTGTCATAGAAAATTTCTGTACCTTAACTGACACTATACGGAGCTTTAATCTGACAACAAAGATACCATCTGCTTTTCAGTATGTCCGTAGATCATAATCTCCCGAATAATCTAGTGTACAAATCTGTTATGAAGTCTGCTTCATTCACTGAAACTTCCTGTCAGGTTAAAACTGTGTGCCGGACGGAGACTCGAACTCGGGACCTTTGCCTTTCGCGGGAAAGTGCTCTACCAACTGAGCTACCCAAGCACGACTCACGCTCCGTCCTCACAGCTTGCCGTTTGATTGTAATCTTTTTCGAAATAAGGAAACTGCAAGCAGCAATTCTGCAGGACAAACCCCCTTGGCGTTTTAAACAGTATATCGCTTTTGGACTCCGATAATTCCGAGAGCGTGGCAAACCATAGCAACTAAATGTAGGCGAGTTTTTACCGATTGGTACCACAAGCCGCTGAGTACGCATTCAAAGTTGGTGGCTTACACTAAACACACTAGCTATTTGCTTTTCCTACACGCACGAGATGAGAAAGGAAACTTGTCGTAAGATCAACTTGGGTTCCGAATAAATGTACGAAGGCAGATGGCAATACTGATCCTGAAGGTAGTCTTAAAAAAGCAAAACCTACGTTTACAGCATTAGTAGATTTAAGAAAAACTTTTGATAGGGTTATTGGAATGTACTCTTTGAAATTACAGTGGTATCAGGGATAAAATATAGGGAACGGTAGCCAATTTACAGTTGTTGTTGGAAACAGACAGCAGTTGTAAGTGTAGAATGTCCTGAAAGGGAAGCAGTGGTTCAGAAGGGCTTGAGATAGTTGTAGACTACCACAGCGTTATTCAATCTGTACATTGAGAAACCAGTAATAGTAAAGCAAACTAAGGAGAAATTCAGTTAAAATTTATGGAGAAGGAATGAAAACTTTGAGGTTTGCCGGTGGCATTGTAATTCTGTGAGAGAATGCAAAAGCCTTGGAAGAGCAGTTGAATGGAGTGTTTGGAGTCAAACAAGGGCAATGGAATGTATTGGTTTTAAATCAAGCGATACTGCTGGAATTAGATTAGGAAATGACACTCAGCAAGGTGTATTTGAGTTGCGCTATTTGAACAGTAACTTAGCTGGCGATCGTCGACGTAGAGAAGCTATAAAATGCAAACTGGCAATAGCAAGGAGAGCATTTCTGTAAAAGCGAAATATTTTAACATCTCATAAAAATTTAAGTGTTAGAAAATCTCTTTTGGAAGTACAGGGAGTGGCAAATAAAAGTGGATCAGACGAGTAGAAACGATTGAACGTGTATGTATGCGAATAACCACCTTCAGAAACTTGCTGCCCAGGACGCAAAACTGTCAAGAGATGAATGGTGGTCACTTTCAACATCTGTTATAGTGAGGTTTTTACTGTATTTCCTTTCCACTGCTGTGTTTCTTTGTACCCTGGAACTCTGTTCTCGGGACCACTTTTATTTGCCCCTCCCCATATTTGACTGGAGTATAGCCATGTACGCAAGTGAAACATGGTCAACTGAAACTACAAATCACTGTGGTTCACAGTTTTAGTTGATACACATAACGGTAAAAGTCAAACCTAATCGAAATTTTCTCATTCAGAGTGAAACTAAGTTAATAAACAGTACAGAAAAGAAGAGCTAAGGCTTTTAAAATGCGGTGCTACAGAAGAATGCTGACGATTAGATGAGCAGGTCGGATATCTAATGAAGATGTGCTGAAATGAATTGGGGAGAAAAGAAATGCATGTCACAACTCGACTAAAAAAGGGATTGGTCTATAGGAGACATCCTGCGGTGTCATGGAGGGAAGTGTGAGGGCTAAAAATCGAAGAGAGAAACCAAGACTTGACTACCTTAAGAAGGTTCAACATAATGTAGGATGCAATAGTTATGCAGAGGTGAAGAGGTTTGCGTAGGATACACTAACGTGGAGAATTACAGGGTGATTACAATTAAACTTTCGCTACTTTAGAGGGACTCCCCATGAAAAACGAGTGGTCGCAGGACAATGAAACTTTGTGGTAACATATGTAAGGACATGAAGACATGTGGAAGAGAAATAACGTATGAGAGGGTTCAAATCCGGTGAGCTTGGTGGTTGCGCATTTTGGAACAATCGGCCAATGATTCGCTTTGCTCCTGGAGAGACCCTTGGCCAACTGCGCCACAAATTGCTGAAGAAGTTACTGTTGTCATGGCTAAGATTGCTGGATACAAGGTGCGATTTTCAAGCTCTGCACGAGCTGTGTCACGACGGCTGAACATTCCATGGTCCACCCTTTGAAAAGTGCTGCACGATTCTGACATGATGTCCGTACAAACATCACGTACTCACCAACTTTTGGCACGTGACGCAGACATTCACGTACACTTTGCTCTTTCTTGTAAGGGTTGAAGTTGATGACATGTATCCTTGGAACATTTAGCGGAGTGATGAAGCTCACTTTACGCTCACTGGGGCAGTGAAAAACCACAGTTGTCGCATATGGAAATCGTCACCGCCAACGAATGTTCACGAAGTTGTCCTGCGTAGTGAACGCCTCACTGTAATGTGTGACTTAGCGGCAAAGTACAAGATTGCTCTATTACTCTTTGATGAACTCCGACCCCAAGTACAAGGACATGCAGTATGAAGGGCACTGGAGACTGATCTGCTCCGCCAACATGTGATCCCTGCTGTATGGGAGCGAGGCTCTTTAAACTCCACTGTTTTGATGCCGCTGGAGCTCCACCTCACATCGCACGTGACGTCACTCGGTTACTCAGTAACACATTTGGAGAAAACCGAATCATTGGCCGATCATTCCAAACTGCGTAACCACCAAGATCGCCAGATGTGAACCCTCTGATGTGGAAATTGAAATCTACTTCTTTCAATGCCTTATTCATTAATTCTCTTCCGCGTGTTCTTACAAATGTTTCTGCAAACTTTCATTGTCCTTCGATCACTCGTTTTCCATGGAACCCTCTAAAGTAGCGAAAGTTTGGTTATAAACCAGCTTGTACATCAAACCAATTTTCTGACTGAAAAGCACCACAACAACAACATGGCACTGTGGGCTTGGAGACACGAAGTGGTGTGTTGGTCAAACTTCTTCCTTCATGCAGAATGGCACCAGCACTTCGCGATCTTGGATCGTTAAATACGAGGGTTGGAACTTTAATAGTGGCAACTATTTATGTACAACTTGTAAAAAATAGGTACGTGTTTCAAAGTTTTACTGACCTTCAAAGTAGTCACCAAGATTGTGCATAACCCGTATCCAGCGATGTGAAGTCGTAGGATACTCTGAGCTGTGCCAGTTGCGTTGACAGTTCGGCCGGCCGCGGTGGCTGTGCGGTTCTAGGCGCTGCAGTCCGGAGCCGCGGGACTGCTACGGTTTGAGGTTCGAATCCTGTCTCGGGCATGGATGTGTGTGATGTCCTTAGGTTAGTTAGGTTTAAGTAGTTCTAAGTCCTAGGGGACTGATGACCTAAGTCCCATAGTGTTCAGAGCCATTTGAACCATTTGACAGTTCGAGCTGCGCGGTCTATTGCCCGACGACTTTGTAGCAGTTCTGAAGCGAATGCCGTGAAGAATTTCCTTCAGTTTAGAAATCGAGTTGAACCCACGAGGGCTCGAGTCAGGGGAGTGGAGTAGCTGGTATAGCACTTAGCAGCCCCATGAGTCAAACAAATCAGTAACATCTTGCACTGTACGTGCTTGAACATTGTCCATGCAAAATGATGGCCAGGTCCCGCAGAAAGTGTCATCACTTCTGTATCTAAGCTTTTCGTAGGTTGCGTTCCAAAAATGAACAGCATAGAGACAGAACTGATGACACTTTCTGCGGGACCTGATCATCATTTTGCATGACAGTGATCACGCACGTACAGTGCAAGATGTTACTGATTTGTTTGACTGATGGGGCTGCTAAGTGCTATACCACATACTGCACTCCCCTGACTTAAGCCGTCGTGAGTTCAACTCTATTTCTGAACTGAAGGAAACACTTCACGGCATTCGCTTCAGAACTGCTACAAATTCGTCGGGTAATAGACCGCGCCGCTCGAACTGTCAACACAACTGGCACTACTGAGAGTATCCTACGACTTCCACATCGCTGACTACGGGTTATGCACAGTGCTGGCGACTACTTTGAAGGTCAGTAAAACTTTGAAACACGTATCTCTTTTGTACGAGCTGTAAATAAATAGTTACCACTATTAAAGTTCCAACCCTCGTATTTATAGTGTACTTGAATGGTGAGAATGTCTGTAGCTCGACCAGTCTTTAAGAAGCGTCACTGGACTGACCCTTATGTCAGTTTTCAGTAGAATTATGGAACATACGAGTATTTACTACTCTCGTACGAGGTCTTTTTTTGAGGCTAACCAACTCGATGGAGGGTGGCTGTCGGAGGCAGTCAGTTAAACGCAGTTTTTCTCGAGCGAAAGGGAAGTGTTACTGGGGTTAACGGATTCTTAGGCGGCAATCTCAAAGTCATATTATTTCTGCTACGTCAGTGCGGCGATGGTGTAAACACTTTTGTAGTGTATTATTAAAGAAAAGAATGCACTGAAAGTCGACTGTAAGTCTAACTGTGAGCTAACAGTTACTGTTAGTAACATCTGCGTCATTGAAGATTCTACGGGACAGATTACAGTGGCTCCCATGAAAAACACCGTAATGACCTTCTGAAAAGGCAGACGGTATATGAGGATTTTAGGTTCGTTGCAGTTAATGATCAAAATGTGCCGAAATGAATCGAACAGAGTAATGAAGTGACATTTAAATTATGTGGAAAGGGGAATAGGTACATATACATGGATGAGCATCCGAGAATCTTTTACTGTTATTGAAACGTAACGTCGCATCATAAAAGCATACACGTTTTCTAATGTGGAAAGGTGAATCGGCACTATATACATAAACGAGGATCCGAGAAATTTCTAGTGTTATTGAGGTGTAACGTGACAGCCTAAAAGCAAACATGTTTTCTGCTATTTCGAAATTACAAACGACTGGTTTAGTTTTGTCTTCGACGAGAGCACTTGGATATGCTGGAACACTAGTTAATGCTATTGGAAGTCATGACCGAGGAGAAGGCATACGTATTTGGTTTTCAACAAGAGGGCACTGCACCACAAGACAGGAGGAAAGGGACGTGCTTTGAGGGGTGATAGCTTTAGTGATTCTGAACAAAAAGTTCATATGGACATATACCCTATTCCGTATGGTTTTCGAGATAGAACACATTCAATGTACACTGTTGCTTATTTTCTGTCTTATACAAACTTTATCATTGTTTACAACGAATGACAGTAGTGTAGATGAAATTGAGGGAACAATTTGATACACGACACTTGTGGTCTGTCAAGCCAAGAAACTACCTTAAACTGGCCTACAAATACAAGTCACAGCTCATGAACGTCGCGCGACATTTTCAATATTCTCGCGCTTTCTTCATGCAAATTATCAGTCCTTGAGAAAAAAATGAATACAACGTTTTTCGTATGAAAGTGTACTTTAATTTTGTACGTTGACACGTTTTCGCTGGAGGGTGCGGTTATCGAGCTATTCAAGAAAAAACGTACGAAAGTGATTATAAATATGTTCTATTTCGGAAACCATTGGGAATAGGGCATACGTCCATATGAAGTTTTTTGTCCAGAATCACAAATAGCCGCTCCTGCCGGAAGTTCGAGTCCTCCCTCGGGCATGGATATGAGTGATTTTAGCATAAGTTAGTTTAAGTTGTGTGTAAACCTAGGGACTGATATCCTCAGCAGTTTGGTCCCATAAGAATTCATACTCATTTGAACATTTTGAATCACAAATACTGTCACCCCTGAAAGCATGTACCTTTCCTCATGACTCACTTTGTATACGAACATCCGAGAAAAAAACTGTGTTAAATGGCATTGTATAATCTTCGTTACCACATTCACTTTTACATTTATTCAGAGTGCAGTTACGGAGTTTGCACATTTGGGAAACTTTCTAACAGATTTTCTAAATGGAAAATTGCTATTTGCAGTCATTGTTCTTAGCGACTGAATCGCCGATGCATGGTTCATGAGCTGCCCTACAATTCTGCCACACGTATTCTACTACCACTATTGCAACTCCCCCCCCCCCCCCCCCCCCCCCACATCTTCAGCCAGGGACCTTGCCGAGGTACGGTGGCTTGCACGCCTTAGGTGCAACCACACTGTAGGGGTATGTGTGGAAAGGCCAGACTAATCTGCATTTCCTGAGGAGAGGCAAGAGCCTATTCAGTAGTTGATGGGCAACGGTCTGGATGACTCACTATTCTAGCCCTGTGCTGGTACTGCGAACAGCTGAAAGCAAGGTGACACTGTAGTCGTTATTTTTCCCGAGGGCATGCAACTCCCCTGTAAGGTTAAAACGCCGATTGCATTCTCTTGGGGAAAAGATTCTACAGCTAAAACATCCTCTATTCGGATCTATGTCCGGGGACACAGGAGGATATTTTCACCAGGAAAAAGAAAACGGGTTGCACTTTGGAACCTCAGTCACGGAGGTAGAGAATTTAAAAAGGGAAATGGTTAGGATGAAGTTAGATATAATAGGAATTTGCGAAGTTCGGTGGCATGAAGAACGGGACGTCCGATCACATAATTACAGGGTTGTAAATAAAAATCCAAATTGAGGTTATGTAGGAGTAGGGCTAGTAACGAATAAAAACATAGGAATGTAGATAAGCTACCATGAACAGCACAGTGAACGCGTTATCGTACCCAAGATAGACGAAAAGCCAGCAAGTAAGACAGAACTACAAGTTTATATGCCAACTAACTTCGCAGATGGTCCTGAGATTAAAAGAATGTATGAGAGATAAATGAAATTATTCGGAGAGTTAAGGGAGGCGAAAATTTAATTGTTATGGGGGAACCGGAATACGGCGGTAGGAAAAGAAAGAGAAGAAATAATGGTAAGAACTTTGCACACAACATAATCTAATCATAGCTAACACTTGACTGTAAAATTATGTAAGAAAGTTGTATACGTGGAAGTGACCTGAAAGCATGGGAAGATTTCATACAAGTTACATAAAGGTACCCCAGAGATTTCGAAACCAGAACTGCAATGGCTCATATGAACCCTGACCATAATTTATTGGTTATTAAGAGGAGATTAAAAGTGAATAAACTGTAAGAAGGTAGAACATAAAGGAGATAGAGGTTGCAGAGACTTTCAGATGGAGCATCAGGCAACGGATGACAGACACAGGAGAAAGGAATACAATAGAAGAAGAATGGGTAAATTTGAGAGAAGAAATAACGGAGGCAGCGTAGGATCAAATAAGTAAAAAGACAACTATTTTGACCATGGCTGCACTACAGCAACGGTTACAGAACAGCAGGTGTAATAGACAGCCAACCAGTTGCAATAAATGGTGGTTTTCAAATAACCTTCACCATTGTTTCGACGGTTTAAACCCGCCTTCCTCGGACGTAATAGTTGCTGTAGTGCAGCCATGTTCAAAATATTGAAGTTCCTGCCGGCCAAGGTATGTAAGACTGTTCCCAAATATATGGACTTCAAAATGAAAATAGTAAAAACAGATTGTCCTCCTGAGGAAGACGGGTTAAATGCGTCGAAACCATGGTGAAGGTTATTTGAAAACCACAATTTATTGCAACTGGTTGGCTGTCTATTACACCTGCTGCTCTAAAGAGACAAGGCATAATAGAAATTTATGGATAACACAGGAGATACTGAAATTAATTGACAACAGGATAAAATAAAAAACGCATTAAATGAAGCTGGTGAAAGGGAATACAGCGTAAAAAAAATGAAATTGACAGAAAGTGCAAAATTGTTAGAGGGCAAATGCAAGGCTGTAAAAGCATGCAAACTAGGGGATAGAAGCTGCCTATAACACAATTAAAGTGAACCTTAGAGAAGAGAGAAACATCTGCATGAATATCATGAGCTCACATTTCAAGCCAGCATATCTGGTGTTTCAGAGGACTGCGTGAAAACTACAACACACAGAAAAATACACATATCAGTAGCTTCCTATTCGTGATATTCACCGCGCTGCAGTTGCATGTTACAACAAGTGGGCAAAATATCTATTCCATATCGTCCCATCGAACTGGTTCTCGTGGGCAAAATATCTATTCCATATCATCCCATCGAACTGGTCCTCGCCTGCTCATAGACAACACAATGAACCGATTTTCAATACGTAATGGCTACAAAATACTGATACGAATTATTTACAAAAGAATGGAAAAACTCCTAGACATCATCCTCAGGGAAGATCAATATACGTCGCGGAAAAATTTAGAAATATGAGAAGCAATAGTAGCCACTCGACATTTGTTGGAAGATAGGTTAAAGAAAAGCAAACCTACGTTTATAGCATTTCGAAGTTTGGAGAAAGCTTTGGACAATTTTGACTGGAATATACTCTTTGAAATTCTGAAGGAAGCAAGAATGAAAGATTATTTACGACAGTTATAAGAATGTAAGGATGTGAAAAGGAAACAGAGGTTTAGTGAAACAATGCTGTGGCTTATTGCGGTGTCATGAAATCTGTACACTGAGCAAGAAATTCGAAATGGGAATTTAAGTTCACGCAGAAGCAATAAAAACTTTGAGGTCTGTTAGAGACGGTAAAGGATTCGAAAGAGCAGTTGAATGGAGTGGATGAAGAAATGTTATAAGATGAACATTAGTTTAAGTAAAATAAGAGTAATGGGAGTTTAGTCCAATTAAATCAGGCGATGCTGAGAGAATTGGATCACAAAATGAGATACGGTAAGTAGTAAATGTGTTGAGGTGTTTGGACAGCAAAATACATGGTGATGGCCGAAGTAGAGAGCATATAAATGCAGATTGGCTGTAGCAACAAACGCGTTTCTGAGAGAGAGGAATTTTGTTAAATTGAAGTGTTAGGAAGTCTTTTTTGAACTTACTTGTCTGGAAGTAGCCTTGGGCGCAAGAGAAACGTGGAGGATAAGCGAGCGGTTCGGATAGGAAGAAAATAGCAGATTCGAAAGTGAGATGCTATAGAAAAATGATGAAAATTTGCTGGGCAGACCGAGTAACTAATTACGAGGTGCTGAATCAAATTTTGGAGGAAGGTATTTAGTGCACAACTTGAGTAAAAGAAGGGATCAGCTGAAAGGACACGTCCAGATGCATCAAGGAATCATGAAGTTAGCATCAGAGGGAAGTGGGGAGGATAAAAATTGTAGAGGGAGACCAAGGTACGTGTATGTTACAACATTGTGGAAATCTTGCTGTTCTATAGAATACGTAGGTAATGTATAGAATGCTTGAAGGTTTTAGGCAAACTATAAAATATAAGTTTTCCATGAAAATCATACATACTATTCCTGGGCCCTCTGAATAATACCTAGGCCATATACAGAATGACAAGTATCATTTACGCAAAGTGTTATAGGTGCACAAGATGAGAAGGCTTTATTAACTAACACGCATGTGAAACTGAAGGAACCAAACTACAAAATAAAGCACAGAATATTCTTACCGGAAAACAATGAAAGGAGAACTGAGATCGAAATATACGTTACAGCAAGTACCCACTTTTCTTCTTCACAAAAAACATGTCACGTTTTGGTAATTTCATCTTGTACATACATTTCATGTCTTAAAAAAAGAATGCGAACAGAATAATGTTACCGGTAAAACAGAAAGCAGAACTCGCATAGCCTAATTGCTGCAGAAGCGAAGGCTGGTGCGACATTTCGAATCGCACTTAATTTTATTTTTGACACAAAGGCACCTCATATGTTGATATTTCGTGTTGCACATACACCTGACGAATCCTTGGCCGCTTGCTGTGGACTGAGAAGTAGCTGCGGATCAGAGAGATATTTCGTGGTCGGGAACTTCTTCAATTCTCATTAATATCTTTGGGCATACTCCGAATTCTGATATTGGATAGAACTGCTTCAATATTCCTTCTGCAGTTCCAAGACAGTAAAAACCATTATCTGTCACGTTGATAACAACTGCCACCAGATTGCGTAAGTCATCCCGCCCTGAGATGTTTATATTTTCCCACCTCCGCATCGCAAATATTTTGACTTTAGAGTGTAATGCCCAGTCGATGTGCTGTTGTTTTCACGCCTATTCTACCAACAGTGAGAGTTGTTTAGTTCTCTGGGTGTTGTAAAATTCCTGGATTCGTCTCGTCCCTGTGCAGCCTATGAAAAGGATTGCGGAAGACTCCCAAATAAATTCCAAAGAACAGTGTAGTTTTAACATCAATATATTTCCAGGACTCTGGTGTCCGAGCCTGGTGAACTGTACCAGTTACATCACATGTGCCCAAAGCTGACATCAAACGACACAGTGTCCACAACAATCAACAAACGAGTGAGCCTACAATACATTTGCTCGCGACCCTAGCCAGAAAACGAGTGCCCCAAGGCGCCTGCGTGACCTCTATTTATACTTTTGTTAACAATTACAGGCAACGAAAATTACATTTTTATGTAAAATCACATTGCTAAATATTTACAATCTCAGTGCTGAACAAGGTGAATCCATTTTCAACTTAGTTATGAGTTAATATAATATTTTCTGACTAATTATGTTACAGGTAACAATTACATTTCTAAATTCGTTTATAGCAAATCAACTAGTGCCTGAATTTTAGTGCTAACATATAATGGAGATTCAATTAACATGCTTTATTTATATGTTCTATTTATTTGCTGTAGTAATTTTATAATGATAGGTTTACTGGTACATCCTGACCATGTGCTACATTTCTTTCGATTAGTTACAGTATTAATTTCACACTTATATTTTGTTTTTCACATAAGAACAATGTTAATCAGCAAAGCATCATTTTCGAATTATATGTATACTGAAATAGTGGTTATTTTTGTATGTAATTTCGAAACAGGTCACTTTACAATTGGACAATTAGGACTGGTGTTTATCTTTAATGTTCTCTGAGGGGTTCTGATTGGTAGCAATGAGATACAGTAATATTTCAATACCCCCTGAAGAGTTTTGCCTAGCCTGATAGACGAAACTCTTCTCACAGAAATATTAGTGTGATTGATGTGATACAGTACTAGTTGGACAAAATAACACAAACTGCATGTATTTTAAAAGGTACAAAATTGAATCATGAAACTTTACATACAGATAAATTTTCCAAATAGCTACAAACAAGAATTGGAAATATGAGATTGCAAAGAAATTTCCAAACTTTTACAAAATCAATATTTACATCAAATTTTCTGAATGAATGTTTATCCGAAACTATCAGTTCTAGAGCGTCCTTGTTTTTGTCACTTCTAGAGTGTCCATTAATTTTCCCTCCTTCAAACACTCAGACGAAACTAAGCTAACAAATCACAAATTTGATTGGATTGATTACGTTGCACTTTTAAAGTTTCCATATGACATGTTCTAGAATAATATTATCATATAAAAGACAAAAGAATAAAATTTATCCTAAAAGTTTGCAATACCATAAAATATTTTACAAATCTTATCATATATGAATATTCAAAATTATATTTGTATATTTATATTGTGACAGTATAGAAGCTGTTCATTTATAACCAATCCGGGTTGTTGTCACAAGTATCTGAATATACTATGTATAGTCAATATTTCTTGGCTTTGTACATAAAATGCAATAATGTTTCACAATGTTTACCAGACATCCAGAAAATCAGATCAAATTAACGCTGAGAAACAGCTTTAAGATTTTATAAATTGTGACAAAAAATAAAATTCCTGAAAGTGGCAAGATACACTTAAGCAAGTGAAAATGTAATTATGCTATAGTTAGCAATCTTGGAGTAAGGAGATTTTATAAAAAAAATCCAGAACCTTGTCACATGGCATCTTATACTTCATTTCATCAAAGTCCTCAGTCTGTCTATTAAAGTTGTCGTTTCCTACCCCTCAATACCTAACTAGTCTCCATATCACGTCTTGCGAGATGTGAGTAGTGTAAAATAATTCAATGTGATTTGTGTGCTATGTGTTGTCATAGTTGTTCAAAAATAACTCAATTGTAATTTCACATCAGCATTTCCTTCAATCAAAATGTATAAGAGTTCTATTTCATGTGATTCAAATCATTCATAAGTTCTGTTGTGTGTGACTGCACAGTATCATCATCATCATAATCCTCTCAATTAAACTAATCATCAAAGCCATTAATAAATGTGGGTTGAATACCACCGAACCACCTCAGCAGCATTGCATATCATATAACCTAAACCTATCATCATCATCATCATCATCCTCATTGAAATACACCTATGAAAATGCAATATTAAATCCAACCATCTTCCATCAATAAACTGTAAACATCAATTCATATGAATCAGAAACAGGAATGAGTCGGCAACCTCAAATCCTTAATACAAATGCAAATCACAACATCACTTACCTTATTTCAAGACAATCCTCAACAATTCATAGCAATTTCAACATCTCTCATGTGTACATAACTGAGTGAAACATGTATATAGTATATCATAGCGATAGTCCCTTCTTAACAGCATAAATCACTTCAACCCTTTCATAAATCATAACATCTTTCAACATCTCATGTGGTCTTATATGTAGTAACATTAATTCAGTTGTCAATCGTATAATGGTATGAGAAGCAGAACATAGTAATTCCTTCCTTGTGGATAACCTATATAAGATCTTAACTGCACAAATGTACCATAAAATCTTTAAGTATGTATTAATAAGCTTAGTGTATCTTCACACAATCCACCTCTCATTTCTGCATAAGCTGATATAAATACAGTATGGTCTGTTGTCTGTAAAGATGTGTAACTGTTCCTCACTAGAAAATACATATTAGTTTTTCCTGGCAAATCATAGTCCTCACATATCGGTAATAGTCACAATCGGTAGGACGTAAATGTCAAATTATCAAAACATCTGATGATGCAGATTACTCAATCAAAACAAAATATACCTTATACTACAAATTAAATCACATGAAAATATCTTACATAACAAATATAAGCAAACATAGGCAAGAAAATTAATGTGTGTATTGTCGGAAGTTTTTGTGTCAGAAAGGTATCGTAGAATGTGGCATCAGTGTTTTCAAGAAGAAAATGTCACATTAGCTGGGGCACCTTGCACAAGCCACATGCATAGTACTCAAAGATTGTGTACCTCCCCTGAGGGATTGCAATTATTGCACATAAGGTTTCAACTGAGTGACATTTCTTAAACCAAGTAGCTTTTTTGATTGGGATAGATAAGTCGGTAGGCGTTTGGAAGTGGTTTTTCATAAACTTCAAATGGACCAATGTAAATATCGAAAAATTTCTTGATCTCTCTATTATTCTCCATTTTTGCATTTTCTAGAGTTCCCTCTCCACTTATTTCCTTTTACAGATGGGTACCCCATAAGGCT
This sequence comes from Schistocerca piceifrons, assembly GCF_021461385.2. Lineage (NCBI taxonomy): Eukaryota > Metazoa > Arthropoda > Insecta > Orthoptera > Acrididae > Schistocerca > Schistocerca piceifrons. The sequence continues at coordinate 43,725,461 of NC_060142.1, forward strand.
TAATGAAAAAGGGTTTGTGTGGCTTTAACTTCAAATGATATTCATAATCTATGACCCTACCAGGTTGATCACAAAAAATGTTACAGTTTTCCCAGAGAAAACTTTCTAATTCCTGCTTTTCAGACTCAGTCAAGTCATTTGCTTCTTTTACCTTTTCTGATATGGTTAGGGAGTAACTATCATCAACCAAATTCTGGTTATTGTGATCCCTATTTTCCTCTTCCTCCATGTAATGGCTACACTCTGGATAAACTATTTCCCTAATATGGTTCCTACTGCTTGTACTTGAATTTAACTGGATCACTACTTTTCCTTGAATACTGGTCTTTGGTTCAGTGAACAGTAATTCTGAATTTTGCCAATCAAAACTTACCTTTGCTTTAACTATCCAGTCCATCCATAAAATCATTTGCTCATTGAGATTTGGGATAACTAAACAACCATGTTCAAAATTAATATTGCCAACAGAAAATGTAATTAAAGCTTGTTTATTCATTAACTTACTAAACTTTCCAGTGGCACCTTTAATCCGTACACCTGTGATTGGAAATTCCATGTAACTTCCTGTGTCTTTTATCCTGTTCCTCAACTTGTCTGAGATACTACTAATGGGACTGCCAGTGTCAATCAAACAATGACCTGACCAATTGTTAATGCTTATTTCTACGTAAGGACTACCTAAGGTAATATTTGGGTCACTATTCACATTCTCTGCCAACAAGTCTCTTTCTAATCCAGTTGTATCGATGTTGTTACATACTTCTTCACTACAGGTTTCAGTGTCAGAATCAACATAAGATTGAGTGTCATTATGACTGGAATCAAATACACATGAAACAGATACCTTACTTTCACTAGACTTAAAATTATCTTTCATGGATGGATTTGATTTGATGACTTCACTTTCCTATTATTTTCTAAACAAACTTTATTTTCACTGATAATAGATTCCAAAATCTTCTCACCTATCAACTTAGCTTGTTCCGTCTTATTAGTAGATTTACTTAAGATTTCTTTTATACAAATTGGTACCAATACATTGTTTGCACTCCTAATATCTTCACATGAACCAATTTCGCATTCAGAGTTACTTTCAGCTGCAACACCATTATCAATAACTTCAACATAAATAATGTCATCTAATTTCTCTTGTGTACATGTATCATCAAATACATCATCCTTCACAACACTATCTTTACCAAAATCATCATAAAAATAAACTGTGGGTGATGCCTCTGCATGCACATATGCCTTAACTACTAAGTGTTCAACATCTGAAGTTACACTACTGAAATCGCTACCTGTTTCATTATCTAAGTCAGGTGTTATTTCCTCATTTTGACTACCAATTTCTACTAATACAGATACCTCATTATGCTTACCTTCATCAGAAAACAAGCTAGTGATACCATAATATCATAAGTTCTGTCTACATCGGGTGTTAATGTGTCATCAATTAATGCTAAGTAATGTTCATTAAGTTCAAACTGTGGTCCTGCTTGAGTATGTGCGTTATTCAATTCACTCAACATGTGATCCCAAAAGTTTTGCTTATAACAAGTATCATCTAAGTAGTAGTCCCTATTTACATTAAATTTATGATTGCTTTTACGTTTCTGTCTCTTTAACCTCCTATTTGCCTGGTTTGTGCCGTAACTATTCACCTCAAATTGACAGGCTCCCAACGAGGTGGTTACCTGTTTCCCTGGTTGGAATTTCTGTTGTGAAGCTGGTTACTGTTTCTCTGTTCTTGATGGTTTCGTGTCTGTTGTAACTACTGTTTTGGTTACCACACCAGTTATTATTTCTGTGTCCATTATATTGTTGTGACCCCCCATTCCTATTGTGAGTGTTTCTGACGTTTTGATTGTACTGTCTGTCATCATTCTGCCATGCACGGTCAATTTTGTCCACATGACGTAAAAATTCGTCAACACTGTCATCTGGTCCATATACAAGTCCCCACTGAAAACGGTGTGGTAGACGCCGTTTCAGTGCATCAATCTGTATCAGTTCGTCCAAAGGTTTGCTCAAATGTGACAAAGTCTTTAATTGTTTTTCACAAAATTCTCGCATGCTAATTGCAAGACCTGTGTGATATTTGCTACCGTTAAGACATTCAGATTTTATTCTTGCCTGTTTGTTTTCCGACCAATACTCTGCCAAGAATTGGCGTTCAAAATCGGCAAAAGACGTAGTATTTGTATCAACGTTTTGGTTCACCAATGTAAGGGCTTCACCATCCAAAAAACGTTTCGGAAATTTAACTTTAGCAGACTCTGGCGTGTTAGGTTGGAAACTGTCTTTGCACTGATGCACAAAGTCAACCGGATGCAATTTCGCATCAACTGGGTAACATTTTAAACTAACATTGTTACAATTATGTACAAATATCTGGTTTGAAACAAAATCGGACATTATATTATTTTGCAATTTTGAAACTTCAGAGCTGACTGTTTGCAGTTCTATTGTTACACTTTCTACTTTCTCGTCAATACGAAATATCTTATCAGAAACTACTTCAGAATTTAATTTCAATCTTTCCCCTACCAATTCTTATTCTGAAACAATGAGTTCCTGCAACATTTTTAACTCGTCTTTTCGGTTCACTAATTCATTTAAAACGACTACTTCCTTGTTTTTGACACGTTCGTTAACTAATTCAATGCTTTTGTTTGTTTCTTTAAATTCGGAGATTGTGAAAGCCTCCAAACAGTCAACTTTAGTTACTACCCTTTCTATGTCACATGCAACAATTTGTACTTTGTTATTTGTTGCACTGATTTCTTCTCTCAATGATTTTAAATTTTGGTCCAGCTTTTCTGTGACCTCTTTAATGTTGCTACCTAATTGGTTATTTTGAGTTACCAGTTGTTCTAGTTTATTATTCAACAATTTAGATATCTTATCAATCAAATTCGATTGCTGATTTGCTCCCGAAAAACCATGAAAAGGCGAACAACTACTGCTCGCGGAATTTGCTTCACTGTTTAAGTGTACATTTGAAGTTGAAGCATGAAATTGACGGCCTGACCGCGTGGTCATGCCTATTGGATTTAACTGAGTTTCGCTCATTTTGATCAAAGTGGCTAGACACTAGACAAAACACTTTCCTGCCTATCAGGTGAAATTGTCACACGCACACAATGAAACAAAAATGGAAACTTGTAGGACACTGTCTGCGACTGAAATAAAAACAATTAAAATGGGTACTTATCTGATTCATTCGCAATGTCATTCCAGAATTTCACCTTTGCTCCTGGCGATGTCCGTAGCGCAGTCTGCAATGTACAAGATTATGGTTCCTGTCTCTTGTACATGAAATTCTTGCGAGTCGTCCTCTGTACAGTCTTCCACTTTATCCCAGCTCCTCCACCACATTGAGATGTTTGTATTTTCCCACCTCCCCGTTGCAAATGTTTTGACCCTCAGCGTGAAATGCCCAGTCGATGTGCTGTTGTTTTCACGCCAATTCTACCAACAGTGAGAGTTGTTTAGTTCTCTGGGTGTTGTAAAATTCCTGGATTCGTCTCGTCGCTGTGCAGCCTATGAAAAGGATTACGGAAAACTCCCAAATAAATTCCAAAGTACAGTGCAGTTTTAACATCAATATATTTCCAGGACTCTGGTGTCCAAGCCTGGTGAACTGTACCAGTTACATCACATGTACCCAAAGTTGACATCAAATGACACAGTGTCCACAACAATCAACAAACGAGTGAGCCTACAATATATTTGCTTGCAACCCTAGCCAAAAAACGAGTGCCCCAAGGAGCCTGCGTGACCTCTGTTTATACTTTTGTTAAGAATTACAGACAATGAAAATTACAATTTTATGTAAAATCACAATTAAAAGTTAAACTGAATATGAGATACACATTGCTAAATATTTACAATCTCAGTGCTGAACAAGGTGAATCTATTTTCAACTTAGTTATGAGTTAATATAATATTTTCTGACTAATTATGTTACAGGTAACAATTACATTTCTAAATTCGTTTATAGCAAATCAACTAGTGCCTGAATTTTAGTGCTAACATATAATGGAGATTCAATTAACATGCTTTATTTATATGTTCTATTTATTTGCTGTAGTAATTTTATAATGATAGGTTTACTGGTACATCCTGACCATGTGCTACATTTCTTTCGATTAGTTACAGTATTAATTTCACACTTATATTTTGTTTTTCACATAAGAACAATGTTAATCAGCAAAGCATCATTTTCGAATTATATGTATACTGAAATAGTGGTTATTTTTGTATGTAATTTCGAAACAGGTCACTTTACAATTGGACAATTAGGACTGGTGTTTATCTTTAATGCTCTCCGAGGGGTTCTGATTGGTAGTAATGAGATACAGTAATATTTCAGCCCTTTGTCGACATCGGGCACGAAACTCCCACAGTGGCACCCATAGGTACAGGAGGAATTTTTTGGCAGTATCCGTTTTCATTTCTTTGGCCTGAATCTCAAGGTTCAGTTTCAATTCCGTTTAAATTTGGGAAGCTTTCTCAATCCTGAAGCAAACACTGCACAAAATTCTATTTCCATTACTTTCTACTTCGTCACCGTCATCGTCTTTATGAGAATGCCTACAGATGGCATGAACTTCTCGGTCACACTTTTGGAAGGTATGAGCAGCGCTGGTTTTTTTTTTTTTTTTTTTTTTTTTTTTTAAGCAGGCGCAACAGATATCAGTAGTGACACTCACTCCGTCTTCAGACCACGAGTGGCCTACTGGAACCATCCGACCGCCGTGTCATCCTCGGGGAGGATGCGGATAGGAGGGGCGTGGGATCAGCACACTGCTCTCCCGGCCGTTATGATGGTATTCTTGACCGAAGCTGCTACTAAACGGTCGAGTAGCTCCTCCGTTGGCATCACGAGGCTGAGTGCACCCCGAAAAATGGCAACAGCGCATGGTGACCTGGATGGTCACCCATCCAAGTGCTGACCACGCCCGACAGCGCTTAACTTTGGTGATCTCACGGGAACCGATGTATCCACTGCGGCAAGGCCGTTGCCGAACAGATATCAGTAAAAGAAGGAGTTTCAGTGACATAGAAATAGAACACTTTTCGTTAACCATGGCTTCATCACTGTTTTGGTTTCCTCCATCACGGATTGCACTCTGATCTATGTCTTCTGTAGGGGGCTGTGCTTCTTGCATTTATTCATCTCGTCTTTCTTTCCTCTGTTAGCTGTTAGCACGCTCTCTAATATTTTACCCAGCTCTTTGTCAGTCTCTACGTCTTGTAAAACGACGTCTGGTAGGGACGACGTCGAGGGACCTACTCTAACTTTGCAGTCGAACGGAGCTTTGTATGACGACCTGTTAATCCCAGAATGAAAAGCTGTGCTTTTCGTACGTGGGACCAACCGCATTCCCTCACTTCATTTGCTTGGTTTTTCATCTAGCATCCAAGCACGCAGCATATTTTCAATGTCCTGATTTGCTCTCTAGACGTTTCTCTGATTTCGTGAGTGGCGCGGGTACTGTGGACAATCTTCTAGGTGGGCCAGTATTCGTTTAGGCTACTTGCCACAATTCTCTGCCGTTATCGGACTGTAGAATCTTTGGAGGACCAAGCAACGTAAATTTGTCGATGAGGTTATAGGCTGCTTCTTCCTCTCTCTTTGATTTCAGAGCCCCAGGAATCACAAACTTAGTGAGATGGTCTTGGTAGACCATTATTCTCTCTACCAAGGTGGGACTGAAAATTGATGAGATCGAGCTGATAACGTGAAATGAATCCTGAAAAAGCCATTGGCCAGATCACAACGCCTTTCTTTAATATCTTCCGCTTTTTTCAAAATGGTTCAAATGGCTCTGAGCACTATGGGACTTAGTAAAGTGATTCAAATGGCTCTAAGCACTATGGGACTTAACAGCTGAGGTCATCAGTCCCCTAAACTTAGAACTACTTAAACCTAACTAACCTAAGGACATCACACACATCCATGCCCGAGGCAGGATTCGAACCTGCGACCGTAGCGATCGCGCGGTTCCAGACTGCAGCGCCTAGAACCGCTTGGCCACTCCGGCCAGCTTCCGCTTTTTCTGACAAGGTTCACAAAGATGAATATACAGCTCAGTATCATGATGTGTAATGTTCTTATACTTGGGTGAATGTTCTTTCAACGTCTTGTCACGCCATCCACGACCAATAGCCAAATGGGCCTTTCGGATTACATCAAACAACTCGAAGTCCGCGACCTAATATGGAATAGCACTCGTACTTTCTTTAACAGGATAGATGGATTTTATCTTATTCTCGACCATCATAACTTCATGGTGTTTCAGCAGCCAATAGTACCATGATTCCTTCTTCATAGTCGTCTCAGCCTATTTCACATCGTTGACTAACTTTGGTAACCGGTTTCGGTTAGGAAAACACAGTTTTAGTAGCATTGGCTCGGTACATCGCAGAACCGTCGCTTATTGTCAGCATTGCGTGATGCCTGTCTTGGCAATACCTTCCGGAGTGGTGATACAAGAACAGCGGGAAAGGATGACGGGAGAGCGTATGTGGAAACCAGCTGGATGCTATACAGTGGAGAACTATTATGGCGATATCCGTGGTGTGATAGTTGAACGACGTAAAAGTAATTTGCTGCCTTCGCAATCTTTAAATAAAGAACCGGGCGCCACCACAAACAGTGGGGATGGGAAAAATGGCGGAATCAGCCAGCAGTCAATCCGGAAAAGTAGACAATACTTAGGCGATGTATAAAATATCAGTCTTGTCATATCTGACGTACGATTTTAAGCATCCTGTACATTACCTAAGCATTCTATACAACGCCGGATTTCAAACAATGCCGGTAACATATAGACACTCCTGGAAATGGAAAAAAGAACACATTGACACCGGTGTGTCAGACCCACCATACTTGCTCCGGACACTGCGAGAGGGCTGTACAAGCAATGATCACACGCACGGCACAGCGGACACACCAGGAACCGCGGTGTTGGCCGTCGAATGGCGCTAGCTGCGCAGCATTTGTGCACCGCCGCCGTCAGTGTCAGCCAGTTTGCCGTGGCATACGGAGCTCCATCGCAGTCTTTAACACTGGTAGCATGCCGCGACAGCGTGGACGTGAACCGTATGTGCAGTTGACGGACTTTGAGCGAGGGCGTATAGTGGGCATGCGGGAGGCCAGGTGGACGTACCGCCGAATTGCTCAACACGTGGGGCGTGAGGTCTCCACAGTACATCGATGTTGTCGCCAGTGGTCGGCGGAAGGTGCACGTGCCCGTCGACCTGGGACCGGACCGCAGCGACGCACGGATGCACGCCAAGACCGTAGGATCCTACGCAGTGCCGTAGGGGACCGCACCGCCACTTCCCAGCAAATTAGGGACACTGTTGCTCCTGGGGTATCGGCGAGGACCATTCGCAACCGTCTCCATGAAGCTGGGCTACGGTCCCGCACACCGTTAGGCCGTCTTCCGCTCACGCCCCAACATCGTGCAGCCCGCCTCCAGTGGTGTCGCGACAGGCGTGAATGGAGGGACGAATGGAGACGTGTCGTCTTCAGTGATGAGAGTCGCTTCTGCCTTGGTGCCAATGATGGTCGTATGCGTGTTTGGCGCCGTGCAGGTGAGCGCCACAATCAGGACTGCATACGACCGAGGCACACAGGGCCAACACCCGGCATCATGGTGTGGGGAGCGATCTCCTACACTGGCCGTACACCACTGGTGATCGTCGAGGGGACACTGAATAGTGCACGGTACATCCAAACCGTCATCGAACCCATCGTTCTACCATTCCTAGACCGGCAAGGGAACTTGCTGTTCCAACAGGACAATGCACGTCCGCATGTATCCCGTGCCACCCAACGTGCTCTAGAAGGTGTAAGTCAACTACCCTGGCCAGCAAGATCTCCGGATCTGTCCCCCATTGAGCATGTTTGGGACTGGATGAAGCGTCGTCTCACGCGGTCTGCACGTCCAGCACGAACGCTGGTCCAACTGAGGCGCCAGGTGGAAATGGCATGGCAAGCCGTTCCACAGGACTACATCCAGCATCTCTACGATCGTCTCCATGGGAGAATAGCAGCCTGCATTGCTGCGAAAGGTGGATATACACTGTACTAGTGCCGACATTGTGCATGCTCTGTTGCCTGTGTCTATGTGCCTGTGGTTCTGTCAGTGTGATCATGTGATGTATCTGACCCCAGGAATGTGTCAATAAAGTTTCCCCTTCCTGGGACAATGAATTCACGGTGTTCTTATTTCAATTTCCAGGAGTGTAGTAAACAGGTTCCAATGGATATAGGTTGCAGCAGTTATATGGAGCTGAAGAGGCTTCCGTACGATAGACTAAACAGTCTTCAGACTGAAGTCCACAATCACGACAATAATAACGACAACGTCCTATTTTCCACAATTTGAACGTTCTGCATACTAGCAGATGTCGCGGAGAAACGGTTTAGCCAAAGCAAGGGCTTTGCTTCTGCAACAAATTTCCCACTGTGCTGATAGAAGGGACACGTACAACGCAAAAGCGTTCAGGCCGACCTCGTCTGTTAACTGACAGAGACCGTCGACAATTGAAGAAAGTCGTAATGTGCATAGGTAGACATCTGTCCAGACCATCACACAGGAATTTCAAACTGCATCAGGATCCACTGCAGGTACTACGACACTTAGGCAGGAGGTGCGAGAACTTGGATTTCATGGTCGAGCGGCTGCTCATAAGCCACGCATCACGCCGGTAATTGCCAAACGACGCCTCGCTTGGCGTAAGGAGCGTAAACATTGGACGATTGAACAGTGGAAAAACGTTGTGTGGAGTGACGAATCACAGTACACAATGTGGCGATCCGATGGCAGGGTGTGGGTATAGCGAATGCCCGGTGAACTTCATCTACCAGCGTGTGAAGTGCCAACAGTAAAATTCGGAGGCGGTGGTGTTATGGTGTGGTCGTGTTTTTTATGGAGGGGGCTTGCACCCCTTGTTGTTTTGCGTGGCACTGTCGCAGCACAACCCTAAACTGATGTTTTAAGCACCTCCTTGCTTCCAACTGTTGAAGAGCACTTCATTTTCAGCCAGGTGTCGGCATACTTTTCATCATATAGTGTAGATAGTAGTTATTACTCGCTATGTTTCCGAATGGAACAGGAAAGGAAAAGACTAGTAGTTGTAGTAGGTACCGTCCGTCACGCACCGTACGGTGGCTTGCGGTATCTATGTAGAGGTAGATGTACGGATGGGCAGAGATATGCGGAAGGAAGAGAGGGGGTTGCACTGCATGGGCGCAGCTAGTGTGCCATATTTCTTTCCCTATTTCCAGCCACAGTGGATGGCTTCATTATCCTCGTCACTGTTGACCATTTACACCTTGTGAAAGATTCGCTGCACCACCAACTAGTTCTGATCAGTACGACACATTTTGACAATATTCGTAGCACGACGACGTAGCGTCTGCTGGCAGCGCCTGTGTAGCGAGCTTTCGCCAACCAGTCCCTTGTCGCCGCCGCCAGGCGTCTGCGACACAGCAATTCTGTGTGAACTGCAGCCTGTAGAGATGTCCAAAATAAACTCTTGACCGTAGCAAGAGCAAAATATATACCGGACGTCTCTCTTATGGGTCGTCAGTCGCGTGTTCTCTTTTGTGTTTTTTTCACATATTTGCAATTTCGTTTTTGCAGTTTGTAGCTAGAGTCAAAGCCACAACAAATACTGGTCAATACGTCTGTGTGACGCCCAGCGAGATGGAAAGCCTCGCTTTGATTCCTGTCACAATGAAAATGATTTTTAAAGCGGAATTTCACTTGCAAATTCGACAGAGCCGTCCCATATTAGTCTAGTGTGGATATTATTTTGATCGATATGCATTGACAGAGACAGTAAAGCAGGAAGAATAATTAGTATTACAGCAGCGACTGATCACTGCTGCTGCATGGCGGTAGCAGTCAGCAAGGGCCAGGGCGATGCTTTCGCTGCTGGAGTACTGGCTATTCCTCGTGTTTTACTGTCCCTGTGAATACATACCCATAAGAATAATATCGCACTAGACTAACGTGGGACGGCCCTAAAAAATGTGTGTGAAATCTTATGGGACTTAACTGCTAAGGTCATCAGTCCCTAAGCTTACACACTACTAAACCTAAATTATCCTAAGGACAAACACACACACCCATGTCCGAGGGAGGACTCGAACCTCCGCCGGGACCAACCGCACAGTCCTTGACTGCAGCGTCTGAGACCGCTCGGCTAATCCCGCGCGGCTGGGACGGTTCTGTTGAATGGGCACGTAAAATTCCACTTCAAAAGTTTGTTTGTTTGTAACGAACTGACACGCTCCGTCGACTCTGGGCGACACATGAAAAACGTGATCAACAGCATGTATTTGGCTGCACGTTGCAAAAACGAAATTGAAAATACCTGTCGAAACACCAGAGAAAATGCGCCTGATGTCCCATAGGCGAGATATCCTGTATAAAAAAAATGTATACCACGGTGATCACTGAAGCAGCAGCCAGCGATATGAAAGCCGCGCTCCTGTTTGAACACTAATATCTGTAGCTTGCGCTTTATCGTGAAACTAGCTGTTCTTTATAGGTCAACTGCATGTAACGCAACAACTTGTTCCAAAGGACTGGAAGATCCCAGAGTCGACTGTCTGAATTGTGCAGTAGATCCAACTGGTAGGGGGAGAGAGACAGAGACAGAGAGAGAGAGAGAGAGAGAGAGAGAGAGAGAGAGCTTTCTGGAAGTCAAGAAATTTATTGCTGCAAACTATACTCTGAAACAAATACAAGTGTATAAACTGTACACCTTAGAGCTAATTTGCAACATATACTTTTCACACGGTCACCTTCTGTTCAGCCACGATTGACGATCAACCGCCACAATTTATGCCGGTACCTGAATCCCCCCTCCCCTACTTCGCAGAAGGTCCTATGCATACCTTGCTCGAGAAGAAAGTATATTGCAGAGCTCCCGTCAGCTGAGGAGACTGATTCCAAAACAAGTTTTTCTCACTGTTGGCAAATGATATTGCTAGTTTAAAACTGTATGCTCGACCGCGACTCGAAAACGGAATATTGCCTATTGCAGGCGATGCTCTTATCGACTGTTCGCGAGTCTGTCTGGCCAGCTCATTCAACAAGAGCACTGCCCACGAACGGCCAAGGTTCGCTGTTCCACTCCCGATGGAGCACACAGTTTTAATGTGCCAGGAAGTTTTGACACAGTGTGCACTCAGCTACAGAGGGAATATTCATTCGAAAACTCGGTTAAAGTCTCTCTCTGGTCATGCTTTCTTCCTTAGGATTAATACTGGGAAGTTTCGTTCAAGAAAGAGAAAATTTATTATTCTCCAGAATGTTTATAGAACTGAGACAGTGCAACAAAACGATGATAATAAAAAAATATTAAATTTGTCTCGTAGCATAGTCTGCGCCGTCGACTGTGTCTTCGTTGCCCACGCAGCTCTCATCTTCCCAGAAGGGACATATAAATCGGCCTCCGTGAGCCGCTGGTAGGGGGTATCAGACACGAAAGAGGCCCCACAAACAAACATTTGCTTACATCACACTTAAAGGCTTTGCATGAAAATCAGGAAATGAAATGAACATGTCTTATCTTGTTCATGGGGAAATAAAGGTGACTCACAAAAGGTGCTGGAAGTGACCGCCCTCGACTTGTAAATGGAGTTGAACACGACGCTGCAGATTCTCGAATGTTGCTGCCAGAACCTCTGGTGTTACTGCCTGGATTTCAGGGAGTCTTGTGTGGTTCATTCCTGTAGATCTTGCCTTTTAGGCCACCCAAGGGAAAAAGACTGCGTTAAATCAGGTGACCTTGGAGGCCACAGTCCTTTCGAAGTCACTCTGCCGGGGAAACATGATTCGACCTCAGCCACGGTCACTCGAGACGTATGGCACGTGGCGCCATCCTGTTCGTACCAGCCGAGGGCAAGTTCTTCATCGTCCAACTGGTCCACTAATTCCCGAAACATTTCTATGTAAACTGCACTTGTCACAGTAGACTCGAAAAAAATATTGGTCCGATGATGTGACGCTGATATTGCACAGAACACGCCAATCTTTTGTGAATGTGGATTTTCATTACACCACAAACGTGTATTCTGAGAGTTTACATAGCCAGAGAGGTAGAACCACGCCTCATCACTGAACCATGCGTACGGCAATATTCCTGGCCTCTGAGCAATAAGCTGCTGAAATGCGTTTGTCTTTTGTCTTTTGTCATTGACATTCAGTCTCTGAACTACTGTAAACATCTAAGAACACATGCCCGCTTTCTTCGCAGCTCTGTGGCATATGCTCCGTGACATTCCACATTCCTGAGAAACGCCCAACATACTTTGCAGGAGAGGCCAACACACGTTGTTTCACGTCAGTCACTTTTTCTCCCGATAATGGCGGCCGTCTCCGGCCGTGAAGATCCAACATCGTTCCACTGCTCTCCATATCGTTAACTAACTTTTGTATGCAGCATTTATACGGTATATGCTGTTGACCGAACCGTTCAACAACCATTCGTTGACATGTCTGAATGGAACCTGTAATACAATATTGTTTCACGAGAAACAAGCGCTTTTCGACAAACTAGCGATACATTGTCACTAAACATTGAGCTCCAGCCAGAGCTACGCGCGAAAAAATACAATTGCGTCAAACGATGTTGCAGAGTGTAGTGTTGCCACGTTAAACGTCACAAATTACTTAGTGCAATTTCTGTGCAATTACTATTCATATTTGTGGATCCTCTTTAGAGTGGTACATCCTCTAGAAAGGACTTGCCAGACGCCACCAGAGGACGCAGAGTACACCTCACCTTATGCCGTCGGCACACGGACGTGCATCCGAACGATGAACGTTGAACGTGCCGAGTTTCTGACGTCATAGCGTGGAATAGCATGTTCGGGAATCTTTCCGAACGTGCAGAGCAATATGTGGCATGTCAGATATTCTGAGCGTGCGTCTGACCAATGAGATGGCACAGCGTCACCTACGTCACACGCACGCCGTTTCCCTTTAGTACAGAGTTGTGAGGCGCCATATTGGCATTCATTTCAAGCCTATATGTATATATGCCGTTTCTGAGCACCAGAAAATTGAGAATCACTAGAATACCCGTTGTTCACTCTGTGATTCGTTCCAATAAAACAATGAGAAACACCATATTCGTGGCAAAAGAATTATTGTAACTTGCGTATTATGACAATAGGCTGTTGAAGACAGCGACACACTAAACATCCACACATACCAAAAGGCTGTTTTTGCCTTAGCCGCCGGCACGGTAGCTCAGCGTGTTCGGTCAGAAGGTTAGCTCCCCTCTGTAATAAAAAAAGAGTTAATCGATCAACAACGAACTTAACGGATGTCTTACGACGTCCGCCCCGAGCAGAGGCAACGAACAAAAGCGAGCAAAATGAGATTTAGGGGAAAAAAAAGCGTAATGAATAGCGTTACTGTTTTGCACTGAGTTGTTTGTTGGGACAGTGGTTCGCATCTTGACTCTTCCAATTTTTTTTCCTAGCATTCGCGTTTTTATTAGCTTCTGATATTTATTATTAATTTAATATAAGTATATACTATAATATTTGATGTTATGTAAACATAAGTTCACCTTTTTTTTAAGGGGTGACTTTGTTCGATTGGCTTAATCTACAGGACAGCTTGCGCTACTTGTATAAAGATATTTTGCTCCTTTTTCTTTTACGCTTCGTAATTCACATGTTGCAAAGATTCTGCTACTGGGTAGGAACAGTGATCAAGTAAGAATGACCTTGGGCTTTTACTAAAATGTGGGAATGATGAAATAATGTTTATCTTATGCTGAGAAGTATTCCAAATTTGTACCGCACTGCTTGTAATGGAACTTTTATAAGCCTGTGTCCTTATTGATAGGACATGGTACTTTCCTTTTCGAGGACAATAGAGGAAATGTCTGTTTTAATAGAGCAACGTGGGAATTTTACTCTCGCCCATTGAGTAAACAGTGTGATTTACGAACTAGAAACATCCCTCAACCGCCGCTGGAGTGCGTTGCAATCGCGTATACCAGGTTGGGGCCCACGTACCGTATGCACAAGTCGCATCGTTCCTGAGCGTTCAGCAGCACGTTGAACTTGGCACGCTAGACGTTAACGTTTGACAGCACGGTCCGTGTGTCGACGGCTTTACTGCTTGCTATCGTGTTTGGTCTGAGCGTCTTATCAAGCCGCCAAACTCAGAATTCCGCCTCAGATTCATTCCAGTGCTCAATATCGAGGCGAAAGGACGTGTTAAGGCACGCACGAGGCAGCTGCCCCGTCTGCATCTATGGAGGTAAGAAAAGAAGGGATGTGGCATTACGTCATAAACTTGAAGCCGATACCGCCATCTTAACTAGCCCAAAAGTTCACCGCGGTGACACTTCCCCGTGACGTCACTCTGGCGGTGCTTTATTACTAGGGGAAATACGCATTCAAGAACAGAAAAACGTTCGAAATTGCCTTCCTGACACTATGTTATTCATGTAAGCTCTATAATTTTTAGTATTTAAAACAGTGTTGCGCTCACACAGCAGAAATAATGAATTGAAGCACTCGTAAACAGTAGTCTGCCAATGTTTTGGGCTACATAAAATGGCGGCAGGCCCCGCCCACTCTGGTTTCAAAACAACGCACAGCGTAAGTCTATACTGCCATCTTCCTTCGTTTTTTACCTCCACGTCTGCACCGGAGCCGGCCGGGCGCTGTCCGCTCTTCAGAAGGCGGCTGTGACTACGGCGGCAGGAAAACCAAGTACGACGTACCATGCAGCGCACATGGGCTACCAGAGAGCAGAATTTGAGGACTATTTCTGCAAAACTCGCTTTGTGGAAAAAATGAAATTTTACGGGAGACGCATTTATTTACTGACGAAGCAACTTGAAATGGAAATTTTTTTTACAATTAGCAAATTTCGTGTCTTTGCATATACAGAAAATTTTTGATAGTTTATCAACTGCTGGGAATAGAAAAACAGCTTTCTTTTCCAAAACTCGCCTTATGCTCAAACTAGAACAGCGATACATGAATACTAAATGCCTGCTGTTTACATTAAAGTTTTACAAAGATATTTCTATTTGGTCTTTAACACAACTTCAGGGGACCCTTCATCCTCATAAATTGTCCGAGATCTGCCATGATCTTCAGACTCCTCACGGTTTGCAGAGAGTATATCACTGTCGAAACTTACTAAATTCTTAGGAATGGTAAAGAAACGCATGAGCTTCATTACATCCTTCTTCTTTTCTGCACGCACATGGTATATCTTGGGGATAATCGCAGCATGTTTCATGACATTGAACGAAGGACTATTCTTCTCGAAACATCAAAACGTACTTCTGATCCAGATAAATACATCGGTTTAAAAACACATTGGCTCTTACCATTATCTGTGAGTAATTGCTTGCACATCTATCATTTTGAAAGGAAATGTAGACCTTAATATTTCCTTACAAATCCATTAGAAGCAGTAGGAAAAGCAGTCTTTTTCCCACACCAACATGTTTCCAAACTTCGCTGGACTATTCCTGTATTCACAATGTGATGTGATCTTTCTTCCGATATTCCTTTTCGACTATACCGAATACATGATACAGTAGCAAAACACCCTGTCTGCGAATAGGAAAATATAGGTTAAGTTTAAAGAACACTTTAGTGCGTTCCATAAAATGTTTCAACATACTGAGCATTACAGAATTCTGTTCTAGTTGGTACACTAGTCTGAAAAAAAAACTCAAGTGTCAATCCTCTCTCACCAATACCTCTAAACCTCTTTTCCAAACAATGTAGGAGAAAATTTTCCAGTGGAGATGCGATTTCATTGCATCTCTTCCAGCTTCCGTTTCACAGCAGGTGTATTGAGAAATGTTATCAGTATCTTGTTTTGGTTTACGTATCACCACACTCAGGTTATAGAACTATACCTGTCACGCGTAAAAAACTTCTCCATTAGAGAGCTTTGTCCGAGATCGATTTGCTGTCTGTCAAAGAACTTTTACAGTATCTTCAGAGTACATATTCAGGAATACATCTAACGACTTCGGCAAGCTAAGTAGCGTAAATTGAGATTTGAAAATACCTCTTAATATGCATGAGGCAAGTTTTGCAAACACGGGCTGTTTTTCTCTGTTCTGTAAGTGTGAAACAAAGCTTGTAGAGGAAGCTGAACAGTATTTATTGAGAAAAGTATTTAAAAAACATCATAAAGCGAGTTTTGTAAAAACAGGCCTCATTTTTCAGCGAAGAGGAAATGGAATTCGAGCATTCTGTGCCTGTGAAGACCTAGGGTGAATAACAAAAGATGATAGCACCAAGCCAGGCGACAGACAACAAACCACTGTTGCTCATGAAGAAGGCTTCCCTAACCCGCTGAAGAAGAGGCAAGCGAAACAGCAACAGATATGAAGCAGTTCAGGAAGATAATCTATGACAACTGGAAGAAGAAAGGGCGAGAGAGAGATTTATGTGCATATAATAAACCATTTCCCTCGAAAATTTCTCTCCGTCGTACCTCCTCTGTGTTACCACAGAAGACGTGTCACTGACCTCATTTGTACTACGACGGCAGTAGACGCGGGGCGCCTATTTGCCTCCACCGCCCTGGGTGGAATGCCTAAGTTCTAATTAATGTTCAACAATCTGCGGTCTTCTACAGTTTTTTTCCCCAGCGCAGAAAACAGCACGTAGGTCGTGAATCAGTTATCCTGAGGCGGTAATAAACGCTTAGCGAGGAACTGACATTGTATAAATAATTAAATCTTCAATTAGTTTGTTTGAATGGGCTGCTACTCTTTTTTTAATTACCAGAACACGAGACACTGCAGAATTACAATTCATTTTGTGAATCGCAAATAATCTCCATTCTTTACACTTTCATATAAAATAAACACATTAATGAACAGCTTATTTGCGTAGTTACTATCAAATTGTTCTCACTTACATGTCCAGATAACCAGAGACTGCTAGTTAAGTTGTTAACCGATACAAACCAAGGCAGACAATATGTCTGTCTTCCGAGTCTGCCGAACCAGGTCTGATCTTACAGCTGAACCACTTCGCCCACCATTAAAGTTAAGTGTGATTCGAAGAATTCTCTAGTGCTTCGCCTGCTCTATCGTTTAGCAGTTATTTATTATTCTGCTAGTTATTAACAGGCCGGCCGGTGTGGCCGAGCGGTTGTAGGCGCTTCAGTCGGGAACCGCTCGACCGTTACGGTCGAGGTTCGAATCCTGCCTCGGGCATGGATATGTGTGATGTCCTTAGGTTAGTTAGGTTTAAGTAGTTCTAAGTTCTAGGGGACTGATGACCTCAGATGTTGAGTCCCATAGTGCTCAGAGCCATTTGAACCATTTGAAATTATTAACACTTTTGAAACAATATATTGAGAGACGATTTTACATGAAAGGCAAGCAAATTCACTGTTTGGTTTTTCTAACATTAATAACGGAAGTTATCACTTTGGCGCGCTAGTTCAGGACGCAGCAGCCAATCGTGGAGGAGGACCACAATTTAGGCGATACCCGTGCCGAACAAACCATCTGTCATCGGTACCTCACACCACATTGCGTCATCTTCCCACTGCTGCCTTCGTAACTGCTCTAAGAAGAGCTTCTTGTAGCTGAATATGATGGCCGTCAAGCCGGAGATATTACAACTCAAGCAAATCAAGAGCCACAGTCTAAAACGCCTGGTTAAATCCGCAGGACAGAACAGGTAGTTGGAATTATGGAAAGGGGCCAAAAATGAGCGGCTGTCACTTACACTCGAACACATATAACTTTATTTGGTTGTCCAAACATTACAGCACAAATTTCCGAGCTCAACTATCGACTGAAAACATCACACAATCTTATGGCTTAAGGGCACAACCTCTTTAATTTTTAACGCGGTTGAAGGCCCATGATTTAAAACACGATTACAATAAATATTCTAAAGGCAGAAAGCGCAAGGTTATATCCTTAAATAATATTTCAAATGAGGCTGAAGGCCCAACAGTCTAAGACTTGACAAGTAAGGAACTTACAATTTTAAAACGGCTGAAGGCCCATTATTTAAAACCCAACAAAAAACATACAAATTCAAACGATCGGCTATGAGCCATTAAAATACACATTCAAACACCAATAAGGAAAGGCAGTATAGCCAGCGGCGCTCAGAAGTTTCTGGGGGTCGGTCTGCACTTGAAATATTAACGGTTGCCTAGGGGAGACAGGTAGTCGGCCCAACTATATCCGATCCGCCCGCAAAGCAACCAAGAGACAGTCAACGGACCCACAAACAAGACGACTTGCTTTCCATCCGACCAGTACACAAGGAACTCCAAAACATAAAAGGCGTAGCCGCCCACAAGCAAGTATGCATAAGCTGTCAAAACTACACACACGTGTTGGACAGCGACAACACGGTGAGGAAAGGACACTGCCTGAATTTTACGTCAGCGGCCAGGGCAGGTAACCGGAACGGTAACGGCCACAAGGCAGAAAATAAAAAATAACTGAGCAGTTGACATCACAAGCAATACACAGTTTCACGAACACTTGCACGAAGGACTAGACAAAACTAAAGGTAGCGACTGTGCAATAACAAGGACGAATCACGAGTCGGCACACGCAGGCAACCGATAAGCGATCGCCGGCCAACATACACATCGTCCGACAAGACGACCGACCGACGACCAACCAAGGTGGTCTGCACTCAAATGATATGTATCAGCAACCGTCGGCGAGTCTTGGCTGTCAGGACCTGACTGCAGCCGTGCCCGGACTGAACTTCTGCCGCGTCCTAAGTCAAACACTGCCAGCTCCGAACTGCACTGCTAGCGCCTCTCAAGTCACTGGCAGAACCGAACTAACTCCGAATACACGATAACCGGGAAGTAATAGCAGTCAGCAAAGATGATAATATGCCAGGGCTTATATCGGTAGGCGCCGATGCTGCCGCTCACGGGCAGGCAAGGCGGCAACTCAGTGACACCAGTAATTGAAATTAACATAACGAGGTGGTAGCACAGTGAAAACAGGTTGTCAAGTGAGATATGGCACGAACACGAGGCCCGCACGGCTCACAGTCAAAGGAACAGAAGATCCCTCCCATTATGCTGCAGTATCCAGAGACATACAAAATCTACCCTCACTCGCGTTTCGTCCACTATCTATCACCTGATGGACCGTGTTAATGCGTAGCCTTACCCAGACGCACGGACAACATCACAGCCCAGCATCCTGTGATCCACATACTAGACAACTAACATGTTTACGGAGGTGACAGTAGAACTTTTGGTTTGGTCACCAAGTTGGTGCGGGCGTGGAGGGGCCCCATCTTCTTTAGAGACATACAAACAGCTGTATGAGTGGTTAAAGAATAATTGCAAATGTCTCTCCACCGACAGACTTCAACGTTGATTACGTCGAAGTCATGGACGAGAGGGATACCGTACTTCACCTTTCCCAGGGTGAGGCCGCAGATGTTGAAGGCAGCTATCTGCGGCATCCCTAATAAGTGACTAACGAAGAACTACGAGCAGAACTTGAAGTTGTCGGTTTCATGGCTTCTGTCGTGAACTACTGGTATTAACCAGGCTCATAGAGGAAGAGGTCTTGGTGAGCCGTTGTACTTCAAGACACTGCAGATCATCGAGAAATATTTCAACTGACGAGGCTTCGGCCGCTAGTCGTCAAAGTTGAGAAGCTGAGAGTTCCGTGCGGACCCATACAGTGTTACTGCTGCCAAGGATTTAACCATGTGGCACGCCACAGCACTATGCATCGAGTGCAGCGGACCACACGACTGTAGATTTTGCACACAACCGAGAGAGAGAGACAGAGAGAGAGAGAGAGAGAGAGACAGAGAGAGAGAGAGAGAGACAGAGAGAGAGGGAGAGAGAGAGAGAGACAGAGAGATAGAGAGAGAGAGAGAGAGAGAAAGAGAGAGAGATAGAGAGAGGGACAGAGAGAGAGAGAGAGAGAGAGAGAGAGAGAGAGAGAGAGAGAGAGAGACAGAGAGAGACCCCTGCTAAATGCGCTTTTTTGGCTGGAGGGACATCCTGAAAATTACAGAGGGTGCCATGAGCACAAGGAAGCCAGCAAGAGACGAGGACTACCAGCTGGGCCACCGAAGAAAACTGTAATAAAGGGTGTATCAAAAGGAATCATCCGATTTAAAAAATCATAACTATTATGTTATTTGAGTTATGTGCGTGAACAACTTGCTGTTGGAAAGAGCAAACTCTCGATCAAACTTTATACGGTTCCCTCTAGGTAGCAGCTGTGTACGCCTACTTCAGTTCTAATAAAAAGGGTGTCACGACAACAGAAAGCGTTTTGTGTTCTACATTTTGCGCAGTGCGGGTCAGTAATAACTGTTCAGCGTGACTTTCGTACTAGGTATGGTGATGGCATGAGCAATTTCGAGAAACAGTTTGTCTGTGTAAAGGCAAATCGCCGGGCCGTACGCGAGTGTCTGACACAGACGTCGAATGCATCCGCCATAGCTTCACAAGGAGTCCGCAAAAATCCGTTCGCCGTGCAGTCCGACAGTTCAACATTCCCCCGATGTCCGTCTGGCGTGTGTTGCTTCGACGTTTACACATGAAACCATACAAAATTCAGCTACTGCAAGCTCTTAGTGTGGGTAACAAACAACAACGTGTGGAGTTCTGTAATTTTGTTCTTGGCAAGGTGGAGGATGACAGTTTTCTTCCACGCTTAGTGTTTAGTGACGAGGCAACATTCGATTTAAATGGAAAGGTGAACCGTCATAATGTGACAATATGGGGTACGGAACAACCACATGAAGTTGTAAAACATGAGAGCGACTCCCCAAAAATTTAACGTGTTTTGCGCAGTTTCACGGGAGAAGGTGTATGAGCCATTTTTCGAGCGACTTCATTTACCAACAGGATGGGGCACCGCCACACTGGCATTTGAAGTGCGGGACTTTTTAAATCAAAGGATTACTGAACGATGGATCGGTCGCACTGGACCAAATTGTTACTGGCCTCCAAGGTCAACGGACCAGCTGAATGTGATTATTTCTTGTGAGGGTTTATAAAAGACCGTATATGTGCGGCCGTTACCATCAACAGTGAATGAACTGAGACATCGCATATCCGAGTTTGTGGAAGCTGTAGCTCAAGACATGCCCACTGCATTGTGGAAACAATTTGAATGCCGCATTTACATATGCCATGCATCTCAATTGGGGCATATTGAACACTTATGAAAAGGTACGAAAAAAATTTTTTGAGCTCTCTGTTTCATCAAAAAACAAAATTCATTGTAAATGTTTATTAGTTTCAGAAATATAGATGTGCCAAATCACATGATTCTTTTTGGTACACCCTATACAGTATATCGATGCAACATGGCGTCTGGAGAGAATCCACATTAAGGCTGACCATACTTTGTGGGACGACGAGTGGCCAGGATTCATAGGGGTTTACTGGAAACCGACGTCGTTAAGAGAATCAGAAGCCCGGCTCACAATGACAGACCGAAATTTCCTGATCTACCAACACATCAGCAGAAACAGCCAAGTACACTCTGAAGTGAAGATAACCGACAGCAATCAAAGCAGACAGCCCAATTAGAAATTATGGACATTGCGAAGCTACTCACGAACCTGACAACAGCAACTGCTGACATCAGCAGAACGCTAGCTAGTCTTTATTTGTATTTTCTTTTATTTACTCGTCAAGTTCCGGAGGACCAAATTGAGGAGCATATCTCCAAGGTCATGGAACGCGTCAGTACATGAAATAACAACATACACGCAATAATAGTTAAAAATAAATGTTCATGAGCCTTAAAAAAGTCAGTCCATAAGTTTAAGTATACGCTATAAGCAATACAATAAAAATCAGCTTAATTTTTCAAGGAACTCCTCGACAGAATAGAAGGAGTGACCCATGAGGAAACTCTTCAGTTTCGATTTGAAAGCGTGTGGATTACTGCTAAGATTTTTGAATTCGAATGGCAGCTTATTGAAAATGGATGCAGGAGTAAACTGCACACCTTTTTGCACAAGAGTTAAAGAAGTCCGATTCAAATGCAGGTTTGATTTCTGCCGAGTATTAACCGAGTGAAAGTTGCTTATTCTTGAGAATAAATATATAAACAACAACAATTAGAAGTTTAGTTTCACTAAATTCAACTACCGCTGCACAACATTCAAATATCTGCTCAGTGCAGTGTCGTGATACATCTACAGACTCAAATGGAATACTGTTTTTTACGTACAGAGCCACTCCCCCACCCCGCAAGGAGCTCCTTGAGGAACAGCCAGCTAATCTGTAGCCCGGTAAAGCAAGTCTCTGAATTGTCAAATTATTTAAGTGGTGCTCTGATATACCAGTAATTTCATAGTCAACATCTATAAGCAGTTCACTAACTTTATCTCTAATACCTCTTATATTTTGATGAAATATGCTAATTCCTTCTCTACTTGGAAACATTACATCCTCGGAAGGTAAGCCATTAGTTAGAGGGACTTCCTATAAGCAGGTATACCTATCAGCTGACTTCAATCCAAAAAAGGTGCACCTCTAACACCAACTACTACAGGAATTTTTCCATGAGTAACACCACCACCACCACCCACTACACTGTCACCTATAAGCTTAGCCAGAATCTCCTTCCCATACCTATTGAGGTGCAGGCCATGCCTAGTGAAACCCGATCCACTGGCACCACTGAGATGTGATCCATGCCCTCCGCCATCAGTGGCCTCCCCAGCCCCACGTTAACGCGCCTAACAGCCGCATTAAGGTGAGGCCGATCATGACGATGAAACGGTTGCACGAAATGCACATTAGTGCCACCAGTTTGAGTAGCTATCTTTACCAGTTCACCACCCACATCATATTCCCCGTCCCTATCGGGACTGTTCCCTGCTTCACCCACTATCATTACCTGATCCACCTTCGTAAAATTCCTACATAACTCCCCTATGCTATCAGTCACCTGAGCCAACCCTGCACTACGCTTCACATTGCTGGTGATCTGGTACTCACTCCCCAACACTTCCTGCAACTGCTGGCCCACACCTCTACCGTGAGAACTACCTAGCAGCAGAACCTTTTTCTTTCTGCTAGACTTTGCGACTAACCTAGGCCTCCTAATTGCTGAGGACTGCTGCATGTTCCCTGCATCTACAGCTACACGAGGCTCCTCTCCACTCAACTCTGACAGTTGGTCGTATCTATTGCATGTATGCAAAGTAAAACTGTCTGAGTACCTCCTCTTCCTAGCTACCTTCTTGCCAACTGTCAGTTCCCATTCCCCACCACCCTTCACCCTCCTCAACCTATCTAGTTCCTCCTTTGCGCATTGTAACTGGCACCATAACTGCAGATGTAGATGCTGCCATCAGAAGAGTGACCCTTGCTGGAAGCCACATTCAACATCTCTGTACGTCCAGGATCAGAGGAATTGAAGACCTGCACATCGTGACGTAGGGCGCCAATGGACTATTTCCTCATCTATTGGAATTTGAACATTTTTTGGGAGACGAAAGCGTCGATATAAGCTTAGTGACTGAAACTACATGAAGTAGCCCACATGAGAGCAAACGTAGCTAAATGTAAATGACGTGTGGCTAGGGCCTCCCGTCATGTAGACCGTTCGCCGGGTGCAAGTCTTTCGATTTGACGCCACTTCGGCGACTTGCACGTCGATGGGGATGAAATGATGATGATTAGGACAACACAACACCCGGTACCTGAGCGGAGAAAATCTCCGACCCAGCCGGGAATCGAACCCGGGCCCTTAGGATTGACATTCTGTCGCGCTGACCACTCAGCTACCGGGGGCGGACCAAACGTAGCTAATTATACGCTCTACAGGACTGATCAGCTGACTGTTGGTGGTGACACAGCAATCTATATAAGGCCATCTACTCGCCACTATGCTGCACCTGAACCAAATCTACAGACAATTGGGACAACGTCAGCAGCTAGTAAGACCACTACAGGAACCGTCACATCATAGCAGCTTATCGGCTGTGTCGAGGACATCTCAATATAGATGATGCACGACAGCTGTTACAACGGAGAGGGAAACTATTTCTGACTGATGATATCAACTTGAAGCGTGCAGGATGGAACTTGATAACCACAACCACAGCGGAAGGCGCCTTCTGCAAGTGACTGTACCAACAGTTACCCACAGAGAGGATGTCCTGACGTCTTTGATACAGTCATCACAAAAGGCATTAACAACTTTGCTGATGTTCTGGAAGCCTTGCCTTTTGATAATCTGCCTGTCATATTCAGATTGGACCTGGAGCTAGTGAGCACAGTCACCATGAAGAATTTTCGGCGGACTAGCTAGCACAGTTTTCGCAGCCGCGGATCACGCTAACTGGCGGGGACACTGGTTAAAGATGGACGCCTTCTTGACGACCTTGTTGCTACATTCACCACCACCGTTACTGAAACCCAGACTGCTTTCGCTCCACCACCACGAGGATTAGAGCGCTCTGTCCCCATTCTACCTACGGAAATTCAAAAAACGGTTAGGGAGTGCAACCGCCTCTGCAAAGATTCGCGCCTTAGGAGAGACCGCGACGTCAAGACAATAATTAATTTGCTTAGGAGGAAAATTAAAGCGATGCTCTCCAGCCTTAAACATCAGCCATGGGTTGACAAACTCTCATCACTACAACATGACGCCTCAGCATGGGACGTAGTAAGAATTTTCACCAAAGCCGGAACTCAAATACCGCCTCTGGAAACTTAACCGACCTGAAGAAAAAGCGAACGTCCTTGCTGATGTTTTTAAAGATAACTTCAGAGCAGTTGAAGACCCATAAGACAGACAACACATGCACGATGTTGCGGAGAGCGTCGCCACTTTCCTGGCAGGGAAGAGTGACGAAGAAGAAGACATCCCGCCAATCACTGTAGTAAACGTCACATGTGTTATAAGAGAACAGGAGACTAGGCGAGATCCCAGGAAAAGCATTCAAGGAACTTCCACACGAAGCCTACGATCCTACCTGGCAGATGTCTTCACCAACATCACCAGACACAAAAGAGTCCAAGCAGCTGGAAGCAGGCAGCGGCGATTTCAGTATCCAAACCTGGGAAGTCTCGCAGGGACCCAAAGAATTACAGACCAATCAGCCTCTTGCATCAATTAAGTAAGGTCTTCGCAATGCTATTCCTCAGGAGATTAAGAAGACACATCGGTAACAGAGGATTGGTGACCACTGAACAGGTGGGATTTCGTGAAGGACATTCCACAACACAACGCATAAGACGGATGGAAGAAATAATCACAGTCTACAACAACAAGGAATACTGTGGAGTAGTATTCTTATGTTCATCAGAAGCCTTATACGCCGACCGCTGTGGCCGTGCGGTTCTAGGCGCTGCTGCTTCGGTCAGGTTCGAATCCTGCCTCGGGCACGGATGATTGTGACGTCATTAGGTTAGTTAGGTTTAAGTAGTTCTAAGTCTAGGGGACTGATGACCTCAGATGTTAAGTCCCATAGTGCTTAGAGCCATTTGAACCATTTTGAAGCCTTCTACACTGTATGACACCAGGGGCTGATTTCGAAGCTAAATGACATGGGTTTCCCTGAAACGTACATTAAACAGATAGCCTCATAGAAGATCGTACTTTTGTGGTGAAGTTCCAACTTAAGAATTCATGCAGGAGTACTGCGGGGATCGATCCTTGGACCGACCCTGTATTCTCTCTACACATCCGACCTCCGCAGCCCTCTACGAGTGAAACGCGCCATAAATTCAGATGACACGGCCATTTACACAAGGAACAGATGGCACCAGCCCATGCATCGCAGATTACGGGAAACGTGCCAAGAAAGTGAAGGATGGTCAACTAGATGGAGAATATTCTTCTTTGCAGAGCCAGGCCGCTATCTGTACTACATGGAGAACACCAGACCCCCATCGGCTCCTACTCTTCAACGTGCCTATAGAATGGGCTACGTGAGCAAAGTACCTCGGTGTCGTACTTGACAGTAAGCTTAGCTGACAACGGCTCACCGCAGACGTCCGGCAGAAAGTCGTGCAGAGATTGTGTCTACTCTACCCATTACTTAACGAACGCTCAAAGTTACTACCGAAGACAAGATTGGCCATTTATACGACTTTTATCCGCCCAATGATGGACTACGGCTGTGCAGCTTGGGGTACGGCAGCAAAGATACATCTTCACAGATTGCAGACAAAGCAGTCTATTTCACGTGCTGTGTAACTTCTCACCTAAATACTTCCATGAAGCGGCACACGAAGACGAAGACTTCGACCGTTCAAGAAGGGGAAAGCGTCAGATTCAGGGAGTCCTTTAATCAGAGGGGTTTGCATGGTACGTGCGGCCCAAGGCATCAACGAAAGATCAGTAGAACTACCACACGTGTACAGGTCAAAATAAGTAAGAATCTAAACTCATTTTCCGCCCAAGTGATGCAACAATAATGAACAGAAGTTTATGCACCCTCTCCTAACCACGAATATAGTAATGAACACCTTCTGGTGAAAAGTACATTAAAGGCTAAACCAAGTAGAATGTGGTATCAGTCAGTCAGTCCCAGATTATCTAACAACGGGCCACCAAGGGTTCAAATCCCGCCCTTGTACTACTTCTTTTTTCAATTTCGCCATACTGAAAATCATTAAATATACATATTCAAAAATAGTCATTTTGAGGGCAATTAATAACTCTGTCTTTACAGAAAACATTCTTCAAGCGTGTATTCCGTCTGTTACAGAACAGATTACAGAATCGTGTTATTCGCTATTGCTTGGATCGCTTGCTGTGCTAGAACTAATGTCCAAATTATATTTATCGTGGAAGCAACCGAAATATAAATTCGTAGAACAGAACGATCATTTAATGAAAGCTTCTGGTCATCGGCAGAGGGATTTTCCTGAAGCGATATCAGAAAAATTCAAAAAGACTTATTTCTTCGATCGTTGCGCACCATGTGTATTTCATCATATTTCATCATTTCTGTGAAAGAAGGTGTACTAAATTGATCCAGAATTAAAGAATGTATTTTTATGGAATGTTCCCTCGAGGAGATTTCTCTATTAATCTTTGGTAAGTCGGGAGCAATTTGAAATTTTTTCGTGAAAATTTTAACCTGTCGTCAAAATAAACATCACAGATTTGGCAAAGTGAAGTACATTTGCTTGGGATAATTTTTACTGTGCACTTGCACGCTTGCCTTTAATTTACGAAGATTTGATCGTAAAGTGATCAGTCTATCTTCTCAACGAATCGGCAATGTAAAGACATATTTCTTGTTCCACGTACCGAAGAATGAAAGGTTTGAAACACTATTCGTGAAGCACTTTCGTGAACTTCACCTGATTTCGTGCAGGTCGCAGTTACATTTTCAATTCACTAATCAGCTCGCAATGCTTTTTTGAGCATTCCAACCAAATTACCGTATGGTTCTTGCATACATAAGGAAATTTGTTTCCTGACGCAATTATAGTATACTGTGCTGTGCAGGAATAACTAATCTTGTTCAAATCCGTTTTGGTTCCTTGTTCCGCAAGGAATCTATTTTACGTCGATTGATACCAGCAGCCGGGTCAGTCGCTATTAATTACGTAATCGAGACCTAAGTTAGTAATAAGTACTTTCGTCTGTATCTGGAATTCTTTCGCAGCTGCTAATATTTCGTACATTGTTGAGAACTCTCTAGGGCTGTCCAAATATTTGAAATTTCAACTACAAACCAAATGGAATAAACATATGGAAAAAGTGTGCTGTAATGATTGATTCATAAATGAAGTTACTACTGTGAAAATGATTATTTTTGAATAATTTTGCATGGCATCTCTTATTTAATGACCTTACGTATAACGATAAAAAGGGATTACACGGGCAGTGTTTGAACCAGTACGGTCAGTGTGGTAGCCAAGAACCTTAGCCACTCCGCTACGCACGCTTCCTCGAGGCGTACCATAATTAATGTTTCGGATATAGCAGATATGCATAAAACTTGAACAACTATTGTTTTCGGAAACTAGGCGATGTCGCATGAAACGTCGCTAGCCAGGTACTCAGGTCAAGTTCCTCTACAAGACACACGCCTAAGACTCATCAAAGACCATGATCAACAGGTCTGGTGGTCCCCTTGTAAGATAATCCTCAGACTACTCTCAGATCTCACCGGGCGTATGGACGACTTTGCAGTGAGATCTTAGGAACGTAGCACGACGCCACTGAGACCTTACGAACCTAGTATGAAGCTAGTGGTACTCCGACTGCTAATAACCATTCCAAACCAGTACTAGTGGGGCAGAGAGAGAGAGAGAGAGAGAGAGAGAGAGAGAGAGACAGAGAGAGAGAGAGAGAGACTGCTGAGAGACTACAGGACACAAAACTACGTATTCTAAGTACACTGAGGTGACAAAAGTCATTGGATACCTCCTAATGTCGTGTCGGACCTCCTTTTGCTCGGCGTAGTGCAGCAACTCGACGTGTAGTGGACTCAGGAAGTCGTTGGAAGTCCACTACAGAAATACTGAGCAATGCAGCCTTTTAAGCCGTCCGTAATAGCAAAAGTGTTACCGGTGTAGAATTTCGTGCACAAACTGACTTCTCGATCATGTCTCCTAAATGTCCGATGGATTCATGTTGGGGGCGATCTGGGTGGCTAAATCATTTGCTCGAATTGTCCAGAATTATCTTAAAATCAACAGCGAACAACTGTGTCCCATCATCCATAACCATTCCATCGTTGTTTGGGAACATGAAGTCCATGAATGGCTGCAAATGGTCTCCAAGTAGCCGAACATGACCATTTACAATCAACGATCCATGTAAGCACAGCTCACAACATTATGGGGCCACCACCAGCTTGCACCGCGTCCTGTTGATAACTTGGTGCATAGCTTAGTGGGGTCCGCGCCGCCCTCGAACCCCTGCCATCAGCTCTTACTAACTGAAAACCGGAATGACTTGACGAGGTCACGGTATTCCAGTCGCCTAGGGTCCAACCAGTATGATCACCAGTCCAGTAGAGGCGCTGCAGATGATGTGCTGTTGGCAAAGGCACTCGCGTCGGTCGTCTGCTACCATAGCCCATTACTTCAGATTTCGCCGCACTGTCCTAACGGATACGTACGCCGTATGTTCCACATCGATTTCCGCGGTTATTTCACGCAGTCTGTTAGCACTGACAACTCTACGCAAACAACGCTGCTCTCAGTCGTTAAGTGAATGCTGTCGACCACTGCGTTGTCCGTGGTGAGAGGTAATGCCTGAAATTTGTTTCTCTCGGCACACTCTGGACGCTGTGTACTCGGAGCGCTGAATCCTCTTGCGATTTCCAAAATGGAATTTCCCATGCGCCTAATGCGGCTAGCTCCAAGTACCATTCCGCATTCAGTATCTGTTAGAGTACAAATGACAGCTCCGCCTATATACTGCCCTTTTATACCTTGTGTATACGACACTACCGCCGTCTCTATATATGCAAAACGCTATCCCATGATTTTTGTCTGCTGAGACTATACCGAAATACCGAATATGTTGTAAATAGCCGGCCGCTGTGGCCGAGCGGTTCTAGGTGCTTCAGTCCGGAACCGCGCTGCTGCTACGGTCGCAGGTTCGAATCCTGCCTCGGGCATGGATGTGTGTGATATCCTTAGGTTAGTTAGGTTTAAGTAGTTCTAAGTCTAGGGGACTGATGACCTCAGCTGTTAAGTCCCATAGTGCTTAGCGCCATTTGAACCATTTTTTGTTGTAAATAAATACGTTTATTTTTTAATCCCTCCATAGTATTTGATTTGTTCTACGGAGTTCATGAACGTCGTTGCACCAACGGACACAAAACAGTCAGCTCTATTGCTATTCAAGGTGGCAGTGGTATAATTACACGTCGTTGTGTAAGGGCTATACACACAATATGTTCGACAGTACCCGGACACGCTTATGTATTGCGGAATTGGCCTCAAGACCTCACGAGAGGCGGGCTTGGCAGTATGAAGGGAGACGGGGAGTAGCCTATTGTGTTGTTCGTTGAAATTAGTAAAAGCGGAGTTGATCGTACAGAAGAGCTCAGTGACCTCAAACGTGGACTAGTCATTTGATGTCACCTTGTGTCAAGATGCTTTTGATCGTACAGTGTATTTAATAGTTGTTTCTGTTTACCGTTTATATCGTGTATAGTTATTGATAACTATGTTGCGTGGTACAGCGGAGCTTCCATTTTACATTTTTCGCGATTCTACACCATAAATTAGTAGCCCCTGTGAAAAACCCATAAGATAATGCTAAAAATTTCCCGATTTTACATTTGTTCGAGGATGTAGATGAAAATGAAATGGGAGATACGATATTGCGTGAAGAGTTTGACAGAGCACTGAAAGATCTGTGTCGAAACAAGGCCCCGGGAGTAGACAACATGCCATTAGAACTACTGATGGCCTTGGGAGAGTCAGTCATGACAAAACTATACTATCTGGTGAGCAAGATGTATGAGACAGGCGAAATACCCGCAGACTTCAAGAAGAATATAATAATTCCAATCCCAAAGAAAGCAGGTGTTGACAGATGTGAAAATTACCGAACTATCAGTTTAATAAGTCACAGCTTCAAAATACTAACGCGAATTCTTTACAGACGAATGGAAAAACTGGTAGAAGTGGACCTCGGGGAAGATCAGTTTGGATTCCGTAGAAATGTTGGAACACGAGGCAATACTAACCTTACGACTTATCTTAGAAGAAAGATTAAGAAAAGGCAAACCTACGTTTCTAGCATTTGTAGACTTAGAGAAAGCTTTTGACAACGTTAACTGGAATACTCTCTTTCAAATTCTAAAGGTGGCAGGGCTAAAATACAGGGAGCGAAAGGCCATTTACAATTTGTACAGAAACCAGATGGCAGTTATAAGAGTCAAGGGGCATGAAAGGGAAGCAGTGGTTGGGAAAAGAGTGAGACAGGGTTGTAGCCTCTCCCCGATGTTATTCAATCTGTATATTGAGCAAGCAGTAAAAGAAACAAAAGAAAAATTCGGAGTAGGTATTAAAATCCATGGAGAAGAAATAAAAACTTTGAGGTTCGCCGATGACATTGTAATTCTGTCAGAGACAGCAAAGGACTTGGAAGAGCAGTTGAACGGAATGGGCAGTGTCTTGAAAGGAGGATATAAGATGAACATCAACAAAAGCAAAACGAGGATAATGGAATGTAGTCAAATTAAATCGGGTGATGCTGAGGGGATTAGATTAGGAAATGAGACACTTAAAGTAGTAAAGGAGTTTTGCTATTTAGGGAGTAAAATAACTGATGATGGTCGAAATAGAGAGGATATAAAATGTAGACTGGCAATGGCAAGGAAATCGTTTCTGAAGAAGAGAAATTTGTTAACATCGAGTATAGATTTAAGTGTCAGGAAGTCGTTTCTGAAAGTATTTGTATGGAGTGTAGCCATGTATGGAAGTGAAACATGGACGATAACCAGTTTGGACAAGAAGAGAATAGAAGCTTTCGAAATGTGGTGCTACAGAAGAATGCTGAAGATAAGGTGGGTAAATCACGTAACTAATGAGGAGGTATTGAATAGGATTGGGGAGAAGTTTGTGGCACAACTTGACTAGAAGAAGGGATCGGTTGGTAGGACATGTTTTGAGGCATCAAGGGATCACAAATTTAGCATTGGAGGGCAGCGTGGAGGGTAAAAATCGTAGAGGGAGACCAAAAGATCAATACACTAAGCAGATTCAGAAGGATGTAAGTTGCAGTAGGTACTGGGAGATGAAGAAGCTTGCACAGGATAGAGTAGCATGGAGAGCTGCATCAAACCAGTCTCAGGACTGAAGACCACAACAACAACAACAACATTTGTTCCTAGTAAGGCTTACCTCGATGTTTCGCTTGACCTCATTCTGTTTTCTTCCTATTGGCATTTGATGTGACTGAACGAGTTATAAATGGCACAAAGGACAGATAGTTCACACCAGGGACAGTAGCGGGATTAAGGGAATATTTTAGCTGTCCTGGGAAGGGGAGACATGAGAGAGGAAATGCCGACGTAATCCACGATCGGTGTTGCCAACTTATCTTGCAACATTTAGCTACACCGAGCAGTTACGATACAGCTACTGCTAGGTTGCAACAGTAACGGAAAAACAAGACAGCCTGTAACCTCCCACTCACTTACCGACCTTAATGACAGTGAAAAATGAAACCGCGTGTACCTAATGGGAGTTTTGGAAAAGCAATCGTCACCGAAGTTAACCTGTCGGTAAAGAGGGAGGAAAGGGTTACATCTAAATGAAAGGAAATGTGCTAATGAAACTGGTGGAAATTAATTTTGAAAAGGGGTAAAGTTAATAAAGAAGGTAAATGTGCAGCCGTTACGTTAACAATTAACTAGCGGTAATTAGGTATTTGAGATTTGGGGAAATCACGGTCGCCAGTCCTAAGGACAATTACTATAGTAACTGAAAAAGAAAGGTTATTACACATATAATTAGCACTAGAAGCGTGGCAATTGAAGGTTGACACGTGTAGTGTGAAAACTGAAAGTTTGTCAGAAGTAATGAATTTCGCTACACCCTGACTTAATTTAGCAAAAGAATTAATAAAACCGGAAAATCGAAAGTTAATTTAGTGACTGAAGTTAATAGTGAGCTTTCTTTCTGAAGCACATCGAAATTCAGTAACGTACAGTTTGTCTTGGACTACCTCAACAATCATTCAAAAGCAACTTGACTCTACGCAATTTAGAAACAAGAGATTTAACTTTGAACTTGAATTAAATGATTCTGAACTATTAAGAATAGTAAAATTTAGTACGTACCAAGCTGAGCTGCAGTCACAGGCAAGCTAAAATATGCTAACAAAACTCGCACTCTAAATTTGTGCTCGTGTAACCTAAATATTGTAGCCAGCTACTGAACTTTGAAATTAAAGCAGTGAAATCTAATTATATTATTTTAATGCTGGCGTTTGAATTTCAACGACACTCGGGTTCATTTCGGAAAAGGAAGGGACCCTGCTTGGCAATGCAATTGGGACAATGAGCAACAAAGGTTCATGCTAAGTTGCTGTAATTTTGCGAGGCAAATGGAACAATTTGAAAAGCTGAGGTCTGCCATACAGTTCTGAAACTTTACGTGCTTTTAGTCTTCCTTGTTGGTTGATTGAAGGTTTGAAGCCGTCGATCGAGGAGGTGGCGACAGTCACTCATTGTCGGCCGTCGCTGTTGCAGAAGCTGGATGTAGGCGCGCCTTCTTCTCGACACGGTCACCAGGCGAAACGGGCTCTTGATGTGCGCCAGCTAATGCTTCCCGTCCGCGACACCATGTCAGAAACTATCATCGCGAGTCGAGCGCAATTACATGCTGCCAAACCCCGAAAGCGCGGCAACTCGCGGGAGCGTCACACAACACCTGCTCCACTCGCTACTCCCGCCAGACTCCTACTGCTCCGCCCGCGCTCCACGCGGCAGAGTTAACACTACCAAAGATCCTACAAACTTTGATTCTTCACACGACCTATCGATGTAATCGTTCGATAGCAGTTTTCCCTAGGCAAGACCCAGCGTAAAAATACAAATACTCTTTACACAACAAACCAATTATACATCGACATAAGTGCATAAATATATATATACAAACAGTAAAACAATTACAATATATAAAGAGACAGAAATGTCATATCTTGAGGTAACAAAACAAGGAAAAAAAATAATAGTACAATAGATGGAAATAGGAGGATATGCATTTCCGGCGTTACACGTGCCCCACATTGTCTGAGGATGTTCGTGCAACGTAAACAGACTCAGAAAATGTCCCAAAAGAGAAACAGCGGAAATGCATATGCTCAAAACATCAACAAAATTTAGCATTCGTCTAATTAACCATAAATCAATTTTTTAGACCATAATAATTGAGTGGAGACACTCCTAATCTTATTCCACTCTGTCATCTTGATCAAAATAAAACAGGTTGACAACATATTAAAATTCATAGAAAATATAGAAAATGGTTTAGCTATTCCAAAATCATTAAAATTCGTAACACTATGAGGAATGGAATACTATTTGCAAAATTAATTAGATTGCATGGTCATAAAACCAGGTAGACCAAAATACGCAAATAAATAATTAAATAGACTACACATTTTATATAACCTTTTCATAATTAATATTCTCGTCACGAGAATCTACTTAACGCTAAACAAGAAAATAATACACATCAGATCGAAAAAAACATAAATATTGACAGTAGAATTCTTTCAGCTGTCCAGGAAGAAAAACAATTCCGCCTTCCGTACTCGCAAGTACAAAGAATGCCGACAGCGGCCCAAGAGCCAACAGCGGCACCAGAGCCGACAGCGGCTCGCCTCGCCAGTATTGTTGCGCCCGCGTGTGCGGCACGCTTGATCTCACTCGCCCTTGTGACGGCGTTTCCAGAACGTCCGTTCCACTGAATTCTTTCGGAAAAACTCACTCCCGAGTAATCTCAAGGAGTCCATAAACACTATCACAGTGGATAACTCAACACTGTCCATCATCACACGCATGTACTAGCCTGAAACTTAAAACAGCGTCTAAGTACATCGGCAATGACTAGTAAATCACATATTTATGGAATCTTGCAGCTATTTACAAAATCATATTTACATTCCTTAATCTACTGTGACTCAGCTGAAAACTTAACTAGCAGCTTGGATTTTTCAGTTGATTAGATCATGATTAAATTGATTAAAATTAAATTGATTAATCAAAATTAATTACTTATTAATTACAACTTCTTTAACAAACTTAAATTTAGAGATTTCATTGTCTATCTCGCTCGATTTCTCATGAGCTTTTACAAGTACTAAATCTCCGATTGCAAACTTAGCAAAACGCGCTTTAGCGTCAATACGACGTATGCCAGCATCGACTTTTAGCTTCATTACTTCTCGCAAACGATCTTTTTTCACACCAATACTAATGTCAATCCGTGGAGGGAATTTGATTATCTCTTCCACTAAACTTTTACTTCTGTCATCCAACAGGATTTCCTCTGGAGAAATCCCGTAGATTCATGTCTCAAGGTGTTCATAATTCTCTTAAATTCTGCTTCATATTTGCCCCATGCCCTATGGTCGTGATGGCAGTAGGTACGGGAAAGTCGGCCTCGTCTTTGTTCGTGTGTTACGTTTGACACACCTTCTACAATACTTTCCAATTCAGTTTCTACACTATTGTCAATGCCGAGATTCCTCACATTACAGTAGTTCAAATTCATACCTACATCAATACCATTCGGCCAGTTAACAATGTGTATAGGCTGGTATTGCCTATGCACACCGTCTCCTGCCTCGTCAAAGCTAACTACTATCGTTTTATCTAGTGACATACATGTCAAAGTTTTGCTTTCGCAGTTAATCACTGCACGGTACTTTAATAGCCAATCTAACCCGATAATTACTTCCGTAGTTAAGTCTGGCACGACTACAAACTCTTGTTCAAATCGTGCCCCACATATCTCGAAGTGGACAAAAATCTGTTTTGTGACCGGTTTACTGGCCTTCCCAGTAGCACCGATAATTTTCACTCCTGTTACTGGCATAACTACGATGCCAGGTCTGTCTTTCAGTAACTCAAATATTTTCCCAGATACAGCACTCAATTCTGCACCGGTGTCAATCAACACGTTTAGTTGTAGGTCGTGCATATTAACAGACACTACTATCTGTCTACACTTGTCCTCGACTGTTTCTTTATTTTCCCACAGTAAATCCTCGTCTATATCCAGGTCATTCCAGAAAAAACCATCCGGCTTTGATCCTAAATCCGGTTTATCTGGCGGCTTTTTCAGCCTCTGTTCACATACAGTTTTAATTTCAACACGTTTGTCCTGAGGCTTAGTCTGTAGCGTCGCCTCCAATACCGAAACCTTTTCCTGTAACTCGTCAACTGGTGAGTGTTGCTTTGCTATCAGTTCACTAATTGTTACCTTCGTTGATTCCTCTTTAATCAGATTGATCTCATCTGCTAATCTACCTGGAGACATGTGCCCAGTAGTATCTGCAATTACTTCCTCTAGATCTGCGCAACCCACACTGTTATCTTCTGACCGTATAATGTCAGCTCTAACCTCATACACGCTGTAATCTACATGCTTTCCTACCAATCGTGTTCGGCTATCACTAAAATTTTCGTAATCTTTCTCCTTAATACTTTCGCAATGTTTAAACTGGATGTTCGCGTCGGATGGGTCGGCTACTTCTACCATTACAACTTTCGGTAAAGTCTGCCGGTTAGGGCCAGAACTTTCCGTTACTACTTCAACATCCAACTCTTGTGGGACGAGACACGACGAATCTTGCTCGTGCTCCCCCTTAACATCAACTATTTCTAGTAAAGTCTGCCGATTAGGGCCAGAACTTTCTATCATTTCACAAACACTATCTTCTTGCGGGACGAGACGTGGCAAATCCTGCACGCGCTCCCCATAAACACTTCTCCCATACAGACCCCTATCATCTCTTAGTTCGTCGTATAAGCGACCGAACTGCCTTAACCAGACCTCATCCCTCTCTGCATCCCCTCGCTCGATGACGGACGTGTTATCCGACATCTGATCTTCTCTCAACAATTGCGAATCATTCTTAAACTCAATCTCCAGTTCCGCTGTGGGTATTACAGCTGCCACTTTATGATCGATTTCCGGAACATTACTTAAATTGTTCTCACTGACAGCGAATGTATTTTCTACTGCCGTGTATACAGCTGATCTACTACTTGTGGGCGCACTCTTTTCTCTTAACACTGGCACACTCTCCCGCCGATGATTATTCCACACGGAATTTTCATAATGACGATACCTGGGTTTTCTCCTGTTATTGGGCCGCCAAAATTTCTCCACGCCCGCTCGGCCCCTCACCGGCGCGGCTAATGGTTTCCCTGTCTCGTCCCAGCAGATACGCTCCCCGGATGCTGCTGAGGCGGTTCATCACACCCTCTGGCGTTATTACTATTCTGTGAGGCCCGTATCACGTTAGTACGATACTGGTTTCCGTCATTCCTGTTATTATTTGCATTGTACCGATTGTTATTACGGTCCGAACCATTATTGTTATTGCTGCCATGGTTGCGGTATGCATTATTTCCATGGTTATCGTTGTTGTGGTTGCTGTGGTACCCGTTGTTGTTACCACGGCCTCTACCACTGTCGCGATTATTGCGCCAATTGTCCTCGTCCTCAACTCTTTCCAGGAAATCATTGACTGTCCTATAATTGCTTCCTACGTAGCGTTTTGTATCATCTGGAAGCTTCTTGTAGAGTTCCCAGACTATTTCGGATTCCGTGCGGCGATCACGCAAATATTCCAACTTGCGGATCCAGCCCTCACAAAACTCCCTCATCGAACCGCGCGAATTCGCATCGAAAGGCCTCGATACGACAAATTCGCGCCAGACACTTTGCTGTTTTTGCTCTGACCAGTATTCAGCCAGAAACAAATTTTTAAACTCGTCAAAAGTCAGGTTCGTAATGTCGAGGTTCAAGCCCCAACGCTTGGCATCACCAGCCAGCACATCAATAACCGCATTAATTTTTCTCTCATTAGTCCATGATCTGGGTAAAACTCTTTCACAATTTTTAATGAAATCCGTCGCGTGCATACCGCCTTTTTTCAAGGGGTCGAACCGCTCCTCTTTCGTCAACAATTCCGAACTATGTGCACAGATTGGCACATAGCTCTGTTTTTCGTCAAGTTTCCTTTCTAATTCCGACACCCTCGTAATCACTTGGCAAGTGGTTGTCGCAAGCGTTTCCACTTCCCTCTTTTTCTCTTCGCAGATGTTAGCCTGCTTCGTCACTTTGGTATCTATTTCGGATACTAAAGCCTTTAAAGTTTTCACCTTCTGTTGATCCTCTTTTCTCACTATTTGAATTTGTTCCGTCACCTTATTCTCGATGATCGGAGCAACTGCGTCTCCTACACTTTTCTCGATTCTGCTAATTTCGGAATCAAAACGAGTATTTATGCTCGCAATTTCCGCCTGAACGCCTATCATTTCCTGTTTAAGGTTACCGATTTCGGTATTAATCACGACAATATCGTCTTTGATTTTATCAACTTTTATGTTAACAACTTCAACATTGTTGTTAACAACATTAATAGCTTTGTTCTGATTGTCTAGCATTCGTTCAATTTTTTCAGCCTGAGCTTCTTGCTTGGCAGCCTGATCTTTAATTTCTGCCGATTGACTCTTGATTTCGTTAATCAAAACATTCAATAAATCAGTTAAATTCCCGGAAACCACCGGTTTTACTTCCGTAGCGGCTTCCTCTTTCATTGTCCCCCCGTATTCGTCATCAAGGGATTCAGATTTGATTTTCACTTCGGATTCCGAAACATTTTCTAAAGTCTGGAATTCCATTTCTGCTCTTTGTTGCGTTTCGGCGGTCGCATCTTTCATGCTAGCCGCCTGCCCCGGAACAATGGGTACCGCTGTGCGCGTTTCCCACTGTTCGACCGATTGTTCCGTATCTATGTCTACCAAATTTTGGTAATTGTTGCCTTCACTCATTTTAATAATTTTCAATATAAATGCAAAATCTCAACTCTAATTAGGATTACTCCCACTACTTATTCTCGCTGACGTAACGGCCTGTACGTAACCAGTACTTTGTTACGAGATTTGCACAATGCAAAATTCGTGTCCAGAACAACCTCAAATCCGAAGATTGTCCTGTCACCAGGTCGCCACGTGTAACCTCCCCCTCACTTACCGACCTTAATGACAGTGAAAAATGAAACCACGTGTACCTAATGGGAGTTTTGGAAAAGCAATCGTCACCGAAGTTAACCTGTCGGTAAAGAGGGAGGAAAGGGTTACATCTAAATGAAAGGAAATGTGCTAATGAAACTGGTGGAAATTAATTTTGAAAAGGGGTAAAGTTAATAAAGAAGGTAAATGTGCAGCCGTTACGTTAACAATTAACTAGCGGTAATTAGGTATTTGAGATTTGGGGAAATCACGGTCGCCAGTCCTGAGGACAATTACTATAGTAACTGAAAAAGAAAGGTTATTACACATATAATTAGCACTAGAAGCGTGGCAATTGAAGGTTGACACGTGTAGTGTGAAAACTGAAAGTTTGTCAGAAGTAATAAATTTCGCTACACCCTGACTTAATTTAGCAAAAGAATTAATAAAACCGGAAAATCGAAAGTTAATTTAGTGACTGAAGTTAATAGTGAGCTTTCTTTCTGAAGCACATCGAAATTCAGTAACGTACAGTTTGTCTTGGACTACCTCAACAATCATTCAAAAGCAACTTGACTCTACGCAATTTAGAAACAAGAGATTTAACTTTGAACTTGAATTAAATGATTCTGAACTATTAAGAATAGTAAAATTTAGTACGTACCAAGCTGAGCTGCAGTCACAGGCAAGCTAAAATATGCTAACAAAACTCGCACTCTAAATTTGTGCTCGTGTAACCTAAATATTGTAGCCAGCTACTGAACTTTGAAATTAAAGCAGTGAAATCTAATTATATTATTTTAATGCTGGCGTTTGAATTTCAACGACACTCGGGTTCATTTCGGAAAAGGAAGGGACCCTGCTTGGCAATGCAATTGGGACAATGAGCAACAAAGGTTCATGCTAAGTTGCTGTAATTTTGCGAGGCAAATGGAACAATTTGAAAAGCTGAGGTCTGCCATACAGTTCTGAAACTTTACGTGCTTTTAGTCTTCCTTGTTGGTTGATTGAAGGTTTGAAGCCGTCGATCGAGGAGGTGGCGACAGTCACTCATTGTCGGCCGTCGCTGTTGCAGAAGCTGGATGTAGGCGCGCCTTCTTCTCGACACGGTCACCAGGCGAAACGGGCTCTTGATGTGCGCCAGCTAATGCTTCCCGTCCGCGACACCATGTCAGAAACTATCATCGCGAGTCGAGCGCAATTACATGCTGCCAAACCCCGAAAGCGCGGCAACTCGCGGGAGCGTCACACAACACCTGCTCCACTCGCTACTCCCGCCAGACTCCTACTGCTCCGCCCGCGCTCCACGCGGCAGAGTTAACACTACCAAAGATCCTACAAACTTTGATTCTTCACACGACCTATCGATGTAATCGTTCGATAGCAGTTTTCCCTAGGCAAGACCCAGCGTAAAAATACAAATACTCTTTACACAACAAACCAATTATACATCGACATAAGTGCATAAATATATATATACAAACAGTAAAACAATTACAATATATAAAGAGACAGAAATGTCATATCTTGAGGTAACAAAACAAGGAAAAAAAATAATAGTACAATAGATGGAAATAGGAGGATATGCATTTCCGGCGTTACAAGCCGACGCGAAGTGTTCCGGACCGAGCCAGTACGTGACGAAGGCACCCAACTGCCACCTTCTCTTGTGCCACTTATCTTTTTGCACGTATTTTCCAAGAACTGTATTCAGCAACAATACCGATCGTCAACCTTTTAAACTCAAACACTGAGTCTCGAAGATTATGCTCGGTCATAATCGAGGAAGCTTCGCCCATTTTCAGCTAGTGAACTTTTATTGCCTGGCGACTTGTTAAGTTCGTCCAGGTTATGTGCTATGACAGATGTGTCCATGACAACAGAACAAGAGTTTTGCGATAGCATATTCTAAAGACATTCGTGGTCAGATCTGATATGATACAGTTGCTACAACTACATACACCACGCACGTATATACTTCGTACCACACACGCCACACGCCGTAGATCGTAAAGAATGGTAGCAGTGGTAGAGGACATGAATTGGAACTGTAGCACCTGAACTTTCTTTCAAATTTACATTTTACATAGTGAACAGAAAATCACTGAGCCGACTTTTAATAAGCTTGCAACGCCAATTGGGGAAGTAAACTCATTTTTCCCCGTCTCTGTTTCTCTGATTAATCCAAAAATAACACTTTAACGGCAAGTGTAGCACATAAAAAAGCATTAAACAATAACTGCAATGGGGACAAAGTTTGTCATAAGCAGATATCTGCATTAATGAATATGGTTTAACCACTTAGCTGCTCTGATGCTTTTTGTTTAATTCAACGCCGCGCGTGATTAACCGAGCGGTCTTAGGCGCTGCAGTCATGGACTGTGCGGCTGGTCCCGGCGGAGGTTCGAGTCTTCCCTAGGGCATAGGTGTGTGTGTATGTCTTTAGGATTAAGTAGTGTGTAAGCTTAGGGACTGATGACCTTAGCAGTTGGGTCCCATAAGATTTCACACACATTTGAACATTTTTTGAATTTTAATTCAACGTGTTGATCAGTTTTTGCTTTTTTCTGGGTGAACGTATAATTTGTGGTCGTGGCATGTCCCAAAATAACCCGAATATCCGATTACCTTGTACCCAGGCACCAATTTCAGTTTTTTTGCTTAGTTTTTACTTGCTGTTACACATTTGTGATTTTTTAAGAACTGATGAAATCAATTACCAATAATTATTGTATAAACATTGTATTGTACATTTAATTTCCTTATCTTGGACATATTTTATACAAAATATTTGACAGGATTGCCAATTACATGTGTTTTTGCTCGTATTTTAGGGGGTTTTAACATTTCCTCGGCTCTGCATTTTGCTCAGTTTTGCATTTATTAAATCTGGACCGCACGAAAACGTAAAATAGGGATTTCACTGTATTTTTATTGTTAGTACAGGCATACTGTCTATCATGGAACTTAACAACTAAGAATCCACAGGGGAATCCTACCAATTCCCACAAAACCCTTGGGCTTAATTTAGAAAATAACGATAGTTAGAGTTTTGGTTCAGAATCATATATATAGATATTCCGGAACATTTGTAATTTCGCGGCAGTGGTGTGTGGTGCGAAATGCATTTGGCATCCCTACACGCACTGTGTCTCATGTGTTACTGCTGGAACTTTCGTTGTTCTATGTCTGTTAGTTATTGAAAGTACTTGTATTGAGTAGAACGTTGTGTCGCACAGTTTGCGAACTTCGAGATGGCAGAGTTAGAGGAGCTACGCTCTTCATTAAATTTTGCGTGAAACTCAAGAAAACCTTTACAGAGATATACTATATGATGCAGGTTGCCTACGGTGATGATTGCTTAAGCTGAACTCGGTGTTACAAATGGTTCATACGGTTTAAACATAGCGAGACGGAAGTTAAAGATGACCCTCGTTCAGGACGCCCTTCGACATCCACCGAATGATTATTTCATCATGAATTCGTGTCACAGGGATAAACTATTAACCGATGGTACCGTAGGAACGTGTTGCGACGCCTGCGAGAAAATGTGAGAAGGAAACGGCCTGAAATGTGGCGAGACAATTCATGGCTCGCGCATCACGATAACGCATTCATCCCTGTTGGTGTGTGACTAGTGCACAAAAAACGAAACCAATGTGCTGCCCCATACTTCGTACTCTCCAGTACTGGCCTCTGCGGACTTTATTTCTCAAGTTGAAAACCCCGTTGATAGGACGAAGATTTGCAACAATAGGAGAAATCAAAGACATTTCGCAGACGGCGCTTCGCACTATCCAGCAAGAGGCGTACCAAGACTGCTTCCGGAAGTGGAAATGATGTATCAATTGTGGAGGAGAGCGTCTCGTAGGAGACCATGCACAATAAGTAAAAGGTAAGCACAGAAAAATTTTGTGGACGAAGCTCCGGAATTTTTTGAACAGACCTCGTATATATATTTCGTTGGTGAGCCATATCTTCAAGATTTGATCTTATTGTATTTTACTTTGATTTGTAATACACGATTAAAACGCGATTTACAGAACTACTGCCTGCAGTTAGTGTCAAAGAAAATAATTTATAGTGCAAATAATGCGTGCCTGTAATAGGTCGGATATCATAACTTGTTTGTACAGTATGTTTGCAACATTTCTCGTTTGGAACCTGGCAGAAATACGTGGATGCAGATAAAAAAAAGAGGAGCTGAGATTTCATCGACTCTTGGTTAGGTGTAAGCCAGTCACTTCGTAGTTCTGACTTAGAATTAAATCAAAATGCAAAAATAAAGAACACTTTCAGTTTTTTTCCTACTTACATAATGAACGGTACATTCACAAGGGAATTGCACCCATTACTTTATTTAGCGCTTACATGCGCATTGTTTGTTAATTCCAGGGTCTATACAAGGGCGATGTACTGGAGGACAATATTATGGAAATGGAAGAGGATGTAGATGAAGATGAAATGGGAGATACGATACTGCGTGAAGGGTTTGACAGAGCACTCAAAGACCTGAGTCGAAACAAGGCCCCCTGAGTAGACAACATTCCATTGGAACTACTGACGGCCCTGGGAGAGCCAGTCCTGACAAAACTCTACCATCTGGTGAGCAAGATGTATGAAACAGACGAAATACCCTCAGACTTCAAGAAGAATATAATAATTCCAATCCCAAAGAAAGCAGGTGTTGACAGATGTGAAAATTACCGAACTATCAGTTTAATAAGTCACAGCTGCAAAATACTAACACGAATTCTTTACAGACGAATGGAAAAACTAGTAGAAGACAACCTCGGGGAAGATCAGTTTGGATTCCGTAGAAACAATGGAACACGTGAGGCAATACTGACCCTACGACTTATCTTAGAAGAAAGATTAAGGAAAGGCAAACCTACGTTTCTAGCATTTGTAGACTTAGAGAAAGCTTTTGACAATGTTGACTGGAATACTCTCTTTCAAATTCTAAAGGTGGCAGGGGTAAAATACAGGGAGCGAAAGGCTATTTACAATTTGTACAGAAACCAGATGGCAGTTATAAGAGTCGAGGGACGTGAAAGGGAAGCAGTGGTTGGGAAGGGAGTAAGACAGGGTTGTAGCCTCTCCCCGATGTTGTTCAATCTGTATATTGAGCAAGCAGTAAAGGAAACAAAAGAAAAATTCAGAGTATCTATTAAAATCCATGGAGAAGAAATAAAAACTTTGAGGTTCGCCGATGACATTGTAATTCTGTCAGAGAGAGCAAAGGACTTGGAAGAGCAGTTGAATGGAATGGACAGTGTCTTGAAAGGAGGATATAAGATGAACATCAACAAAAGCAAAACGAGGATAATGGAATGTAGTCGAATTAAGTCGGGTGATGCTGAGGGGATTAGATTTGGAAATGAGACACTTAAAGTAGTAAAGGAGTCTTGCTATTTGGGGAGCAAAATAACTGATGATGGTCGAAGTAGAGAGGATATAAAATGTAGACTAGCAATGGCAAGGAAAGCGT
Organism: Schistocerca piceifrons; assembly: GCF_021461385.2. Classification (NCBI taxonomy): domain Eukaryota; kingdom Metazoa; phylum Arthropoda; class Insecta; order Orthoptera; family Acrididae; genus Schistocerca; species Schistocerca piceifrons. The sequence continues at coordinate 43,769,677 of NC_060142.1, forward strand.
TTCTGAAGAAGAGAAATTTGTTAACATCGAGTATAGATTTAAGTGTCAGGAAGTCATTTCTGAAAGTATTTGTATGGAGTGTAGCCATGTATGGAAGTGAAACGTGGACGATAAATAGTTTGGACAAGAAGAGGATAGAAGCTTTCGAAATGTGGTGCTACAGAAGAATGCTGAAGATTAGATGGGTAGATCACATAACTAATGAGGAGGTACTGAATAGGATTGGGGAGAAGAGGAGTTTGTGGCACAACTTGACTAGAAGAAGGGATCGGTTGGTAGGACATGTTCTGAGGCATCAAGGGATCACAAATTTAGTATTGGAGGGCACCGTGGAGGGTAAAAATCGTAGAGGGAGACCAAGAGATGAATGCACAAAGCAGATTCAGAAGGATGTAGGTTGCAGTAGGTACTGGGAGATGAAGAAGCTTGCACAGGATAGAGTAGCATGGAGAGCTGCATCAAACCAGTCTCAGGACTGAAGACCACAACAACAACAAGAATTCCAGGGCACATAAAAAGTTCACAAATACATTTTTTTCAGTTACCACTGTTTCACGAAAGAGGTAGTCGTGGTTAGCTTGCTTAACTTAATTAATTTACACGGCGTAACAGTGTGGTAACAGAACCAAAGACATCGAATATTAAAGCACGATATTTTAAGTTAAAGTATATTTTACGCGATACGTTACAGAGAAACAGTATTTACTTCACTTACTCAATTTTAACAAAGAAAAATGACAGTTCGAAACTTATTTACGCTGACAATATTTGTCTTGACTGGTAGATATTGTAAGAGTAAGACACTTTAACAAATATCACAAAAGAAATTGCTTGTCTAAAATTAGAAAATTGAAGGGTACTGATCACTAACAAGAAAAGAAGCTTGGTGCATTTGATAACCGACATGTCAATGAGGTATTTGAACAGCTTTTTTTTTTTTTTTTTTAGATTAGTTATACGAGAATTACATGCCATCACCGAAGTTCGTTGCGTTGGTATGCCTCTCTCTAAACGAAGACGAAACGCACGATCTCCTGATACCATTAAGCCGCACTAACTGCTAAGTATGAGCCATGTACTATTTTCGCCGTAAGGACAACATATTGTAGATTCCTGTATTCGTCAATGACCGTAAGGGCAACGTATTGTAGATTCCCGTATTCGTCACTAGCAATTAGCGCCATTCAACACTTAATGCCACTGTACAGTGCGCCGCACGGGAGCTGTCAGAGGGAACGCGCGATAGCGGGAGTAAACATCTCTTCGTTTACTCAAGTGAGAGGCACAGAACATTATCTCCCACTGTCTTGCTAGTGCCGCGATCTAGTAAGTGACTTGTGCGTTATCAGGTAAGTATCACCGTTTCCTTCATCAAAATTTCTTGTTCGTGGCATTATATTTTCAAAAATACTTAACATTCTGAGACTGCTGTAGCATCAAGGAAATACACTGACAATCGACATTGCGGAGCATCGTTTATGTCGGCGCTAATACCTTAATATGATCTTTCACATTTAACGATATCGACGTCCATAGTAGCGAATGCGTTGCCGTAGGATTTTTTGTGTGAACTGACCTCTCTGTTACGTCCAATAAATGTTCGACGGCATTCATGTCGGGCGATCTGGGTAGCCACATCATTCTCTCCAATTGTCTGGAATGTTCTTTAAATCAATCGCGAACAATTGTGGCCAAGTGGCCATCGTTGTTTGGGGAATACGAAGTCCATGAATGGCTGAAAATGGTCTCCAGGTAGCCGAACATAACCATTCACACTGAGTGATCTGTTCATTTGGACCAGAAGACGCAGTCCATCCCGTGTAAACACAGCCTACACCATTATGGAGCCACAACTTGCTTGAGTAGTGCCTTGTTGAAACTTGCGTCCCTGACTTCGTGGGGTTTTCGCCACATTCGAGCCCTACCATCAGCTCTTTCCAAACTAAATCTAGATTAACCTGACCAATTCACGGTTTCCCAGTCGTCTGGGGTCCAACTGATATGGTCAAGAGCCCAGGAGAGGTGCCGCAGGCGATTTTGTGCTGTTAGCAATTGCAATCGCATAGGTCGTCTGCTGCCACAGCTCATTAATGCCAAAGTTCACCAAACTCTCCTAACGGATATATTAGTCGTTCGTCCCACATTGATTTATGCAGTTATTTCATGCAAGGTTGCTTGTCTGTTAGCACTGACATCTCTACGCAAACGCCGCTGCTCTCGGTCGTTAATGCAAGGCCGTCGGCCACTGCGTTGTCCGTGATGAGAGGTATTGGCTGAAATTTGGTTTTCTCTGTACACTCCTGATACTGTTGCTGTCGGAATATTGAATTGCCTAACGGTTTCCACAACGGAATATGCCTTGCGTCTAGTTCCAACTAACATTCCACGTTCAACCTCAGTTAAATCCTGTCGTGCAGCCATGATCACGTCATAAACCTTTTCACATGAAACACATGAGTACAGATGATAGTCTGCCAACGCACTGCGCCTTTACACCTTGTGCATGCGATACTATGCATACTACATGTGTGCATATCGCTGTATCTTGAATTTCGTCACATCACTGTAGGATTCGTAGGAACCATCAGCGAAAAGAAATAGTGTCAAATGCCAGTCAGTAGTGCTCGGGTTCGTCAATACTTGAATAGGAATGTTCAAAAATGGTTCAAATGGCTCTGAACACTATGGGACTTAACATCTGAGGTCATCAGTCCCCTAGAACTTAGAACTACTTAAACCTAACTAACCTAAGGACATCACACACATCCATGCCCGAGGCAGGATTCGAACCTGCGACCGGTGCGGTCGCGCGGCTCCATACAAGCGCCTGGAACCGCTCGGCCACACTGTCCGGCTGAGAATGTTGGAAAGAAAGGTAGTCAAAGTACAAATGAGGTATGTAACCAATCTCCAATTATAGCAAATTGTGTCTTCAACTCCATGAACTATGGGAACTACATATCTACGGAGAACTGCCGATTTTCAAACCTCTGATCACCGGCGACACTTCATTACCATGATACAAATACTACAACATTGGCCACAGTATCCAAGCTTGCAGAATAAAGCTCTTTTTGTTTCTGCTAGCAAATTGGAGGCCGATATAAAGAGCTTTCTCCCATTTTGAAAAAGAAAGGAGATCTCCGTTACACAGCTAGTTCAACAAGTTTTCATTGACAACTTGTTGTCGATTACCTGTCTCATTAATCCTACACACAAACACACACACACGCACACACACACACACACACACACACACACACACACACAGACGCCATTGTAAAACACCGCACTGAGTTTTAACGAGGTCGTGCACAGGGCTACGAGAAAATGGATGTTACTTCTGCGATGTTTTACGAAGACTTGGCAGGAATGTAGCTACTATGTAGCTAAAATCAAACCACGTACAGATAGTGCTGAACGGATTGTAAAAGTTGTGTACCATTTTTCATGCAAACCAATATTTATCAAGCTATCTTCATTTTTAAGTAGGTTCCTAACAAGTGGAAAGAAACATACTACTAATCTATATAGAGAGTGTCCCTCCTGAGATTGATCAGGCGCATTTTCTCTTGGTTTCGTCAGATACTTCTAATTTAGTTTCGGTTGTGTGTAGCTGCAGTCAGCTCGCTCATCAAGTCCTTCATGTGATGCCAATGTCGACGGAAGTGTCGGTTTTTTATCTGTTGTAAACACAATTACTTTTAAAGGGAAATTTTACTTGCCCATTCATTAGAATGGTCCCAGATTAGTCTAGAGCGGTTTTCGTTTTATTTACATCTGTTAACAGGGACATTAAAACACGAAAAACAACCAAAACTCCACCAGCGACTGAGCAGCGCTGCTGCACAGCGGTAACAGCATGGACCAGGATGGCGCTGTCGCTGCTAGTTACTGGCTATTTTTCTTGCCTTTGTCCCGTTTAATAGATATCTATAGGGCGAATATCTCAGCAGAATAATTTCGGACCACTGTATCGAATAGACGCGTAGAATTACACTTTAAAAATCATGTTGTTTGTGACGGGAAACAAACTGACGCTTTTCGTCGACATTGAGTGTGACGCAAAAGACATGATGAGCAGCATTTTTTTGGACTGACTCCAGCTACGCATTGCAAAAACAAAACTTCGAACGTGTGCCGAAACAACAGAGAAAACGCACCTGACGACTCTTAGGAGGGCACCTGGTATATGCACTGATGGAAAGAAATCGCAACACCAAAAAATAATTAATGTAGAGTAATGAAATTTCGGGAATATATTTGTCTAGGTGATGATGGTGAGGTCCCATACTCCGAGGAGCGTAGGAGACGATGCGGGAGATCATCACCGCCGACTAGGCAACGTCCTAGTGGAGGTGGTTTGCCATTTGTCTACGTAACACATTAAAATGATTATTATTGCAAGGTATCAGGTTAATGCAAGTCCGAGATGTTATTGTTGTCTTCAGTCCTGAGAATGGTTTGATGCAGCTCTCCATGCTACTCTACCCTGTGCAAGCTTCTTCATCTCCCAGTACTTACTGCAACCTACATCCTTCTGAATCTGCTTAGTGTATTCATCTCTTGTTCTCCCTCTACGATTTTTACCCTCCACGCTGCCCTCCAATGCTAAATTGGTGATCCCTTGATGCCTCAGAACACGTCCTAGCAACCGGTCCGTTCTTCTTGTCAAGTTGTGCCACAAACTCCTCTTCTCCCCAATTCTGTTCAGTACCTCCTCATTAGTTATGTGATCTACCCATCTAATCTTCAGCATTCTTCTGTAGCACCACATTTCAAAAGCTTCTATTCTCTTCTTGTCTAAACTATTTATCGTCCACGTTTCACTTCCATACATGGCTATACTCCACACAAATACTTTCAGAAACGACTTCCTGACACTTAGATCTATACTCGAAGTTAACAAATTTCTCTTCTTCAGAACCGCTTTCCTTGCCATTGCCAGTCTACATTTTATATCCCCTCTACTTCGACCATCATCAGTTATTTTGCTTCCCAAATAGCAAAACTTCTTTACTACTTTAAGTGTCTCATTTCCTAATCTAATTCCCTCAGCATCACCCGACTTAATTCGACTACATTCCATTATCCTTGTTTTGCTTTTGTTGATGTTCATCTTATACCTTCCTTTGAAGACACTGTCCATTCCGTTCAACTGCTCTTCCAAGTCCTTTGCTGTCTCTGACTGAATTACAATGTCATCGGCAAACGTCAACGTTTTTATTTCTTCTCCATGGATTTTAATACCTACTCCGAATTTTTTCTTTTGTTTCCTTCACTGCTTGCTCAATATACAGATTGAATATCATCGGGGACATGCTACAACCCTGTCTCACTCCCTTCCCAACCACTGTTTCCCTTTCATACCCCTCGACTCTTATAACTGCCATCTGGTTTCTGTACAAATTGTAAATAGCCTTTCGCTCCCTATATTTTAGCCCTGCCACCTTTAGAATTTGAAAGAGAGTATTCCAGTCAACATTGTCGAAAGCTTTCTCTAAGTCTACAAATGCTAGAAACGTAGGTTTGCCTTTCCTTAATCTATTTTCTAAGACAAGTCGTAGGGTCAGTATTGCCTCACGTGTTCCAACATTTCTGCGGAATCCAAATTGATCTTCCCCGAGGTCGGCTTCTATCAGTTTTTCCATTCGTCTGTAAAGTGCAAATGTGGAATGTTGGTACATTAATAATCGGCGTAACCGCCAGAATGTTGGATGTGTTTTACAGGTGCTAGACGTCAGTTTGCGAGATGGAGTCCCATGCCTGTTGCACTTGGTCGGTCAATAAAGGGACAGTTAATGCTGGTTGTAGACGGCACTGAGGCTGTCATCCGATGATGTCTTACATGTGCTTGATTCGAGACAGATCTGGTCTTCGAGCACCCTAAGGAAACATATCGACACTTAGTAGAGGATGTTGGGTTACAACAACGGTATATGGGCGAACGTTATCCAGTTGGTAAACACTCCTTAGAGTACTGTTCACGAATGGCAGCACAATAAATCAAATCACCAGATTGACGTACATATTTGGAGTTACCACGAGAGAGCTGCTGTCATACGAAATCGCACCCCAGACCACAATTGCAGGTGAAGGTCCAGTGCTGCGAGTGTAGGTCCAGTGAGCCTAGCAGGCACACAGGTTGGTTTCAGGCCCTCAACTGGTCTCCTTCTAGCCAACATACGGCCATCACTGGCAACGAGGCAGAACCAGCTTCCATCAGCAAACACAACAGACCTCCACCCTGCCCTCTAGTGGGCTCTCACTGGACACCGCTCAAGTTACAAATGGCGGGGTTTGGCACGAGGGGAATGTACGTATAGGGCGTCTGACTAGGAGCTGTCCTTGAAGTAACCGATCTGTAGCAGTTCTTTGTGTCACTGTGGTTCCAACCGCTGCTCAGATTGGTTTTGCAGACGCAGTAAGATGCGCCAGAGCCGTACGCTGAACACGATGGTCTTCCCTCTCGCTAGTGCCATGTGACCGTCCGGAGCTGCGTCTTCTTGCGACCGCACATTCCCGTGGCCACCGCTGCCAACAGTCTTATACAGGGTGTTACAAAAAGGTACGGCCAAACTTTCAGGAAACATTCCTCACACACAAATAAAGCAAAGATGTTATGTGGACATGTGTCCGGAAACGCTTACTTTCCATGTCAGAGCTCGTTTTATTACTTCTCTTCAAATCACATTAATCATGGAATGGACACACACAGCAACAGAACGTACCAGCGTGACTTCAAACACTTTGTTACAGGAAATGTTCAAAATATCCTCCGTTAGCGAGGATACACGCATCCACCCTCCGACGCATGGAATCCCTGATGCGCTGATGCAGCCCTGGAGAATGGCGTATTGTATCACAGCCGTCCACCATACGAGCATGAAGAGTCTCTACATTTGGTACCGGGGTTGCGTAGACAAGAGCTTTCAAATGCCCCCATAAATGAAGGTCTAGAGGGTTGACGTCAGGAGAGCGTGGAGGCCATGGAATTAGTCCGCCTCTACCAATCCATCGGTCACGGAATCTGTTGTTGAGAAGCGTACGAACACTTTGACTGAAATGTGCAGGAGCTGCATCGTGCATGAACCACATGTTGTGTCGTACTTGTAAAGGCACATGTTCTAGCAGCACAGGTAGAGTATCCCGTATGAAATCATGGCGGTGAATCGAGGAAGTACAGTACATACTGACGAAACTAAAATGAGCTCTAACATGGAAATCAAGCATTTCCGGACACATTTCCACATAACATCTTTTCTTTATTTTTGTGTGTGAGGAATGTATCCTGAAAGTTTGGCCGTGCCTTTTTGTAACACCCTGCCTTCCTGCAACATCGCAGAAGGAACATCCATCTTGTCGTAGCCCTATGCTCGACCTCATTCAAACTCAGGGAGTCTTTTTACAATAGCGTCTTTGTCACCTTAAAGGCATTCTTGACTAACATCAGCTCACGATGTCCACTCTCAAAGGTAACTGGCGCTCACGACCGGCATAGCGTGTGTTTAAAGCAAACCTGATTTTCATCCTCATAATGGCACTACTGGCCCTACTCTTATGCGACTGGCGTCAAATTTGAATAGACATTAAAAAATGGTTCAAATGGCTCTGAGCACTATGGGACTTAACATCTGAGGTCATCAGTCCCCTAGAACTTAGAACTACTTATCCTAACTAACGTAAGGACATCACACACATCCATGCCCGAGGCAGGATTCGAACCTGCGACCGTAGCGGTCGCGCGGTTCCAGACTGAAGCGCCTAGAACCGCTCGGCCACACCGGCCGGCTAATAGACATCATCACTCAGATGTAGAAACACACGTACCGACTTTCGTTTATGTCACACAACTCCTTGTTGTTGCAATTTTTTCTGTCAGTGTTTAAACTAAAATCCTCCCCTGCAATTTCTTCTGTATCTTTAGGTTACTCTCTGAATTGATGTACGAATTTTGTTACGGTTTTCACTTTTAGATTGACTGATTGATGGGCACAGAAGATAGGCAGAAGGCCACCGGTCTATAGCGCCAGATTGGCCTATTATGACTGCCAGTTATGTAACCTGGCCACCAGTTGACAGAGGTTATTACAAAACCGGTGCTGAAAGTACAAGCTTTTATGCTTTAAAGAGAACACTGTTTCCTTATACCAAAGTGCTCCTTGCATCATATGAGGAAATTTATACTAAAAATAATAGGTGCGGTAGTGGAGGTTCCTACTAGGCCAGCGTATTTCGTATACTTGTGTCTCTAGCCAACATATCACTAATTCTTTGCAATTTGTAACAGTAGTTCTTACTGATGAGTGCGCTAAACGATCTCTGCATCCACAATGTGCTTTTATATCATTCTGCTTTTTATAATTACGATGATTTTCGTAATTAAGCTTCAGAAACAGTTATAATGTGTTAACATGTCCAAACGGAACGGATGAGAAGTGTGTATCACCATGTCATTAAAAACAATACAAAATTGTTAGGCTGCACCCTAATTTTTTTTATATAAAGAATATTGTGTTTCATGACTTTTGACCTGTTAAATCGTGGCATGTATTGTACAATCACCACTATTTACGTATTTGACTTCTTGGTTTTAACGTAACATTTTACGTAAATTCAGAATTTTGCACCTGTGACTTCCCACGCCAGATGGCGGTTACTGTGCTGTAGTAAATTGTGTTATTTTTGATGTCATGTTATTTGTATGTTTTTCTTTTTTACTAGTCCTGTAATCTGACATTCTTGCATGACTTTTATTCTTGCATGTTTTTTATGTTGTTTTGAAAATAACACGCCAGTGTGTGTTGCCAAGATTGCATTTCCCCCTTCCCTTTTGCTATGCGTTTTTAATGTACAGTTTTCAATTTGAAACATTCAGTTAATGATTTGCAAGTGCACGTTTGGTATTTTGTGGTAAACTCTTGCCAAATAAAGTAATGTTAAGTCTTCACGTGGCACATGTCGCATAGAGGGCGTTCCAAGCCACTGTCACACCGAAGTCTGCTGTATAGGTGAATGTAAACAGCGGCTTCAGTTATTGTGATCGTTTCATAGCTTCTGTTACTGCTAATAACTAAGACACCAGTGCCTACGAGCTGTAATTTGTACGCTAAAGGTGTGTTCTTACCAACAGTTGGTTTATACTCAGGTGCATTTGTGGTTTTTTGTTTCTTATTCACTTATCGCTATGTGAAATATTTAACTTCCAGCTCTGAAGATGATCATTATGTGATCGAAAATCGATTTTGCTGTTAATAAATCATCAAAATTACGGCCAATGCTTACCTTACTTCTAATTTTATTTATCATATGGTCGTTGTGCACCTAGCACTCTGTGGTGTCGCCAATCGGTTATTTAGAGTGCCACCAATGAAAAAGGGCACCAATGATGCTGTTCTTTCGAATCTCGCACCTCAATTTGACTGCCTGAGAACGTTGTTTATCCGCTTGTTTCGGCTAGCGTGAATTCTGACCTGAACAGTAATGCACACTGCGGAGATGGCTTTGCCATGTTTGTAAACGATTGTTCATCTGTAAACAAAATTCTACATCGAAACGCTGCATCAGATACATTTTCCGTAGACACCATTTAGAGAACTGTAACCAATTTTGAAAGTGATTGCCATGAATCTGTTGATAGCGCGAAATGTGGAAACGATGAAATGCGTTGGAAGGCAACATTCGCAGGACACTCATTCTCCGATCCCACTTGCATATTCGAGCTGCCTTGTAGTGACCTGTGTATTGTGCGGTACCGCTGCTGTAATATCTGTTGTCTTTCGCTCATCAGTTGCTGTTTTTTTTGAAGTGTCGGCAGAAGTGCCAACACCGTGTTGTTTGAGGAAGCCGAAATGCACGCTATAAGCTCACGCAGGCTGGCGTGAGGTCTGAAAGAGGATACGTAATGAATGCGATAAAGAAAAGTACGTAGCTGCTGGAATACTTAACTTTAATCCACAATTGGTGAACATTGGTCTTGTTGATACAGTATTTTCATCTCAATATAACTTGGTGATGGCGCCTTGCTAGGTCGTAGCCATTAACTTAGCTGAAGGCTATGCTAACTATCGTCTCGGCAAATGAGAGCGTAATTCTCAGTGAACCTTCCTAGCAACGTCGGCTGTACCACTGGGGCGAGTGCTAGGACGTCTCTCTAGACCTGCCGTGTGGCGGCGCTCGGTCTGCAATCACTGATAGTGGCGACACGCGGATCCGACGTATACTAATGGACCGCGGCCCATTTAAAGGCTACCACCTAGCAAGTGTGGTGTCTGGCGGTGACACCACATTTTTAGCAGGCGTATTTTACGCTTGACATTTCCACAGCTCTAACAGTTTGGCGCCATTCGTCGTAAACGAAAACTGTATCCACTTTTTTCGACTCTCGGAAACACTGATCAAATCTGAATACGGACTCGAGCTAGTTTTCTTATCGCTATAGCAATAGCACACAGACTGATGGGCGTCAAGCGCACAAGCACACACACGAACCGTACCTCAGAGATATTTGCTTACGTTTGGTACAGTAGGACACTCTTTTTTCTAATCTCTTCTCACGGCGGAACAGTGGCTTCCGACGGTCGTATCTTGTTATTGTTGTATTTGATCAAGTTCGGCACATGTTATGTGGATGAAGTCCTCTTGGAAGGTTCTCTCCAATGCCAAGCACAAAATTATATGCACTGAGATGACTAAAGTCATGGGATGGGGGTATGCACATTCCAGATAGCGCTAGTATCGCATACACAAGGTACAAAAGGGCAGTACGTTGACGGAGCAGTCATTTGTTGTCAGGTGATTCATGGACAAAGGTGTCTGACGTCGCACGGCGGGAATTAAGACGTCGAACGCGGAAGGGTAATTGGAGATAGACGCATGGGACATTCCATTTCTAAAATCGTTAGGGAACAATATTCCGAGATCCATAGTGTCAAGAGTGGGCCAAATTTCAGGCATTGCCTTCACCACGGACAACGCAGTGGCCGACGGCCTTCACTTAACGACCGAGAGCAGAGACGTTTGCGTAGACATGTCAGTGTTAAAAGACAAGCAGCACTGAATGAAATAACCACAGATATCAATATGGGACTTTCGAAGAACGCATTCGTCAGAGCAATACGGAGAAATTTGTCATTAATTGGCTATGGCGGCAGACGACCGACGCGAGTTCCTTTGCTAACAGCACGACATCGCCTGCAGCGCCTCTCTTGGACTCGTGGCCATATCGGTCGGACCCTAGACGACTGGCATACCATGACCTGGTCGGATGAGTGCCGATTTCAGTTTGTAACAGCTGATGGCAGAGCTCGAGAATGGCCCATATCCCTGGGAGTCATGTACCTAAGTTGTCAATAAGGCTCTACAGTAAGCTGGAGGTGGCTCTATAATGGAGTGGGCCGTGTTTATGTGGAATGGACTGGCTCCTCTGGTCCAACTGAACCAATCACTCACTAGAAATGCTTATGTTCGGCTACTTAGTGACCATTTTCAGCCATTCATGTACTCCATGTTCCCAAACAACGATGGAATTTTTATGGATGGCAATGCTCTATGTCACTGTGCCACAACTGCTCGCTTTTGGTTTGAAGAACATTCTGAATAATTCGAGCGAATGTTGTGGCCACCCAGATCTTTCTTTCTTTCTTTCTTTCTTTTTTTTTCCTGGTGCCTTGTCCCGCAGTTTCGCAGGGTCGGCACGGTTAGGAACGGATTTGGCGAGGTTAGTTAGAAGGGGTGGCCGAATGCCCTTCCTGCCGCCACCCCGTACCCCCTGGGACAGAATTAGTGCACCCCAGCTGTCTGCGTCTAGCGTATTCCATGGAATATTGCGAACGTGTTCAGATGTCTGCGAGTCGTGTAACTGAGGCGGAACGTGGGGACCAGCCCGGTATTCACCTAGCAGGATGTGGAAAACCGCCTAAAAACCACATCCAGGCCGGCCGACACACCGACCGACGCCGGTAATCCGCCGGGCGGATTCGGTCCGGGGCCGGCGCGCCTGCCTGAGTCCAGGAAGCAGCGCATTAGCGCTCTCGGCTAACCTTGTGGCCACCCAGTTCGTCTGACATGAATTCCATCGAACAATTATGTGACATAATTGAGAGGTCAGTTGGCGCACAAAATCCTACGGCAACACTTTCGCAATTATGGACGGCTGTAGAGGCAGCGTGGCTCAGTATTTCTGCAGGGGACTTCGAACTACTTGCTGAGTCCGTGGCACGCCGAGTTGCTGCATAACGCCGGGTAAAAGGCGACCCGACACGATATTAGGAGGTATCTCATGACTTCTGTCACTCCAGTGTAATGGTACATTGAAAAAATAATAAAGGAAACAGTAAGGCGGAGTCATAATATGGCACCTGTAAACGTTATAAATTACATACATATATCAGAAAGAGGAAACCCCACCGCGATCTATTTACTCTTTTTGGTTATATTTGTAATGGCTAGTCTTGGCTTTATCACCGTGTAGATACAGATTATCTCCCCTGATTTAACCATTAATGGTCAAGGACAATACTTTAATACAAACGTAGCAGATCCTCTCAACAGGAATCTACACCGCACAGCTACATTTACCACTCAGAGGATCTGCGTAGCTTTCCCCCGTCGGGAAATCGGCAAGGAGGAACGTTATATACTTCGCAGTCACGCTGTATGTGTTCTACTGAGCTTTAATCCCATACGATAGGACATCCCATGTGTTTTTACATCGACGTATCTTCGCTGTAAGTATAGTAACCTTCCGTTCAAGCCGAATGAGAGACTGACGAAATGGAATTTCGGAATTAATCATGTGATGGAAATGGAGGCTGTTAGCAGCTGGATGCTGTATCACTAGACAAAAAACGGGAGCGGAAACTCGCTGTTGTCGTCTTGAAAGAATCGTTCCGCCATTCACCTAGGAACCCGCGGAAAGCCTCTGTAAGAATGGACCAACAGGTGTAAGAACCCATCCATATCCGTCGTATCTTTAACGGAGAGAGAGAGAGAGAGAGAGAGAGAGGAGGGGGAGGGGGAATGGTCAAGAAAGTCAATGAACCTATAAATGCTATCTCTCAAGGAAGTCCAGGGAGCAGTTCATATTTGGCTTGGTGTTATCTAACAACGTATTGTATACACTTGACAATAATTAGACGCCGAACCGAAAGCTCTTTAAAAATACTTCTAACTCAAACTCTTTTTCACACCCATATACAGCACAGATGATAGCAGTTCTCCGTGTATTAGGGGTCACTGCAGATGACTTTAATCACAGTACCAGTTTGCTGACTCCACGTTTTCTTCTTTATCCTTACCGATATTTACATAAGAGTTTCGTTTTATTGTGTTCCGTGTCCATTTGTTATTCCATGACCGGCCCGGTGGCCGAGCGGTTTTAGGCGCTTCAGTCCGGAACCGCGTGACTGCTACGGTTTCAGGTTCGAATCCTGCCTCGGGCATGGATGTGTGTGATGTCCTTAGATTAGTTAGGTTTAAGTAGTTCTAAATTCTAGGAGACTGATGACCTCAGATGTTAAGTCCCATAGCCATTTTGTTATTCCGTGTGTTTCACATTTCTCTTTTACGGAAACATAGTTTACTGACTGATCGCAGTTATGACAACAGCGTCATGTGCCGGCACCAATAGAGGGTAGATGCCCTGCAAGTCTCATTCTGTCTTTTCTCTTATTATAAGAATTTTTGAGATGTAAAGATTCTGGTACTTCCGAAAGATTTCTTCCTGTCAACCACTATCTTCTGCAATCGGAAATACTTCCAAAGCGTGAGCGTACATGAACTTCATGATTTTAATCAATAGACATTAAAAGTATTAGGAAACTAAATTATACCAGTTGCGTGAGAACGATGTGTTTGAAATTGTGGTCTATCTTTTGTTGTTTATCGTAGGGGAAGAAACTACAGTTTTTCTTTGAACTTCATTCACAGAATTGTTTTGCAAACTTATATTTCTGTCTTCAGTGTTGTTGAATTAAAGAAAAAAAATTGTCACTTATGACAGATAGAAAATATACATAGAACCTGTTTTTGCCTTCTCAGTGTTTTTCTTGTATATAACGGCTCCGAGGTAACCGCAACCAAACTCCCACATTTTGAAAGAAATAATCCGATTTTGCTGTCGAATACTTTTTCTATTGAGAGTAACGACCAGTTTGTCGCCACTAAAAGACGCCTCCTCAGATGATAAAGGTCCTTTTTAATAGGTCGTCATCGAAAGGTAACTGCATTAGAGCCTCTTCCCACCATTTGCGTCATGTAAACAGGTCGCGTGGTTCCAGACTGAAGCACCTAGAACCGATTGGTCACACCGGCCGGCGAGCGGCAGCAGGCAAGCCATTACTGACCGCTATGCAAAGGGCAAGATCTTTATCTACCTGCCGCTCAATCACCTTCCTGCTTCTGGCGCGTTTCTACTATCCCCTTCGTTTTAAATAAGGACTAACGCCCTTAGGGTGCTATCCGTTTACATGACGCAGATGATTGGGAGTGGCTCTAAGGCTGTTACCTTTCGGCGATGACCTATTAAAAAGATCCTTTATCACCTGAGGATGCGTCTTCTAGTGGCGCGAAACCGGTCGTGACTTTTAATAAAAAAGTATTCTACAGCCAAAGAGGAATATTTCTTTCACTTGCACTTGGTGCAGGGAGTGGCAACTGACCCTTAACATAGACAAATGTAATGTATTGCGAATACATAGAAAGAAGGATCCTTTATTGTATGATTATATGATAGCGGAACAAACACTGGTAGCAGTTACTTCTGTAAAATATCTGGGAGTATGCGTGCGGAACGATTTGAAGTGGAATGATCATATAAAATTAATTGTTGGTAAGGCGGGTACCAGGTTGAGATTCATTGGGAGAGTCCTTAGAAAATGTAGTCCATCAACAAAGGAGGTGGCTTACAAAACACTCGTTCGACCTATACTTGAGTATTGCTCATCAGTGTGGGATCCGTACCAGATCGGGTTGACGGAGGAGATAGAGAAGATCCAAAGAAGAGCGGCGCGTTTCGTCACAGGGTTATTTGGTAACCGTGATAGCGTTACGGAGATGTTTAACAAACTTAAGTAGCAGACTCTGCAAGAGAGGCGCTCTGCATCGCGGTGTAGCTTGCTCGCCAGGTTTCGAGAGGGTGCGTTTCTGGATGAGGTATCGAATATATTGCTTCTCCCTACTTATACCTCCAGAGGAGATCACGAATGTAAAATTAGAGAGATTAGAGCGCGCACGGAGGCTTTCAGACAGTCGTTCTTCCCGCGAACCATACGCGACTGGAACAGGAAAGGGAGGTAATGACAGTGGCACGTAAAGTGCCCTCCGCCACACACCGTTGGGTGGCTTGCGGAGTATAAATGTAGATGTAGATGAACTACGAGCTCTGATAACTTAATTTGCGTTATCAGTTACAGAGAACAACACGTGCATGTGTGGATGTTATTGGACCATACAAATTGATGGATTTAGTAAAGACAGGTAACTGCAAAGATACTGCCCAGGCCATACTGATCTATTGCAAACAGACAGGTCTAGTTTAAAGATCCACACTGGATTTGTGAATGGCACGTACCCCAGCACTTAAAGAGCGGGCACCTGGATGCCATACAACCGAACGTCTCTTCTCGGCCATGGTTCACCTTGGTGACGTATAGTAGACGCCATGTGACCTCTCTCATCAGCATATGGTTGAGACACGGGATGTTGCCCTGCCCACCTATACCGTCTGAAAAATCATAGCTTCCTAACACTGATCAGGACACAAGGGGTATGGCGGATCTGAATCACGTCACATTGGTGTGTACCAAGTACCTGGCGCCACACACGGTCTTGTACAAAAAGTTGGTTGCGAAGGCTACCCCCTCCCAACAAGTGTAACTGCTTCACAGATTAGATATATGTAGGTATATGTAGGTATTATTAGCTCGCGAACTATTTCAAAGACAGCGGTATCCAGCTCTGACCTACAAGTTGTGTGGATCTTGTTCTCCCACGGAAGCAGACCGCTTCGGAAACTGGGACGTTTGTTTGTGTTTTTTTCTTTGCTTTAAGAACTTATCTGTATAAACGACGTCATTGTCCAGCTTTTAATTGTAAGAGGCTGGAACCGGCCCGGCTGGAGCTCTGAGTTGTCATTTCGTGTTTTTTAATTTGTATAACGAACTTACCTTTGTACTTCACACTCTTGTCAGTGTTCTGCTGTGAAAACTGCACTGACGTTAACTTGGCACTGTTGTAACTACTGCCTGCTATTATATTCTTCTTTTGGTGTTTTTATTTTACTTTAAGCACTTATGATCGTACATCGAACTCTTTTTATTGTTCTACTGTGACAATCACAATTTCGTTAATATAACAATTTCGTAACACTGTTGGCTGTACGATCTTTCCCTGCCCACAGCCAAAATAAATAAATAAATAAGTAAATAAAGGTTCCAAATATACTGTCAACTCCTATTGCTGTAAAATTTCTCCCAACAGAGTTATTTAATTACACAGTGAAATATCTGCCATTCTCTCTGTATTTAATTATATTCAAATCCAAGAGTTCCGAGAAAAGTTTGTCAGTAACAACTGTTTTTACGTTTCCGCTACCTGCCTTTATCACTTCTACTTCAAATATCCACTCACTTTGCTGTTCATATTTCTAACTCGTCACTTTTGGCATAGTACATAATCGAAGATTCCATAGCTGCAGTACCAGATGCTAGTTCAAATCACTGAATATGGCCCAGCTAAAACGAAGACTTATAACTGGCTAGTACGGCTCGGTAAACGGGTAACTGATGAAGTTCGTTTACAGTAATACTAATACACTCATAATTACATTATTTTATTAACCTAAAACAATGTGTCAAATTTTACAAATATTAAGTTACATAAAACCAAATTCCTTGCCCCCACGAACCATGCCGTTGGCGGGGAGGCGTGCGTGCCTCAGCGATACAGATGGCCGTACCGTAGGTGCAACCACAACGGAGGGGTATCTGTTGAGAGGCCAGACAAACGTGTGGTTCCTGAAGAGGGGCAGCAGCCTTTTCAGTATTTGCAGGAGCAACAGTCTGGATGATTGACTGATCTGGCCTTGCAACACTAATCAAAACGGCCTTGCTATGCTGGTACTGCGAACGACTGAAAGCAAGGGGAAACTACAGCCGTAATTTTTCCCGAGGGCATGCAGCTTTACTGTATGATTAAATGATGATGGCGTCCTCTTGGGTAAAATATTTCGGAGGTAAAATAGTCCCCCATTCGGATCTCCGGGCGGGGACTACTCAAGATGACGTCGTTATCAGGAGAAAGAAAACTGGCGTTCTACGGATCGGAGCGTGGAATGTCAGATCCCTTAATCGGGCAAGTAGGTTATAAAATTTAAAAAGGGAAATGGATAGGTTGAAGTTAGATATAGTGGGAATTAATGAAGTTCGGTGGCAGGAGGAACAAGACTTTTGGTTAGGTGAATACAGTGTTATAAATACAAAATCAAATAGGGGTAATGCAGGAGTACGTTTAATAATGAATAAAAAAATAGGAGTGCGGGTAAGCTACTACCAACAGCATAGTGAACGCATTATTGTGGCCAAGATAGACACGAAGCCCATGCCTACTACAGTAGTACAAGTTTATATGCCAACTAACTCTGCAGATGATGAAGAAATTGAGGAAATGTATGATGAGATAAAATAAATTATTCAGGTAGTGAAGGGAGACGAAAATTTAATAGTCATGGGTGACTGGAATTCGACAGTAGGAAAAGGGAGAGACGGAAACATAGTGGGTGAATATGGATTGGGGGAGAGAAATGAAAGAGGAAGCCGTCTGGTAGAATTTTGCACAGAGCACAACTTAATCATAGCTAACACTTGGTTCAAGAATCATAAAAGAAGGTTGTATACATGGAAGAATCTTGGAGATTCTAGAAGGTATCAGATAGATTATATAATGGTAAGACAGAGATTTAGGAACCAGGTTTTAAATTGTAAGACATTTCCAGGGGCAGATGTGGACTCTGACCACAATCTATTGGTTATGAACTGTAGATTAAAACTGAAGAAACTGCAAAAGGGTGGGAATTTAAGGAGATGGGACCTGGATAAACTGACTAAACCAGAGGTTGTACAGAGTTTCAGGGAGAGCATAAGGGAACAATTGACAGGAATGGGGGAAAGAAATATAGTAGAAGAAGAATGGGTAGCTCTGAGGGATGAAGTAGTGAAGGTAGCTGAGGATCGAGTAGGCAAAAAGACGAGGGCTAGTAGAAATCCTTGGGTAACAGAAGAAATATTGAATTTAATTGATGAAAGGAGAAAATATAAAAATGCAGTAAGTGAAACAGGCAAAAAGGAATACAAACGTCTCAAAAATGAGATCGACAGGAAGTGCAAAATGGCTAAGCAGGGATGGCTAGAGGACAAATGTAAGGATGTAGAGGCCTATCTCACTAGGGGTAAGATAGATACCGCCTACAGGAAAATTAAAGAGACCTTTGGAGATAAGAGAACGACTTGTATGAATATCAAGAGCTCAGATGGCAACCCAGTTCTAAGCAAAGAAGGGAAAGCAGAAATGTGGAAGGAGTATATAGAGGGTCTATACAAGGGCAATGTACTTTAGGACAATATTATGGAAATGGAAGAGGATGTAGATGAAGATGAAATGGGAGATACGATACTGCGTGAAGAGTTTGACAGAGCACTGAAAGACCTGTGTCGAAACAAGGCCCCGGGAGTAGACAACATTCCATTGGAACTACTGACGGCCTTGCGAGAGCCAGTCCTGACAAAACTCTACCATCTGGTGAGCAAGATGTATGAGACAGGCGAAATACCCGCAGACTTCAAGAAGAATATAATAATTCCAATCCCAAAGAAAGCAGGTGTTGACAGATGTGAAAATTACCGAACTGTCAGTTTAATAAGTCACAGACGCAAAATACTAACGCGAATCCTTTACAGACGAATAGAAAAACTGGTAGAAGCCGACCTCGGCGAAGATCAGTTTGGATTCCGCAGAAATATTGTAACACGTGAGGCAATACTGACCCTACGACTTATCACAAAAGCAAGATTAAGGAAAGGCAAACCTACATTTCTAGCATTTGTAGACTTAGAGAAAGCTTTTGACAATGTTGACTGGAATACTCTCTTTCAAATTCTAAAGGTGGCAGGAGTAAAATATAGGGAGCGAAAAGGCTATTTACAAATAGTAAACCAGATGGCAGTTATAAGAGTCGAGGGTCATGAAATGGAAGCAGCGGCTGAGAAGGGAGTGAGACAGGGTTGTAGCCTCTCCCCGATGTTATTCAATCTGTATATTGAGCAAGCAGTAAAGGAAACAAAAGAAAAATTCAGAGTATCTATTAAAATCCATGGAGAAGAAATAAAAACGTTGAGGTTCGCTGGTGACATTGTAATTCTGTCAGAGACAGCAAAGGACTTGGAAGAGCTGTTGAAAGGAATGGACAGTGTCTTGAAAGGAGGATATAAGATGAACATCAACAAAAGCAAAACGAGGATAATGGAATGTAGTCGAATTAAGTCGGGTGATGCTGAGGGAATTAGATTAGGAAATGAGACACGTAAAGTAGTAAAGGAATTTTGCTATTTGGGGAGCAAAATAACTGATGGTCGAAGTAGAGAGGATATAAAATGTAGACTGGCAATGGCAAGGAAAGCGCTTCTGAAGAAGAAAAATTTGTTAACATCGAGTATAGATCTAAGTGTCGCGAAGTCGTTTCTGAAAGTATTTGTATGGAGTATAGCCATGTATGGAAGTGAAACATGGACGATAACCAGTTTGGACAAGAAGAGAATAGAAGCTTTCGAAATGTGGTGCTACAGAAGAATGCTGAAGATAAGGTGGGTAGATCACATAACTAATGAGGTGGTATTGAATAGAATTGGGGAGAAGAGGAGTTTGTGGCACAACTTGACAAGAAGAAGGGACCGGTTGGTAGAACATGTTCTGAGGCATCAAGGGGTCACCAATTTAGCTTTGGAGGGCAGCGTGGAGGGTAAAATTCGTAGAGGGAGAGCAAGAGATGAATACACTAAGCAGATTCAGAAGGATGTAGGTTGCAGTAAGTACTAGGAGATGAAGAAGCTTGCACATGTTAGAGTAGCATGGAGAGCTGCATCAAACCAGTCTCAGGACTGAAGACGACGACAACAACAACAACAAAACCAAATTCAGAGGTAATCTACAAGGTGAAGCTGCAACGTCGTACATTGAAAACAGTATAACAAAACATAACATCACTTATACCTTTAGAGCCACGTTAATGGAACGTAGCAATAAGATTGAGGAAGTTCCGTCAGATAATGCAGAATTAACTACCTCATTATGTTGCTGATGTTATGAAAGTAGCATGCCATAAATGCAGACGCGACTGTCGAACCGAGAGGCAAGGAAGATAATACAATAGTAAACAAATACATGTTTACGATGAACTACAAAATTTTATGCATGTGTTAGAAGAAAAAAACGATAATGGACATTTTTACACAAAATATGTACCAACATTAGGTATTTTCGATAATATGACGACTTTTCATAGAACAGGCAGAATATGCACGCCGGCCGCGGTGGTCTCGCGGTTCTAGGCGCGCAGTCCGGAACCGCGCGACTGCTACGGTCGCAGGTTCGAATCCTGCCTCGGGCATGGATGTGTGTGATGTCCTTAGGTTAGTTAGGTTTAAGTAGTTCTAAGTTCTAGGGGACTGATGACCACAGCTGTTAAGTCCCATAGTGCTCAGAGCCAGCCAGAATATGCACTTACATGCACTAATAACATTGCCAAAAACATGTAAAATATGCTGTTTGAACACATATCCCCACCACTACAATTTCTGAACACAACAGGGAATAAATGCATTTGTATTGAATCAATTCTTCGGATAACAAACAACTACTTCATACTAGTACAGAAGGAAACGAAGACAGACAACCTCATGAAGCAGCTATACAGTCCCTCTAGAGCCCTTTATCGGTCACCACTCTTCTAGCAATGGATGATTGAAGAGTCTTCAGAGTGTTTTTACAGTTTCTTAGAGATGTGATTGTCTGAATATATCATCAGATTGATCAGTTTCATAAAAGATCCTCTTTGGAGCACAGTTATACAGGAAAGCCTACAGGATTCAATAAATGCAGTAGTGCTTTGCTGCAGACGAGAACCCAAAACTACTGGATAAGGAACTTGGACAACCAAACTAATTGTAGTGTTTTAACGACTGCTTTAAGAAGTGCCTGTCTCTATGTATAGTGTAGAATGTCTTATTGGCCTTAGAACATTGTAATCATTAATTTGAATGCTGCCCCATGATGGAGAATTCGTATTTATCTAAGGTGGTGGTGGTGATGGTGGTGGTGGTGGTGGTGGTAAGTTCCTATGGGACCAAATTTCTGAGGTCATCGGTTCCTAGGCTTACACACTACTTAATCTAACCAACTTACGCTAAGGACAAAACACACACCCATGCCCAAGAGATGACTCGCACCTCCGACGGGGGGAGCTGATTTATCGAAGGTTGTAAATTTCATAAACCAAAACTCATACGAATAAAGGAAAATAAAAAAAAACACAGCTCACAGACGACAGAAATGTGTAGATCTTTTGGACATAAACAGACTGGAATTTCCCCGCAGCGCTATCAGAGAGATAGATATTAGATGGAGAGTCACTATTATCCTAACTAAACGGACCGAAGTCTTCCATTCAGTCCCTCGTGGACAAGTCTGATGTCGAAACAGAAGGCAAAAAGAATGACGAGATGTTAAATTTCGCGTTTAAAAATGAATTCGCGCCTGATTATACTACCACACCATCTTTAACCGACCTACAAACTACCACGCGTTGTACTGAATTGCACTGAGGTGACAAAAGTCACGGGATAGTGAGACGCACATACACAGATGGCAGTAGTATCGCGTACACAAGGTACAGAAGGGCAGTGCGATGGCGGAGCTGTCATTTGTAGTTAGTTGATTCATGTTTTTCAACGTGATTATGGTCGCGAGGCAGGTATTAAAAGACTTTGAACGTGGAATGGTAGTTGAAGCTAAACTCATAGGACATGCTGCTTCGTAAATCGTTACGGAATTTAATATTCCAAGATCCGCAGTGTAAAAATTCAGACATTACGTCTCACCAGGAAAAACGCAGTGGCCGACGACCTTCACATAACGACAGTGAGCAGCGACGTTTCGTAGAGTTGTCGATGCTAACATACACGCAACTCTGCGTGAAATAACCGCAGAAATCAATGTGGGACGTACGACGAACGTATCCGATAAAACTGTGTTGCGAAATTAGCCGTTAATGGGCTATGATAACAGATAGCCGACGCGAGTGCCTTTACCAACAGCACGAAATCGCCTGCAGCTCTTCTCCTGAGCTCGCGACCATATCGGTTCGACTCTAGACAATTGGAAAACAGTGGCCTGGTTGGATGAGTCCCGATTTCAGTTGGTAAGAACAGATGGTAAGGCTCGTATGTGGCGCAGACCCCACGAAGCCATGGCTCCAAATTGTCAACAAGACACTGTGCACGCTGGTGCTGACTCCATAGTTGTGTGGGCTGTGTTTGCATGGAATGGGCTGAGTTCTCCGGTCCAAGCGAACCGATCATTGACTGGAAATGGTTATGTTGGGCTACATGGAGATCATTTGCAGCCATTCGTGGACTTCAGGTTCCCAAATAACGAAGGAATTTTTATGAATGACAATGTGCCATGTCACTGGGCCACAATTCTTGACGACTGGTATGGAGAACATTGTGGCCAATTCGAGCTGATGATTTGGCCACTCACGGAACATTTATGGGACATAATGGAGAGGTCAGTTCGTGCACAAAATGTTGCATTGGCAACACTCGGTGCACACACGAATGGAGCACGCATGGGAGTTTCTGATATTGGAAGGAGGCATCCCTTGCGTCGAATTGCTCAGTGCCTTGTAGAGTACATGTAGATGTAGACAATCCAACGCAAATACGGGTTGATTCACAATTCCTGTTATAGGCGTCTGGAGGTTTTAGAAGGTACTGTGTAGATAAAATTTTGACAAGTGATCCATGTGCGGAAGTGTACCGCTTGGATGCAGGATAAGCTTGAAGATTCAGTCACTTTACAGTCATCTGCTTCACGGTACTCACACAGCACAGAAAATAAGCTCTGATCTGCGTCGTCTGGAAGATGTGCTCCACGCGTCGAGCCAACTGTTCGTTGCAGAAGCTGTATCTGGGACACATGCTTCATTCACACAAGCCACAAACGTTGGTGCGTGCTGAATAATTTCTGCTGCCACCAGAATTCGGGCAAGGAAATCTCCTTCCGTCACTACAACAGTCTCATACACAAGGCTCTTCATAACAAAAGGTCGAAAGGGTGTGACGATCATGGTGGCCAAGAAATTAGCCCACCTCGACCTATCCACTTTGCATAGTGCTTGTGGTTAACAAGTTCGCGGATGCCGCGTGAAATATGCGTGGGTGGGCCTCGATGTTAAAACCACATTTACTGACGGAGTGACAGTGACAAATGTTCCAATAACTCTACCAGTGCCTATTACAGGAACGTCAACTGCAGCTGGTGGACAAAAATATCGAAACACCAAGAAGAACACATTACCGTGCCTAAAACGGTGTAGGAAAACCACTGGCATTCGAAAGAGTCAAGTCGTTTCGGAATGTATAAATACAGGTCCTGCGTGGTTTTCAAGGGAATCTTATTCCATTCTTCCTGCAAAATAGTGGGAAGTTCAGTTAACGATCATGGAGGCGGATAGCAATCATGCATCTCTCTCTCCAAAGCAGACCGCAAAAGCTTGATAATATTGAGATTTGGTGACTGTGGAGATCAGGGGAGATGTGACATTCATCGTCGTACTGACAAAACCAGTCCTGAACGGTGTGAGCTGCGTGAACAAGAGCCGTGTCGTCTTGGAAAACAGCATCACCACTGGGGGACAAACATCGTAACATAGTATGGGCCTGAGGAGCCAAAATGGCTACATAACCTTTGGCGGTAATGCGACCTTGTAGAGGTATCCATGGGGCTCATGGAGTATCACGATACGACTACCCAAATTAACCCCAAACGGCGCACCCTGTTTCATTGTTGGGGCGTAAACTCAGCCGGAAGTTGGAAATAGTTCGTATTCTATGGCTTCGGTGCCACGTTTTCCTGTTCCGGGCATTTACATCAATGAGGAGGGGTTTTTGGAATAGGAGCTCGCTATGAAATTCCCTGCATGGAGTTCTCTTCGTGTTTCGGTGCTGACAGGATTCTCGAGTGCGATATTCAGTTACGCAGTGACTTTTGCAGCTGTCGTCCTCTTTGTTTTTTGACACAATGCTCTTCAATAACTTAGTGTCACAATCACTCAAAATATACTTTAATGCGCTTTGTGACTTAGCGGGTGATGTTTTCCGCTTTCCCTGAAAGCGATATAAATATTCGATACGGTGCCTCTTGAAACACCAAACACTTCGGCAATCATCAATGATACTGGCCCGTACACTGATATCGAATCGTTGCTGAAACCAACGTGAATGCGTCACATGAGCATTTTCACCGTTACAAATGTGACTGTTCGTGTGCGTACCGCGAAGCGGAAGGTTTCAAAGTATTCCAGGCTTCAAACTTACTTTATAACCAAGCGGTACAATTCCGGTCTTGGGTTTGCTATCAAAACTTCAACTACTAAATACCCTCTAAACCATTAGAAGCCTATAACAGGAATTTTGAAACGCCTGTTTATGTGGATCGTACAACACGTTCAGTAACATCTGTCAAGTAACTCATAGGTACAGTCGTGCTCAAAAGTATCCGAACGACCTGAATTGCATTTCGCCTGATTCGAATGCGACCCACATAGCGCAGCTGTCTAGCAGGTCCTCTAATCGCCCCTCGGTACAGTCGTTTGACTATTGAAAATGGTTCCAACAAGTCACCACTACAAAACACTGATCTGTATCGCAGTAACTCAAGATGTAAAGTAATACCAAGGTACTACAAATATCAGGGAACATCCTATCACAGATAAGACGATTCTTAAGGCTTGTAAGCTCACATTTATTACAAAAAAAGACATACATGAAATGTTACCACTCTCATTATTACGTCAGATAGGTAATTCACGTAGTAAGTTCGTCGTATTCATGATTTCCTCTTCAAAATAACATACCGTACTTATTATTAAACACAAAATGACATTAAAAATTTAAGTTACTCACGAGCAGATAGTTGAGAATATGTATGAACTTCAAATGACACGACGAACCGTCTCGTTCTGCATATGGATTCAAACCCAGGTCATGCAGACTAAGCAAAGACTTCGTGACTGACGGAAACTAACAGTCATACCTGACTAGGCATACAGAGAGTGATATACCTCGATTTTAGACAGTATCAGTTAGCAAATTTCAACTTTAAATTACATAACGTAAACATTTTTAACGGACGCGAATTCCTACCCAGCATCTATTGTCCTTGTTAACGAACTACGAAAGATGTTAAATATTGCTTCTTCACAAGTAACTTACTTGAAATGCCGTGAGGTAAAGCTTTGTGTTGGACAGGGGTTCGAACCCAGAACCTAATTGGATTGTCATCGAAGCACAATCAACTGTGACATATCGGATTTTCTCGGCAGTAGCTAGATGTTTTAATTGAAATGACGAGACGAAACATTAATTTTTTCTTTCCCAGGACTCCAACCTGGCACCTATCGCTGTTGTATTCTAGAGAAAACGAACGTTAAAAATAGGTTTGTTACACCAGCAGCGAAACATGAGCATGTTTGAACTAGAAATAATATGACGAAGAGTTCAGTGCTGACTGGGAATCGAACCCCACACATATCGTTGTTGACTGCACACGTTGAGACGTCAGCTACCGAATTTTTCTCCACCAGCAGCTTGGAATAACATCCTTGAATATACAATGATTTTGAAAACAGTTATGTGTCTCACTAGGACTCAAAACGTCAGATGTCGTTAGTGTTAACAAAGAATGAAAATACATTAAAAATCAAAATTATTACCGACCAGCAGATAGGTGTTCTCATGCTAGAGCGTGATAATACATAATGAAAGCTTTACACACACGTATACAATACTATGAATACTATGAAATGTCTTCCAATGACCACTCAAAGAAGACAAGGATACACAGTCTAGCTACAATATTATAAATACGCCTCAGTTTGTGGATGAACTCAGACTTAGGTTGATAATCATTTTGAATATTTATCAGTACTGTACCCATTGGTGTTAAACTCGTTTTCAACCAAGATTCCCGCAGATAGAGGAACACTACTTGTGACACCTCTTAGAGAAAATTCTTATGCAGTGCTGTCAGACGGAAAGATCAACCTGAGACAAACTGTGGGAAGTTTGTCTCACAACCTTTGTACCTGGACAGAGAGCTTTTCCTATTTGAGATATTTGTGAACGTTGCTGCATAAGACGATTTAAGAAGAAACTAAATTTCTTCAGCTACCACAATGTTTAAAGAAATCGTCTTAACGGCACTAAACCGTGGTATGTGAATCGTTTACTGGCAGTACTCTGTCACATTTCGCTGGTTGGAAGGAAAAAAGCTTACTGATAAATTTCACACAAGGAAAAGGGGGACGAAATGTCTCCCACTGGAAGGTCATGTTGTTTTATTTAAATGATTACAAAATCAGCTAAAACGAACAGTGAGGCTGTCAGTATAAGCACATTACTGTTGTCAGAACGATGTTGCTCTGCCCAGGGCCTATAATGATAAAGGGCCTGTTTAGGTCAGGCATATTGTATACAGAAGTGGAAGAGAGAGCACCACTACATTCCACAATCCGCATGCATTGCATACACACAGAAATTACTGTTACAGTGTACTATTGGAGCCCAATGAGTGAATTGCATATTTTCCGGTGAAAAAGAGCACTGGCAAACAGTCTTTGCTACATTAGGTTACATAAACTGGTGTCACTGAGCTAGAATTTATGGTCAGCAACTACGTATAAGGTCAATGAGTCGGATGCGGGTTTTGCAACTGTGAAATACTTTCCTACATTATAGAAGTGAATATTAAATTTGAACTAATAATGCGAAAATTTTGAACTTGGATAGCTTACAATGAAAATGTTTCTGTTTATTGCAAAGGAAAACAATTGATTTTCTAAAACATTCTCTGCCATACACAACTTGAAACAGGTCACGTCGACCAAATCATGTGGAAGAACTGACAGCGACGTATAACGGAAGGCTGTAAGATCCCTTGGCTTTTGGTTTGGCAGTATTCGACAGCCATTTCTAGGCGCAAGTAAATTAAGAAAGGTAGCGCGTTTTTGTTATCAAGTAACGTCTTCATCAATTACTTTAGATTTAATGTAATCTGCGGGTAATTTCTGATGTTTGATATTAACATGAAAAGGACTCCGTAGACAGGGAAAGAACCTCTTCTTGGGCAACTACTTCTATAATGACCAAAAGGCATTAAATGATCTTCAAGCACATGTGTTCCAGCAACGGTATGAAGAAAATGATAGTAACAATGGCGGTAATAATCGAATTATCCGGTAACTTCACACTTCACAGTGGATTTTCTCGAACTAAGAAATTTGCTGAATTAGTGAATATTTCAAATGGCTTCACATCGAGGCTATGATGCCTAGAAGAGACTTTACATCTTGCTGCCCCCCCCCCCCCCCCCAGGTGGTCCACAACTCCTTTGTGGATACGTGCGTGGCGAGCACGGGGCCCCGAGCTATTGCAGCCTTCTTTCTCTCCAGGGCTGCATTTCCTTCCCCTTCCCCTCCTTTCCCCTCCTTGCTCCTTTCCCGTCGCCCTCTCCTCTCCTTCTCTTGGTGTCCTTGCTTATGTTGGCCCCCGCTATCCTCCTGGTTCTGTTGGTTTTACAATTCGGCTTTGTTGCGTAATCATCTCCTCCTTTTGGCATTCCTTGGTCCCCCTCTGGGGTTTGACCTCCATTACAAAATTTCTCCTCCGTGGTGTGAGCCATTTGGGGAAGAGGACCTTACCTAGTCTCTCCGACGTGCACCCTCCTAGTACATTCCACCTTTTCTTTCACGTCGTTGTCTGATGCTAGTGTGCATAGCCAGCACGGTAGCCAACCCGTGTGGTGGGGTCGCTATGTACCATTTTGGTTGAGCCCCCTGAACACACAGGGATCACACTTCTGATACCTGAGCTGTGACCTCCTCATGCATGCCTTGGAGTGGTTGCTCGTCCTCCTGAAGCATCGGAACTCCTGGCAATGGCCGCCGTGCCAGACGACCCTTGCTGTGGCTGGGTGGCGCCCGTGAGGAGAGCCCCTGATTGGAGTGGGTGGTATCAGGGCGGACGCTATGCAGATGAAACGCATACAGATCCAGAACTCTGGCCGTTCTTCTGCGGCCGTCTCTCTGCGTGGAACTGATTCTTCAAGTGCTGCTTCTCTTGCCCCTTCGGCCTTCCCTTCCATGGCTAACCCCTGGGAAGAGGGTCAGGCCCGTCGGCTAGGGGCGAAACCTTTCCCTGTTATCTAGTTTGCACCAGGACTCATGGAGATTCTTTCACCAATACCAAACCTTTATTCTTTGTGGAACACATTGAAGACAAGTTTGGCGAAGTGGACTCCCTGAGCAAGATGCGGTCGTGTTCGTTGCTGATCAAAACTGCTTGAGCTGCCCAATCTGCAGCCCTTCGTGCCTGTACCCATCTTGGCACAATTCCAGTGTCCATTACCCCCCACCAGTCTCTAAATATGGTACAAGGTGTGATTTTTCACAGGGACCTCATCCTTCAAACTGATGAGGAACTTCAGGACAATCTCGGACGGCGGGGCGTTCACTTTGTTCGGCGTGTCCAGAAGGGTTCTAAAGACAATCACATTGATACTGGTGCCTTTATCCTGGCCTTTGAAGGGGATACCCTCCCTGAGAAAGTTAAGATTATGGTTTATCGATGTGATGTGAAGCCGTACATCCCACCACCTATGAGGTGTTTTAAGTGCTAGCGTTTTGGACACGTCTTCCCGCTGTTCACAGGCCTCTCTCTGTGGTGACTGTGGACGTCCACTCCATGAGGGGAGTCCCTGTGTTCCCCCTCCTGTGTGTGTAAATTGTCATGGTAGTCATTCTCCACGTTCACCAGATTGCCCCGTATATAAGAAGGAAAAGAAGATACAGGAGTATAAGTCCCTAGATCGTTTAACCTACACAGAGGCCCGTAAGAAATACACACGTCTTCACCCTGTGTCCATGACATCTAGTTACGCCTTGGTTACATCTTCACCCCTTCCTCCCCATTCCTTACCCCCATCCTGGACCCCTCTCCTCCCCCCCACCCCTGCAGCTCCCACACCACCTTCTCTGGGCGCTGCTCCCCCTCCCCAGCTGGAGAAGTGTCCCACTCCTTCGGCGTCTGCCGGTCAAGGGCGCCTCTCCTGAGATGCCCCTTCCCGGCACCTTCCAGGCCCAAGGTCTGCTGCCGCGCGGCGACCGCGAAAGCCGCGGTCTGTCGGCCCCCAGGTCGCCCGATCTCTTTCTGTTCCTGATCTTGCTGCAGCTGGCTCATTTATGCCACACAGCCCTCCTCGATCTCAGCCTGAAAAGAAGAAGAAACATAAGTCCCGGGACAAAGAGCATCTGGTGTCACCGGAGGTCCCTTCCCCGACTTCACAACCGGATTCTGACCTGTCGTTCATGGATGTCGCCCCCTCCTTGTCGGTGACGGGTGGGGATCCGGCGCTATGACTGGCTTTAGCGTGTTCAGCCCCCATTTAAACCATCGTTCTGTGGTTCTCCAATGGAATTGTAATGGATACTATCGTCACCTTCTGGAATTAAAATCCCTTCTTTTGTCCTACTCTGCAGCTTGTGTGGTTCTCCAGGAATCTCATTTTACTGATGCTCACTCACCGACCCTCCGTGGGTTCCGTGTTTTCTGTCGAAATCGGGTCGGACCCCTGCGGGCTTCTGGTGGCGTTTGTACGTTGGTCCGTACAGACATTGCTAGCACGTGGATTCCTCTTCAAACTACATTGGAAGCGGTTCCTGTTAGGGTCCACTTAGACTCTGCGTCTCACAGTTTGCAATCTTTATCTCCCTCCTGACAGGACTCTTACACCTGCTGCCTTAACTGCCCTTCTTCAGCAACTTCCTCCTCCCTTCCTCCTCCTTGGGGATTTTAATGCTCATCATCCTTTGTGGGGCAGTGCCTTTCCATCTAGACGAGGTCTTCTTATAGACCAATTTATTGCAGACCACGACCTGTGCCTTCTTAATGATGGCTCCCCTACTCATTTCAGTGCTGGTCATGGTACCTTTTCTGCCATTGATCTTTCTCTTTCTTCTCCCTCTCTCCTCCCTTCACTGGTCGCCACACGACGACCTTTGTGATAGTGACCATTTTCCGTTGTTTATCTCGCTCCCTTCCCGCTCCCCGATGGACACGTTACCTCGTTGGTCTTTCCATCGTGCCGATTGGCCTCTATACACTGCACAGGTCGTGTTTTCTCCCTCTTTGTCGGGTTGTATTGATGACGTCCTACGTGACGTGTCTGACGCGATTGTTCGCGCTGCTAGCCTTGCTGTCCCGCGCTCATCTGGGCCATTTCGTCGCCAGCAAGTCCCATGGTGGAGTATGGCCATTGCCATTGCCATCCGTGATCGCCGTCGAGCTTTGCAACACCCATCTGTAGCCAGCCTTACTACCTTTAAACGCCTCCACGCTAAAGCCCGTTATTTAATCAAACAGAGCAAGCGGATATGTTGGGAACGATTCGTTTCTTCCCTTGATTCTACTGTCCCTCTGTCACGGGTATGGGCTACACTTCGCTCTCTCCAAGGTTGCCATCGGCAGTCCACCCTCCCAGGCTTTCACCTCCCAGATGGCCTTTGCACGGACCCATTAGTTCTTGCAGAACAACTGGCGACCCATTTTGCAGTGGCATCAGCATCAGCCTCCTATCCAGCTGCTTTCCTTCACCAAAAACAACGGGCTGAAGCTTCCACCTTATGTTTCACCCCTTGTGAGTCAGAATCTTACAACGAACCTTTTACTGAATGGGAATATCTTTCTGCTCTATCTTCTTCTCATGATACGGCCCCTGGCCCAGATTCCATTCATAACCAACTGCTTCAACATCTCAGTGCTCCACAACGGCAACACTTCTTCGGGTATTTAACCGTATCTGGCTCCAGAGTGACTTCCCTTCTCAGTGGAGGGAAAGCATCGTGGTTCCTGTCCTTAAGCCTGGTAAGAACCCCCTATCTGTTGACAGGTATCGGCCAATTAGTTTGACCAATGTTGTTTGTAAGTTACTTGAACGGATGGTAGCCCGTCGGCTCAATTGGGTCCTCAAATCTCGGGATCTATTGTCCCCTTACCAGTGTGGCTTTCGAGAGGGACGGTCTCCAATCGATCATTTACTTTGCTTGGAATCCGCAGTTCGGCAGGCTTTTTCCCAGCGCCGCCAATTGGTTGCAGTGTTTTTTGACCTTCACAAGGCCTATGACACGGCCTGGCGCCATCACATCTTACTTACCCTTCATCAGTGGGGTCTTCGGGGCCCACTCCCGATTTTTATCCGCCAGTTCCTGTTCCATCGGTCATTCAGAGTTCGAGTTGGTACTGTTTTTAGTTCTCCACAGACCCAGGAGACGGGCATCCCACAGGGTTCTGTCTTGAGTGTCCTTTTCCTCATTGCTGTCGATGGACTTGTGGCCTCTGTCGGTCCCTTAGTCGCCGCTGCCCTGTATGTGGATGATTTCTGCATTTTGGTTAGTTCCTCTTCGATAGCCTCTGCAGAGCGGCAGCTCCAGGGAGCTATATGGCGTGCCTCTGCATGGACCCTCTCACACGGGTTTCAATTCTCTCCTTCAAAATCGTGGGTGCACTTCTGTCGCTATACTACGATCCACCCTGATCCAGAGCTCTATCTAGATGAACAACGGTTGCCTGTGGTCCCACAGTTTCGTTTCCTGAGTATTCTTTTCGACAACAAGCTCACTTTGCTGCCCCATATCAGACTCCTGATGGTAGGATTTTTCCGTAAACTCAATGTCCTTCACTTCCTTGCCCACTCCTCTTGGGATGCGGACCGTTCTCTCCTTCTCCGTCTTTATTGTGCTCTAGTTCTGTCTCGCTTGGACTATGGTTGTCAAGTTTATGGTTTAGCTGCTCCTTCCACACTGCACGTGCTGGATCCAGTCCACCATCGTGGTATCCGTTTGGCCACTGGTGCCTTCCCTACTAGCCCTGTTGATAGTCTCCTGGTTGAAGCTGGGATCCCCCCGCCCCCTTTCTGTTCGGCGGTCCCAGCTTCTGGTGTCTTATGCACTCGCTATTCCGTTCCTCTCCTACTCATCCTTCCTATTCTATCCTGTTCCCAGACCATGGACGTCGCCCACCCGACTCCCGCACACGGGCGGGTTTATCGGTTGGACTCCGCCTTGCGTCTCTTTGCCGTGATTTTCAGCTTCCTTCTTTGTCCTGTCTTCCTCGCTCCCTCCCCTCCACCCCTCCTCGGTTAGTTCCTCGCCCTCGAATTCGGATGGATCTCCGCTGAGGTCCGAAAGATTCCACCCCCCGGTGGTGTTCCGTTCCTTTTTCCGCCAAATTCTATGGGAGTTTCGGGATGCTGTTGTTTTTTACACTGATGGTTCCAAATCTGCTGATCATGTAGGGTATGCCTTCACGTCCTCTGTTGGAACGGAAAATCATCTACTGCCACCTACATGTGGGGTGTTTACTGCGGAATTGATGGCAATTTTCCAGGCCCTTACCTTTATTAAACAGTACCAACACAACCACGTTTTGTTATGTACGGACTCGATGAGTGGCCTTCTTGCTATTGACCGGTGTTTTTTGCGCCATCCCTTGGTCTCTGCCATCCATGACCATCTTGCTGATATTCACCGTGCTGCTTGTTCCATTGACTTCCTTTGGGTCCCTGGCCATGTGGGTATCCCGGGTAATGAACTCGCTGATCGTTTGGCTGGGGGAGCAGTCGCCTACCCCCCGTTTTCTGTAACCTCTCCTGCAGCGGATTTACGGCTTCACATCAAATCCCATTTCGCACAGTCATGGGCCAATTCTTGGGAGGCTACTTCCCTGTCTAATAAACTTCATGCGATTAAGGTGACACCAGGCCCGTGGCGTTCTTCCTTTCGCCTCTCCCGAAAGGACTCAACCACGCTGTGTCGTCTCCGCATTGGCCATACCAGGCTGACCCATGGTTTTCTTTTGCGTGATGAGCCACCCCCACTTTGTGGTTGTGGAGCCTTCCACTCAGTAGCCTCCATTTTGGTTGAATGCCCCCTTCTTTTGGCTCTGCGTGCTAAGTACAGACTCCCCCCACACTTTGCCTTTGATGTTGGCTGACGATTCCTGGATGGTCTCTCTGGTTATCGGTTTCCTCCGGGAAAGTGGTTTTTATTCTCAGTTTTAAGGTTTTTGATCTCTCTCTGGTGTTGGGGCAGGGCAGTGAGTGTTTGGGTGTCTCCCACTGTGTTTGGAGATTCCCGATTCACCTCCCTGACCGAGATCCTCTTTTCTTCCCCTTTTACTCTGTTTTTACCCCTTTTTTTAAAAGGGTTGGTTAGTCTCCTTTTTCCATACGTATTTCTACATTCTAGCGGTTGCACCTTTTAAGTCACAGGTGGTCCTGCCTATGCTGCTTCAGCATAGCGTTGGGTTCGTTCTCTTGCTGACTTCCCTCATTTTGTATTTTACCATTGACAACATGACTGCCATTTTACGTTTTTCCCTTTTATTGTCCTGACTTTCCTGAGATGTCCCATTAGTGGAATGGACCATATTTGAAACAAGGGACTGATGACCTTGCTGTTTGGTCCCTTAAACCTCAAACAACCAACCAACCAACCAACATCTTGCTGACATGAGAATAGAACAATCTCCACGTCAGAAGATTGCTTCTACTTAACCATTTAATAGACTCGCATTTTTCCACTGTGACTAATTTTGTAAGCTAAGCACATCACCCATTACAGCACACTCCTGGGGCTGGGAAATGTGGCCACAATGGTCTGGTGGAACGAACTATCACAGGTACAATGCGTGGGTTCAGGCATTTACTTTTAAGAGGCACAAACAGATTTACTTTACCTCTGTTAACCTCAAGAGAAAGACGTTATAATCCATAATCCACATTAAACATCACGTTCCTTCATTACCAATTAGGCAGCGCCGGTTTACGTTGGGAAATGACATAGGTGGAAGTCATGGTAAACAGAAATACTGTCTCCAGTAGACCTACTTACAATAGAAAATTTTATTTTATTTGATGAAACGATAGCCATGTAAAGGAACAGGGATCTTATTTTTCTTGTACTTGATTGAACTAGAGGCGCTGAAAAATTTGGTGCTGGACTGTGATTCGAATTCGTATCTCGTCTTTCGAGGATCTGAATCTCTTGGAACAGTATAGTTCTATCATTTCATTCCTTTTCCCAAGACTGCTACCTTCTCTAGGTCTCCTCCAAAGGTAAGTATGTGGGTCCGAATCCTGATCCAGTACAAAAATATTCATAGTTTCATTTCAAGCCCTATCACGTGCATACCAGTCTGCTAGGGAAAATTAACGTGTATTTTAATGTCTGTTCATGTGTTGCCAACAATCACAATAGGTGTCGTTATTTATGGTCAAACACGCACACATCTTACTGTTGGTGAGTAAGCAAGAGTTACATAAGATATGTTCGTGGATGATAAAGAAGGACGGTAGGTGTGCGGTTCGATTGTCGCTCAAACACAAAAATTTGTATCCTTATTTTAGATTCAAACATCTAACAGCTGGTAAGAAAAGCCGATACATAACATTTGATTTTACTTAGTTAACAATCCGTTTGCGTGTTGGGTTCGTATCTCCGTCACAGAACTTCACATCATGCGCTTCATCTTTAGATGCATGAACACTTTGTTCCTTCTGAATGGAGGCATACCACACATCTTTCGTGGTTAGTTAATAGGGACGAGAGGGTCCTTACAGGAGTCCCGGTTTATTACAAAAACTGTCGTCTTTTATTTTCAAGTTTAGATTTGGTTACTGATATTGGGGAAAATTTCTGTAATTCGTGCCTCTTCATGACTAGTAAGCAATATGGTATGATTAGATAAGATTAGATTAATACTTGTTCCATAGATCATGAATACGACATTTCGTAATGATGTGGAATGTGTCATTTTAATGAAAGATTTATTTACATACCATGATTCAGTTTCTTTGCAACAATTTCTTACTCTCTCTCTCATTCTTTTTTATTTTTATCTCTCTCCCTCACTCTCTCTCTCTCTCTCTCTCTCTCTCTCTCTCTCTCTCACACACACACACACACACACACACACACACACACACACACACACACACAGTCTTTTTTTATTTTTTATATTTATTTGTTTGTTGTGCTCGACTATCGGCGAGGCACGAAAACGTTCGTCAATGATTTTCTTAGTTTTGAGTACACTTACGAAAGATACATAAAAACAACTATGAGAGTTTCTGATTTATGAAACTTAGTTTGCAGTCATTTCTGAGTATTATTAGTAACTACGCTCCAGTCCCTAAACCTAGTTACAGAAATGCGAATCAGACGCATTACGTATTCCAGGTCGTGCCAGCCGCTCTTTGAGACGTCAGCTATGGTCACTTCCCAGCCCACTGTAGGATCACATCGGTTCGTCTTCTTCCTGCTGGTACTATAACTGAGATTTGACAACAAGGCAAGGTATATTTGGCAACTCTGTGATCGACGAGTTACTTCCTGGTGTGCACGGAATTAAGCCTCAAAGTTCACTTGATTTTTCCTGTCATTTCCATTGAATAATCTGAATTATTATTAACGCTTGATCTGTAACAAAAGATTGTAAATTTTCGGTTTTCAGCCCAGGAAAGTCGTTTGCACGTGAAAATCGCATCTAATCCCATCCTTTAAATAGCGGTTTACGAGTTCTAGCCACCACTGGTCTCGTAAGAGGAAACCTATACGCATGTGTCTTCCATAGCTCTGTGGAAACGTGCTAACTTGTGAGAAAGCGTCTGTTATGGTTTGCGGTTCCAGTCTTGCTGACTGTAACGTTTTTATCCCTTCTGTGAAAGAGCTACAAGCAGTCAGATCACACATCGATAAGGAAATCGCAAGAAAATACTTTCGGCTCATAGTGCAATGGTGAAAAACTTACAATACTGCACAACAGGTAACGCCTCATTCCGATGCTGACAAGCAAATTTTGGGTTTCTAGGAATACATAAGTTTATTTATGAAATGCCACATTTTCATACCACTTGAGTACGACACAGCATACCAATCGAAATCTAAGTGATTAGTATTTTACTAATTCGTGTCGATAGAGGCACGCTTGTTTACAGATACTCAGGTTTATTGAAACAGACTTTCGTCCTAAGGTTATCGTGAGTAGTTATATTTCATTTCTTATAATACAGTGCACAATTTTCGTACGGTTTCTTTCAGTGTTGTTAAAACATTAGTTAACATGAGAGAGAAATTAATCATCAACGGTATATGCGAATTCTCTGATGTTATCTATAACAGTCTGACAATGCACATGCAGTTTATGGATTACATGCATGTAGAAAACTTGTTCTGAGTTAAAGCTGTCAAACAAGATTTGATGAAGAATGAAATGCCACTGCCACACAACAGCTAATGTAGAAAATACTTTTCTGGCGTATTTTGGCACGATGTGCTCTAACCATACATAATACAAAAGTTTCGAGATGCATCTGCAGCCTGGCCATCTATTAAACCTGAAAAGAACAAAATGTCGCAGAAGTTAGCCCTTTTTTCACATGCGACTATTTTGGGTTGAGAAGTGAAGGGAATTATGTTCAAAGTTCCATTAGATCGATAACTTCAGCAAACATCAGTAAGACATTTTAAAAAATGTGGCAGTGAATGTACCCAAACTCTCGACGTCTTATCAACAGTGCATGAGACCTACCGTTACGCTACTAGCTGACACATAGCTACAACACCTCCAGAACTCAGTAACAATTCCTCCAGAACTTCCGCATTGCACAGTAATGTGAGATAATGCATATGGCCGTATGTAGACTTCTGAGAGACAGTTACAGCTTTTCTTTTCCACTGCACGACGTTTTTAACAAACAGATAGCGCAGTAGAGTAGCTCAAGTAGAAAGAAACACTTCCTATTTAAATTTCTACATCCTGCACTGTTGGCAGTTCTGTGTAGGTGTTCAAATGGTTCAAATGGCTCTGAGCACTATGGGACTTAACATCTATGGTCATCAGTCCCCTAAAACTTAGAACTACTTAAACCTAACTAACCTAAGGACATCACACAACACCCAGTCATCACGAAGCAGAGAAATGTGTAGGTGTCAGTTACATGATTTTATTTCGGTGATTACAAAATAGTCGAATATATGCACTGGGTACCCGAGGCACATAGTTCATGGCGATTCGGTCAACCAAGTACATGAATGTACTGAACATGCTGCAAACCACTACAGGGAGCCTGTGCGCCAGAATTCTCATCCAGTGTGGCGCAACATTGTTATGATAGAAAAATGAGTGATAGAAAAGAGAATTTGGTGGTCTCTTGGATTGATGCTAGGTTCATATACTTACAGTCTGGGTTCGATTCCAACTTCTGCTGATGATTTTTGATAAGGAGAGACAGATTCTGTTCTCTTCTGGCTACGCCAAGTGAAGATGGTATAATGGCATTGTGGTCTGACATTCATGTTAAACATGATATTCCTTCTCTGCCAAGTAGATGTTAGGTTGAACCACAATAAAGTCAGGAGTCGCGACACGTAGAAACTCTATCAACAGTAACCTTTCTTATACTAGTTATTTATTTCTAGTGACGAAACAAACGCTATGTAGGGTCACAGGACACTTATTCCATCTTTTATTTGAGCTTCTGTATGTCGATAAAATTGGTTCTGAACTGGGAATGCAACTCAGACCGCCCTTAACGCGGAATTTGATCCCTTCGTGACAATACAGCTCGACTGCAATTTGTTGTTTGTTCAGAACTGCAGATTCCTCAACATCTCCACATATTGCGCATGAAAGGGTTCGAATCCTGGCCCGGCACTAACGCTTTCATTATGTATTATCAAGTTCTAGCATGAGAACACCTATCTGCTGGTCGGTAATAATTTTGATTTTTAATGTATTTTCATTCTTTGTTAACACTAACGACATCTGACGTTTTGAGTCCTAGTGAGACACATAACTGTTTTCAAAATCATTGTATATTCAAGGATGTTATTCCGAGCTGCTGGTGGAGAAAAATTTGGTAGCTGACGTCTCAACGTGTGCAGTCAACAACGATATGTGTGGGGTTCGATTCCCAGTCAGCACTGAACTCTTCGTCATATTATTTCTAGTTCAAACATGCTCATGTTTCGCTGCTGGTGTAACAAACCTATTTTTAACGTTCGTTTTCTCTAGAATATAACAGCGATAGGTGCCAGGTTGGGGTCCTGGGAAAGAAAAAATTAATGTTTCGTCTCGTCATTTCAATTAAAACATCTAGCTACTGCCGAGAAAATCCGATATGTCACAGTTGATTGTGCTTCGATGACAATCCAATTAGGTTCTGGGTTCGAACCCCTGTCCAACACAAGGCTTTACCTCACGGCATTTCAAGTAAGTTACTTGTGAAGAAGCAATATTTAACATCTTTCGTAGTTCGTTAACAAGGACAATAGATGCTGGGTAGGAATTCGCGTCCGTTAAAAATGTTTACGTTATGTAATTTAAAGTTGAAATTTGCTAACTGATACTGTCTAAAATCGAGGTATATCACTCTCTGTATGCCTAGTCAGGTATGACTGTTAGTTTCCGTCAGTCACGAAGTCTTTGCTTAGTCTGCATGACCTGGGTTTGAATCCATATGCAGAACGAGACGGTTCGTCGTGTCATTTGAAGTTCATACATATTCTCAACTATCTGCTCGTGAGTAACTTAAATTTTTAATGTCATTTTGTGTTTAATAATAAGTACGGTATGTTATTTTGAAGAGGAAATCATGAATACGACGAACTTACTACGTGAATTACCTATCTGACGTAATAATGAGAGTGGTAACATTTCATGTATGTCTTTTTTTGTAATAAATGTGAGCTTACAAGCCTTAAGAATCGTCTTATCTGTGATAGAATGTTCCCTGATATTTGTAGTACCTTGGTATTACTTTACATCTTGAGTTACTGCGATACAGATCAGTGTTTTGTAGTGGTGACTTGTTGGAACCAATTTCAATAGTCAAACGACTTTACCGAGGGGCGATTAGAGGACCTGCTAGACTGCTGCGCTATGTGGGTCGCATTCTAATTAGGCGAAATGCAATTCAGGTCGTTCGGATAGTTTTTAGCACGACTGTACATAACAAATTAATGCTGTGTTGTGCCGAGTTTTTGATTGCATTTTATGCAGAATCAACAACTCTGAAGAACATCCAAAAACTGGTCACTAATCAGTCACGTGGAGAAAACCTGAGAGATTGCATAACAAATATTTGCAGAATAAACAGGAGCCTTTATTTTATCTCATTCCGTAATCTGCAGTCATTGACTGGAAACTGAGATTTATCGATTTCAGAAACTGCATGCCTCTCAGTTTATCAACCGGCGCCGTAGCAGAGGGTATCATTTCGCAGGTTTGTTTGAAGAATGTCTTCATACGTACACTTTAATTATAATTGTAGTGCTCTTTCGTCACCAAACCATCACTGCTAAGCCGTAGATTTTATGACTGTTTATTGGGAGCCTGGTGTCTCCACTATTCATGATGTCAACAGTTGATTATTGCATTAATGCATATGTAGAGGTTAGTTTTATGCACCTACTCTCACGTTTCTTAAAGATGTTAAAACAAAGGAGTTTTTCTTTGCGGAGGAATCTTCTCAAGGAATTCCAATCACCAACTTTCTATTCCGAATGCGAAAATATTTTATTAACGACGACCTACATAGGGAGAAACGATCGCCATGATAAAATAAAGGAAATCAGAGCTCGTACGGAAAGATAAAGGCGTCCGTTCTTTCTGCGCGCTATACGGAATTGGAATGATAGAGAGTTGTGAAAGTGGTTCGATGAACCCTCTGCCAAGCAATTAAATGTTATTTGCAGAGTATCCATGTAGATGTAGTTGTGATGATGCAGATTTTGCAATGTGGCCAGCATCAAAATGATATTTAACCATGAACAAACAGTCTCTGATGTTATGCTGTCCTCATGGTGGGTTGTGAGGTCGGGAAAATGTTAATTTTATCAGATGTAATACACCAATGATATAAATGCCCAAACGCCGACACACGTTGGAAGACACAAAATTCTTTCCAGTCTTTCCAGATTTAGAAGTACGTTGATTACCACAGCTAGGACAAAGTTGTTCTAGTTTCTGTCGCAAAGTAGGTGCGAGGTCTTTAGTATTTGATCTGTATACAACAGATTAATTTGTGAAGATGACATCAGATTATACACTGTTGAGGCAAAATTTATCAGCACTAGCTACCACGAGATTAAATATCGCTAGTGGTGCTGTGGGCACGTAATGCGGTGAGGAAATTATGTAAACTATGTTATCAAAAGTATCCGGACACCCGGCTGAAAATGACTTACAAGTTCGTGGCTCCCTCCATCGGTAATGCTGGAATTCAATATCCTGTTGGCCCACCCTTAGCCTTGATGACAGCTTCCACTCTCGCAGGCATACGTTCAACCAGCTGCTGGAAGGTTGCTTGGGGAATGGCAGCCCATTCTTCACGGATTGCTGCACTGAGACGTATCGGTGTCGGTCGGTGAGGCCTGGCATGAAGTCGGGGTTACAACACATCCCAAAGGTGTTCTCTAGGATTCAGGTCAGGACTCTGCGCAGGCCTGTCCATTACAGGGATGTTATTATCGTGTAACCACTGCGCCACAGGCCGTGCATTATGAACAGGTGCTCCATCGTGTTGAAAGATGCAATCGCCATCCCCGAATTGCTCATCAATTGTGGGAAGCCAGAAGGTGCTTAAAACATCGGTGTAGGCCTGGGCTGTTAATGTGCCACGCAAAAGAACAAGGGGTGCAAGTACCCTCCATGAAAAACACGACCGCACCATAACACCACCGCCTCGGAATTTTATCGTTGGCACTACACACGCTGGCAGATGACGTTCACTGGGCATTCGCCAAACCCATACCCTTCCATCGGATCGCCACATGGTGTACCGTGATTCGTCACTTCCCACAACGTTTTCCCACTGTTCAATCGTCCAATGTTTACGTTCCTTATACCAAGCGAGTCGTCGTTTGGCAATTACGGGCGTGATGTGTGA
This sequence comes from Schistocerca piceifrons, assembly GCF_021461385.2. Classification (NCBI taxonomy): domain Eukaryota; kingdom Metazoa; phylum Arthropoda; class Insecta; order Orthoptera; family Acrididae; genus Schistocerca; species Schistocerca piceifrons. The sequence continues at coordinate 43,811,011 of NC_060142.1, forward strand.
CTTACGAGCGGCGCTCGACCCTGAAATCCAAGTTTTCTCCCCTCCTGCCTAACTGTCGTAGTACTTGTAGTGGATCCTAAGGCAGTTAGGAATTCCTGTGTGATGGCCGGATGGATGTTTGCCTGTTACACATGGCGACCCTCTTCAACTATCGGCGTTCTGTGTCAGTCAACAGACTCTGCAGCGCAAAGAGAGCACTTGATCTATACGCACAAAGGCATCCTGACAGACTGCGTGTGCAAAAGATTGTTACTGGAAGGATACTGGAATATTACACAAAGGGTAAGTGCCAAGCCCGCAAGGAGAGGAGCGAACGAAATAAATGTTGTTATAGATGTTGCCAGTGGTAAAAGAAGCACGTCGAAGGCCCAGAACGGCTCGAAACTGATGTATTTCTATTTACATCTTGTAAAAGATGAATAACGGAGGTAATGGCTGACAAAAACTTCAAGTATTTATAATAAGTGTGGACTACGCTGGCACCGGAAAAAAAGTAACATCTTCAGGGACTGTGTTCAGTTGTGCCAGTGTATAATATGTTAATATTGAAGGGTTGTAGTGTTGTGATTAATTAGTCAACGTGCCCAGGTCGCCTATTTGTGCACTATCGGTTTTGACTCTGCAGGCAGCAAATGTGCTGAGTTTAGAGGCGGCTCCGAATCTACGATATTTCCGAACCGGGGCAAAAAAATTTGATTTTGATACTGGCGCCCCCCCCCCCCCCCCGCCCCCCACTTTTCACCTGCGTTTGAGATAGGTAGTAAAAATTTAAAAAAAATGGATTTCTCAAAAATATGTTCGTTTTGTAGCGCTCATCTTTCTCAAGAGTTTGACACATAAAACATTTATGTTCGAGGATATGTAAGACATGTTATTTGGTCTTAAGTGAGCTAAAGAGCAGTGCCACGCCTCTTCACAGAGCATTCTTCTATCGAACGTCGCTATACTTCGCTCTGTGGAATTCAATCGTGTATGTTTTATAATGGAAGCCATTAAACTTATATTCAGGACAGTGGAAATAAAAATGTCCTGTGGTGCCTCTCCTGCTCCCAGTCGGCCGGTTTGACATCCTACCCCCGTTTAAAAAAACTCACTGTTAATACTGGGTGGGATTATTTGTGAACGGGAGAAAAGGAACTCTTCAGAAAATTTGCACTCTTTATTGCGTATTAGGTAGTAGCTTTACCTTTTGAATGACGTAAAATTAAATATAGGAATCATGAAACCACTAAAGACAAGAGACAAGCAAGACAGTACACATTTCTTCTATCCTTAGGTCCCAGCATTTTTTTCTCTCTACTCTTGCTACAGCATTACACGGCGCGATTTCCTTTTTGCGAAAAAATCTATTACCTCATCAAAGTTCGTTAAACGTTTTGCTACATGAAAAATCAAAATGTCGTTGTCTAATGCCGAAAAAGCTGTTAGTACGAATAGTACCCAAGACTGGTGTGGTTTATCGATTTGATTACGTCTATTTTGTCACTGTCTGCTAGATCAATCGAAATAGGCCGTTCTAATATTGCAGCAATTGTATCACTCGCCAAATAAGCGAAACTGTTTTGGGACAATTGGTCATTTTTATGTACCTCATTTACATAAATAACGCGACAGAATGTAATTCACGAAGTACCAATACAAAATGCCTATTAGGCATACTACAAGCAAAATGTTTTATGTTGGAAATAGTTTCACATTTCATTCATACGCTCCAGTTTCTCAAGCAAGAGATCGAAAAGCAGTACTACGAAATTTTTGTATAAATTTGGAATCGTCATATTCTTCCATTTAATTGGAGTGATGACACCGTTTCTTCTCCTTCCTCGTTGCAACAAACAATCTTGTCATCACTAATTCTGTAACTATTCCTGCCATTGTCAAAACTTATTTCCGTTTAACTTCATTAAACCTGCCAGAACCACCGGTTCAGTTACCCCACGTTTATTGTCCGGTTAGACGTTACTGCGAGTCCATACAACGCGTTTTCCGCCCTATTCCTAGAATAGAACTTCAGCAGCTGCTACCCGGGCGGTCGCAGGTTCTAATCCTGCCTCGGGCATGGATGTGCGTGAGGTCCTTAGGTTAGTTAGGTTTAAGTAGTTCTAAGTTCTAGGGGACTGATGACCGCAGAAGTTAAGTCCCATAGTGCTCAGAGCCACTTGAACCATTTTGCTAACTGGGGACTGTGCAACTGGCTCTTAGTAGTGTAGCTTTCTGGCAAAAATTTTCTGTCAGAATTTCATTTTCTTCGATACACCGAGAAGATAATATGTAACTTTCTTACATGTTTTTCCTGTTAGTCGTTTATTTCCACCCTGGTAGTCTGAATCTATGGATTTCGCTAACAATTATAACAACGCTGTTCATTCGCACACCCAGTCAGCCACATAAAAACAGCGATTGGCATTTACCCGTTCGGGTTTATTCGGCTCAGTTCGTATAGCCCAGACCCCTTTCGTTGCGGGAAAGTTTTTTATTTCTACGAGGGTCACTTCAAAAGAAATGCACGCTATTTTTGTAAAAATACAGTTTTCATTCTGCATGTGTGAAAGTTTTACAGTGTGTAGATAAATCCTTCCCGCTTGTTTTCCAACTTAGTTCAACCCGTTCCCGTGAGTGGCGCCGTCACAGCATGTCTTCACGATGGCTGCTACACTTGACGTTCGTCAGAAGCAACGTGCTGTCATAGAATTCCCGTGCTGTGAATATGAGACAGTGGGAAACATGCATAAGAGGTTGAAAAAGGTGTATGGAGATGCTGCTGTCGATCGCAGTACAGTTAGTCAGTGGGCAAGCAGGTTACGTGATGAAAGCGGGCACGGCAATATTGAGGATTGTCCTCGCAGTGGCAGGCCTCATACTCTACACACTTCAGACAATGTGCAGAGAGTTAACGAATTGATGACTGCTGACAGACGCATCACAGTGAACGAATTGTCACGCTACGTTGGGATAGGGGAAGGAAGTGTTTGCAGAATACTGAAAGTGTTGGCGTTAAAAAAGGTTTGTGCCAGGTGGGTTCCCAGGATGTTGACAGTGGCTCACAAAGAAACAAGAAAAACGGTATGCAGCGATCTTTTGGAACAGTACGAGAATGGTGGAGATGAATTTCTTGGAAGAATTGTGACAGGTGATGAAACATGGCTCCATCATTTTTCACCAGAGACGAAGAGGCAATCAATGGAGTGGCATCATGCAAATTCACCCAAGAAAAAAAAAATTCAAAACCACAGTTTCTGCTGGAAATGTTATGGCTACGGTGTTTTTCGATTCCGAAGGACTCTTGCTTGTAGACATCATGCCAAGTGGAACCACCATAAATTCTGATGCATATGTGACGACATTGAACAAACTTCAAACTCGACTGAGTCGTGTTCGACCACATCGGCGAAAGCAGGATGTTTTGCTGTTGCACGACAATGCACGGCCATGTGTCAGTCAAAAAACCATGAAAACGATCACAAAACTCGGATGGACAACACTAAAACACCCGCCTTACAGTCCTGACCTGGCTCCATGTGACTATCATGTCTTTGGGAAACTGAAAGACGCTCTTCGTGGAACAAGGTTTGAAGATGATGACTCCCTTGTGCACACAGCCAAACAGTGGCTCCAACAGGTTGGTCCAGAATTTTACCGTGCGGGTATACAGGCGCTGGTTACAAGATGGCGTTAAGCAGTTGAGAGGATGGAAATTATGTGGAGAAATGAAAATTTTGTTCCTAAAGGATGTATCTACACAGTGTAAAACTTTCAAACATGTAGAATAAAAGATGGATTAAAAAAAAATAGTGTGCATTTCTTTTGGAGTGACCCTCGTAGATGGAACGGATTCCACTGGCAGGAACATCATGTACACTACGCACGCATTCAAAGATCAACTTATCATTCGTTCAGAAATCAACTTAGAATGCGTCTAAAAATGTTAAAAAACAAACTGGGATGCGTTTCAAAATCATATGAATGATCGATAGAGCAACGTGCGCGGAAACAAGATTTTTTCTTCAAGAATATGGATTTGGCGCCCCCTGAAATTGCCGCCCTATATCCGTGAACAGTGTTTGCAACATTCGTTCTAGGGTACAACTAGGCCCCAGAGACCAGTAGTTCTCCTGTTTAACAGTTTCAGTTATTTATTTATTTATTGCGGGCCTGTGGGAAGGTGGATGGACGTATCGACGGACTGATGCACATTTTAGGCATAATGTGTCCGTGGTGCCGCTGCTTTCAACAGTGGTCTGTGGAGCATCCGGACAACTGTAGTCCTGTTTCTGGACATCCGCATAGTACGGACCCTCGTCAAGATCGAAGCACTGTGCGGGCAGTGTTGGCCGACGGAACATCCTCCAGGGACGAAATCCGGGCACATGTTACGCTTGCTGTGTCATGAGAGACCATTACGAACCGTCTGCTTGCAACAGGATTAAGATATCTATGCCTCTACCCAGGCTACCGCCTCCACAACGACACCGCCTAGCGTGGCTAGTCGTGTGTCTTAAAACAGTTGACTGGGGAGTGAAATGGCGCTCTGTTGTCTTCAGTGATAACTGTGGGTCCAATCCGTATGCGACTGATGGATGTACATTTGTGCGGCTCAGACCTGCTGATCTGTCAATGCCAGAGTGCATTCACTCACGGTAAACAAGTTCCATCCCTGCGCCATATCTTGGGAGGCCATCAATTACAACTCGCGGTACATTTGGTGTTTCTGCAGGATTAAGAAGCCAGTGGCCTCTACATTTCATAGGCTGTCATCCCCGTGCTCTTGCCAGTTCTTTGACATGAAGGTGATGTGCTTTTCCATCAGGACAATGCGCGTTCACAAACGGATGCCGCGACGTAATGTGCTCTTTGTGGTGCACAGCAGTTGCCCTGGCCAGTAGAATCCTCAGTTCCCTCGCCAATGGAACACGTGGGACGTGGTGAAACGGTAACTTACTCGTTCTCGGGGCCGTGCAGGAACCATTGCCGAAATGCTACAAAAGGCGCAAGATGCATGGGGCAATCTATCGCACAACGCCATTCTTCATCTTTATGATCGTTTCCATGCGAGAATATGCGACTATGTTGCCACCAAAGGGGGGGGGGGGGGGTACACCGTGCATTGATGCGACTTCTTAGACACCCTTTACTGTGACATTTGTGTTTCATTTGGCCTGAATTTGTTATCGTATACTCCTACAATGATGAACCAAGCGTCACCACACTTGTCAATAAAATAAAATGAGCTTGTCCTCGAGCTTGCTGCATTTTTTCCGACAGTGTGTATTCTTATGTGAGAAATTTAGAATACGAATCTGCATTTAGCACAGCAAGCATCACATATAGTGCAATGAAATAATAAAGAATAAAATAATAAAATTATTTTTCACTTTATATGTCTGGAAAGAAATCTTGTACAGCTATGATATCAGTTTCGTAATCTTAATACGTGATAGTAGTATTGTTGCTGTTATTATATCACATGTTTCCGTGCCTCTGTTATACAGAAATTCTCAGTAACGCCGTTCAAATCCATTTCATTTGAAACTTTTCTTTCAATCGATGAAGTGGACAGATTGGTTAATCGTTCTTGATTCATTGTAGAGTGAAGAAAATTTTTTATTACACTCAGTTTAGAAAAACATCTGTGGCCGGCCGTTGTGGCCGAGCGGTTCTAGCCGCTTCAGTCTGGAACCGCGCGACCGCTACGGTCGCAGGTTCGAATCCTACCTCGGGCATGGATGTGTGTGATGTCCTTAGGTTAGTTAGGTTTAAGTAGTTCTAAGTTCTAGGGGACTGATGACGACAGATGTTAAGTCCCATAGCGCTCAGAGCCATTTGAACCATTTTTGAAAAACATCTCTCGCCTGATGTGACTGAGATGCAAAAGGTCAGGAAATATTGAAGTGATGTACAGGGAGTCACTGAAGCCCCACTTAATTACCCACACTCGTATCGGCTGCATGTAGGTGCCTGCGATACTGTTTTATTCCTTACAGCACCTGCTCCTCACCAAACTCATCGTAAATTTCTACCAGATACTCTAGTGGTACGGCCAGAGCGTCACTGGAAGCTTCAAGTATAAAATTTTGTATTAACAATTTGTAAATTTTGGTGATTTCTGTCACGGCCGTGTATCATTAATCAGTCTATGTATTCAAATACTGACTAACGAACTTAGTCTTCATCAATAACCCATTGTCATGAGCTTACTTTATTCACCTTCCTTCCCCCTCGTTGGTCATTTTTAATGTCCATATCACTACACAAAAGTAAAAGTATTGCTTATTATTGTATTAAGTTCCGTCACTGAAAATGCGATCTGAATTTTTAATTTTGCGAGGTCTTTATCTAAAGTCTTTTTGGAGACTGTAGATATTGTTGGACTCAATTTACTTCCTCCAGTACCGTGTGCCAGAAGTTGATGGGTATCAGGCAATCATTTCGAACTTTTTCGTGTTTTTTTCTGCAAGTAAGTCCCACCTATACCTGGAAGACGAGAGTCAATAAATATAACTCCTCTACGGTTCCAAAACAGACAACGCTAAGTGAAACACATGAAGATGCACGAACAACACAAAGATTTAAGAAATGATTAGCACAGAGACCGAAACGAGCTTTTGGATTCTTGAATTTTTCGTTGTATTTCTCCATCTACACCTGACCCGGTCCAGGCGTTTTCATAATTTTGAACCTTGCACAACGAAATATCCAGTCCATCTTCCTCCAGCTTCTGTTGATTATCTTTTGATGTATTCTCTGTAGTCTTTCCTAACATTTATGTTGCATACGTATGGGGCCTGGAATTACAAAATGTCTCTTATTTGTTAAACATACCTTGCCCTTGCTCGGGATTTTTTTAAAAATTGTCTCGGCTTGGGGAGCCATCAAATGTGTAGACCCTCGAAATTTGAAGGCCTCTCAGGATTAGGACCAGAGACCTGCATGTTACTTTCAGTTATTTCCCGTATTGTCCTTGCGCCAAGACTCCAGAACTCCCCCTCTGCTTCGATCTGGTCTCGCTAAGGGTGATTTGTATTTTTCCGGCTCTCGTCAGCCCTCAGCGCTACAGTGGTCGCACGAGTCCCTAGCCCACTCCAGAGAATTCTGAGGCCAGCGCTCAATGAAAATTGAAGCTTCTACCAACCCAAAGGTCGGACTGAGATGCGTTTTGAACAGTCAGTCTTAAATTAAATGGAGCACACATTAATGATTTGTTCCATTATTCTTTCTTCTCTTCATCTACTAATTTTATTATGTAACTTAAATAGTACGAAATGAGTTTGATCATTGAGATAGCAGCTCACTTCCACATGTCATGTGCTTGACGCCCATCAGTCTGCGCTCTGATGTTGTAGCAGACAACTTTCTCGTGAAGCTACTCTAACTTAAAGCCTATACAGGAGGTCTCAGAAACGTTGCAACAAACTTCAAAGGGCTGTAGCGGTCCTCTTGGACACAAATCGGTAACAGGAACTTGTGTTCAGAAACGTCGTTCTACAACGCAATAGAGTGTCGAAGTAATAGGCACTGGCGCCTGCCGTTAGGCTACCTCTTCGACAGCAAACCTGAGTTTGTACGCTGACGGACCGTTGGTGGAACATCTCGCAATGTAGTTTGTTATTCAGTGATCGTGACTTCTTGACACCATCGCCAATAGAGAAGGTGGAGCTAGCCGCTACTTAGGCAGGATTTGTCTCCTACGAATGCAACGCTCTGTCGCCTTAGTAGATGACGGTTTCGGACAGGGGTTTCCATCTGCAGTTTTTTTTCCTGTATCCTGAAAGACACTGAATATTTCGAAAGGTTCCAGGAGAAAAATAAACTGCGGATGGAAACTCGTGTCTATCATCCACCGAGGCAGAAGAGCATCACACTCATAGGAGGCAATCCGAAACCATTGCTGTGCACTCGGAGTGAAATTTAGGCACTGTGCGGCTGGTCCCGGCGGAGGTTCGAGTCCTCCCTCGGGCATGGGTGTGTGTGTTTGACCTTAGGATAATTTAGGTTAAGTAGTGTGTAAGCTTAGATCCGCCCTCGTGGTCTCGCGGTAGCGCTCTCGCTTCCCGAGCACGGGGTCCCGGGTTCGATTCCCGGCGGGGTCAGGGATTTTTCCTGCCTCGAGAAGACTGGGTGTTATCGTGTCGTCTTCATCTTCATCATTCATCCCCATTACGGTCGGAGGAAGGCAACGGCAACCCACCTCCATTAGGACCTTGCCTAGTAAGGCGGTGCGGGTTTCCCGCATCCTTCCCCTACGCTCTGTAAAAGAAGCATGGGACATCATTTCCATTTCCAGTGTGTAAGGTTAGGGACTGATAACCTTAGAAGTTAAGTCCCATAAGATTTCATACACTTTTTTTAGTTGAAATGTAGGCAGCTAATTTTGGCTTGCAAAATATTGAAATTGACGGTGCCAAAGGCTTAGCTAGGGTTTAAGAAGCACATGGTAGTCTTCTCTTGTCTGCCCATGGCAAGCTTCAGGTCGTCTTGTACTTTTATTAAACCAGATCTTGAGCTGCACTGTTTGAGACAGCCTGGGTTTAATTCGTCTAGTAGGTTGTTTGCAATTAATTATTTAGTTAGGTGGTCGTGAACTACAGACGCATTGGGAGCAATAAAGCCCTTTTTCATACATCTGCCTATAACGAAGATCTTGAAAATGCAGCACTTAATATATTATATGATTTCTCCTCATCTGGTTCCTCTTCTGTTTCCATCACAGCTGGAACTTTACTTAAAGTAGGAATATCGAAACTGTCTGGTGTACAAGGTTTAGTAGAGCTGATATCGAGTTGCCCCGACGTATGCGCATCTTCAAGATGTGTCTAACAGAATGTATGGCAGCTGTAACATCAGAGCGTTCTTTTTCCAAGCCAAATATTTTTATAAAAAATTTTCTGTACTATGTCAAGAATTATTGTCTTATCTGGCAATATTATAAATAGTAAGAGGGCGGCGTGAATGGTCAACGGATTGTTTGCCTTCAAGATAGAGTAATAGAAATGCTGAAAAATTTTAGCTGAAATTTAACTGAGTTGCGTACGGGTCACTAGAGCAGAAGCTCCAAGAACCATTTTTCAAGCGCAGAAACCGCAATTATTCTTCAACCATCTACGTACACCGTGTAACAAAATTAGGGGGTCACTTCTTTGAAACCGTGCCATTTTCTGCCATTCCGACGCAGAGTTCCGAATTTTAGCTTGAATGTGCCTATAACATTACTGTGCAATAATGCAAAAGCCTGGCGGCGTGCGGTGTAAGCCTCAGGCACGGCGACACTTCAAACAGGAAGGTGCCGACAGGTGCAAACAAAAGACCATGGCTCAGAAGTTCATGTGAGGTGTAATAAAGTGGGTTAATGGTGCCACACTGGTACCAAATTTCACCACAAATCTGCCTAACGCAGGAGAGGATGTGCCTCACCATCAGAAGGTCGCCACACCCCCTATTAGCCACATCTCACCCTTCGTCTTGACGCCTCTGTGACGGACGTAAGGCCGGCCGGTGTGGCCGTGCGGTTCTGGGCGCTACAGTCTGGAACCCAGCGACCGCTACAGTCAAAAAATGGTTCAAATGGCTCTGAGCACTATGGGACTTAACATCTGTGGTCATCAGTCCCCTAGAACTTAGAACTACTTAAACCTAACTAACCTAAGGACAGCACACAACACCCAGTCATCACGAGGCAGAGAAAATCCCTGACCCCGCCGGGAATCGAACCCGGGAACCCGGGCGTGGGAAGCGAGAACGCTACCGCACGACCACGAGCTGCGGAACTGACCGCTACAGTCGCAGGTTCGAATCCTGCCTGGGGCATGGATGTCTGTGATGTCCTTAGGTTAGTTAGGTTTAGTTAGTTCTAAGTTCTAGGTGACTGATGACCTCAGAAGTTATGTCGCATAGTGCTCAGAGCCATTTGAACCATTTGACGGACGTCAGATTCGCTACGCCCAGCACTGAAATCAAGCGGTTTTCTCGATGCGTGGCCGAGGAAAACATTTTGGACACACCTCTGCTCAGAATCGACGCGAAAAGGCCTCAGAAGGTGTCATAAAGGGTGTGAATGATATCACCCCTCCCATTGGTTCGTTCATTTTCACACAGTGTAGCAGTCGAAAACGTCAGTTTACAGTGTGATGTGCAACAGGACAACGTTCTTCACAACCTTTGCTACTGGTGTCACCCCTGGACAGGTCAGCCCTTTTCTAAGGACATCGCGGGACTGCACAGTACTGAACATGATCTCTGCCCTTTTAAGCGTAGTGTGACGGCAATTTTTCTTCTCTTACACAGGATAGAGCCACTAATGACCGTTAAAAACCATTCAACGAAATCTGAACGTCAACTATAACCGAAAAGGATATACGAGGTATGTCCAGAAAGTAAATTCCGATCGGTCGTGAAATGCAAACCACTGCGAAAATCCGGTAAAGCTTTGCACAGATGTGTTGGTCAGTGTCTCTAGTATGCCCGTCGATCGTGTCACGTCGCTCTTTTCAGTTTTGAGTGAACAGTGAGCACGTAAAGATGCATAGGAAATAGCGTCACCCGCCAAGTATGAGGGCCTGTTTAGAGATTTCGCCTGTGTCATGCAGCCCACATAGCACAACTGTCGAGCAGTTACTTCTTCATGCCAATTCTCGTCCGCACACTGCACGGGCAATGAAGACGCTCCTGCATCGTTTCCGATGAGAAGTGGTTGACCACCCACAATACAGTCCGTAATTGGCTCCCCCTGAGTCTCATCTCTGCCAATAAGAAGACAAAATTTTTCCACAGACAACGAGCTGCAGACCAGTGCAGATAAATGGCCGAAAGCACACGCGTCTGCTTTCTATGACGAGGATATTGGAAAGTTGAGACAAGACTACGACAACACTCGAAGTTGGAGCGGCGCCTATGTAGAGAAGTAGGTGGAAGGTGCACCTAAGTGTTGCAAATAAAACGTTTCTGGTTTTCACTGTAGTTTCCATTATGCGGCCGATCGGAACTTACTTTCTGGACAACCCTCGTATATTTATTTGGATGCCTCCTTCTTGGCGCCCTGTCTTTGACATTTTCACAGCGGGGGGTGGAGGGGGGGGGGGGAATGGGTGGTTTACACACGACACGTGCATGAATAAAAAGACAAAGAGTCACTCTCTAAGAACCCATCTGTTCGGCAACACACTAAGTCTACCCGCACACCTTTGTTGTGCACTTGAAACATGTCTCTGTCCAGAGCCACTCACGCACCTATCGCAACCCACTGGGGAGGGCAGGTAACCTTCTCAACACTAGCGCCTACTGCCCATATGGAAAATCTGACAAGGAACCCCTTGAGTGTGACGTCGCAAGTTCAATCCTTAGTAAGGCTCATTTGAAAGTGTTCTCTTAACAATTATGACAAGAAAAGTATTGTCTGCTTACGACTCACCATGTGCATCAGGAGGGCGGCAGAAAACCAGTGTCCGGGATGTGTAGAGGTCAACCTTCTAACGAATGTATGTATTGCACTTCACAAAACGGACATCTTCAACATTCAAGAAATGTTCAAAACAAACCATTAAATGCACCGTGAACATCGAATGAAAAATGGCGCACTGCAGTGATCCAGTGATCACAAAGGTTCACACCACCAAGATCGAAGACGAACTCCTTAGGAGCTACAAACCGTGCAGGGCGTTCAGCTAAGTATCAAGTCTTTAAGAGTGAATATAGAATCATGCTGGTGTAACAGGGTGATGAGAACTGAATATAGTGGCATGCAACCGCATGCGAAACAGTCTGTCGTGGAGCTTGTCGTGAAACTGGCTATCTGTTAAGGTGTAGCTACAGACAGTGCGATAATATGTTTTATAGGCGCGGAAAAAACAAACATCCAGAGGCTGCATTTGTCCGGTGGTTACAGGTGGTATGAACTGCAAGGTCACATACTTTTCAGGAGGAATAGTTCGCTGTAAAGGAGTATGGTTTTTATACGCATACCAGGAATTTTTAAAAAAAGCAAGTTATTTTGACTAGCTATTGGCCAAAAGCAGTCCCCATAACGTTAGTGTAGTTCTCTTACGCCCATTTTCCCACTCTTGCTTGCTGGGACGTAAACGTTCCCTACTGCCCTTGCAAGATCACGCGCGGCAGAAAGAATCGTACTGGGCAGAGCACATACAACTTCTCGCAGCGCAATAAGTAACTTTCCAGCCAATTTACCATCCAAATTAACATTCGGCACAATTGTATACGAATGCGTTAAGACATCGATGTTAGTTGATCTTGATACAGATTTCTTGGCACTTCTAATTTCCAGTGCTCCTTTCATACGCATTTCCTTGAAAACAGTTCCTTACTGAACGATGGGATGAATTTGTTAATGTCATCTACAAATTTTCTGGCCGATCCCGCAGTTTGCACCGTCAAGTTGACACTTCGTATATATATATATATATATATATATATATATATATATATATATATATATATATATATATAGGGTGTTACAAAAAGGTAGGGCCAAACTTTCAGGAAACATTCCTCAAACACAAAGAAAGAAAATACGTTATGTGGACATGTGTCCGGAAACGCTTACTTTCCATGTTAGAGCTCATTTTAATACTTCTATTCAAATCACATTAATCATGCAATGGAAACACACAGCAACAGAACGTAGCAGCGCGACTTCAAACACTGTTACAGGATATGTTCAAAAAGTCCTCCGTTAGCGAGGATACATGCATCCACCCTCCGTCGCATGGAATCCCTGATGCGCTGATGCAGCCCTGGAGAATGGCGTATTGTATCACAGCCATCCACCATACGAGCACGAAGAGTCTCTACATTTGGTACCGGGATTGCGTAGACGAGAGCTTTCAAATGTCCCCATAAATGAAAGTCCAGAGGGTTGAGGTCAGGAGAGCGTGGAGGCCACGGAATTGGTCCGCCAATCCATCGGTCACCGAATCTGTTGTTGAGAAGCGTACGAAGACTTGGACTGAAATGTGCAGGAGCTCCATCGTGCATGAGCCACATGTTGTGTCATACTTGTAGAGGCACATGTTCTAGCAGCACAGGTAGAGTATCCCGTATGAAATCATGATAACGTGCTCCATTGAGCGTACGTGGACGACGAAACTAAAATGAGCTCTAACATGGAAATTAAGCGTTTCCGGACACATGTCCACATAACATCTTTTCTTTATTTGTGTGTAAGGAATGTTTCCTGAAAGTTTGGCCGTACCTTTTTGTAACACCCTATATATATATATATATATATATATATATATATATATATATATATATATATATATATATATTCCGTCTTCCAATTCCATAGTTGTTTCTGAAGTTAGGCACTTGAGATCACTGCGATACACACTGATCAGCCAGAACATTACGACCTCCTACCTAATAGCCGATATGTCGACGTTTGTCACGGATAGCAGCGGCGACGAGTCGTGCCATGGAAGCAACGAGGCCTTGGTAGATCGCTGGAGGGATTCAGCACCACATTTGGACACACAAGTCACCTAATTCCCATAAATGTTGAGGAATGGGGTGATGAACTCTGACGTCGTGTTCGATCACATTCCAGATATGTTCGATGGGGTTCTGATCTGGCGAGACGGGGGCACAGCACATCAATTAGAACCCGCCACTGCGATCCTCGAATCACGCCATCACACTCCTGTCCTTGTGACATGACGCATTATATTGTTGAAAAAGTCACTGCCATTTGGACTGTGATCGTCATGAAGGGATTTACGTGGTCTGCAAACAGTGTACGTTACTCCTTGGCCGTCATGGTGCCTTGCACGAGCTCCACTGGACGCATGGATGCCCACGTGAAAGTTCCCCAGAGCATAACGGAGCCGCCGCCAGCTTGTCCCCATCACGCAGTACAAGTGTCAGGGAGCTGTTTCCCTGAAAGACGATGGATTCGCGCCCTCACATCGGCATGATGAAGAAGGCACCGGGATTCATCAGACCATGCAACGCTCTGCCACTGCGCCACCGTCCAGTGCCGATGGTCATGTGCCCGTATTAGTCGCAGTCGCCGATGTCGTGGTGTTGACATTTGCACATGCAATGGTCGTCGACTATGGAGGCCCATCATTAGGAGCGTTCGGTGCACTGTGCGTTCAAACACGTGTAGTCTGCCCAGCATTAATGTCTGGTGTTAGTTCCGTGCCGGCCGATGTGACCGAGCGGTTCTAGGCGCTTCAGTCTGGAACCGCGCGACCGCTACGGTCTCAGGTTCGAATCCTGCCTCGGGCATGGATGCGTGTGATGTCCTTAGGTTAGTTAGGTTTAAGTAGTTCTAAGTTCTAGGGGACTGATGACCTCAGATGTTAAGTCCCATAGTGCTCAGAGCCATTTGAACCATTTTTTGTTAGTTCAGTCACAGTTCGCCGCCTGTCCTGTTTTACAAGTCTGCCCTGCCTACGACGTCCGACGTCTGTAATCAGGGGTGGCTGCTCAACACCACAACGTCTTGACGCGGTTTCACCTTGGTTTCGCCAAGTGTTGGAGAAACTGATCACAGCACTCCTCGCACACTCGACAAGTCGTGCAGTTTCCGAAAAGAAAGTGCCGAGACTCCGGGCCATCACAATCTGCATTCGGTCAAACTCAAATAGATCGCGCGCCTTCCCCATTCTACACCCGGACAGCACGCTCTCTGATACTACATGCATAGTGCGTGTGTCCGACTAGCAGTCATTCCTCGCCAGGTGACGATGTTGTCGCCTGGACGGGTTTATATTGCTAGTAGGTCGGTGGTCATAATGTTCTAACTGAAATGGTTCAAATGGCTCTGAGCACTATGGGACTTAACTTCTGAGGTCGTCAGTCCCCTAGAACTTAGAACTACTTAAACCTAACTAACCTAAGGACATTACACACATCCATGCCCGAGGCAGGATTCGAACCTGCGACCGTAGCGGTCGCGCAGCTCCAGACTGTAGCGCCTAGAAGCGCACGGTCACTCCGGCCGGCAATTAAGATAATCAGTACACTTATAGCTCAAATTTGCCACTTGTATTTACTTGCACTTAAGTATGTGTAATAATAATTCAATCTATGTATTATAGTAATGACATGTACGGTGGTTTTCATAATGTAATATACACTGCTGGCCACCGTAAATGCAACACCCTGAAGGAAGCATCCGAATCAAGTGAGATTTACACCATGAGTTTGCAGCGATGAGATATGCAACTGATTAGAAAGTCAGCGCAGACGCACATCACGTGCGCCTGTGACGCCACCTCATAGCGCCATTTAAGGCTTGGCGATTTCGACGAGTGGACGTTCGGCACGTGTGTTTACCTTGTGGTTGTTTCACAAGACGATCAGTTATGCCTCGTAGACAACAGCGAACATATTTTGATCAAGTACCCAAGTTCGACAGAGGAAGGATAGTGGCTTACCGAGATTGTGGATTATCATACAGAGAAATCGCTAGTCGTGTTGGACGAAACCAAACAACTGTAATGCGGATATGTGACCGTTGGATGCAGGAGGGTACGACGGACCGACGTGGTCGATCGCATTCACCTCGGTGCACCACTGCACGTGCTGATAGGCAAATTGTGCGCATGGCAGTGACGGATCGTTCAGTGACATCCCGAACCATAGCACAGCACATTGCGTCTGTAACGCATCATCCAGTGTCTGCGCGTACCATTCGACGCCGTTTACAGCAGAGTGGTCTGTCCGCAAGACGTCCATTGCTTCGTCTACCATTGACGCAGAACCACAGACGTCTCCGTCGCCACTGGTGTGATGACAGACGGATGTGGTCGGCAGAATGGAATGACGTTGTCTTTACTGACGAGGCACGCTTCTGTCTGCAGCACCACGATGGTCGGATGAGTGTGGAGACACCGTGGAGAGAGGATGTTGGACAGCTGCATTATGCACCGCCACACTGGTCTTGCACTGGGTATTATGGTATGGAGCGGTATTGGATATTACTCTCGCACGCCTCTAGTACGCGTTGCCGGTACTTTAAATAGCCGGCGCTACATATTCGAGGTGCTGGAGCCAGTTGTCCTTCCTTACCTTCAGGGCTCGGCCACAGCCATATTTCAACAGGATAATGCGCGACCACACGTGGCACGCATTGTCCAAAGGTTCTTCGTCAATAACCAGATTGAATTGCTTCCCTGGCCGGCTCGCTCTCCGGATCTTTCGCCGATAGAAAACATGTGGTCCATGGTTGCTCAACGAGTGACCCAGATTACATCCCCAGCTGCCACATCAGATGATCTTTGGCAACGTGTGGAAGCTGCTTGGGCTGCTGTACCCCAGGAACACATCCAACGTCTCTTTGACTCAATGCCGAGACGTGTGGCAGCGGTGATCTCCAACAATGGCGGCTACTCTGGCTACTGGCAGGAACCACATGTCACAGACGTCTGTAAACGTAATCATTTGATACTTGGTCAACATGTTATCTACAAAATAAATTTTGTTGTGCTACCTTTTGTCTTACTTGGTGTTGCATTTACGGTGGCCAGCAGTGTATTTTACTTCTTATGCAAACTATTCACAGATCAGATGATAGTAACTCCGTTTACCTAAATCGGTCATCGTAAATGAAGGTTTTACAAATGCGATCTTTCCTGAGAAGTTGTCTTTCTTCAAGTTGAATGTATTTGTTTACATTCATAAAATACAGAACCTACATGCAGTAATATTATCTGCTAACACGGCGACTGCAACGGCAGCAAAACAAAATATGGAAAATGTAATTTTATACGTGAACAGCTGTCTGCAGATGAATCTGTGGGTTCGAATCCAGCTATTGTTCTTAATAAATCTCATCATAATGCTAGTAGGTTGCTGTTTTTGCTTTACTGTAACAATGAACTTTTGTTTTCACGCAGCCACGGTCTCACCACGCTACTTTTCGACAAAATAGCAACAATACTTCATACTGAACGTCAGTGGCAACTCGTAAGCATACATTCGCTATTATCTCACAAAAGACTAGATTGTGCTCCCGCGTTTACCGGAAAATTATTGCTTCTGTTATCAATATTTACATAAGTGCCAGGTCTCGCTACTAATTGCAACTTTTGGCCCTTTTTTTGTTCGAGCCGAACGACGTGTCTACAGGTGGGAGTAAACTAGGTTATACCGAAGGGTAACGCGTCTAAACAGCGAAACAATGCCGCGCCATAGGGGCGTGCAGAGAGGAAACCGTGAGTGGAGCTCATTGAGTGTTAACTGGATGATGGCCGCGCCACCAATAGGGCTTCTGTTTGAACGCGGGCTGCGCGCCGTTCTGTTACTGTATTCTTGGGTGTGTCGGCCGGCGATCCACACGGTGACATGGACAGGGCGGCGTGGTAGGTTGCGGCAAAAGCAGCTTCTTTACTATATCAATTAGTTCAGCGGCGTACGATGTGCAAGTGCCTAGACATACATATAACAAAGAAAGAGAATTTGTTGTTGTTGTGTTCTCCGGTCTCAAGGCTAGTTTGATGCAGTTCGCCACTGTGCTGTGTATCCTGTGCAACGCTCATCATCACCGATTAACTGCTGCAGCCTACATCCAAAGGCTTTTGTATGTCCATCCTTGTGACGGATGGTCCGTGGGTCTTCGGCCTTTCACTTACGTCATAAAACGAAACATCTGCAGCCGTCGTTTTGATGATATTATATTGCAACCACTTTCTGTGACGCAGTACACCATCTTCACTCTTTCAGCGTCAGCTAAGGCCTGAAGATGGTGTATTGAGTCATCGAAACTGGTTGCAATGTAATGAAATAACATCAGATCGACGGCTGCAGGTTTAACATACACCCATGGGCATCTGCAGAAATTTGTAGAAATTTATCCGGGAGGAGGGAGGACATGACTCTGCAATTGCCAATTTTGATGTAAATCAGTTGTTCAGTTTCTAGAAGTCACTAGTATTGTCTCACTGCAGTCACACACGTAATGCTACAATTCGCAAACGATAGCTTTAGCGGAATCGAGGGAAAACCAGCGGAATCGAGGGAAAACGCATATAGAAATATATCAAAATTTTGCAGTGAAGAAACACTGTAGGCCTACTTCAGGTAGGAAAAACGGGGATGGCAAATGTGATCCCACCCGCTTTGCGTCCCAAGAAATTTTTTCGGGAGGAGGCAAGATTCAAAATTTGCCTTTTATGAAATTTGTAAATTTGTGGTAAGGACTATGGGACCAAACTGCTGAGGTCATCGGCCTCTAGGCTTACGCACTACTTAATCTGACTTAAACTAACTTACGCTAAGGACAACACATACACGCATGCCCGAAGGAGGAATCGAACCTCCGACGGAGGCAGCCGCGCGAACCGCGTCAAGACGCCTAAGACCTCACGGCTACCCCGCACAGCCGCCATTTATGATATAATTGACTTGGTCAGTTTGGAAACGTGTCGTGCCTCGAGAACTAAATTTGGAAACAAGTGCACAAAACTAATTGTCAAATGTTTGATAATAGTTGATAATTTGTAAAGTAGATTACTTTAGTTCCTAAACGGTAAGCACATTTAAATGTTTTATGCAGAGAACATTTTTTTCTGTTATCACCTTGAATATCGATGTCACCCGTTCGACTCAACGATCTGAAATTATATCCTCATAATACGATTATATTCAAAATACCCGACAGGTTCGAAATAAAGCTAGAAAACAATTTATTCAGACTCCCATTATGTTAGCTTGAAACTGAAAATTAAAAATTTGAAACAGGAAAAAGTCAGAATGACTGGAAAAATACTGCTTGATATTAAGAAAATTGTCACATTAATACCTCTCCAAGTGGAGAAACAGGAACTAAACTTACAAAAAAACTCATTGAACTCTGATGTCCTCCGTAACACTTTGCTTATAAAATTTCACATCTGTTTACTTTAACGGATTTTTTTTTTTTTTTTGCGCTACTTTGAAGACGTATGTTTATTAGTGTCGACTGGGATAACCGAAGTTGAACAAAATGTATTTTGTAAACTTCGTTGTTTTAGGTTGGTTAAATAAAGTGTAGCCCAAGGCAATATACAACTAGAAGAATGTGGGAAACCTACAAAATACATCCTCAAATTGTCTAGGAGAACCAACGTTTAACAGCTGAGACTGCAAAAAGTTAATCTTCAACTCTCCCGTTTATCACGTCATTGTATGGCATGACAATTGGAATGCAGAATTCGTAGCTCTGTGACTACATTTGGTGCTGTGTTGCTCCCAAGACTTTGAGAAGACACCAGACGTAGAGAACAAATTTCTTTGATCTTGAAATTTTATGCTTCTTTCCCCATCTCTTCAAGCGCAGCAAACGGTATTTTCCTTTTTCGACTGATGTGTGTAGGATAAAGAGTAGATGTATTCCTGCGAGTGTAAACAATGGCTCTGTCGTGAAAGACTGAATACAGAATCAGTAAGCCATCAAAGTTTTGTTTTCCCTCAGACAATTGGTAAACTAGAGCTGATTTCTTTCTGCATAAAAGGGTGAGGGCCATCGGTTCAGTTATGTAAAGTTTGGTATTCATCTTGGGTACAGAGCAGCGTCGCAACGGCAACACGGAATTGGCTATTTTCCCGTGAACAGAGTGACAGCTAAGAAAACTGAAAATATGTAGTGAACGCTAGATTGTTTTACTTCTGAAGTTTAGTAGAGTCTCTTACAAAGATTGTTAGAAATTCTAGAGAATAAAAAGACTCTACCCCTATTCCAGGAGAGTGCATGTGCTCCTTCTTGCCCTCCGTTAAGAACGCCCATGTCTACATCCGTTTCAACCTTCTTCTTGTATTCATTCCATGGCCTCTCTCCACGTTTTTACCCACGACGGTTTCCATTACCGAAGCGACAATTCCTTGATGCCTTAGGATGTGTCCTTCCAACAGATCAAATTGTGACATAAATATCTTTCTTCCGCAACTCTGTTCAGTAGTCCCTCATTAGTGGGACTATTCGACTTACCTACCTAGTTGACCTAGATATAGCACGATGTTTCAAAAGTTTCACTACCCTTGTTGTTTGAATTGCTTATCGTTCACGTTTCACTTCATTACAGCTCAACACTCCAGACAAATACTGTTGTGGACTGGCAAGACAGCCAATCCACAAGGACGGGAGGCCAAAGGGCACGCGTTTAAGCTCACGCAGGATGGCGTGAGGTCTGGAAAATGACAAGGTCTTTATAGTAGCAAAAATAGTACGTAGCTTCTGGAATACTTAACTTTAATCCATAATTGGTGAACATCGGTCTGACGGTACATGCATCACAAGATAAATAGCAGTTGATAATGACGCCTTGCTAGGTCGTAGCAAATGACGTAGCTGAAGGCTTTGCTAACTATCGTCTCGGCAAATGAGAGCATAATTTGTCAGTGAACCATCGCTAGCAAAGTCGGCTGTACAACTGGGCGAGTGCTAGGAAGTCTCTCTAGACCTGCCGTGTGGCGGCGCTCGGTCAGCAATCATTGATAGTGGCGACACGCGGGTCCGACGTATACTACCGGACCGCGGCCGATTTAAAGGCTACCACCTAGCAAGTGTGGTGTCTGGCGGTGACACCACAAATACCTTCAAAACAACCTCTCTAGCACTTAAATTTGTATTATATCTTAACAAATTCCTCTTTTTCAGAAGTGCTTTTCATGCTATAACTAGCCTTTTTATTTTCTTCCTACCCAAATAGCAAAACTTATCTACTACTTTTAGTATCTCATTTCCTTGTCTAATTTTCTCAGAATCGCCCGATTTAATATGACTTCATTCTGCCACCTTTTTCTACGTAGGTTGATGTTCATCTCATAACCTCTTTTTTCAAGACGCTATCCACTTCGTTCAGCTGCTGTTTCAAGTCCTTTATTGTCTCTGACAGAATTACGAATGTCATGTTCAAACTTCAGACTTTTTATTTCGCCTCTCTAAACTTCAATTCCCTTTCCAAATTTCTGATTATTTCCCTTAGCTTCTTGCTCAGTGTGAGCCGTGCACGGCTCATGTTGCATGCCATTTATTGTTTGTCATCTTCTATTACAGTACTGCCACCTCGTTTTCTTATTCCATTTACTGGCGTCACTAACTTCCTGCCTAACTTGCCCGTGAGCGGCAGCAGCAGCGCGTATCGATAAGTGCACTGTCGTACCATCTCTGCAGCGACCGATCATTCACATAGATATTAAAAAGAACGGGAGACAGCACCGATCCTTGTGGAGCGCCTGCCGACAACTAGCGAAAGCCAGAACGCATTCCCCGTTGAACCACTAGGAAAGTCCGGCCGTGGAGGAAGTCATCTACAATCTTGACACAGATATTTCGTATAGGGGTCTGCGTCAGCATCTTGTGCACTAGGTTGTCGTGCCAGATGTTGTCGTAAGCGTTCTGCAAGTGCAGAAAAACGGCAGCTGTCGACTTG
Organism: Schistocerca piceifrons; assembly: GCF_021461385.2. Classification (NCBI taxonomy): domain Eukaryota; kingdom Metazoa; phylum Arthropoda; class Insecta; order Orthoptera; family Acrididae; genus Schistocerca; species Schistocerca piceifrons. Next base: position 43,832,373 of record NC_060142.1, read on the forward strand.
GCGGTGTTGAAGCCTTTGCTGACGTGTTCAGTGATTCGGCAGAGAGGTGCGAAGTAAATCCGAACTGTTCAAGTCGGATCGTCTCAGCCGCCGCCAGAGGTTGGGGAAGTCGGTGGAGGATCACAGATTCAAGGACCTTCGCCATAGTATTTAGGAGACTGTTGGGCCTGTTGTTGGTGGGGACCGTAGGGTCCTCGAACCGCTTGGGAATCGCTATCAGCTTGGCTTGCTTCCACTGAGGGGGGAAAAAGCCAGACGTGAGACAACCGTTTAAAATATTGGTGAACAAGATGAGAGGCGTACGCGGAAGGCGCCAAAGATGTTCATTTAAAATTCCGTCCAATCCAGGGGCTGACCAGCCACGTTTCCGTCGTAGGATCCGCTGGACTTTTGCCATGGACGTCAGGTGGGGTGAAAGAGCCCGAGTGCATTCACGGTATTTATGCCGAATTTCGCGCACGCGAAAACGTGCTGGCCTCTTTCGGCGCATGCGTCGGGTGATGACATGCGCCGGGCAGCCGAGTTGTGTGTGCTGTCGTAGGTGGTGGAAGTGAGAGTTGATCTAACCATTGAGTATCGAATGACTCCGTAGATTCCGCTGTGACTGGGTAATTTTAATTATAGGATCCCAATTTTTATCCAGTTGAAAACCGTTGTCTCAGTTTGTAAGATTATTGGCAAGACGTATCTCCACCGATTCTTTGATTACTGAATGCCAAAAACTGGAAACTGGAGAAGAAATTTTAGTTCAAGTTTGGAACTTGCCCTTTTCTCAGACGATATATTGCGAACTATGTATGAAGGACAACACGCAGGTGCCACATTTCTAGATTTCCGAAAAGCATTTGACACGGTGCCCCATTGCAGGCTGTTAACGAAGGTATGAGCATATGGAATAAGTTCACAGATCTGTGAGCGGCTCGAAGTCTTCTCAAGTAACAGAACCCAGAACCTTGTCCTCGACGAGGAGTGTTCATCAGAGACAAGGGTAGCATCAGGAGTGCCCCAGGAAAGTTTGATAGGACCGCTGTTATTCTCTACATACACAAATGATTTGGCGGACAGGGTGGGCAGCTGTCTGTGGTTGTTTGCCGATGATGCTGTGGTGTACGGTTACGTGTCGAAGATGAGTGTCTAAGGAAAATACAAGAAGACTTAGACAAAATTTCTACACTACTGGCCATTAAAATTGCTACACCACGAAGATGACGTGCTACAGACGCGAAATTTAAACGACAGGAAGAAGACGCTGTGATATGCAAATGATTAGGTTTTCGGAGCACTCATCAAGGTTGGCGCCGGTGGCGACACCTACAACGTGCTGACATGAGGAAAGTTTTCAACCGATTTCTCATACACAAACAGCAGTTGACCAGCGTTGCCTGGTGAAACGTTGTTGTGATGCCACGTGTAAGGAGGACAAATGCGTATCATCACGTTTCCGACTTTGATAAAGGTAGGATTGTAGAGTATCGCGATTGCGGTTTATCGTATCGCGACACTGCTGCTCGCGTTGGTCGAGATCCAATGACTGTTAGCAGAGTATGGAATCGGTGGGTTCAGGAGGGTAATACGGAACGCCGTGCTGGATCCCAACGGCCTCGTATCACTAGGAGTCGAGATGACAGGCATCTTATCCGCATGGCTGTAACGGATCGTGCAGCCACGTCTCGATCCCTGAGTCAGCAGATGGGGACGTTTGCAAGACAACAACCATCTGCACGAACAGCTCGACGACGTTTGCAGCAGCATGGACTACCAGCTGGGAGACCATGGTTGCGGTTACCCTTGACGCTGCATCACAGACAGGAGCGCCTGCGATGGTGTACACGACGACGAACCTGGGTGCACTAATGGCAAAACGTCATTTTTTCGGATGAATCCAGGTTCTGTTTACAGCATCATGATGGTCGCATCCGTGTTTGGCGACATCGCGGTGAACGCACATCGGAAGCGTGTATTCGTCATCGCCATACTGGCGTATCACCCGGCGTGATGGTATGGGGGTGCCATTGGTTACATGTCTCTTTCACCTCTTGTTCGCATTGACGGCACTTTGAACAGTGGATGTTACATTTCAGATGTGTTACGACCCGTGCCTCTACCCTTCATTCGATCCCTTCGAAACCCTACATTTCAGCAGGATAATGCACGACCGCATGTTGCAGGTCCTGTAAGGGCCTTTCTGGATACAGAAAATGTACGACTGCTGCCCTGGCCAGCACATTCTCCAGATCTCCCAATTGAAAACGTCTGGTCAATGGTGGCCGAGCAACTGGCTCGTCACAATACGCCAGTCACTACTCTTGATGAACTGTGGTATCGTGTTGAAGCTGCATGGGCAGCTGTACCTGTACACGTCATGCAAGCTCTGTTTGACTCAATGCCCAGGCGTATCGAGGCCGTTATTACGGCCAGAGGTGGTTGTTATAGGTACTGATTTCTCAGGATCTATGCTCCCAAATTGCATGAAAATGTAATCACATGTCAGTTCTAGTATATTTGTCCAATGAATACCCGTATATAATTTGCATTTCTTCTTGGTGTAGCAATTTTAATGCTCAGTAGTGTAGTTGGTATGATGAATGACAGCTAGCTGTAAATGAGGAAAAATGTAAGTGAATGAGGCTGTGTAGGGAAAATAAACCGACAATGTTCGGATATTGTGTTCTGCTTGACAGAGTCAAGTCGTTTAAGTATCTGTGCGTAACACTGCAAAGCGTTGTGAAATGGAGCTTGCATGTGAGAACTATGGTTGGGAAGGTGAATGTTCGACTTCTGTTTATTGGGAGAATTTTAGGAAAGAGTGGTTCACCGGTAAGGGAGACCGCGTATGTGACGCTGGTGCAACCTATTCTTCAGTACTGCTCGAGTGTTTGGGATCCGTATCAGGTTGGATAGAAAGAAGACATCGAAGCAATTCAGAGGCAGGCTGCAGGGTTTGTTACTAGTAGCTTCGAACAACTTGTAAGTGTTACGGAGATGCTTCGGGAACTCAGATGGGAATCTCTCGTGGGAAGGCGACGTTCTTTTCGAGAAACACTACTGAGAAAATTTGGAGAACCGGCAATTGAAGCTGACTGCCGAACGATTCTACTGCCGCCAACATACATTACGCGTAAGGGCCACTAAGATAAGATATCAGAAATTAGGGCTCACATGGAGGCACATAGACAGTCGTTTTTCCCTCGCTCTATTTGCTAGTGGAACAGGAGAAATAAATGACAAGTATGGTACAGGGTACCCTTCGCCACGCGCTGTACAGTGGCTTATGGATTATCTATGTAGATGCAGATGTAGATGAACCTGGAGAGTGGCGGAGGGCCGTTCTCCTGGCAGATGTTTTAGGTGCGACAGAGAGCGGGAGAGAACGTGCTGCCAAGGGGCAGGAGTCGAGTCAAAGTAGCGCGGAATGACGCAGCTGTATCTGTCGACTCGATTCCCAACGGGCTCACAGCCGTTACTGCTGCCATAGCCGACAGCTCTGTGCACGAAATTTTGCGCCTTGCTCACCCCCAAATCACATGATGTGTACTCCCTACTATACCGTTCTTGTCATTTTCTTAAGTCCTAAAACTGTTTTCATTCTTCGCTCCACGCTACCCTGCCTTAGCCGGCCGCGGTGGTCTAGCGGTTCTAGGCGCTCAGTCCGGAACCGCGCGACTGCTACGGTCGCAGGTTCGAATCCTGCCTCGGACATGGATGTGTGTGATGTCCTTAGGTTAGTTAGGTTTAGGTAGTTCTAAGTTCTAGGGGACTGATGACCTTAGATGTTAAGTCCCATAGTGCTCAGAGCCATTTGAACCCTGCCTTATACAACCCTCCTCATCTCTGAATAACGACAGCAGCCTACACTCTACACTCTGAAAGTTAAAATTTTATTTTCAGATGCTGGCCGAGGAATGTGTATTTTCATTTTAAGTAGTTGCCCTAATGCATTAAATGTGTTATGTAATGACACAGCGACAAAACCCCCCAAATGCGTCGCATTTATTACCTTTTACATGGGTTTTGCATTTCCCCAGCGGGAAATTAGCTAATCGCTAGTTAACGAAATAAAGCGATTATTTTAAAATAAAACAGCTTACGTGTAAAGGACTCTCGTTTAGATGTTTTATTTTCTATACTAGATGTTTCGCATTTTTGTACCAAGTTTTACCTATCTGTGAATACTCGCATTTTTGAGCGATTAGTATTTAAAAGTAGAAAGATGTTATTTTTACTAAAAAACCGAATAACTGAGGGTTCCGTGCAATTTAAATTGCGTATAAAAGTCGTTAATCTCTAGAGTTTGTTGAATGAGTCTGCTAGGATCAAAATATGTGACATAGATGGCCATGACTGATTGCATTGACTTAGAAGCTTAATTTTTTTACAATGTCAAGAGACGATAGACCTTATTTTTTGACGTAAATTTCAACTTGATATCTCTACTCGTTCCTGAAAAACAGGGGTCCTGACAGACAAACGAACGACAAAGTGATAGTACAATTGTTCTATTTTTAATGATTTAGGTATGGAACCCTAAAAATTATTATTAAATATTTAACTAACACTTCTATTTGTTAATAAATGCGGCCTTTAAATAAATATAATAAAATGGTACCAACGATATCCAAACCAACAACTTTGTGATTACTAGAATTTCACCGAATGCACTTATTTCTCTCAGCTATCGGCAAGTGCGTTACTAATCTTGAAATGTTTTGTACTTAACAGTGGTAGGACATTTTTCTTTCAGAACTGTGTCGTACTGCTTTAGGAAATTGATATCCAGCCACTGATTTTCAAATCCTATAAGTTTGGGGAAAATCGAAGAGCAAAGACCAGTCCGTAAGGCCGCCTTGTCAGATCACGTCACGTGATCACTCGAAATTATTCTGACGATGAGACAAGGCTCGAAACGCAGAGCAACATATTTTAAGCCATAAATATTATAAAAATTGATGTTTGTTTGTGTGTGTGTGTGTGTGTGTGTGTGTGTGTGTGTGTGTGTTTGTGTGTGTGTGTGTGTGTGTGTGTGTGTGTGTGTGTGCGCCCGCGCACGCGCGTTCTTGTATGTTCCACATATCCTAAACGACTGGACCCATTTCAACCAAACTTGGTACACACATCCCTTACTGTCCAGCAATAATCGCTGTGAGGATAAGGACTACCTACCTATTACAGTTCAGGAGACATGACGTCATAAACAATGACATGCGTGAAAAACTGCTGTATCGTGCATGACCTTTAAATACATCTATTGTTTGCTTCTAAGACACCCCTACACTCGGTTCAACTTAAGGAAACCCCGACAACTGGCAGCGCTTTTGACAGTTTTCAGCTGCAAAGTGCAAAGGGTTGTAGACGAAAACATTTGTCGCCTATACAGCTATGAAGAGGCGTTACCGTAGAGACGTTTACAAAATCGTTTTGTAGACACGTGAAGCAGCTACACCCAGCTGCCTGGAAGTGTAACTAGAAATATTGTTTTTAATCAAATTCTGAGTTAAGAAACATTACAGACAATTTGTATTTTGCATTCTATGATTCTTAATTTGGATACTGTACTTATACGTTTGTACAATAAGCATATTTGTTTGTACCACTGCTTCATAATTTCAAATGTGTTTCCACGAATACATGAAACTGAAATATATAAGTTGCGTAAAAGCCACAATAGAAAATTGTAGTCCACGAGAGATCCCCCCTAAGTGTAAAAATTCCCAAAGATGGACGCGTACAAGAAACTACTGCTGGCTTCCTGCAAGGCGCGTTAGAAGCGAAGACCTCCACAGCAGTGAAGCTTGTACTCATCCGAAAGGCGAACTAGCCACGTTCGCAAACTGCAGACAGGATGGTCATCCAGCAAATTGGAAAGGATGCAAGAAGCCCAGGAAGCCATCCGAGCCCACAACGCACGAACCAATGTTAAACCAAAAGCTACAATTTTGCCTACAGTGAAAATAGTGACACCATCAACGACGACAGAACCAACTGTGGCAATATAAGCCAGCGCATCCCTAACAAGTGAAACCAAACACCAAGATGTATCAAGAAAAATGCTTTCAAGACGAAAATTTTATTCGTCTACCGAGCGACTGGGAAGACGAGATGGCGACAATCTCGCACAACAATACACAAAAAACACTGGAAACTTGTAAAACCCTATCAGAGATAGTCAAATTGTTAACTTCTATAAAAAACGGCAACTTGTTCCAAAAATTGATCAACTTGGAGAGGAATCTGAGGAAAGCACCTGAAACTTATAGTAAGATAATTATCTTACTCGAAGATCTAGTGAACATCGTTGACTAGTCCACCCCCGGTAGCTGAGTGGTAGCCGGAACGGTGGCTCAGCGTGTTTGGTCAGAGGGTTAGCTGCTCTCTGTAATAAAAAAAAAAACTGAGTGGATGGATCAATAACGAACTTCATCTGGCGTCAGGTGACGTCCGCCACGAACAATTGAAACGAATAATAACGAACAAAATGAGATTACAACAACAACAAAAAAAAAAAAAAAAAAAAAAATGGTGGTCAGCGCGACAGAATGTCAATCCTAAGGGCCCGGGTTCGATTCCCGGCTGGGTCGGAGATTTTCTCCGCTCAGGGACTGGGTGTTGTGTTGTCCTATTCATCATCATTTCATCCCCATCGACGCGCAAGTCGCCGAAGTGGTGTCAAATAGAAAGACTTGCACCTGGCGAGCGGTCCACCCGACGGGATGCCCTAGTTCAAAAATGGCTCTGAGCACTATGGGACTTAACTTCTGTGGTCATCAGTCCCCTAGAACTTAGAACTACTCAAACCTAACTAACCTAAGGACATCACACACATCCATGCCCGAGGCAGGATTCGAACCTGCGACCGTAGCAGTCCCGCGGTTCCGGACTGCGCGCCTAGAGGATGCCCTAGTCACACGACATTTATTTACTTATCGTTGACTAAATGCACCACACGCCAAGCAAAGAAAATGCACGAAGGATAATGTGCATCTGGAATGCGAAAGGAGTTCGAAACAAGAAAGCAGAACTACAGGAATTTGTCTCCACTAACAATGCTGACGCTTTGTCATTAACAGAAACACATTTCCACATGTCTGAAACATTCCGACTGCGGAACATGACAGGCTATAGAACGGACAGACAAAATAGAAAAGTAGGTGGGACGGCAGTTTTCCTCCGCAGCTTCACGCATCAGAAAGAAAGACTGCGATCATTACAACAACTTGAGGCGAAGGCGATAACCATCTGGACAACAGGACAAGTAATACAGGTAGCGACTTATTTAAGACTAAATTCCCAGCTAATGCCTCAAGACCTACAGATCATATTTCACCATTTCGACAAAGTATTTCTCGGTGGCGACGCCAATGCAAAACACCTGATACGGTACTCGACCAGAACAAGTGAGAAGGGGGAACAACTGTTGAAGTTGGAGGGAGATTTAGAGGCCACCACATGGGACCTCTCGAACCTACCAAACGTCCCACACAAACTAATCATCGGCCTGATGTATTGAACATAGCGATACTTAAAGGGCATAGACTGCGACCCCGATTTGACTACAATGGTGGACCTTTGTTCTGATCATCACCCAGTAATTGGAAAAATCCAAAGAGCTATAAAACATCCACAGCGTCTGAAGACAATTGATAGTGATTGGAACAGATTCAGTAGATATATGAACAATAACGTCAGAGCAACTATAAACGTCGCATCTAAATGAGACATAAATACAGCTATTGACTGTCTCACGGAAAAGATACAAAAGGCGATCATGGAGGCCAGCACTACGATTATGCGCGACAGATTGCGACGAGAGGCTTTACCTCCATTATTATAGAAATTCAAATACCAGAAAAATGGAACCAGGAAGAGAGGGCAACAATTTCGAGACCACAATGACAGACGCAACTTAAAAAGATGCAACATGAACTACGGGAGCGATTGTTGGAATGGGAAATGAGAAAAGGGAAGACAAGATGTCGAAATATCTGCTGCAAAACAGAGATGAATGGCAGCTTGTTAGAAGACTGAGAGGGAGGAAAAAAAACACAAAACACCCACTGGAGACTGGGAACGGAGAAACGGCTCATTCGAAAAAGCACAAGCCTTTGCTAAAACTTCTGCAACACAAAATCGACTAATACGGGAAGACCTGGACGTCTATAAAAGAGAGTACGAAGTAATAACTAACCAAACAACGCGCCGGTTGCCATACAAGGAAAGCACTTCGGCTAACAACAGCGGACTGAGGAAAAAGGTAAAGAATCTTAAGAACAACAAAGCAACTAGCTCTAACAACAAATGAACAACTCAAGAGACTACCGAGGAAACCACACGTCCTATTGACTAGAATTTAAAACAGCTGTTTAGTCAACAGCTATTTCCCGGTAAAATGGCAGCTGGCACACGTCACTCCTATTCCAAAACCAAGGAAAGACTAACTCAACCTGCCAATCACAGACCGATCTGTTTACTGAGCAATCCTGGAAAAACTTTGGAAAGGATCATTAAGGACAGACACTATAACTGAAGATGAGACGATCCGACCAGAGTAGTATAGATTCTAACAGAAGATTTCGGCGGAGATCGAAGTATTGAGAGTAGCGGAGCATGTCGTGAAGAATTTCAGTACGACATCCTCGACCAGTTCTCTTTGTCTAGATGTGGAACAGGCCTATGATAAGGTATGGCGTGAAAACTTGTTACGCAAGATGAGAGACCAGATAACGATCCTGGACAACTCTATTAAACTTATAGCTAACTTTCTCTTCGACAGGATATGCGAGTGCAGACTGAAGGCATCAGATTGGAGATCAAACTCTTAGAGGCCGGAATTGCGCAAGGCTGGGTCTTGTCAGCACTGTTGTTTACAATCTACATCAACGAGATACCAATGATTACAAACGTTCAACTGGTATGGTTCGCTTATGACACTGTGTACTTTTTGAGTGGACGCCAACATCAGAAGACAACAGACACAACTGAACCTCACCACAGAGTGGGGCAGATATTAAATTAAATTAAAATTAACCTAGCCAAAACGACGCCAATATACTTCAGCAAAAAACGTCCACAAGTAGACGGAAACCTTACTATCCGAGAACAAGAGCTGCCATGGCGCTCAACTGTCACGTGCCTGGGAGTCACACTGGATCGGCACCTTTTTTCCATAGATACGTGCAAGACCTAAAGCAGAAAGCCTCTCGATAGCTAGGGAACTGATGCCACTATTCCGTAGTAGGGAGCGCAACATCTCAACAAAAGTTAGACTCTACAAGGTAACTGTACTATCAAAAATCCTTTATGAGAGCACGTCATGGGGCCTCGCTAGCAAGACAAATACAGCACATCCAAGCATTACAAACTACAGTCCTTCAGTGGATACTTATGACTTAACGATGCACGCACATCCATACACTGCATGAGGAGCTCAATATGGAACCTAATGTAGATACACAAGAATTCATGAGAAATTAGACCAACTCACATATATCATACATCACAATCGATAAGTTGTACCACCAGAGCAGAACCCTATCATCAGTACAGAGTCCCCAAGGCATTAGTTGAATACGAATTTGGAAATGAGACACTACAATAAAGAAAAAATTCTCGGACCAGAGACATATGGCTCTACAGCCCTTACAAGCCCTGCCCAAGTGCAATAAATGAAAAGTGGTGAAAGCTAAACTTGACCCTGTCACAGAGAAACAGAGGACGCTAAAGGAGCGATGGGCTCTTTTGTTTTTATTTAAGAAAGGTGTGGACCTTCAAATAACACCCCGAAAGAAAATTTTACAGGATGAACCTGCGTTTGGATAGAGAAATATAAAAAATCACCAGTTACAAAAGGTCAACAGATGGCCGCAAAATCCCCATGGTGGGGACGTGACTACGTCTGAGGTAGGAAGGCTAGGCTACAAAACAGTATAATTAGAAACTTCCTGGCAGATTAAAATCTGCCGGGAAGTTTCATATCAGCGCACACTCCACTGCAGAATGAAAATCTCATTCTAGTATAATTAGAAGTTGTCGGTAAAAAATAATATATTGTACTTAACTGGTGGTACAGGAGTCTTCATAATCAGGATGAATATAATTACAAACAGAGAGCTATAGAGGGATCACATAGGCCATACTTTAACCAAGCACCTTGTTAGAGGTTGCTTCCTATCAGCTGAAGGCTGTACTACTTTTCTACTTGACTTCCCGAGCAAGAGTGGCTGAGCACAAGCTAGAGACTTGTTGCAAGCCACGGAGCAGCGCTAGTCTTGACTCATGGGTCCAATGATACTAGTATGATACTAGTAGGGTCGATAACTGCAACCCCTAACAAGTGTGGTACTGAAAGTTGATACCACAACTAGAACCTGATAATGTAAATCTACATTCAGATTGCACTGAAGATTCTGTTCCACTGCCTTCATAACCTTGCACATTTGCCAGAACCTGAAATAATGATGGGTTTCACTGGTGTAATGCCTGTGCTCAACCTTCTTATCTGAGGCCAATTGTGAAATTCTATCACTAGTCAAGGAGTCTGTGTAAGATGACTAACTTAATCCTTTCAGTCCTGCCAGCCAGCCTGAGTAGGATTGTGGTGTGGAATTCTGTAAATGAAGTACTTGCAGCAGCACAGCTACTATACTGGTGTATTTCCTATAGTGCACAGACATCAGTTCACAAATACATGGAAAAATGTGAAGTATTGTAGCTGCCTAGAGAGCAAAATTTAGGAAGAAGGCTAACTACATCCTGAAGAGTTCAAGACAAAACTGTAGCCACTGAATTGAGGTGTCTGGTATCTAGTACACAGCAAAGGGCTGCTCAAAATATTTCTGGTAAACTTACCATTCATCAATACTCTCATTAGCAGAAGATAAAACAGGGTTGGTGATGTCAATTACTGCAATTAAGTGAGTGAAATGTTGGGCCCTTATTGGGATTCATTTTAAATACACAAAAATCATTACAGGCCTGAATAAATACAACACATCAAGTGTAAGCACAGATACTATACCAAACTGGTAGCCCATAAACCACTTCAAGGGAAGTTATTAATAACAAGGACACAGATAATCCAAATAAAATCCACAAAAGTAAATTAAGTACCATTGGGGTCACCATCTGTAGGACAGTCCAGCATATAGCTTGAATAAGCAGCTTTATTAGTGATGAACCTCATCTGAAGTGCTTAAAAGGTAGAAGTGGCTTTTAATGACAGCGTGACACCACATGGCATGCTTGTTGCACGTGAGACTGTCTTTCCAACTTGGTGGTGGGCTGTTCTCTGACAAGAGACTTCCACACTAATACTATATCCCTCCCCTTTGGGTTTGGTATGTATGATTGAAAGTAATCTGGATGGTGCCTTTGGGATCACTGAGGAAACCGAGAGGATGGCCTGGTGTCTGGTAGCAAGAAGCCAATGGGGTCAGATATTTTGATGTCATGTAGAGGTAGTGGAGGTGGAGCTATGTTGTGAGAGCCATCCACTCATTTGGAGGCAACCCTGTGCTCAGTGTCATCTGTCAGTGACTTTGAGTATGGAGAGCGTAGTCTATATGATGCTGGGAAAAGATGAGTGCGATGACACCTTGTCGTGTCTCCCAATTGAAGTTGAGACTGAGGCTTGACCACATGATCCATCAACTTCAGTGCGTGCACCTACAAGCTCTGCACCAGTGGAGGGATTGGCAGGAGTATCTGTGACTGTTGCAGCCGCAATTGGTTTTTGTTGCACTGTGGGCCCTCCCTTGTGGTATTCCGTACTTGAGGTGGCCCTGGGAGGTCACCACATTTGCAGACATCCAAGGCAGTACTTCTGTAAATAATCCAGGCTAATTAAGAAAAATGGGGGAACATTTTTTAAAGTATTGAAACTTTGGGAAAACACTCTTAGGGGATGAAGAAGTAACAACCAGAAAAGTTCCCTCCCCTGTCGGGGGAGCTGCCCCCTCCCCCACCCCTTAATGTAATTTATTTTCCTTTTTCCAAACTTTACGAAAAATGGTTCATTTAACGAAGTTATCTGTATGACAGAAAATATTTCTGATGAAATTCTACTCAGAGGAGGTTAAATGCATGTTTAAGCAAGGTAATTAGTTTATGAGTGCCAAAATTTGTAGATAAAAAAAGTGAAATTTCTTTTAAAACAGACTTTTATTTATGCAGAACAATTGTGCTTTATAGCCTTTTACTTTAGATTAATGTAACTTAAATTATTGGAATTAAAATCATTTTTCATGAAAATTAAGAATTACTGTAAAACTAATCTACAATTACTGTTGTTGTAATATATTTACAATCACATATACAGCCTGTACACAGCCTGTATACAGCAAATAAATTCTTGTAAATATATTTCTTTTTACATAAAATCATCAGCCAAATCTTCTGTCAAATCACTGCGAGGTACATTAGTGCAGCTTTAGCAACAACAGTTTTTCAACATCGTTGTGCAACGCAGGTCAGCCTTCACACATCTGGACTTTCTTCCACAGCCTTGAGTGCAGCCGCATGAAATCACGAGCAATATTTTCTCTGTAGCAGATGCTCATTTTATGTGAATCATGGAGAGGGATGAGTTTGATTCCCTTCAGCCCCAGTTTCTGGGATCTGAGTTGTTCCCCAGCCGTTGCTGGACTTTTAGGTAAACTCGGTAAGAGTGGAGGCATCCTGCATCAGTAGTGGATGGCAAACAAGAGAGTATGACAACATTATTTGCCTGACCTACATGTACATTAAAACATTTAATTCGAATGGCATTTAAGTCATCATCGAGACTATCAACTGTTTTTGTGTAGAGAGAGAGAGAGAGTATTAATTTCTCTCCTGCTTTTGCAATTTTATCAGGAGAGGAAGCAGGATCATTGAATGTCTGTGGAATATTATGAAGTTGGGGATACTGGCTGAGTAGTTGGAAAGCTAACAGCTTTGCTTTCCCAAAGAAGGCTGAAGTGCTATCACAACCATTTACTGCATGAAGAAACAGTATTGAACTCTTTCATTCATGAACAAATGAGAAGTCACATATATCTTTAGATTTGTAACACCTTGTTCTGATGCTACCTTTATCTCCCTTCATCAGGATTATGTCTGTGTCATCTGGAGCAAGAGCGATAAGTACACAAGATGATCTACTTGCTGGTAAAATTTTGAGGCATTTATTGCTTTTGCAACAATTTCAACATCTCCATTGTCATCTGAAATCCTGGTTTCAATAGCGAAACTGTCTAGTTTTTGCACAAGCTGTGTAATAAACATTTCCTTATTGCTAATGTTACCAAGAAAGACGGACTGTGATTCAACACATAACGTCTTGTCATTAAAGAAAATTTCTTGTGAGGTCCACTTCATCGTTCGCCTGTGGTGTTCAATAGTTTTTATGTTCAGAGAGCTTTCTGAATACCCATCAAATACAACAGCAACATCATCTTTATAATGTCTCCGAACATAGGCTGTTAAGGTTTTACACATGTCACCAAAGGTACCATTCTCGGACCACACAACGTGATGGATAAGAAACCCTCCATTTATAACAAAGAACTTCTATTCATCATTGTCAATATTCCTTTCAGGTACTTGATTGAAAAAATTGTACAGCAACAACTTTTTTGTTTACCTCATCAATCTGCTGCTGTCAAACAGAGACACTGGTACACTTGATAATTCGTATGTGAAGCAATCCTTTAAATAATCAGGTTAATAAAACATGAACAGTATTCTCTGAAATAACTAAGCTTTACCTACTTCAGCTATATTTTTTTCAAGTCTAGCAGTTGACCTGCACATTGTCCTAACCATGCTGGATCAGAGAGCCAAATTCTGGCGAGACAATAATTATTGTTCGAAGAGCTTCTTCGTCAGCAGACACAGCTTTGTAACAGTTTACTTCCTGAGAAGCTACTAACCCAGATCCTAATGAATACAATTGCTCCTTATAAGAAAATGGAGTGTGTTGTTGCAATCGTAACTGAAATCTTCTATGAATTTTCTCGTCAATTTACGTCCTCCCACTCCTCAGTTCAACATTTTGATCACTCAAAACCAAATGTAAATTGCAGAACTGTTCCATAGCTTCACACATGTGATGGGCTATTGGTATACCACAAATCCATCAGTTTAACACACTATCAGTGAAACCTCCTGCATGTGAAACACCTCCAACACTCTTCCGGTTCTTCATAAGTGTTTGTTCTCTCGTCATGTCAGTCCATACTCCACACAAATCTGCTGTCCTTGGTGAACTTATTGAACTCCACGTGTTTCATAATTTCTTTCAGTTTTTCCATGTCCTGGAGGTACAAATGACATGCCTTAGCATAAGGAAAGTATGTAGTTGCATGGAATATTGGGGGCATAGCCCTCACACAGTCTATACGGAGCTCCCAATTCCCATACACACTGCTTGGATGAAATGCAATGCCAAGATGACAAGCTGAATGTGTTGTACCCATAGCTGGGAAGTTTTCTCTCTTTTCTTAATATTATCCATTGTGTTGACAAATTTATTTTTCAGCTTTTCAATCACTTGATTTTTTCCAAATCACTAAAAGACGCACCATTTCCATTCATATTAGAAATACAGTTTTTAATATGTTGCTTCTCCTCCTCCATGACTGCCATTTCCTCCAATATTATTATGGAAAGAGCACACATGACTGCAGAGTGAGCTTGAGTTGCCCTCGTGTATGCATGACCAGAAAGTATATGGGGAACAGAAGCTGCAGTATATACAGTCTCCAAAAGTTGAGAGAGTCCACTGTCTCTCATTAAGAATACTATTGCTCCTAGAAAAGACATTAGCAAGTGAAAGCCTCCTAATCGAATAACTACATTAGTGAATAGCTCATTCCCTCCATTAGCCTCCACTGCAACTATATCTTTGTCTTTCATGTAGAGTGGTTGATCAGACATCACGATACATGTTTGCTGTGTGGTCTTCTTACTCTCCATGATGGCATAAGTTAAAGCAGTTAAAATAGTGCTATAATCTGTGCGTGGGTTGTTGATTAATGCAAGTGCTAATACATTTGATTGCATATCAGGTTCCCCTCAGTTTTGATTTTCTCCATAAAACATTGCCATGTAGGAATAGAAAGCTGTAAAAACTTTCCCATCATCCAATTAAAATCGTGATTGGTAAGCACTGTTGCTTTAGTGAATGATTGTTCTGAGTAGACTTTTGCAGAACAATTTCTTCAATTCCAACTCTATTCTGCCTTTGGAATGTTAGCAGACAAATTTTTTGGGCACTTGCTGTTTCAATAGAGCTCAGCATGACAAAGAGTATCATTACTTTCTGATGTCCTATCACTCTCCTGGAGTCACACACTTGATACTACCCATAGCATGGAATGTAGCTTTGCCCATCATTGTTGCAATAATGAAGTCAGCATTATCGAAAACGAACTGTGAGAACTAATCATTTGAAATATTTGGTTTCCAGAACTGAACAGCAGATTCCTCAAATAAAGCCTCAATGCTGTATGAAGACATCCCATATCCCAGACAATTTCAACAATGTTTTTTGATCCCACTTTACAAAACAAGTACACTGCGGGACCAAGTTGCAGTGGGGAGATAAATGAACGAGGCCTGGTTGCTGACACAATCGCATAGCATATTGCTGTACATTTTTTTTTTTTAAAGGGGACTGTTCACTACCTTTATTTTTTGACAAACCCACACCCTTCACAAATTTGTGTAAACTGTCAGGAACCATAACTTCACCATTCTCTGTCAAGCCATTGATATTTGGATAATCAGTGATACTATAAGGAGTCATTCTTACATCTTCATGGATGATAGCTGCTGCTGCTGCTTCAATCATTCTCTTTCTCTCATCTTTTTCATTAACAGCTCATTCATTGTACCATTGATTCAAAAGTTTGTGGCCACTGCCACAAAAACATACAACTGTGGGATTTTTTGGCATTGTGACAAACAAGACCCCATCACCAAAATGTTCAGTTTGTTTACTTTTCAGAGTTTTTATAGTCATTGTCTTTCCTTCTTGGAGACATTCATTAACTTTCTGCAACAAATTGAGCAGTGCAAATTGACATTCCTCTGAACTACCTATAAATTTACATAATTCTGGAACAGCAGCATCAAAGTTGGTATCTTGAGGGTGGCCTCTTTTTTGGACAGAGGAGTAGTTCGACACTAATTTATCATAGCAGTCTTGATGATAACAGGCTTCTGCAGCTACTAAACAGAAAACACTGTTGATGCATTTGGCAGCTTTCTGCCGAAATCATGATCCCATTTCTTTGCTTTCTCAGGCAATGTATGTTTCACAGTTAAAGAGTGAACTTCAGACACTCCACTGTGTTTGTGGAGTGGTTTTATTGTTTCCACCTCTATGTCACACTTTTCAGCACACATGAAACAGGATTTTTTGAAACTGAATCGATAAGAGGAAGAGGATCTGAAACTTTTATCATCTGCTTGTGCAACATTTTGATTAATTTGTTTCCTTATATTATGTTCCTTGATATATTCACGTTGACATACCTCATGCACTTCAATCAGCATTCTGTAGAAGATTGTGAGCCCCATCCTTCCAACCCTTGCTGATGGGTATCAGAGTTTCCAAGCCCTTCCTCATTATTGGTGTCTCTCCTTCCAAAACAGATTTACCACAAATAAAACAGATAGTAGGGTCCAGAATTATTGTTTTCTCAGTCCAAACAAAAGAAATGAGACTAAGAAGAAGCACTTCATAACACCACAAACTGATGAATACTGTCACAAAAACAGAACTTTCTGGCACTACTTTGACAGTTCACAGTGTTAACTCAACTGAACTGGACACCAGGTAGGAAAAAATGGCAGCGACAATAGTGGTAGGGGGACGCTGAGTTAATGGGAAGGGGAACTTGTCATTTTCATTGTTGGCACGTACTCCTGATTTCAACAATACTGATTGCAAAAGAAATATCATCATGTAGAATATATATAGGCTATGAAATATTTCTATAATAGAGGGAAACATTCCATGTAGGAAAAATATATCTAAAAACAAAGATGATGTGACTTACCAAATGAAAGTGCTGGCAGGTCGACAGACACACAAACAAACACAAACATACACACAAAATTCTGGCTTTTGCAACCAACGTTGCTTCATCAGGAAAGAGGGAAGGAGAGGGAAAGACGAAAGGATGTGGGTTTTAAGGGAGAGGGTAAGGAGTCATTCCAATCCCGGGAGCGGAAAGACTTACCTTAGGGGGAAAAAAGGACAGGTATACACTCGCACACACACACATATCCATCCACACATACAGACACAAGCAGACATATTTAAAGACAAAGAGTTTGGGCAGAGATGTCAGTCGGGGTGGAAGTGTAGAGGCAAAGAAGTTGTTGAAAGACAGGTGAGGTATGAGTGGCGGAAACTTGAAATTAGCGGAGATTGAGGCCTGGCGGATAACAAGAAGAGAGGATATACTGAAGGGCAAGTTCCCATCTCCGGAGTTTGGATAGGTTGGTGTTGGTGGGAAGTATCCAGATAACCCAGATGGTGTAACACTGTGCCAAGATGTGCTGGCTGTGCACCAAGGCATGTTTAGCCACAAGGTGATCCTCATTACCAACAAACACTGTCTGCCTGTGTCCATTCATGCGAATGGACAGTTTGTTGCTGGTCATTCCCACATAGAATGCATCACAGTGTAGGCAGGTCAGTTGGTAGATCACGTGGGTGCTTTCACACGTGGCTCTGCCTTTGATCGTGTACACCTTCCGGGTTACAGGACTGGAGTAGGTGGTGGTGGGAGGGTGCATGGGACAGGTTTTTCACCGGGGGCGGTTACAAGGATAGGAGCCAGAGGGTAGGGAAGGTGGTTTGGGGATTTCATAGGGATGAACTAACAGGTTACGAAGGTTAGGTGGATGGCGGAAAGACACTCTTGGCAGAGTGGGGAGGATTTCATGGAGGATGGATCTCATTTCAGGGCAGGATTTGAGGAAGATGTATCCCTGCTGGAGAGCCACATTCAGAGTCTGGTCCAGTCCCGGAAAGTATCCTGTCACAAGTGGGGCACTTTTGTGGTTCTTCTGTGGGGGATTCTGGGTTTGAGGGGATGAGAAAGTGGCTCTGGTTATTTGCTTCTGTACCGGGTCGGGAGGTTAGTTGCGGGATGCAAAAGCTGTTGTCAGGTTGTTGGTGTAATGATTCAGGGATTCCGGACTGGAGCAGATTCGTTTGCCATGAAGACCTAGGCTGTAGGGAAGGGACCGTTTGATGTGGAATGGGTGGCAGCTGTCATAATGGAGGTATTGTTCCTTGTTGGTGGGTTTGATGTGGACGGACGTGTGAAGTTGGCCATTGGACAGGTGGAGGTCAATGTCAAGGAAAGTGGCATGGGATTTGGAGTAGGACCAGGTGAATCTGATGGAACCAAAGGAGTTGAGGTTGGAGAGGAAATTCTGGAGTTCTTCTTCACTGTGAGTCCAGATCATGAAGATGTCATCAATAAATCTGTACCAAACTTCGGGTTGGCAGACCTGGGTAACCAAGAAGGCTTCCTCTAAGCGACCCATGAATAGGTTGGCGTACGAGGGGGCCATCCTGGTACCCATGGCTGTTCCCTTTAATTGTTGGTATGTCTGGCCTTCAAAAGTGAAGAAGTTGTGGGTCAGGATGAAGCTGGCTAAGGTAATGAGGAAAGAGGTTTTAGGTAGGGTGGCAGGTGATCGGCGTGAAAGGAAATGCTCCATTGCAGTGAGGCCCTGGACATGTGGAATATTTGTGTATAAGGAAGTGGCATCAATGGTGACAAGGATGGTTTTCGGGGGTAACAGATTGGGTAAGGATTCCAGGCGTTCAAGGAAGTGGTTGGTGTCTTTGATGAAAGATGGGAGACTGCATGTAATGGGTTGAAGGTGTTGATCTACGTAGGCAGAGATACGTTCTTAGGCCCCCTGCAAAACCTTTCACCTGACCCCATCAACCTCCTGACCCCACCGACACCCCACACCCCTACCTTCTACCTTCTTCCTAAAATCCACAAACCCAATCATCCCGGCTGCCCCATTGTAGCTGGTTAACAGATCGTATCTCTGCCTATGTAGATCAACACCTTCAACCCATTACATGCAGTCTCCCATCTTTCATCAAAGACACAAACCACTTCCTTGAACGCCTGGAATCCTTACCCAATCTGTTACCCCTGGAAACCATCCTTGTCACCATTGATGCCACTTCCTTATACACAAATATTCCACACGTCCAGGGCCTCGCTGCGATGGAGCATTTCCTTTCACGCCGATCACCTGCCACCCTACCTAAAACCTCTTTCCTCATTACCTTAGCCAGCTTCATCCTGACCCACAACTTCTTCACTTTTGAAGGCCAGACATACCAACAATTAAGGGGAACAGCCATGGGTACCAGGATGGCCCCCTCGTACGCCAACCTATTCATGGGTCGCTTAGAGGAAGCCTTCTTTGTTACCCAGGTCTGCCAACCCAAAGTTTGGTACAGATTTATTGATGACATCTTCACGATCTGGACTCACAGTGAAGAAGAACTCCAGAATTTCCTCTCCAACCTCAACTCCTTTGGTTCCATCAGATTCACCTGGTCCTACTCCAAATCCCATGCCACTTTCCTTGACGTTGACCTCCACCTGTCCAATGGCCAACTTCACACATCCGTCCACATCAAACCCACCAACAAGCAACAGTACCTCCATTATGACAGCTGCCACCCATTCCACATCAAACGGTCCCTTCCCTACAGCCTAGGTCTTCGTGGCAAACGAATCTGCTCCAGTCCGTAATCCCTGAATCATTACACCAACAACCTGACAACAGCTTTTGCATCCCGCAACTAACCTCCCGACCCGGTACAGAAGCAAATAACCAGAGCCACTTTCTCATCCCCTCAAACCCAGAATCCCCCACAGAAGAACCACAAAAGTGCCCCACTTGTGACAGGATACTTTCCGGGACTGGACCAGACTCTGAATGTGGCTCTCCAGCAGGGATACAACTTCCTCAAATCCTGCCCAGAAATGAGATCCATCCTCCATGAAATCCTCCCCACTCCGCCAAGAGTGTCTTTCCGCTGTCCACCTAACCTTCGTAACCTGTTAGTTCATCCCTATGAAATCCCCAAACCACCTTCCCTACCCTCTGGCTCCTATCCTTGTAACCGTCCCCGGTGAAAAACCTGTCCCATGCACCCTCCCACCACCACCTACTCCAGTCCTGTAACCCGGAAGGTGTACACGATCAAAGGCAGAGCCACGTGTGAAAGCACCCACGTGATCTACCAACTGACCTGCCTACACTGTGATGCATTCTATGTGGGAATGACCAGCAACAAACTGTCCATTCGCATGAATGGACACAAGCAGACAGTGTTTGTTGGTAATGATGATCACCTTGTGGCTAAACATGCCTTGGTGCACAGCCAGCACATCTTGGCACAGTGTTACACCATCCGGGTTATCTGGATACTTCCCACCAACACCAACCTATCCAAACTCCGGAGATGGGAACTTGCCCTTCAGTATATCCTCTCTTCTTGTTATCCGCCAGGCCTCAATCTCCGCTAATTTCAAGTTTCCGCCACTCATACCTCACCTGTCTTTCAACAACTTCTTTGCCTCTACACTTCCACCCCGACTGACATCTCTGCCCAAACTCTTTGTCTTTAAATATGTCTGCTTGTGTCTGTATGTGTGGATGGATATGTGTGTGTGTGCGAGTGTATACCTGTCCTTTTTTCCCCCTAAGGTAAGTCTTTCCGCTCCCGGGATTGGAATGACTCCTTACCCTCTCCCTTAAAACCCACATCCTTTCGTCTTTCCCTCTCCTGCCCTCTTTCCTGATGAGGCAACAGTTTGTTGCGAAAGCTTGAATTTTGTGTGTATGTTTGTGTGTCTATCGACCTGCCAGCGATTTCGTTCGGTAAGTCACCTCATCTTTGTTTTTATATATAATTTTTCCCACATGGAATGTTTCCCTCTATTTTTTATATATATATATATATATATATATATATATATATATATATATATATATATATATATATATATATATATATATATATAATGGAAGGAAACATTCCACGTGGGAAAAATTATATATAAATACAAAGATGAGGTGACTTACCGAACAAAAACGCTGGCAGGTCGATAGACACACAAACAAACACAAACATACACACAAAATTCAAGCTTTCGCAACAAATTGTTGCCTCATCAGGAAAGAGGGAAGGAGAGGGGAAGACGAAAGGAAGTGGGTTTTAAAGGAGAGGGTAAGGAGTCATTCCAATCCCGGGAGTGGAAAGACTTACCTTAGGGTGAAAAAAGGACAGGTATACACTCGCACACACGCACATATCCATCCACACATACAGACACAAGCAGACATATTTAAAGACAAAGAGTTTGGGCAGAGATGTCAGTCGAGGCAGAAGTGTAGAGGCAAAGAAGTTGTTGAAAGACAGGTGAGGTATGAGTGGCGGCAACTTGAAATTAGCGGAGATTGAGGCCTGGCGGATGACGAGAAGAGAGGATATACTGAAGGGCAAGTTCCCATCTCCGGAGTTCGGATAGGTTGGTGTTGGTGGGAAGTATCCAGATAACCCGGACGGTGTAACACTGTGCCAAGATGTGCTGGCCGTGCACCAAGGCATGTTTAGCCACAGGGTGATCCTCATTACCAACAAACACTGTCTGCCTGTGTCCATTCATGCGAATGGACAGTTTGTTGCTGGTCATTCCCACATAGAATGCGTCACAGTGTAGACAGGTCAGTTGGTAAATCACGTGGGTGCTTTCACACGTGGCTCTGCCTTTGATCGTGTACACCTTCCGGGTTACAGGACTGGAGTAGGTAGTGGTGGGAGGGTGCATGGGACAGGTTTTGCATCGGGGGCGGTTACAAGGATAGGAGCCAGAGGGTAGGGAAGGTGGTTTGGGGATTTCATAGGGATGAACTAACAGGTTACGAAGGTTAGGTGGACGGCGGAAAGACACTCTTGGCGGAGTGGGGAGGATTTCATGAAGGATGGATCTCATTTCAGGGCAGGATTTGAGGAAGTCGTATCCCTGCTGGAGAGCCACATTCAGAGTCTGGTCCAGTCCCGGAAAGTATCCTGTCACAAGTGGGGCACTTTTGTGGTTCTTCTGTGGGGGATTCTGGGTTTGAGGGGACGAGGAAGTGGCTCTGGTTATTTGCTTCTGTACCAGGTCGGGAGGGTAGTTGCGGGATGCGAAAGCTGTTTTCAGGTTGTTGGTGTAATGATTCAGGGATTCCGGACTGGAGCAGATTCGTTTGCCACGAAGACCTAGGCTGTAGGGAAGGGACCGTTTGATGTGGAATGGGTGGCAGCTGTCATAATGGAGGTACTGTTGCTTGTTGGTGGGTTTGATGTGGACAGACGTGTGAAGTTGGCCATTGGACAGGTGGAGGTCAACGTCAAGGAAAGTGGCATGGGATTTGGAGTAGGACCAGGTGAAACTGATGGAACCAAAGGAGTTGAGGTTGGAGAGGAAATTCTGGAGTTCTTCTTCACTGTGAGTCCAGATCATAAAGATGTCATCAATAAATCTGTACCAAACTTTGGGTTGGCAGACTTGGGTAACCAAGAAGGCTTCCTCTAAGCGACCCATGAATAGGTTGGCGTACGAGGGGGCCATCCTGGTACCCATGGCTGTTCCCTTTAATTGTTGGTATGTCTGGCCTTCAAAAGTGAAGACGTTGTGGGTCAGGATGAAGCTGGCTAAGGTGATGAGGAAAGAGGTTTTAGGTAGGGTGGCAGGTGATCGGCGTGAAAGGAAATGCTCCATCGCAGCGAGGCCCTGGGCATGCGGAATATTTGTGTATAAGGACGTGGCATCAATGGTTACAAGGATGGTTTCCGGGGGTAACAGATTGGGTAAGGATTCCAGGCGTTCAAGGAAGTGGTTGGTGTCCTTGATGAAGGATGGGAGACTGCATGTAATGGGTTGAAGGTGTTGATCTACGTAGGCAGAGATACGTTCTGTGGGGGCTTGGTAACCAGCTACAATGGGGCGGCCGGGATGATTGGGTTTGTGGATTTTAGGAAGAAGGTAGAAGGTAGGGGTGCGGGGTGTCGGTGGGGCCTTAGGCCCCCTGCAAAACCTTTCACCTGACTCCATCAACCTCCTGACCCCACCGACACCCCGCACCCCTACCTTCTACCTTCTTCCTAAAATCCACAAACCCAATCATCCCGGCCGCCCCATTGTAGCTGGTTACCAAGCCCCCACAGAACGTATCTCTGCCTACGTAGATCAACACCTTCAACCCATTACATGCAGTCTCCCATCCTTCATCAAGGACACCAACCACTTCCTTGAACGCCTGGAATCCTTACCCAATCTGTTACCCCCGGAAACCATCCTTGTAACCATTGATGCCACGTCCTTATACACAAATATTCCGCACGTCCAGGGCCTCGCTGCGATGGAGCATTTCCTTTCACGCCGATCACCTGCCACCCTACCTAAAACCTCTTTCCTCATCACCTTAGCCAGCTTCATCCTGACCCACAACTTCTTCACTTTTGAAGGCCAGACATACCAACAATTAAAGGGAACAGCCATGGGTACCAGGATGGCCCCCTCGTATGCCAACCTATTCATGGGTCGCTTAGAGGAAGCCTTCTTGGTTACCCAAGTCTGCCAACCCAAAGTTTGGTACAGATTTATTGATGACATCTTCATGATCTGGACTCACAGTGAAGAAGAACTCCAGAATTTCCTCTCCAACCTCAACTCCTTTGGTTCCATCAGTTTCACCTGGTCCTACTCCAAATCCCATGCCACTTTCCTTGACGTTGACCTCCACCTGTCCAATGGCCAACTTCACACGTCTGTCCACATCAAACCCACCAACAAGCAACAGTACCTCCATTATGACAGCTGCCACCCATTCCACATCAAACGGTCCCTTCCCTACAGCCTAGGTCTTCGTGGCAAACGAATCTGCTCCAGTCCGGAATCCCTGAATCATTACACCAACAACCTGAAAACAGCTTTCGCATCCCGCAACTACCCTCCCGACCTGGTACAGAAGCAAATAACCAGAGCCACTTCCTCGTCCCCTCAAACCCAGAATCCCCCACAGAAGAACCACAAAAGTGCCCCACTTGTGACAGGATACTTTCCGGGACTGGACCAGACTCTGAATGTGGCTCTCCAGCAGGGATACGACTTCCTCAAATCCTGCCCTGAAATGAGATCCATCCTTCATGAAATCCTCCCCACTCCGCCAAGAGTGTCTTTCCGCCGTCCACCTAACCTTCGTAACCTGTTAGTTCATCCCTATGAAATCCCCAAACCACCTTCCCTACCCTCTGGCTCCTATCCTTGTAACCGCCCCCGATGCAAAACCTGTCCCATGCACCCTCCCACCACTACCTACTCCAGTCCTGTAACCCGGAAGGTGTACACGATCAAAGGCAGAGCCACGTGTGAAAGCACCCACGTGATTTACCAGCTGACCTGTCTACACTGTGACGCATTCTATGTGGGAATGACCAGCAACAAACTGTCCATTCGCATGAATGGACACAGGCAGACAGTGTTTGTTGGTAATGAGGATCACCCTGTGGCTAAACATGCCTTGGTGCACGGCCAGCACATCTTGGCACAGTGTTACACCGTCCGGGTTATCTGGATACTTCCCACCAACACCAACCTATCCGAACTCCGGAGATGGGAACTTGCCCTTCAGTATATCCTCTCTTCTCGTCATCCGCCAGGCCTCAATCTCCGCTAATTTCAAGTTGCCGCCACTCATACCTCACCTGTCTTTCAACAACTTCTTTGCCTCTACACTTCTGCCTCGACTGACATCTCTGCCCAAACTCTTTGTCTTTAAATATGTCTGCTTGTGTCTGTATGTGTGGATGGATATGTGCGTGTGTGCGAGTGTATACCTGTCCTTTTTTCCCCCTAGGGTAAGTCTTTCCGCTCCCGGGATTGGAATGACTCCTTACCCTCTCCTTTAAAACCCACTTCCTTTCGTCTTCCCCTCTCCTTCCCTTTTTCCTGATGAGGCAACAATTTGTTGCGAAAGCTTGAATTTTGTGTGTATGTTTGTGTTTGTTTGTGTGTCTATCGACCTGCCAGCGTTTTTGTTCGGTAAGTCACCTCATCTTTGTATTTTTATATATATATATATATATATATATATATATATATATATATATATATATATATATATATATAAAAATAGTTTCCCTCTATTTTATATATATATATATATATATATATATATAAAAATAGAGGGAAACATTCCACGTAGGAAAAATATATCTAAAAACAAAGATGATGTGACTTACCAAATGAAAGTGCTGGCAGGTCGACAGACACACAAGCAAACACAAACATACACACAAAATTCAAGCTTTCGCAACAAACTGTTGCCTCATCAGGAAAGAGGGAAGGAGAGGGAAAGACGAAAGGATGTGGGTTTTAAGGGAGAGGGTAAGGAGTCATTCCAATCCCGGGAGCGGAAAGACTTACCTTAGGGGGAAAAAAGGACGGGTATACACTCGCACACACACACATATCCATCCCCACATATACAGACACAAGCAGACATATTTAAAGACAAAGAGTCTTTGTCTTTGTCTTTAAATATGCACAACCTCATCCAAACTCAGTGAGATGCAGATAATGGCATCTTTGTCACCTTAATGGCATTCTTGAATAACATCATCTGACCATGTCCAATCTCAAAGGTAACTAATATTCACAAGCATTACAGCATGTATTTAAAGAAAACCTGATTTGCATCCTCATAGTGGTGCTACTAGGGCCACTATTATGCAACTGGAGTGAAATTTTAATATTCATCTTTCAGATGTGGAAACACACCTACCAAGTTCTGTTTATGTCACACAATTCCTTGATGCAGCAATTTTTTTTCTGTCGATTTATTTTCTATATGTCTTGTAGTTTTCATGCAGCCAGCTTCTGAAATCCCAGAGGTACTTATGAATAACCCTGGATTTATTTCATTATTTGAGGTGGTATTGATTTTCACTTCTGTCCAGCAATCTTTATGCTCCTGATACTACATAGGCATTGTTACTGTTCATATGGAGTTTGAATTTTTGTGTCTTAGCATAGATCTTCTAGCTGTTCACTAAAATCAGATTAATATTTTCTCTTTTTGACTTGTAATGAATATGTTTCTCTATACTTAGTGTAGGTGACCTATCCATCTCTCCAAGTGCTCATCATTGAGCCTATGAAGAGTAAATGATAGAGACATAGTCAATTCTAGGATGATGTTTCTAATCATGGGCTGTGCTTCTGTTTCAGAGGGAAGGTTTATTGTCTTCACCTGTTTAGCCAGGGATCTAATAGAATGCAGGATGCACCAATAAAGCTGACAGCAGGAGGTTTTGGTCTCTACATGAGATGTGATATGGAGTCAGCTGCACCTGCCGCACTCAATTACCGTTGGTATAGGCTCCTCTGCCCTGTGAATGAGACACAACAGCAAAAATATTGAATGCCTGCTGGGCTTCCTTCCTGAACTGCCAGCTGATTCCCTGAGGTCTTTCATTCCCTGTCTAGTGTCAGAGCTCTGAATGGCTAGCTTATTTACTCTCTACTCTAGTTAAGACTTCCCAGGATGATCAGCTTCCATTCCAACAGTTAAGTATGTTATGTTGATTCATATGCAAATTTGGCATTGTGTTGTTGTTGGCTTCAGTGCAAAGACTAGTTTGATGCAGATACCAGTGCAAGTCTCTTCATAACTACTACAATCTACATGTATTTGAATCTGATAGCTGTGTTGAAGCCTTCATTTTCCTCCACAATTTTTACCTGCCTGATTCAGTGCAGTCCATACCTGCATTCACATTATGCCCAGAGAACCATTATCTGTCAGTGCCTGCTATTTATTCTCAGATAGTGATGAAACAACAAGGCCAAGTGCAGCAGAGGGTGTAACAGAATCGGGCCTCTTAAGCTGTGCCAGAGGAATCACAGCTTATACAACTGGCATCCTGTCACAGCTGTAGCTCAAGGCACCAACATGAAGCCAGTTGAGTGCAGCAAAATGTGCTGACTGAAGTGGTTATCAATCTAAGACATAATAGGCAACTGCTAAACAAAGCATTTCCTTATATTCCAATGGACATAGACTCTCTGAGGTGAGGTATTCAGGATCCATAAGAACCAATGAATTACATTTCATCTGTTGAGATTTTATTTGTAGGCTAGGTAACAGTTATCAATTTATGTAAGCACTTGTCCACAAATTCAGTTAATGAATGCAAGAGTGTAATGCGCATATACCAGCATCTTTCTTCAATGAGGTGATGAGAGTCGTAAGTGCACAGTTCTTGGCAATCAGACCATGTTCTCCCATCTGTGTTGAATTATAAGCCTCTCCACAATGTCTTACATAGTAAGACACAGTACACTGTATACCCTTGGTGGTGTGTCAGTGAAAGTTACAACCAATTTTGGAAGCACACTTTGTGCTATTTTAGATGGTTAGCCTAAGGTGTGTGCCAATGTTAGACTTCATGTTCTTCCTTCCTATCAGTTCAGTTTTTATTCATAACACACCGCCTTGCATACGTATTCATCACCTCATTGGTGCAATACATTTAAACATCTGATAAGCAATTGAAAGGTCAGAGAAAGACAATGGAAAATCACCTCTATGAGAACCTTGTTATGAATTCAATCTGAGATACCCGACATCATCAATCAAGGGTATACGAATTCATTAGATCACACTCTACATATGGTTTTACTCAAATGGAATCTGTATGTTTACATGGATGTTCAGCAGCACACAAACAAATCACTATCCTACTGGAAACACATAAAGAAGTACACACATGCAACTTTTAAAAAAATCATATGTGAAAAGATCTTCTTTGTCTAATGGAAATACATGTCAGCATATACTGAATAGTAGCTCCAACATGAAAGAAAGTTGTAAAATATGCAGTGGCCTCACGTAAATAAAATTAGCTGAAGGATCTCCACCTGATCTTTTCAGCAAATAAAACATGTTCAAGTGATATGTAATTTATGGAAACTGGCATGTCAAGAGCATCACACATTGCTCAGTCCTCTGGCTGCAACCTGAAAGTCCGTATAATTGTGCCGTCCTGTACTGTATTAGATCACCATGATTTCCCTCATTTGAATACCAGAGTCAAGATAAAACACTTGGTATGATGATTTGTCATAATAAACTGTGCTTTTGCTTAGAAGAATATCTCTTCACTGAAATGTTGCAGCAGCCAACTGATAAAAACATAGAAAAATGAACTGTACCAAAATTATCCAAGATCTTTTAACTAACTTCTGTGGCACTAGATTCAGATATCTGAGATATCTGTAAGGTCATACCACATCAGTTAATCGAAGTGTAAAAGTGGGACTATTGCAAGATATTCCATATCTATCACGAAACATTTCATTTCAAGGGAAACAACATTATAAACCAACAAAATGCTGTAATTCCTCAACTGCGTGGCCAGGAGTAAGTTATCAATCATTGAGTAATGCTACTCTGTTTCATCACAAAGATATAGCTTCACCCACGACAGTCCAACACTATTTGAAATATGTACCAAAAATATTTTTTAGTGTCATCTGGTCCATGTTGAATGTAGTGCCAGTGCCCACAGCTACATTGCATTTTCAGACCACCTCACACAAATAGAAGGAAACATCAAACACTACAGCAACAACCCAACATCTTGTACAGGGATACATGTGAGAATTCTCCAGACAGCCTCCGTATTTCTCTGATTGTCAATTTATCGTTTTCCTCCCACTGAAGAAATTAATTTCAGTTAAATTGTGGTTTACATGACCGGAATCTATGAAAAATATAATTTTTGTGTAATTTTTGCCACATTATCTGCAGAGTAGAGAATATTTTGTATTCTCGTACAAATGTTATGAGCAGTTAACTGTGAACAATAGTCAGGTTAAAGGAATCCCCTTAAATTAAAATATGTCGGATTAGACACCACTTGGATTTATCCAATTATCTTGATCCCATTACTAAAGATTTTTACATGGTAATGTTCATCCTATGGACTCATGTTGTTAATAACTCTTCAGTAGCAGATAGGCAGCAGCTCCTTAGTACCATAGACAGTCATAAAGTTGAAAAAATCAAAGTGTGTTCATGAAACTTGGCAATGCTGTCATTCCCACTCTACAGTCACCCATTAATCCAACATATTTTCTGCAAGAGAGGTGGCGCAGTGGTTAGCCCACTGGACTCACATTAGGGTGGATTATGGTTCAAACCTGCATCCAACTATCCTAATTTGGGTTCAAATGCTGGGATAGTGCCTATGGAAGGGCATGACCAACATCCTGTCCCATCCTTCCCTATCCGATGGGACTGATGACCCACTGTTTGGTCTCCTCCCCCAAATTGACCAACCACCCAGCACCAACCAATGACTGATAATGATTGACTTAGCAGAAACCTTGTTTCTTGAAGTTTACGTTTTGGATCTTCAGAAAAATTGTGCACCTGGAAAATTATCTTGTCATTCTGCAAGTGTCTGCCACACAGTAGTTTCTTCATATGAGGAGAGAGAAAGAAATCACTGGGTGCAATGTCAGGAGATTAATGGGAAGAGGCAAAATCTGATAACTCAGAGAATCAGAATATATAACTGTGCTGTGTACAGAATGAACTGAGTTGTTCCCATGGAGTGGAACGTAGCAGGTGGTGACCTCTGCCACATTCAAAACACCATGCAATACATTGAAAACTTATCCACAACTGATTTTCATTTTTCCACTATGACCTCCATTGTTATATGCCTGACTTAAAGCACCAGTGCATGGCCTTTTCTTCCATTTTCTGGTTTTTCACAGAGAGATGGTCTGCCACTTTATTCTTCATCATGCAGTTTTGTTTGACCACACTGGAAATGTCTGTGGAACATAACTACCATGTTTTCTAATGGTGCATTGTTGCCATTCACTCCCACAATCTCAGCACAAATTGCTGCAGCACTCTTCCCCTGGATAAGCAGAAAATGAAGTACTGCATGATATTCCACCAAACAAATGGGCTGCATCATTTTGTTTTTGCTGCTCTAATGATGCGCTGCAGCACTGTGACAACAGGAGTTCAGTGTGTACTAAGACTGCAGATAGGTGCCTAAAAACAAACAAAAAAATAATTATGTAACTCTTTTTTGATGTGATAATTAAAATCTTCCCTCATTCTACATATACAGGGCACATCAGCATTGTTTGATGGTTTTTGAAGTTATAGTACACAGTGACATTTTAAGATGTTGCACCTTATTTTATTTCAAAAGATACACAAAGAATAACAGTTTCCATCCTATATGTTAATTTTTAAAGAAATTAAGTATTTGTGAAAGATAATGTCCTTTATAGACTGGCCCTCTTTTTCAGCACACTCATCGAACTTCTGTGCAAAGTTTGTCAGCACTTGCTCCAACATGTTACAGTGCATTGCATGAACCTTTTGCTTAATGGTATCCTTTAATTCAATTGCAGTACATGGCTTCTGATGTACACTTTGTTCTTGATGAAATCCCACAAGAAAAAGTCACATGGAGTAAGACCTGAAGAAGGGAGCGGCCTGTCAACATGTCCTCTCTTGGATATCACTTTCCCAGGAAACAACTCCCTTACTTCAGACATGCACAGAGTGGAAGTGTGAGCTGTCACACCATCTTGCTGAAACCAAACATTTTGATGTTTTATGCCATGGAGATGAAGTTCTGGGATAAGAAATTCACACAACAGGGCCAAATAACACTCAGAGTTGATGGTGATGGCTCTCCCATTTTCTTCAAAGAAATAAGGCCATATGACACCAAATTTCCCTAATACAGCTCACACTGTAATCCTTTAACAATGCCATGGGTGCTGGTGCACTTGCTGAGGGTTGTTTGTTTATTAACTCTATGGCATAGGTAAAAATGAGCCTCATCTTATATTAAAATCATAATTCTATGTTCTTTCTCTAACATATCTTTCAGTACTTCAGCAAAATGTCTCCATATCACAAAATCTCAAGGTTTCAACTTCTGAACAATCACAATTTTGAAGGGATCAAAATTTAGACAGTGTAAAATGCACTGAATGGATAAATTTGATAACACAAGAGACTGTGCCTGTCATCTTGCAGATCGGTTGGGGCTCTGTGGAATTGCATGATGCCCAACTTAAATATTTTCAGGTGCATGGCCATCTTTGCACTGCCTCCTGGTTTTTCCTTCAATGCAGAACCTGTCTCACGAAAGCTCTTAACCTGCAGCAGAATGGTATTGTGGGCTGGAACTGCACCATTAATGCTGAACTGGAGACAGAACTCCCTCTGAGGGGTGGCCACAGATTCTGCAGTTTTAAAGAACGTTTCTATGACGAGCACTCGGTGTTGCACAGTCCACCTCTCTACTGAAACTAGTCTATTGCTGCAGGGGAAAACAATGAGCCCAAGCATGCCCCTCCACTATGCTGACTCACCCATTACTACAGAGTCAAAAACATCAGGTAACACTGCTTCACTCTGTACGAAGGCCACTCTCCATGATGAGATTTATGTAACATGATGAAATTTTACTAACACAACAAAACTATAAATGCTTTACAAATAGGTGACAATAGCTCTGATTGTGTTTTGTAGACTGGTTTGCTGATTTAATGTTTGAATATTGACAGTGTTTGTTAATATTATCGATTACAGCAAAGAAAACTGTCTGCTCTTGCTCTACATGCTTGAGAAACACTTTTTTGTTTGACAACGAAACGTATTTATTTTCTTTTGCAGGAAGCAAAGAATGAATGAATTCTTGGAGCCTGGAAAAAGGATACGACCTGACATAAATAAAGAGGCTGCAGCAGAGTTGGCATACAAATTATATCAGCTGCCAGAAGTAACAGTTACTGAACTCAATGGTTACGATGATAAAAATTTCCACTTAAAGGTTTTATTACTTTTACTTAAAACATTTTAAGTCCTTTCATGTGGATTTACTGAACTCTGCAATTTTTAATTATTCTGAAATTCTGTTTTATTCATTAGCTATGGAGACTATCCCCATTCATCTATACTTTTGTTCATTATTTTTATACTCTGAAGCAAATAACTTTTCTGGTGTTTTCTGCACTTACCTCGATGTACAGTTGTTTTCTTAACCTTTGCTTCAGGAAATTAAACATATTCTTTACTGAAGATGAAAGTGCTGTAAATTTAAATCAGATTTCTGCACTATTACACACACACACACACACAGACACACACAGACACAGACACACACACACACACACACACACACACACACACACACACACACACAGAGAGAGAGAGAGAGAGAGAGAGAGAGAGAGACAGGTTACAAACAGACAGGCTACAAACTACAGTGACATTCTTACTGACAGCAACTGCTGCCTGTTTTGTCTCAAAACTTAGTTTAAAGCCATCACTTACTGCACATTGTGGAGCTTTGCCTCTTACACAGTTTTTGTCAGCTATCCCTTTTTTTGACAAAGTGTTCCAATTTCTGTTTCCATTTTCTATAGATCTTCTCTGACACTGTCTATTCACTTTGGTTTTCACTGGTTGTAACACATTTGTCCTCCAGGATTTTCAATTAATATCATCTTTCATGCCTCCATATCCACCATACATAATAACAAGCATATAACTGTCTTCCTAATTTTATTATTTTTGATTGATGGATATTAAAGGTGGTGTTAAGTCCATTTTGATTCCACAGTGACTCCATTTGCTGAACATTCACATTCACACTTTCCCTTTTCTTTCACAATCAATTTTTTAACAGTTCTCCATATCCCTTTACAGTCTTGTTTTATCCTTCCTATACATTTCTTTGTAATGTCCTCTCCTAAACCTTGCATTTTTGTTTGGTAACTGT
Organism: Schistocerca piceifrons; assembly: GCF_021461385.2. Lineage (NCBI taxonomy): Eukaryota > Metazoa > Arthropoda > Insecta > Orthoptera > Acrididae > Schistocerca > Schistocerca piceifrons. The sequence continues at coordinate 43,865,290 of NC_060142.1, forward strand.
ATTCCACTCAGTGTTGAACCATGAGTTTCTTCTGTGTCGATTGTCCAGCACTTAATTTTCTGCAGTTTAATGGTTTCTCTCATTTCTTCAATGAAGTTGTGGGGGTATCAATACTTACAACCACTTCTAGTGAGCTAGGGCTGCAATACCTGTGGCTTGATCAAAAACTGCAGTGCAGCAGTGCATTCCAAGCTGCGTCTGTGAATGGATGTGCTTCCAGTATTGTGCTTGTCAATAAATTTAGTTCTTATATTGACGTTCCCATCTCATTACTGGTATATTTCAACCACCTTGTAGTAAATTCTACCAAAAAGCCATGCATGCCAGATCTCTTTAGTGCCTTTGTTAATATGTCTAGATTTTGATTTCAGTTGTCTTTAGAATGCCTGTGTTTTATTTTGATGAATTTAATATCATTGCCCTGACTATGGCTAATCCTGGATTATAATGGATGACTAAAGCTTCTTGTACTGAGAAGGTCTAATTTATGCCTAGCATCTATCAGTATGTGATTTATCTGTGTCACTGTGTTACCACTGGAGGGGGGGGGGAAGGGGGGGGGGGAGAGGGGGGGGGGGGGAGGTTGGTGTTTTCCCTTGTGAACTATTTTAGTTACCAACAGTGTGGATAAAATGATCACATTTTCAAATTTTGCAGATAAGAGTAGTCCTATTCATTTAACTTTACCAGCTATTCCATTTATTCCAATGCTACCTACAATTTAGACCCTTTGAGGAAAGATCTTGGCAAGAAAGATCCTGTAGCTATTATTAGGGCTAACAAGATCAGTTTGCACCATACCCCCAACCATGCAATTGAGAATGACTTCGGGCACATTACTGGGAATGCTTCTGGCACAGATGTGAAGATTGTGTTATTGTTTCAGTTATATGACAAGCCCTAGATGAAGCATTCTGTCGAATATGTAAATGCATGCTTCATAGATCACTCAACAGAATGAGATAATCACATATGGATTTAATTTGTGTGTCATCCCTCACAGGATCATACTGATATGGCATATACCTGGATGTTTCTAGTAAGAGGTTACTTCCACAACTAATTTTCAGAAGCATCTAGTCTAACCGCAGTACTAGCTGTCCCATTTCTATGTTTCCAAATATTATCACAAGGCAGGTCTTAGATTAAACTTTTATGAAAGAAAGAAGTGCCAAATAGCTATAGACACAGTTGCAACAATCAGCGGAGACACACAAAATGGCAGTTTGGGTGTCACAAATAGTAAAAATTACAACACATTTGAACTTTTCCATCAAAACATAATAAACATGCTAAAAGAGAAAGAGGAGCTACACACATTACTACAGGAAACTGAAAATCTAAAGGTATTTCGATAGATGTGCTATGCATGGCAAAACATCATTTGGGATTCAAAGGAATTGAACAGTTACACCTATATGGATAACAATTACTATCACATTACTGTAGGTTTAACACAATGAAAGGGGAAGTGCATACATAAAAAAAATGGAATAAAGTCACTGCTATAGAGCTTAATGAGTAGGACCAAATGTACTGAACAGCTCTTTGAGTGCTGTACTTCAGTAACAGATTTAAAAACATACAGGACAGTAGTGCATTGTTCTAACAATCAATAGGCTCCCAACAACAAATATTTTAAACTTCGTTAAGCTGTTAAAGTTGATATTAATAACATTTAGTGATCGTATAAAGAGATTTTGGTATTGATTCTGGAGATAGCACTGATGGAGAGATCCTAGTGTTATTCACATACCGTAACTTGGGGTGAATGGAACAGAAAATGAAGTTTTTACTGAAAATTGATATCTAAATATTGTACTATAATTTTGAAATTTGAAGTACAGCAATGTGTTACAAGAATGAAAATGTTCTTCTATACCCAGACGGGGTGGCTGAATGGTTCTAAGCACTACAGTCTGGAACTGTGTGATCGCTACTGTTGCAGGTTAGAATCCTGCCTCGGGCATGAATGTGGGTGATGTCCTTAGGTTAGTTAGGTTTAAGTAGTTCTAAGTTCTACGGGACTGATGAACTCAGAAGTTAAGTCCCATAGTGCTCAGAGCCATTTGAACCATTTTTGGTCTAACATAACTCTCCTTCAAATTTTAATCTGAACTGTGTTCCAAATCACCCCAGGACTTGAAGTGATTTGGAACACTGCATGTTTTGAACAGCAGTTGCATTTCAAACATGTGGTGAGGTGAACTGCAAAATGTGAAACACATCTTACAAGCTTTTTACTATGAAAAATGCATTTATACTACCTCAACTTTATGTTAATTAATGCCAATTAATATTTTTTATATTACCAACCAGCTTTATTAAACATTAAATCTTTGAGCTTACAAATGATTTTCTACAACAATGATGATACAAAAAACAAAGCATATCATTCATTACTTAATACAACACTTTACATTACATGATGTCAATGCCTTTGAAAGTTTTAAATATCATTCTTCCTTGTCAGAAATCAGTTCCTTTCACCTTCATCACAACTTGTGCTTTTGACGGCTCACACGTCTGCAACATCAGGAAAAAAGAAGTATTCTTGTTTCTCATTAATTTTCTTCCTCATGAAATTAACTTGAATGTCATCATGCAGTTCCATAACCTCAATCATTTCTACATATAATTTTGAAAGGTCAGTCTCTGTAACAGGAAACTTAACCAAGACAAAATCGTTCTTGACCAGTATCATTGGAGGTGTCTCAGAAGGTCCAGGTCCATATTCCTCTTCAATTGTTGTCTCAGATTTTACAGTTTCTTGTTCCAAAACTTTGGGATCATCAGCTTCCTTCTCCTTGCCATCCACTCCAATATTGTCTGAAATTTCTGTCTGTGACATGACACTTTTCCCAGAGAGATCTTCCAGTTTTCTACCAGGAGCTTTTTTGGGTTGAGAATTAACAGACCCATAACGAACATCTCTCAGGTGTTCCACAAAGGCCTCAGACCATACCTGCATTGGGTCACCTGTTTCATTTTCCCAACTACTAACGGGTGAGAGAGATAAAACTTTTTCTGGATTGAAAGGCATGATACCAGAAGTACGAAATCCTGCAATAGTATTGTCTTGAATTTTCTCACCCATGTAGTGAAATGTCGCCTTCAGTGTCTTAGGGAAGTTGCATTTTGGAAGAACACCCCTATTGCCTTTTTTCTAATCAGTCAAAGCTTTTCGCCAAGCTATCTTCATTGGGTGAAAGAATGCCATGTCTAAAGGCTGGCAGATGTGTGCTGCATTTGGTGGCAGCAACACAAACTTAATATTGTTCTCCTCACATTGGGAGACTACCATCAAGAAAATGCAGCTTGAGAGATTGTCTCCTATCAGAACATTGACCCCCTCAAGCCATCTAAGATATGGCAAAGCTATTGTCTGAAACCAATCTTGAAATGTATTGAGGTCAAACCATCCACCTTGTTTCTGTTGTAGGCTGTACCATTCACTCCACCTTCAGTCCAGGTTGGATACAAATGAGTGGCCTTATCAACTACATAAGGAGGCAGAAGATGTCCCTTTCTTCCTGCAGCTCTCATTACAGATGTACTTGTTTTGGTCATAACAGTAAAAATACCCTTAATGATTTGGCCAATCATGGTGGTCAAATGACAGCAATAAATCATACCCATCAATCAGGTTTAGCTAAAAAAGAAAACTGCATTTATATGGTATCATAAATGATGACCCAGCCACACTATACAAAGAGAATGTAGAAGTTTACCAAGGACATACAGTAGATGGGAAATTTAATTTTAAAAGAAAGCACTTCGATTACACAATGAATTTAGTTTTCCTTTACAATGGGCCAGGGTCAATTACAATGGAAGATGAAAAAAGGTTGGCTTACATCTGGGATCGAAATATTTTTTTCTATGAAAAGTTATTTATTTATGCAAAGAGTAGCACTAATGAAGACTTAAAGATGCACTACAAGCAGTACTGCAAAATTCTTCATTGTGTTGTCAATAAGGCAAAAACTGTATTCATTTAATTTGCACAAAAAATTAATAATTCCACAAACAAAGAAGTTGTAATTTGTAGGTATGAAAAAAATAAACTGGGTAGGGCAAATGATATTCAACTTTCGATGACAGTAGCAGCAAGTCAGATGATTTCAATTCAGATTATTGGCCACTAAATCCAATAATTCTTCCAAAGAGCAGCGCAAAGTAGCTGTGCAGTCAGGGGTGTCTTGCCACGGTTTGCGCAGCTCCCCCCCATCAGAGGTTCGAGTCCTCCTTTGGGCATGGGTGTGTGTGTTGTCCTTAGCGTACGTTCATTTCAATTAGATTAAGTAGTGTGTATACCTAGGGACCAATGACCTCAACAGTTTGGTCCTATAAGAACTTACCACAAATTTCCATAATTTTTTCTTCCAAAGAAGAACTGAAAAATAGGACAAAAAATGAATAATCGAAAGCAGGTCTATCAGGTTTATTTAGACAGTCACTGCATACCCCATCACTATAAATAATTTTTGGCAAATCCACTGTAAACAAGACCACATAAGTTTTAGAAAGTGATTTTCAATGGTATACGTATTAATCTGTTTGAGAAATATCTTTCAATAAGAACTCAGTTCAGGTTCCATAGAAACTTGTCTACAGAGAAAGTAACATATAATCCCACAAACTCAGTTCAGGTAAGAACTAAATAAGGAAAATTACTTTGTTTGAATTTTCTGTACCTTGTCAAATCCTTCATTATGTAGATCAAAGAACTACACTCAGGAAACTACGAGGTATTCGAAAAGTCCTCTCCGCAGCGCTTTATGATTGTTAGCCACATGTGCCATATGACTGTTCATTTGCCTGGGTTACTTCCCTTCAAGTGCACTCTCCAGCATTCCACTGCTTTGTTTATCTCAGCCACAGTGTCAGTAGTATTGTTGGCGTGTGTTGTAATGTGTTGACGTGAACGTTTAAGTATAGTTCCTCTGCTCGTTTGTTTCATTTTTGTCACTATTAAAATGCTAACCATTGAAGAACATGTGTTTTTTAGTTCAACAAGTGTTCAAAGCAGGTGGTAAATACACAGTTTCAGTTTGTCAAACATTTAATTCAGTTTTCCTGGAGACAACACTCCACATCATGATACTGTGCAGGATTTGATTAACAAATTTCGAAGTACGAGTTCAGTGACAGATGCACTGAGAAGTGGTCATCCTAACGTTTTGTCCTGAGGGTAAACTACTCGATATTTCCCATAAAATGTCCATGAGTCTGAACAAGTCACTAAGAAAACTCGCCCAGGATATTGATGCTAGTGTCGGAACGGCCCACACAGCTGTAATGAAAAAATTGGAACTTTTCCCATACGAAGTGACAGTCATGCAAGAACTGAAAAATACTGATCATAGCAAGAGGACTGCATTATTGTCAATGGTTCAAAAATTTCGTTCAACAAAATGGAAGGGATATTCTTAATGACATGTTTTTCACTGATGAGTTGTGGTTTCATTTATCTGGGTACATGAACTTGCAAAATTCTCATACGTGGAGTATTGCAAATCCATTGTGTATTCATGAGGAACCACTTCATTCTGTGAAAATAGGAGTTTGGATTGCAATTTCTGGATGTCGGATTGTGGGTCCCATATTTTTCAACGAAACAATAAATGCACAACGATACTGCAGTGATATTCTGTACCCATTCATAGGAGAACTTGTGTTATGTGAAATACTGAACAATTATTTTCAACAAGATGGTGCAACTATGCATACAGCTCACATTTCAAATGTCACTGCTTGCTGATGTTTTTGGTGATCGCATAATTTCACAGGAACTTTGGCCCTCCACGATCGACTGACCTGGCACCACCTGACTTTTTGTTCTGGGGTGCAGTGAAAGCAACTGTCTATAAAAACTGTCCAAAATCCATCAATGAATTGAAAACTGCAATATCCACTTTCACTGCTTCTGTTACAGAAGAAATGTTACAGCTTGTGTTTTGGAAACATGATAAGATGAATTGAATTTTGTGTTCAACAACAGGGGGACACTTTCAATATTTAATGTGAAAATTTGTAAGTAAAAATGAATATTCAATAAATTAATAACTAGTATTTCACTGAGTTTCATTTCAGTATATTCACTACAGCATACAGCAAGTGTGGCTAACAATCATACGGCTCTGCGGAGAGACTTTTTGAACACCCAGTATAATGGTGTGGCATTAAACCCCTCCCTCTTATGGGAATGGAATCATATCTTAACAGTTTTGAAGCAAATAAACAAATGATATCACAGGAATAAGACAGAACCCAGAAAGGGAAGACATTAAATATAGTGTCCCTCAAAGTTTTGGTGCATGGCACACTCCTGTTCTTGATCTACATAAATGATTTACCCAGGATACTGGAGAAATCCTTCCAAAACCATGTTATTTGCTGATAACACAAGTAAGCTGGTAAAGGGCCTAAACACATCTGCACCAGATATAGACAGCACAATAATGGCAAAGGATTACACTCATTCAGAGCAAATAGTTTAGCCCTTAATCTCCTTAATTTTACAAAGAATCCTCTCCCTCTCAGTAGTGGCACCAACGTTGATGAGAGTGACACCAGTTTAAGTGAGCACTGGAATGAATGTGGGTTGGAGAACAACAACCATGTATCAAATTTAGTTGTATTGCAGTCATGGGAATACATCCCATACAACTTGCTTTTTTATAAATACACTATAGGTGGCAGGGGTAAAATACAGGGAGTGAAAGGCTATTTACAATTTGTACAGAAACCAGATGGCAGTTATAAGAGTCGAGGGGCATGAAAGGGAAGCAGTGGTTGGGAAAGGAGTGAGACAGGGTTGTAGCCTCTCCCCGATGTTATTCAATCTGTATATTGAGCAAGCAGTAAAGGAAACAAAAGAAACATTTGGAGTAGGTATTAAAATTCATGGAGAAGAAGTAAAAACTTTGAAGTTTGCCGATGACATTGTAATTCTGTCAGAGACAGCAAAGGTCTTGGAAGAGCAGTTGAACGGAATGAACAGTGTCTTGAAAGGAGGATATAAGATGAACATCAAGAAAAGCAAAACAAGGATAATGGAATGTAGTTAAATTAAATCGGGTGATGCTGAGGGAATTAGATTAGGAAATGAGACACTTAAAGTAGTAAAGGAGTTTTGCTACAGAAGAATGCTGAAGATAAGGTGGGTAGATCACGTAACTAATGAGGAGGTATTGAATAGGATTGGGGAGAAGAGAAGCTTGTGGCAACAACTTGACTAGAAGAAGGGATCGGTTGGTAGAACATGTTTTGAGGCATCAAGGGATCACAAATTTAGCATTGGAGGGCACCGTGGAGGGTAAAAATTGTAGAGGGAGACCAAGAGATGAATACACTAAGCAGATTCAGAAGGATGTAGGTTGCAGTAGGTACTGGGAGATGAAGAAGCTTGCACAGGATAGAGTAGCATGGAGAGCTGCATCAAACCAGTCTCAGGATGTGAAGACCACAACAACAAACATAGGTTCATGTACTGACACTGGTGGATCATTCAGTATTGACTGCCCACTGTGTCATTATCTGCCAAAGGGTGTCGTTCAGACACAGTATGGAAAAGCATGGGAACAGCACACCACTCCCCTGGCCGTTGTGTTTCCCAGACCTAGAAGACACTACTTCTCACCCAAATAGCTCCTCCATTGGTATCACAATGCTGCGTTCACCCCGCACCAATGCTTCTACCAAGGAAAAATTCCTGGCAATACTGGGAACTGAACCCACATCCTTCACACAGCAGTTGGATACACTGACCATTTCTCTGTGGAGGCAGATTTATGAACTTCTACCCCACTTAAAATGCAGTTCACTTGAATCCAAATGTAGTCAGAACTAAACTGACTTTACAAAAGGACAGATGTTCAACAGTAGAATACAATGCTAAATGATACAAATTATAAAATATGCTCACAACACTCAAAAAGCAGCATGACAAATGATACATGAGGTTCTACAGCTGACCTAATGCTGCTACTGCTCCAAAGCACTATAGATTTCTAAGGTTGGCAACAAATGATGAAGCACACTGTTATCCCGAAATGGTCTGATTTCTGCTGACTCAGCACTACATAGTTGAAAGGATATTGTATTACTGTCATTCAGTTTGTTTAGTCAGTGCTATAAGAATGGTAAATTGTAGTGACTGATAGTGACTGCGAATCATTGTTATAATTCTGCTGAGGAATGTAAATCTACAACTTTGCAGTTCACAATTTGTTCAATTTGATTATGCAGATAATATGATATTAATTTTAAGTTGATGGTCATCCATGAGACAGATACCATGAACAAATTGTGCAGCAGGAAGAAAATTTGCTAGCACGGAAATGAATGTAGGTGGCATCAGACAAAGAATGAATTAAACAGTTCCATTGGTACTGACAAAGGCAAGGTGAAACAAACTGAAGCAACAGTTTGTTCAGTACATGTGAAAGAAATGCAATGAAGGCTTCCAATTACTTGAGAAATTATCTGAATGAAGATGCAGGAGATGAAGAGAAATTTCATCAGGTTACCTTCCATTCGGAAAGAGTGGATGCACTCAGTGACTGCATGTGACTTATAAATTACAGAGTGCAGCAATCAGTCATCCTTTTTAGATTTTATTATGCAAATCCAGATTTTGGCGATGCACTATTTTTTCATTCTCAATGCATGTAAGTGACAGTCACAGTGGGGCGTCAGTCACAGTTCAGTCAAAGAACTGTGACTATGCCCAAACAACAGGGACTTACATGCATTGAGAATAAAAAATAACACATTGAGAATGGCTAGCTACTAGCCAAAATCTGGATTTGCATAATAAAATCTAAAAAGGATGACTAATTGCTGTACTCTATAATTTATAGGGGAGGGGGGGGGGGTGGGAGGGGGAGGTCGGCTTATCTGCAGTCTCATGATTGTAGCTGAGAATGAATTTTTACTCCATTCAAAGTATGTTTAACACTGATAATATGCAAAAAATTAAGTGCCAGATCAGGATTTAAATCCACATTCCTGCTTTGGATAAATTCATGAGACATGCTCAGATGGCATATGCCCACAAAAGGCTGTATCTGTACTACACATTTAAGACTTTCTGGACCAATGAGAAATGATGCAATGAAACTAAAAGAGTGCTTTTGCTAATTTCCATACAGCTCATGATGTAGGAAGGTACATCAAAAGTTGTACTATATCAAGAAGGAGAAGATGAGACAAGTTAAAAGAGATAAGGACTGAAATTTTGAACTACCAAGGCTAGACTCACAATAATGAATGTCTCTAGTTTATAAAAATGTGTTACTTAGTCACAAATGGCTGCATATAAGTAGGATAAGTATGGTTCTCAGACCAAAATAAGAGTTGAAGAATTCACCAAATTAGGTAAGGAGTGGTAAAAATACTGGGCTTCCATCTGAGAGAAGCAAGATCAGATCCATATGTAGCTATGATTGTCAAGAAGGTATCTTTGAAAAAGGACACAGCAATTTTCTTCTCACCTTTACCCTAACTGAGCGTCTACTGTTGCTAATATCCACATTCCCAACGGACACAAAACCTAAGCAAAATATGTGCTATGTTGATCATTTGTGAGAAGTTAAAGATGGCTGCTGGAATGGATTTTGAGTATGGATATTTGCATTTTTTGGATAGTGCACTGTTACCTGAGCTGTAATACCAAAACGCAATGCCATACCTTTTAGCTAATTCAGTCCTGAGACTGGTTTGATGCAGCTCTCCATGCTACTCTATCCTGTGCAAGCTTCTTCATCTCCCAGTACTTGTTGCAACCTACATCCCTCTGAATCTGCTTAGTGTATTCATCTCTTGGTCTCCCTCTACAATTTTACCCTCCACGCTGCCCTCCAATGCTAAATTTGTGATCCCTTGATGCCTCAGAATATGTCCTGCCAACCGGTCCCCTTCTTCTTGTCAAGTTGTGCCACAAACTCTGCTTCTCCCCAATTCTATTCAATACCTCCTCATTAGTTATGTGATCTACCCATATAATCTTCAGCATTCTTCTGTAGCACCACATTTCGAAAGCTTCTATTCTCTTCTTGTCCAAACTATTTATCGTCCATGTTTTCACTTCCATACATGGGCTACACTCCATACAAATACTTTCAGAAACGACTTCCTGACACTTAAATCTATACTCGATGTTAACAAATTTCTCTTCTTCAGAAACGCTTTTCTTGCCATTGCCAGTCTACATTTTATATCTCCTCTACTCTGACCATTCTCAGTTATTTTGCTCCCCAAATAGCAAAACTACCTTTACTACTTTAAGTGTCTCATATCCTAATCTAATTCCACAGCATCACCTGACTTAATTCGACTACATTCCATTATCCTCATTTTACTTTTGTTGATGTTCATCTTATATCCTCCTTTCAAGACACTGTCCATTCCGTTCAACTGCTCTTCCAAGTCCTTTGCTGTCTCTGAGAGAATTACAATGCCATCGGCAAACCTCAACGTTTTTATTTCTTCTCCATGGGTTTTAATACCTACTCCGAATTTTTCTTTTGTTTCCTTTACTGCTTACTCAATATACAGATTGAATAACATCAGGGACAGGCTACAACCCTGTCTCACTCCCTTCCCAACCACTGCTTCCCTTCCCTCAACTCTCACAACTGCCATCTGTTTTCTGTACAAATTGTAAATAGCCTTTTGCTCCTCTTTAGAATTTGAAAGAGAGTATTCCAGTCAACATTGTCAAAAGCCTTCTCTAAGTCTACAAATGCTAGAAATGTAGATTTGCCTTTCCTTAATCTATTTTCTAAGATAAGTTGTAGGGTCAGTATTGCCTCACGTGTTCCAACATTTCTGTGGAATCCAAACTGATCTTCGCCAAGGTCGGCTTCTACCAGTTTTTCCATTCATCTGTAAGAAATTCGCATTAGTATTTTGCAGCTGTGACTTATTAAACTGATGGTTCGGTAATTTTCACATCTGTCAACACCTGCTTTATTTGGTATTGGAATTATTATATTCTTCTTGAAGTCTGAGGGTATTTCGTCTGTTTCATACATCTTGCTCACCAGATGGTAGAGTTTTGTCAGGACTGGCTCTCCCAAGGCCATCAGTAGTTCCAATGGAATGTTGTCTACTCCCGGAGCCTTGGTTCGACTCAGGTCTTTCAGTGCTCTGTCAGACTCTTCACGCAGTATCGTATCTCCCATTTCATCTTCATCTACATCCTCTTCAATTTCCATAATATTGTCCTCAAGTACATCGCCCTTGTATAGACCTTCTATATACCCCTTCCACCTTTCTGCTTTCCCTTCTTTGCTTAGAACTGGGTTTCCATCTGAGCTCTTGATATTCATACAAGTGGCTCTCTTTTCTCCAAAGGTCTCTTTAATTTTCCTGTAGGCAGTCTCTGTCTTACCCCTAGTGAGATAAGCCTCTAGCCATCCCTGCTTAGCCATTTTGCACTTCCTGTCGATCTCATTTTTGAGACGTTTGTATTCCTTTCTGCCTGCTTCATTTACTGCATTTTTATATTTTCTCCTTTTATCAATTAAATTCAATATTTCTTCTGTCACCCAAGGATTTTGACTAGCCCTCGTCTTTTTACCTTCTTGATCCTCTGCTGCCTTCACTACTTCATCCCTCAGAGCTACCCATTCTTCTTCTACTGTATTTCCTTCCCCCATTCCTGTCAATTGTTCCCTTACGCTCTCCCCGAAACTCTGTACAACCTCTGGTTTAGTCAGTTTATCCAGGTCCCATCTCCTTATATTCCCACCTTTTCGCAGTTTCTTCAGTTTTAATCTACAGTTCATAACCAATAGATTGTGGTCAGAGTCCACATCTGCCCCTGGAAATGTCTTACAATTTTAAACCTGGTTCCTAAATCTCTGTCTTACCATTATATAATCTATCTGATACCTTCTAGAATCTCCAGGATTCTTCCATATATACAACCTTCTTTTATGATTCTTGAACCAAGTGTTAGCTATGATTAAGTTATGCTCTGTGCAAAATTCTACCAGACGGCTTCCTCTTTTATTTCTCTCCCCCAATCCATATTCACCCACTATGTTTCCTTCTCTCCCTTTTCCTACTCTCGTATTCCAGTCACCCATGACTATTAAATTTTCGTCTCCCTTCACTACCTGAATAATTTCTTTTATTTCATCATACATTTCATCAATTTCTTCATATGCAGAGCTAGTTGGCATATAAACTTGTACTACTGTAGTAGGCATGGGCCTCGTGTCTATCTTGGCCACAATAATGCGTTCACTATGCTGTTGGTAGTAGCTTACCCGCACTCCTATTTTTTTATTCATTATTAAACCTACTCCTGCATTACCTCTATTTGATTTTGTATTTATAACCCTGTATTCACCTGACCAAAAGTCTTGTTCCTCCTGCCACCAGACTTCACTAATTCCCACTATATCTAACTTCAACCTATCCATTCCCCTTTTTAAATTTTCTAACCTACCTGCCCTATTGAAGGATCTGACATTCCATGTTCCGATCCATAGAACGCCAGTTTTCTTTCTCCTGGTAACGACGTCCTCTTGAGTAGTCCCCGCCCGGAGATCTGAATGGGGGACTATTTTACCTCCGGAATATTTTATCCAAGAGGACGCCATCATCATTTAACCATACAGTAAAGCTGCATGCCCTCGGGAAAAATTACGGCTGTAGTTTCCCCTTGCTTTCAGCTGTTTGCAGTACCAGCATAGCAAGGCCGTTTTGGTTAGTGTTACAACGCCAGATCAGTCAATCATCCAGACTGTTGCCCCTGCAACTACTGAAAAGGCTGCTGCCCCTCTCCAGGAACCACACGTTTGTCTGGCCTCTCAATAGATACCCCTCAGTTGTGGTTTCACCTACGGTACGGCCATCTGTATCGCTGAGGCACGCAAGCCTCCCCACCAACGGCAAGGTCCATGGTTTACGGGGGTATAGCTATACATATAGAAATAAAATTCAACCTGGAAAAATAAACACAATTATGAGACAGAATTGCTGGCCAGTACTTAACTTCAGAGGGCGAAATATATTGTTCTGCTGATAAACGCAAATAAAAGGAAACATGTCAAACTATGTAGCTTTTGGAACTAACAAAGACAATTTAAGAGATAATCTGAGCAGCCCTCTTAGATTTTTTGCAGCTGATGCTGTCATTTGCTGTCTAGTAAAGTCACCAGAACATCAAAACCAATTGCAAAATGACTTAGACATGGCATCTGAACAGTGCAAAAAGTAGCAGTTGTCTCTCAATAAGTAAAAATATGAGGTCATTTACATGAGTTCAAAAAGAAATCCATTTAATTTTCATTACACTAAAAACCATACAAATTAAAAGGCCGTCGATTCAACTAAATACCTAGAAATTACAATTATGAACAACTGGAGTTGAGATGAGCACATAGATAATGTTGTGGGGAAGGCAAACCAAAGACTTCATTTTATTGGCAGAACACTAAGAAGATGCAACAGGTATACTAAAGAGACTGTCCACACTATACTTGTTCATCAACTGCTAGAGTATTGCTGTGCTATATGGGATTCTTACCAGATAGAGCTGATGGTGGGCACAGAGAGTGTCACAGGTGATAAGCAAGTTGGGATGACAATTAATAAAAGAAAGGTGTTTTTTTTATTGTGGTGAGATCTTTTGACCATATTTCAGTCATCGACTTTCTCCCCTGAATGTGAAAATATTTTACTGTCACCAATCTACATACGGTGAAATGATCATCATAATAAAATAAGACCAAACAAAGTGGCACTGTGGTTAGCACAATGGACTTGCATTCAGGAGGACAATGGTTCAAATCCACGTCCGGCCATCCTAATTTAGGTTTTCTGTGATTTCCCTAAATCATCTGAGGCAAATGCTGGGATGGCGCCTCTGAAAGGGCATGGCCAACTTCCTTGCCTAATCCAATGGGACTGATGACCTCACTGTTTGGTCCCCTCCTTGAAATCAGCCAACCAATAAAAGAAGAGAAATCAGAACTTGTACAAAGAGATTTATGTGTTCATTTCTACCACACACTTTAGAGAGTGGAACAGTGGAGAAATATTCTGAAGGTGGTTCAAAGAATCCTCTGCCAGGCACTTAACTGTGAATTGCAGATGGAGATGTAGATACCTGAAGAGCCCTTCATCAAGGAAGAGAGAAGGTTAGATCGAGAAGGAAGGGAAAGTTACCCAGACCCCAAGACAATAAGCACTGTACCATCTTAAGTCCAGAGGTGATAAGGACAAAGTGAGAAGTAAAAATATATTTTGGCTAAAAGAGATGACCAATCCAAATAAGAGTTAGGACAGGAAAATGAGCCATTGTATACATGTACAGTGCCTGACAAAATAGTGTAGGGGCCAGAAAGGGAGGAGGAAACAAAATGAAATGTCACAGCCTGAGAGGATATGTGATATTATTTCAGTGATTACAAAACTGAACCAAATTTACAAAGAACTTACCAGTATGAGCTCACATATCAGGATGATGTTGCACCCCCTCTGGCATGGAAGCATCCACTTATTCGGTTGGAAAGGGTGTCATAAAGTTGTCCTCTCCTGCGGTACAACGGTCCACAACTGTTGTAACTGGCACTTGATATTCTGGATACTGGCATTGGGGCAGAAGTGACGTCCAAGCTGGACCCACCAGATCTATGGATATTGATGGCCACAGGAGTAGCTCAAGATCATACAGACAATTCATAGACACATGTGCTACATATGGAAAAGCATTGTCCTGCTGAAAAATGGCGTCACCAAAGTGTCACATGAGAGATGACACATGGGGATGCAGGGCGTTTGCCATCAGAGTTCCATGGCCTGAAGTCACACCTAATGGCTGTCCACACCAAGACACCAGGAGTAACACTAGTGTGCCTCTACAAAACATTATAAGAATGGAAGCTCTCCCCAGGACACCATCATATCCACCATAGATGGTCATCTAGGTTAGGGCAGAACTGTGTTTTATCCCTGAACACAGTGCAGCACCATTCATCAGCAGTCCATGCTGCCTGGTCATGGCACTACTCCAGACACAGCTCTTTTATGTATGGTGTTAATGGCAGCCTATGCTTGGAACAGAAATTCCCCAAGTTCAGCTGCTGCTAGCCTTTAAAAAATAGCACAGGATGACAGAATGTTGCATGAAGCCATAGATGTGAATGTGTTAAGGCATGCTTGGTGCACAATATGGCAATCCTCCCTTATGGTGGTAAGATGTGGTCAAATGTAATTTTAGCAATGAGTATGCCTGTCCTGACATTCCCAAACAGTCCAGCATCAGGCCACTGTCACATCTGAATGCCTCACAAATCTAGATATTGCACATCAACCATCCAACCAAATGGAGATCCACAATGAGTCCCTTTCAAACACTATAAGGTGCTGATAACACTGTCTCACATAAGCATGCTGCATCTCCATGTCCTTAACAGTGACCACTCAAAACGTAAAGCTGTTCATGCTTGGAAACAATGCTAAACACAAACAACACTAATGCACTTTGGTGGCTCTTCTACCTGTCACAGAGTATTGTTGCTCTAGTTACATACCCATTGACGGTGTGTATGTATATGCAGTAACACTGGCATTGAACCATGTTTTCTAGGTTCTTCACTATTTTTGTCAGTCAGTGTATTTAATAAAAGAAATGAACAGTGCAATTAAGAATTAGGACAGAAAAAATGAGCCGCTATGTATTCTATTATAGAAATACAAGTTGTTGTTTAATATTGCTACCAAAAATCTCGAAATGTTCTTTGTTGATTTACTTCAAATGTTTACACAATACTCTAAGAAATTTTTTGATGGGCATAAGCTAAATACACTCCTGGAAATGGAAAAAAGAACACATTGACACCGGTGTGTCAGACCCACCATACTTGCTCCGGACACTGCGAGAGGGCTGTACAAGCAATGATCACACGCACGGCACAGTGGACACACCAGGAACCGCGGTGTTGGCCGTCAAATGGCGCTAGCTGCGCAGCATTTGTGCACCACCGCCGTCAGTGTCAGCCAGTTTGCTGTGGCATACGGAGCTCCATCGCAGTCTTTAACACTGGTAGCTTGCCGCGACAGCGTGGACGTGAACCGTATGTGCAGTTGACGGACTTTGAGCGAGGGCGTATAGTGGGCATGCGGGAGGCCGGGTGGATGTACCGCCGAATTGCTCAACACGTGGGGCGTGAGGTCTCCACAGTACATCGATGTTGTCGCCAGTGGTCGGCGGAAGGTGCACGTGCCCGTCGACCTGGGACTGGACCGCAGCGACGCACGGATGCACGCCAAGACCGTAGGATCCTACGCAGTGCCGTAGGGGACCGCACCGCCACTTCCCAGCAAATTTGGGACACTGTTGCTCCTGGGGTATTGACGAGGACCATTCGCAACCGTCTCCATGAAGCTGGGCTACGGTCCCGCACACCGTTAGGCCGTCTTCTGCTCACGCCCCAACATCGTGCAGCCCGCCTCCAGTGGTGTCGCGACAGGCGTGAATGGAGGGACGAATGGAGACGTGTCGTCTTCAGCGATGAGAGTCGCTTCTGCCTTGGTGCCAATGATGGTCGTATGCATGTTTGGCGCTGTGCAGGTGAGCGCCACAATCAGGACTGCATATGACCGAGGCACACAGGGCCAACACCTGGCATCATGGTGTGGGGAGTGATCTCCTACACTGGCCGTACACCACTGGTGATCGTCGAGGGGACACTGAATAGTGCACGGTACATCCAAACCGTCATCGAACCCATCGTTCTACCATTCCTAGACCGGCAAGGGAACTTGCTGTTCCAACAGGACAATGCACGTCCGCATGTATCCCGTGCCACCCAACATGCTCTAGAAGGTGTAAGTCAACTACCCTGGCCAGCAAGATCTCCGGATCTGTCCCCCATTGAGCATGTTTGGGACTGGATGAAGCGTCGTCTCACGCGGTCTGCACGTCCAGCACGAACGCTGGTCCAACTGAGGCGCCAGGTGGAAATGGCATGGCAAGTCGTTCCACAGGACTACATCCAGCATCTCTATGATTGTCTCCATGGGAGAATAGCAGCCTGCATTGCTGCGAAAGGTGGATATACACTGTACTAGTGCCGACATTGTGCATGCTCTGTTGCCTGTGTCTATGTGCCTGTGGTTCTGTCAGTGTGATCATGTGATGTATCTGACCCCAGGAATGTGTCAATAAAGTTTCCCCTTCCTGGGACAATGAATTCACGGTGTTCTTATTTCAATTTCCAGGAGTGTATTTTTTAATATATATGGTATATGAGTATACATATACTGTATAATGGAGTAACATTACTAACAAAAACCTGAAAAAGTTCTTCGTCAATTCACTTCTGATTTTTGTACAATACTCAAACAAATTTATGGACCAAAACAGGTATGGACAAACACAGGCTATATATAAAAACATATGTGCTATGCAATGGGGAAAAGATGTAAGCAAATACCTTGAGAAGTTCTTGACCAATTTCCTTCAAATTTTGAAAAATAGTCTAATAAATGTTCAGATGAACATCATCTACATATTTTAGTACATGTGGTATATATAGATATATACAGTATATACAATAACACATAAAGAGGAAACACTGTTAGCAAAATTCTCAATCAATGTTTCGTTGACTATAACAAGGTCAGCGAGAGGTGGAAGACGAAGCCAGCAAGATGGGGTAGGGAGGAATGGACAAGAGGGGGAAGGAGGAGATAGACAGAGGAGGGAGGAGGAGGTGGAGAGATATAGGGGGACAAGGCGATGGGCAAAGAGGAGAGGGAGAAGAAGATCAGGACATACATCCAATTCCCATAAGTATTTAGCAATTGTGAAGCATTACTGGGTTGGAGCTTGCTAGTGTGTGTGTGGGGGGGGGGGGGGGGGGGAGGATGCATTTTATCTGGTGTTCTGGAAGATATTAGAAATTTTGTTTTTACAATGTGCAGCTGGAGTCAGCCCAAACACATCATGTCTTTCATGTAATGTCCAGCATCAATGGAAAGAATTGATATGTTTCCCATTACACATAAAATGATTTTTAAAGTGGAATTTTACATCTCCATTCTATAGAGTAGTTCCAGATTAGTGTAGTGCAATATTCTTTCTATCAATATGTATTAGCAGGAAAATTAAAACATGAAGAGTAACCAGCACTTCAGCAGTGACTGGGCAGTGCTGCAGCATGCCAGGAGCACTCATGGGCCAGGGTGGTGTTGTCACTCTTGGAGTACTGTTTGTTATTCTTTGTTTTTCAATATTCCTGTTAACATGTATCAATGAAATGAATGTTGCACTACACTAATTTGGAGTCACTTTATCGAATGGGAATGTAAAATTTTGCTTTAAAAATCACTTCATTTGTAATGGGAAATAGAGCAACGCTTTCCATCGACACTGGATATTACATGAAAGAAGTGATGAACAGTATACGCTGGGGCTAACTCCGCTTCACATCATGAAAACTAAATTGCAAATATCAGCCAAAACACCAAGGAAAAGGTGCCAGATGACTCTTAGCAAATATACTCTTGTGTGAACACATAGAGGGCAATATGTTAACAGAGATTAAGTGCAGCAGAGTGCCGGGATTTAGCAACGAATTAGAGGGCAAGTTTCCATTTTCCAGATTCATTGAAACTAGCATTGTGTGGGAGGATCCAAACAGCACATTTGGTATAGCAAACAACCAGTGGTGGGGCTGGAGTAGTTGGCAGTGAGTGGTTGCACAGGGCAGGTTTTGCAGTGGAGTGATTGCACGGGTGGGAAACTTCGGGGTAGTCTTGCAGCAGCCACAGGTATTTGGATGTTTGTGTGTTTTAATGCATGTATTTTTGCTAGAGAAGGAGCGAGAGCCCAAAAACTAGTATAAATACCATTCTCTAGTGCATTTTTCTATGTACCACAGATCATTCAGCTATAATTTAGTGGTTGCCTCCCTTTATTTTACATGATAATTGTTTGGGAATGTCATAAAGTTTAACTAACTAGGATGGTACAGGAGGGGGGGGGGGGTGGGACTGGAGAGAGTGGGGAGGAGGGTGATGGAAGGTGACAGTTGGTGCTGTTGGTGGCGATTCAGAAAGAGAGCACCTTGTTTCATTGTTTGACTTGTGAAACTCATAGCCCTGGCAGAGTAAAGTATTGAGGCATTCAACACCTGGATGATACTGGATGATAAGCAGAGTGTTTCTGAAAATGAGGAGTGTATTAGTCAGAGGATGAAAAGAGGATTCTGACTGAGAGATTTGTTTGGGAATAAGATATTTCGGGTTGCTGCTGGAGACTACATCTTGGAAAAGTTGTTGATGTACATGTTGAGAAGTTCAGTGGTGAGCAGAACTGTTTAACCTTCACAACAGCTTCTACAAAACTCTTTACACCCCTGAGCCACACAGCTCCTTCTTCTACTGATGACCCAAAATACACAAATGGAACCATTTGCTCATACCATAATACCTGGCTTTAAATCCCTGTCCAGCAGCATCTCAGCCCTTGTTGACCAGCACCTCCAACCCATCACATAAAGCCCACTGTCCCACACTACAGACATAAGTTTCTTCCTGGATCATCTCAAATTCATTCCCACCTCTCTTCCATCTGGAACCCTCCCCGTAATCCATCGATGCTACCTCAGTTTTCTCAAGCATCCCACATATACACAGCCTCTCAGCCTTTAAATACTACCTCTTCCAACTGCCAGCTGAAGCCTAAAACATTGTTATTTGTCACTCTACCCAACTTCATCATTACCCATAACTGCTTCACTTTTGACGGCCACACCAACAAACAAAACATGGGCAGTGTTATGGGAACCATGATGGCAGCACACTATGCCATTTTTCCCTACAATATCAAAGGCACAGCCACTTGGAAAACTTGTTCATCAACCAATGTGTGTTCACTGCACAGTATTTTATACTGGTATAACCACTACCAAATTGACTAAGTGTGTGAAATGACACTGAAGAGCTATCCACCTTGAGGGCAACCAGTACCGAGTTTCTGAATGTGCTCCACAGCCTGTCTGACTGCTACACTCTACACACTATCTGGATTCTTCCACCTATATTAGCCCCCTGGAAATGGGATCTTTCCCTCCAACACATCTTTGCACTCTCCTGGACTTAAACTCCCTTAAGATGTCCTTGCCTCTCATTTTTCATACTTTGTAGTAAATGATTTAAACTTTTTATTTTATTTTCTTACCAAACAATATTCATCTATCTTCTCCCTAATGCGTCTTCACTTCTCTCTAGGCTTCATTTGGCACAATGCTTACCAATGTATTATCTCTGACCATATCTCTCTGTTGCCTCCTCCTTCATCTTTGCCTACCCTAATCCACACCACAGATGGGTCCCTCTCATCTTGAACTCTGAGTAACCTAGTCTTCCCTATTTAATCTTCCCCAACCAATTCCTCTCCCCTCCTAGACGAAGGAATTATTAGTTCTAAATGCTAGGTTGTGTCACAGCACTTTTATATGAGTCTATTGACAGTACTATACATTTCAATTCCTGAAGATAATTTCATAACAACATATAAATAAAATATTTCAACAAAATTAGTAAATAAGCTCTTAATTAAGCATTATTGCTGCATTTTTCTCTTTGCAGTTATCATGAAGTCTGTAATTATTATCTATTGATATTATTTCATTATTTTATAAAAAGCATCTAACTATGACTGAATACAGGTGAAACATGTGGATGAAGAGGCAGACATTTGGTGCCATGGATATGTCTTGAAAGTTATAAATTCACTGGACTCTACTGACACATTAGCTATTGATGGACAGACTGAACTTCTTCTGTACTTGGGTAATGTATATTTTTCATGCTATACTTTCTGTAGAATGTTACAAACATACAGTTATTACTTTTCTGCAGTATTATGTCATTGGATTCATAGTTTTCATTGTTGAAATTGAGTTCTACACCTAATGTAATACCAAGTCCTCAGTACATTGTTTCACTTTTTCTTTTCATGCATGAGCCAATTTTTTTAACCACCACTTAAGACATCTACTAGACAATTTTGCATTTTACTACTTCCCCTTTCTTTCTCCTGCTGCCCATATTTTCCTTTCTCCTTGCAATGGAAATTTAATAATTTGAGTGTTTATCAGCTCTGCACAATTATTATTGTTTTTACAGCTGTTACTCAATACACACTGATTTATGATAAAAAATATTGCTAATACATTTCCTATTTTCACTGACATTTTTAAATTCTCTACAGTGCTCTCATACTTGTAAGGGTCTAAGGTTTATTTTATTGATCTTCACTGTTTCTAAAATGCAAACCTCAGTCCAATCAACATTTTGAAAATGACTTGAGAGTATATCATTACTGTAGTCCTGATCATTCTGTTTTCCTCAATAGCATCTGGGATGTATACAGACATGGTGATATTATGTATAAATTATCACCTTTAAAAGTTCTCATGATTCAAGCAATTATTTTACAGATTTTTGTGAATTTTTTGGTTCTGCACTGTCATATGTTTACTGTAGCTTCCTTGGCCATCTTTGGCATTCTCCTCATCATATTTCTAATTATTCTAATATTTCGCTCACTTGCTTTTTCTTCTTCTTATGTCTCAAAGGAAAAACATTGGTTTTTGAACTTCCATATCTTGCCACTTACTTTTAGGTTCCAGTCACTACTGTTGGTTATTCCAGATCTAACTGAATTTTTAGCCACTATTTGTGTACATTATACAACTGTACTAACACAGATAATATATGCACTACAATTAAACTAAGAGATTACTTTTATCACATGAATAGTGTTGAGTAGAGTTAGACATTACAGTCCATTACTTTATTGCTAATCTGCAGTATGTCAAGCAATCTCTCAGTAACTTACACACTTCCATCTTTTGCCTTGTTTAGTGAGTAGAACCTATTTTAGAATGTCATATCTCCCATTTCAAAAAGTCCTTAGCATTCAATGACTGCTTATCTATGATCTGTAACACAGCTACTCTGTAAATTACCTTCCCTAAGCTTCATCTTGAGTCGTATTTCTGGTGCTGTCCCCAACTTTTTGAAACAATGATTTATGACTACTAGCTTATTTCACATAGTATCCTTTTGATTGCTTTTTTACCACTGCAGTTAATGTTAATTGAAATACAGTTTTAATTAAAGGATGTACAAAACTTTAAAAAATATTATGAAAAGTGAAGTGTTATTCAAAGCAATAAAAGTAATTGCTAGACTGAATCAATACTTGTGATGTGTCAGTGCTTCTTTTTCATTGTTCTATATATTACAAAAAGTGAGAGTATTCAAACACTTGTAAGAAATTCAGTGTTACTGATGCATATATTTAAAAAAAATGACTACTCTGAGATTATCTTATTCCACACAGAAGAACAAGGCTTTGTGTGCCCAGTACCTGTGAAAAATCTAAAAGGAGAGTTTTACTCAAAGGAAACAATTTCAGACAAAGGTATGGTATGTTTTTATACACTTTATATCACAATTAATCTTTAAAATAAAAACTATGTGACAGAAAATTGTTCCTTCCACTAGTCAACACCACACAGAACGTGCAGATGAAGCTCAGCATATGAGTTAAAGTTTTAATAGAGCCATCATTTTCCAAAGAGACTGTTTGTGTCTTCTGCAGGCTGTAGTACATTTGTGATAGGAAATGTATAAAATGGGTGGAGGTTTGCATTGCTTTGGATGCTAATAAAAATTACTAACAGAGATAGAGAGCACTGATTTCATAAGAACCCAATATTTGTAATTAGTATATGATTTACATATTGAGATAAACAAGTAATTTCTAAACAAATACACATGCCATTCTTTTAGAAAAAAACGTTGAGAAGTTAGCCAGAGTTGGAACAATGTCCCAGTTTTCTGAGATTGATTGTCTCTTGGACTGTAAGTAACTCTCTGCCAAGAAAGGTGTGTATATCCTCGTATCAAGCCCTGTCAGAGCTAATCAGGAAAAATTATCCTGTTGGCATTTTCTGTTTCGAAACTCTTTAATAACATGAATCATACAATTTAATTTCAGAAAATAAAATATTATTGTAACCCCTCGCATGGATGTGGTCTTGCATGTACCATAATACCAGAAGGTTATACAACTAATGGAACCCCAAGAAAAACCTGACTTCAGAATAGAAGAATGGGAAGTCCGGGATGAAATAACAATAATATTATGAACAGGGCAAATTGCTACTCACTGCCTAAAGGAGGTGCTCAGTCTGCAGACAGGCACAATCAAAAGGCTACTAGAAGTTTAAATTTTTGGCCAAATGCCCATCTTCACAAATAGTAGACACACACACACACACACACACACACACACACACACACACACACACACACACACACACACGGTCACACAGTGACACAGTGGCACCAGCACAACTCACTCAGGCCACAACAGCTGGGGACATTGGCCATGTGTTTCAGTTATGTTTGTGTCACTGTGTGTGTGCTTTCTATTTCCAAATAAAACCAAAAGATTAGAATTTAGTAGTTTTTTATTGTGCCCATCTGCAGCTCAATGCCTCCTGTATGTGGTGAGTAGCAATCTGTCCTATCCATAATACTGTTGTTAATATCCAAATAGGCTAATATAAAGTCTGGAGATTCACAAGATTCTGCGTTGGAGGGAATGCTCCAGTTCCTGTCTTTTGTAAATGACCATCCAAAGACATAAAAGAATTAGCTAAAAACTTTTGTTTTTGCAAACAGTTTAAGTGTTAGTCTCACAAAAACTGGTGTTAAACAATTTCAGACAAACAAACACGACCTGCCAGAAAAAAAAGATGATGATGATGATGATAATAATAATAACAGCAAAGTAGCAGGTTTGCTGAGTCACAGATAGGCACAACAGAAAGACTTAGGCTTTCAGCCATTCAGGCCTTCGTCTACAATAGATGACAGACAAACACACACTCATGCAAAAGCAAATCCCACACACAACTGCATTCTCAGGCAAGTGTGTGTGTGTGTGTGTATGTGTGTGTGTGTGTGTGTGTGTGTGTTGTCTATTGTAGACAGAGGCCTTAATGGCCGAAAGCATTAATTTGATTTGATTTGATTTTTTATTGGTCCAGTTTTATCATACGTCACAAATTGTACAATTGATATTGGACAGGTTAAAGACAAGTTACAATAATACATAGTATTAGCAAATTAGTAGGCAAATTAAAAATAGGCACCTATTACAATTAATTGTGTTATGTATTCAGAAATTCTCTGACAGAATAGAAACGGTGCTTTATTAGAAATGCCTTTAGTTTAGCTTTTAATATTGGATGAGTAGCATTTTTTTTTCCTCTGGTATCTTATTGTGTAGTATTACACCAATGTTAATTATGATCCTCTGATAGGTGGATGTTCTGTGATATTTTTCATGTATGTTTGATTTCCCTCTGATACTATAGTTGTGTACATTTTTGTTCTGTAGCAGTTTGCCTGTTTTCAGGAGGTAGTCCCTAGTAAACAAGATAGTTTCATAAATGAATAAACTTGGAACATTTAGAATACCAAGCTCAGTAAAATGGGATTTACAGGACTCCATCTTTTTAAGGCCACATATTATTCTTAGAGCTTTTTTTCTTTGCATTCTAAAAGCCTTCAACCTGTGAGTTGAGTATCCCCAGAAAACGATCCCATATCAGACTAGTGAGAGGAACTGTGCATAGTATGGCTGAAGTATGGGACACTCAGATGTTTAGGATGGGTGGTAGGGACAGAGCATCGAGTGACACTATACTGAGTGCACTATCTGAAAATTACCTCGAGCAATTAAACAGAGAACTGACTCGTGGAGATAACATCTTGGACCTACTGATAACAAACAGACCCGAACTTTTTGATTCTGTAAGTGCAGAACAGGGAATTGGTGATCATAAGGCCGTTGCAGCATCCCTGAATATGTCTACATCTACATCTACATCTATACTCCGCGAGCCACCTTACGGTGTGTGGCGGAGGGTACTTATTGTACCACTATCTGATCCCCCCTTCCCTGTTCCATTCACGAATTGTGCGTGGGAAGAACGACTGCTTGTAAGTCTCCGTATTTGCTCTAATTTCTCGGATCTTTTCGTTGTGATCATTACGCGAGATATATGTGGGCGGTAGTAATATGTTGCCCATCTCTTCCCGGAATGTGCTCTCTCGTAATTTCGATAATAAACCTCTCCGTATTGCGTAACGCCTTTCTTGAAGTGTCCGCCACTGGAGCTTGTTCAGCATCTCCATAACGCTCTCGCGGTGACTAAATGTCCCCATGACGAATCGCGCTGCTTTTCGCTCAATCATGTCTATCTCTTCTATTAATCCAACCTGGTAAGGGTCCCATACTGATGAGCAATACTCAAGAATCGGACGAACAAGCGTTTTGTAAGCTACTTCTTTCGTCGATGAGTCACATTTTCTTAGAATTCTTCCTATGAATCTCAACCTGGCGACTGCTTTTCCCACTATTTGTTTTATGTGATCATTCCACTTCAGATCGCTCCGGATAGTAACTCCTAAGTATTTTACGGTCGTTACCGCTTCCAATGATTTACCACCTATGGCATAATCGTACTGGAATGGATTTCTGCCCCTATGTATGCGCATTATATTACATTTATCTACGTTTAGGGAAAGCTGCCAGCTGTCGCACCATGCATTAATCCTCTGCAGGTCCTCCTGGAGTACGTACGAGTCTTCTGATGTTGCTACTTTCTTGTAGACAACCGTGTCATCTGCAAATAGCCTCACGGAGCTACCGATGTTGTCAACTAAGTCATTTATGTATATTGTAAACAATAAAGGTCCTATCACGGTTCCTTGCGGTACTCCCGAAATTACCTCTACATCTGCAGATTTTGAACCGTTAAGAATGACATGTTGTGTTCTTTCTTCTAGGAAATCCTGAATCCAATCACAAACCTGGTCCGATATTCCGTAAGCTCGTATTTTTTTCACTAAACGTAAGTGCGGAACCGTATCAAATGCCTTCCTGAAGTCCAGGAATACGGCATCAATCTGCTCGCCAGTGTCTATGGCACTGTGAATTTCTTGGGCAAATAGGGCGAGCTGAGTTTCACATGATCTCTGTTTGCGGAATCCATGTTGGTTATGATGAAGTAGATTTGTATTATCTAAGAACGTCATAATACGAGAACACAAAACATGTTCCATTATTCTACAACAGATTGACGTAAGCGAAATAGGCCTATAATTATTCGCATCTGATTTATGACCCTTCTTGAAAATGGGAACGACCTGCGCTTTCTTCCAGTCGCTAGGTACTTTACGTTCTTCCAGCGATCTACGATAAATTGCTGATAGAAAGGGGGCAAGTTCTTTAGCATAATCACTGTAGAATCTTAAGGGTATCTCGTCTGGTCCGGATGCTTTTCCGCTACTAAGTGATAGCAGTTGTTTTTCAATTCCGATATCGTTTATTTCAATATTTTCCATTTTGGCGTCCGTGCGACGGCTGAAGTCAGGGACCGTGTTACGATTTTCCGCAGTGAAACAGTTTCGGAACACTGAATTCAGTATTTCTGCCTTTCTTCGGTCGTCCTCTGTTTCGGTGCCATCGTGGTCAACGAGTGACTGAATAGGGGATTTAGATCCGCTTACCGATTTTACATATGACCAAAACTTTTTAGGGTTCTTGTTTAGATTGTTTGCCAATGTTTTATGTTCGAATTCGTTGAATGCTTCTCTCATTGCTCTCTTTACGCTCTTTTTCGCTTCGTTCAGCTTTTCCTTATCAGCTATGATTCGACTACTCTTAAACCTATGATGAAGCTTTCTTTGTTTCCGTAGTACCTTTCGTACATGATTGTTATACCACGGTGGATCTTTCCCCTCACTTTGGACCTTAGTCGGTACGAACTTATCTAAGGCGTACTGGACGATGTTTCTGAATTTTTTCCATTTTTGTTCCACATCCTCTTCCTCAGAAATGAACGTTTGATGGTGGTCACTCAGATATTCTGCGATTTGTGCCCTATCACTCTTGTTAAGCAAATATATTTTCCTTCCTTTCTTGGCATTTCTTATTACACTTGTAGTCATTGATGCAACCACTGACTTATGATCACTGATACCCTCTTCTACATTCACAAAGTCGAAAAGTTCCGGTCTATTTGTTGCTATGAGGTCTAAAACGTTAGCTTCACGAGTTGGTTCTCTAACTATCTGCTCGAAGTAATTCTCGGACAAGGCAGTCAGGATAATGTCACAAGAGTCTCTGTCCCTGGCTCCAGTTCTGATTGTGTGACTATCCCATTCTATACCTGGTAGATTGAAGTCTCCCCCTATTACAATAGTATGATCACGAAACTTCTTCACAACGTTCTGCAGGTTCTCTCTGAGGCGCTCAACTACTACGGTTGCTGATGCAGGTGATCTATAGAAGCATCCGACTATCATATCTGACCCACCTTTCATACTTAACTTAACCCAGATTATTTCACATTCGCATTCGCTAATAACTTCACTGGATATTATTGAATTCTTTACTGCTATAAATACTCCTCCACCATTGGCGTTTATCCTATCCTTGCGGTATATATTCCATTCTGTGTCTAGGATTTCGTTACTGTTCACTTCCGGTTTTAACCAACTTTCCGTTCCTAATACTATATGCGCACTATTTCCTTCAATAAGAGATACTAATTCAGGAACCTTGCCCTGGATACTCCTGCAGTTTACCAATATTACGTTAACTTTTCCTGTTTTTGGTCTCTGAGGACGGACGTTCTTTATCAACGATGATAATGTCCTCTCTGGTAAGCCGTCAGGTATTTTATCATTTCGCCCAAGGGGGGCTCCCTCTAACCTAAAAAACCCCCGTGTGCACGCCACACGTACTCTGCTACCCTAGTAGCTGCTTCCGGTGTGTAGTGCACGTCTGACCTGTCTAGGGGGGCCCTACAGTTCTCCACCCAATAACGGAGGTTGATGAATTTGCAACCATTATAGTCGCAGAGTCGTCTGAGCCTCTGGTTTAGACCCTCCACACGGTTCCAAACCAGAGGACCGCGATCGACTCTGGGCACTATGCTGCAGATATTAAGCTCAGCTTGCACCGGCAAGCACACCGAGTGCACACTGGCATTCTTCCCCGACCTACCCACTATTTTCCTGAGGGGCTCCATAACCCGCCTAATGTTGGAGCTCCCTATAACTAATAGGCCCACTCTCTGTGACTGTCGGGACCTTGCCGGAGAATCGGCCACTGGCCCAACAGGCGAGGCATCCTGTGGTGGCTCGGAAACGATGTCATCACCACTAGGAAGCACCCCGTACCTGTTGGAAAGGGGTAAGGCAGCTGCCACGCGGCCAGGTCCCACCTTCGCCTTTCGGCCAGGCACGCGCGAGCCCACCACTGTCCGCCATATGGAAGTTAATAGGAATATAAAAAAAGGGAGGAAGGTTTATCTGTTTAGCAAGAGTAATAGAAGGCAGATTTCAGACTACCTAACAGATCAAAATGAAAATTTCTGTTCCAACACTGACAATGTTGAGTGTTTATGGAAAAAGTTCAAGGCAATTGTAAAATGCATTTTAGACAGGTACGTGCCGAGTAAAACTGTGAGGGATGGGAAAAACCCACCGTGGTTCAACAACAGAGTTAGGAAACTACTGTGAAAGCAAAGAGACTTTCACTCCAAGTTTAGATGCAGCCAAAACCTCTCAGACAAACAGAAGCTAAATGATGTCAAAGTTAGCGTAAGAAGGGCTACGCATGAAGCGTTCAGTGAATTCGAAAGTACAATTCTATGTACCAACTTCACAGAAAATCCTAGAAAGTTCTGGTGTTACATTAAATCAGTAAGTGGATCGAAACAGCTTATCCAGACACTTTGGGATGATGATGGCATTGAAACAGAGGATGACACGCATAAAGCTGAAATACTAAACACCTTTTTCCAAAGCTGTTTCACAGAGGAAGACCGCACTGCAGTTCCTTCTCTAAATCCTCGCACAAACGAAAAAATGGCTGACATCGAAATAAGTGTCCAAGGAACAGAAAAGCAACTGGAATCACTCAACAGAGGAAAGTCCACTGGACCTGATGGGATACCAATTCGATTCTACACAGAGTACGCAAAAGAACTTGCCCCCCCTTCTAACAGCCGTGTACCGCAAGTCTCTAGAGGAACGGAAGGTTCCAAATGATTGGAAAAGAGCACAGGTAGTTCCAGTCTTCAAGAAGGGTCGTTGAGCAGATGCGCAAAACTATAGACCTATATCTCTGACGTCAATCTGTTGTAGAATTTTAGAACACGTTTTTTGCTCGAGTATCATGTCGTTTTTGGAAACCCAGAATCTACTCTGTAGGAATCAACATGGATTCTGGAAACAGCGATCGTGTGAGACCCAACTCGCTTTATTTGTTCATGAGACCCAGAAAATATTAGATACAGGCTCCCAGGTAGATACCATTTTCCTTGACTTCGGAAGGCGTTCAATACAGTTCCGCACTGTCGCCTGAGAAACAAAGTAAGAACCTACGGAATATCAGACCAGCTGTGTGGCTGGATTGAAGAGTTTTTAGCAAACAGAACACAGCAATTTGTTATCAATGGAGAGACGTCTACAGACGTTAAAGTACCTCTGGTGTGCCACAGGGGAGTGTTATGGGACCATTGCTTTTCACAATATATATATAAATGACCTAGTAGATAGTGCCGGAAGTTCCATGCGGCTTTTCGCGGATGATGCTGTAGTATACAGAGAAGTTGCAGCATTAGAAAATCGTAGTGAAATGCAGGAAGATCTGCAGCGGATAGGCACTTGGTGCAGGGAGTGGCAACTGACCCTTAACATAGACAAATGTAATGCATTGCGAATACATAGAAAGAAGGATCCTTTAGTGTATGATTATATGATAGCAGAACAAACACTGGTAGCAGTTACTTCTGTAAAATATCTGGGAGTATGCGTGCGGAATGATTTGAAGTGGAATGATCATATAAAATTAATTGTTGGTAAGGCGAGTACCAGGTTGAGATTCATTGGGACAGTCCTTAGAAAATGTAGTCCATCAACAAAGGAGGTGGCTTACAAAACACTCGTTCGACCAATACTTGAGTATTGCTCATCAGGGTGGGATCTGTACCAGATCGGGTTGACGGAGGAGATAGAGAATATCCAAAGAAGAGCGGCGCGTTTCGTCACAGGGTTATTTGGTAACTGTGATAGCGTTACGGAGATGTTTAGCAAACTCAAGTGGCAGACTCTGCAAGAGAGGTGCTCTGCATCGTGGTGTAGCTTGCTCGCCAGGTTTCAAGAGGGTGCGTTTCTGGATGAGGTATCAAATATATTGCTTCCCCCTACTTATACCTCCCGAGGAGATCACGAATGTAAAATTGGAGAGATTAGAGCATGCACAGAGGTTTTCAGACAGTCGTTCTTCCTGCGAACCATACACGACTGGAACAGAAAAGGGAGGTAATGACAGTGGTACGTGAAGTGCCCTCCACCACACACTGTTGGGTGGCTTGCAGAGTATAAATGTGGGTAGATAGATGTACTGTTGTTTTGCTTGTTGTAGCCTTTAAAATTCTTAGACCATAGCACACAGATGATAGTTTTCTAGACATGTTATTTATATGTGTGTCTCACTTTAAGTCTTGCTGAACCTATAGACCCAAATACTTTGTGACACTTACATTTTCTAGGGGATCATTTTTTTAATTGTGCTTGAATAGACATTTGATTACTTGGAGGAATTAAATAAAAATTGACACACACAGTTTTTTTTCAGTTGTGAGTCTTTTTGTTGTGTCTATCTGCAATTCAGCATCTCCATTATATTGTGAGTAGCATATTTCCTTTTCATAATATTGTTACATTCCATCATAGATTTTCCATTATTTAATAATAATAATAATAATAATAATAATAATAATAATAATAACATGAATATAATAGAGGGAAACATTCCATGTGGGAAAAATATATCTAAAAACAAAGATGATGAGACTTACCAAACAAAAGTGCTGGCAGGTCGATAGACACACAAACAAATACAAACATACACACAAAATTCAAGCTTCTGCAACAAACGGTTGCTTCATCAGGAAAGAGGGAAGGAGACGGAAAGACAAAAGGATGTGGGTTTTAAGGGAGAGGGTAAGGAGTCATTGGAATGACTCCTTACCCTCTCCCTTAAAACCCACATCCTTTTGTCTTTCCGTCTCCTTCCCTCTTTCCTCTTTCTCATTGGAATGACTCCTTACCCTCTCCCTTAAAACCCACATCCTTTTGTCTTTCCGTCTCCTTCCCTCTTTCCTGATGAAGCAACCGTTTGTTGCGGAAGCTTGAATTTTGTGTGTATGTTTGTATTTGTTTGTGTGTCTATCGACCTGCCAGCACTTTTGTTTGGTAAGTCTCATCATCTTTGTTTTTAGATATATAATAATAATAACAATTACGCTAAATGAAATAGTATCATATGTGCAAAATTTCTTAGAGTCCAACTCAAATTTAAATCAAGATAATACACAGAAAAATTATACATTGGCAATAACGTTAGTTTCTATGCTTTCATATCCATTATTACAGTTAAGTGTTCAAACTCTCACTGAGCACAATACTAACTAATCTCTAGGTCTTAAGACTTAATTATGCTCTTTATGTTCATAGTGATAAAACCCCTCTCCCTTTCTTTTTCTCATTTAGACATATTCTATTTAAATTTTCATTTTACCATCTTGATAAAGGAATATCAACCTTTTTATTTAAAAGACCTACTGACTGAAATAAAAATCATGTAGGTTTTATAATTGTGAAAGAGTGGTCTTCACCCTTAACTTGTATACATTTACACCTCCAAAACAATATTACAAGTAAATAAACTGTTGACCTTGGTAGATCATAATGTCAGGAGAACATCTGAATTAAATGTAAGGCTCTGTGGAAGTGATAATGAATCCAATATAACCAATAAAACTCAAGCTTTTTGCAGTATTCCCCTAAATGACATGGTAAAGCCAGTGTAATTCTTGCCCTAGACTTCTTCATCAGGGCTAGTTGCAGTTTCTTTGCACAATATAGTTTCAGATAAATATTATTACTATTATTATTATTATTATTATTATTATTATTATTATTATTATTATTACTAGCAAATGCTCCCAATAAATGGAAGACATTACCGAGAAGGCTTGTTTACATTCTTCCAACCGCTTTGGTCCCTACTGTTTTTGTTCTGGTTGCTCTGATGTTGAGTTCTTAAGCGATTTTACATAATCTATTATCCTTTTTGTCAACCGCTTTTCTGTTAGTCAGTTGAGATGACCAAATAATTTCACTTACCTTTTCTTAATGTCAGTTTCAATGTTTGAAAACTTTTCTGTTGTTTTGATCGATTGTAGCCTGTAACAATCACGGATATGACTTGTTCCTATAATTTTCCTAATGATCTTTCTTTCTTCATTTTTGATTTCTCTGAGTTTGTGTTTAATGCTAAGCATCAGTGTTTTTGTGACTATGTTGTATTGCCGAATTTTTATCTGTCTTGACATGGATTTTTTGTTGTAGAGTTTTTGGACTTACACTAATGTTTGACTTTCTGGGGGTATTTGGCTGTGAGATTTTTTCGAGGCCTGTCAGTTTGATGAATTCTCCAAGATATGTAAAGTATGAGACCTAATTGGTTTTACCATATTTTGTTTTCAGGCTCATGATTTATTTTATTTTATGCATCTGGTTTCGTAGGACCAAATTGAGGAGCAAATTTCCAAGGTCATGAAATGTGTCAGAGCATGAAATTACAACATGAAAGTAATAACAGATAAAATAAAATGTTTATGAACCCAAAAAAAGACAAGCCATAAGTTTATGTAAACACAATCAACAATATAACACAGGAATCAGCATAATTTTTCAAGGAACTTTTCGACAGAATGGAAGGAGTGACCCATGAGAAAACTCTTCAGTTTTGATTTGAAAGTGTGTGGATTACTGCTAATATTTTTGAATTCTTGTGGTAGCTTATTGAAAATGGATGCAGCAGTATACTGCACATCTGTCTGCACAAGAGTCAAGGTAGTGCAATCCAAATGCAGATTGGATTTCCACCTACTACTAACTGAGTGAAAGCTGCTAAATCTTGGGAATAAGCTGATATTGTTAATATGAAATGACAGTAAAGAATACATACATTGAGAGGCCAATGTCAGAATACCGAGACTAATGAACAGGGTCAACAAGAGGTTTGTGAACTTACGCCAGTTATTGCCCAAGCCACCCATTTGTGAGCCAAAAATATCCTTTGAGAATGGGAAGAGTTACCACAGAATATAATACCCTTTGTCATAAGCATATGAAAATAAGCAAAGTAAACTACTTTTCATGCTGAACTATCACTTACTTCAAATACCGTTACAACAGTACAAATGGCAGCAGTAAGTCTTTGAACAAGATCCTGAATGTGGGGTTTCCATGACTGTTTACTATCTATCTGAACACCTAGAAATCTGAACTATTCAGTTTCACTAATTATATGCCCATTCTATGAAATTAAAATGTCAGGTTTTGTTGGATTTAGCGTTAGTTTATTTTCTACAAGCCATGAACGTATGTCAAGAGATGCACTATTTGAAACAGTGCAAATGTTGATCACAACATCCTTTACTACAGAGCTAGTGTCATTAGCAAACAGAAATATTTTAGAGTCACTGGAGGGCACATCTTTCATATAAATAAGGAACAGGAGTGTCCCCAGCACCAATCCCTGTGGCACACCCCATTTAACAAAGCCCCACTCAGATCCCACAACATAGTCATTCTCCAAACTGTGGGTAACAACCTTTTGTTGTTTGTCGCTAAAGTAAGAGGTGAACCAATTGTGAGCCACTCCCCACATTCCATAATGGTCCAACTTCTGGAGCAATATTCTGTGATCAATACAATCGAACACCTTAGTTAAATCAAAAAAGATGCTTGGCGTTGGAAACATTTCGTTTAATACATCCAATACCTCACAGAGCAAAGAGAATATAGCATTTTCAGTTGTTAAACCACTTCTAAAAATGAACTGTACATTTGATAGCAAATTGTTATTGTTGTGGTCTTCAGTACAGAGACTGGTTTGATGCAGCTGCCCATGCTACTCTATCCTGTGCAAGCTTCTTCACCTCTCAGTACCTACTGCGACCTACAGCCTTCTGAATCTGCATAGTATATTCATCTCTTGGTCTCTCTCTAAGACTTTCATCCTCCACGCTGCCCTCCAATACTAAACTGGTGATCCCTTGATGCCTCAGAACATGCCCTATGAACTGACCCCTTCTTCTAGTCAAGTTGTGCCATAAATTTCTCTTCTCCCCAATTCTATTCAATACCTCCTCATTAGTTATGTGATCCATGCATCTACAGTATTCTTCTGAAGCTCCACATTTCGAAAGCTTCTATTCTCTTCTTGTCCAAACCATTTATCATGCATGTTTCACTTCCATACATGGCTACACTCCATACAAATAATTTCAGAAACGACTTTCTCACACTTAAATATATACTCAGTGTTAACAAATTTCCCTTCTACAGAAAAGGTTTCCTTGCCATTTCCAGTCTACATTTTATATCCTCTCTACTTCAACCATCATCAGTTATTTTGCTCCCCAAATAACAAAACTCATTTACTACTTTAAGTGTCTCATTTCCTAATCTAAATCCCTCAGCGTCACCTGACTTAATTCGCCTACATTCCATTATCCTCATTTTGATTTTGTTGATGTTCACCTTATATCCTCCTTTCAAGACACTGTCCATTCCATTCAACTGCTTTTCCATGCCCTTTTCTGTCTCTGACAGAATTACAATGTCATTTGTGAACCTTGAAGTTTTTATTCCTTCTCCATGGGTTTTAATACCTACTCTGAATTTTTCTTTTGTTTCCTTTACTGCTTGCTCAGTATACAGATTGAATAACATTGGGGATAGGCTACAACCCTGTCTCACTCCCTTCTCAACCACTGCTTCCCTTTCAGGGCCCTTGACTCTTATAACTGCCATCTGGCTTCTGTATGAATTGTAAATAGCCTTTCACTCCCTGTATTTTACCCCTGCCACCTTCAGAATTTGAAAGAGAGTATTCCAGTCAACATTGTCAAAAGCTTTCTCTAAATCTACAAATGCTAGAAACTTAGGTTTGCCTTCCTTAATCTATCTTCTAAGATAAGTTGTATGATCAGTATTGCCTCACGTGTTCCAATATTTCTAAGGAATCCAAACTGATCTTCCCCGAGATTGGCTTCTACCAGTTTTTCCATTTGTCTGTAAAGAATTCATGTTAGTATTTTGCAACCATGAATTATTGAACTGATAGTTCGGTAATTTTCATATCTGTCAACACCTGCTTTCTTTAGGACTGAAATTATTACATTATTCTTGAAGTCTCAGGGTATTTCGCCTGTCTCATACATCTTTCTCACCAGATGGTAGAGTTTTGTCAGGACTGGCTCTCCCAAGGCTGTCAGTAGCTCTAATGGAATGTTGTCTACTCCTGGGCCGTGTTTCAACTAAGGTCTTTCAGTGCTCTGTCAAACTCTTCACGCAGTGTCTTATCTCCCATTTCATCTTCATCTACATCATTATCCATTTCCATAATATTGTCCTCAAGTACATTGCCCTTGTACAGACCCTCTATATACTCCTTCCATCTTTCTGCTTTCCCTTCTTTGCTTAGAACTGGGTTTCCATCTGAGCTCTTGATATTCATGCAAGTGGTTTTTCTTCTCCAAAGGTTTCTTTAATTTTCTTGTACGCTGTATCTATCTTCCCCTAGTGAGATATGCCTCTACATCTTTACATTTGTCCTCTAGCCATCCCTGCATAGCTATTTTGCACTTCCTGTCAATCTCATTTCTGAGATGTTTGTATTCGTTTTTGCCTGCTTCATTTACTGCATTTTTATATTTTCTCTTTTCATCAATTATATTCAATATTTCTTCTGTAAGGATTTCTACTACCCCTCGTCTTTTTACGTATTTGATCCTCTGTTGCCTTCACTATTTCATCACTTTACCCATTCTTCTCCTACTGTATTTCTTTCCCCCATTCCTGTCAATTGTTCCCCTATGCTCTCCCTGAAACTCTCTACAACCTCTGGTTTAGTCAATTTATCCTGGTCACATCTCCTTACATTCCCACCTTTTTGCAGTTTCTTCAGTTTTAATCTACAGTTCATAACCAATAGATTGTGGTTAGAGTCCACATCTGTCCCTGGAAATGTCTCACAGTTTAAAACCTGTTTCCTAAATCTCTGTCTTACCATTATATAATCTATCTGAATCCTTCCAGTATCTCCAGGCCTCTTCCATGTATACAGCCTTATTTCATGGCTCATGAACCAAGTGTTAGCTATGATTATGTTATACTCTGTACAGAATTCTAGCAGGCAGCTTCCTCTTTCATTTCTTATCCCCATTCCATATTCATCTACTACATTTCCTTCTCTTCCTTTTCCTACTATCGAATTCCAGTCACTCATGACAATTAAATTTTTGTCTCCCTTCACTATCTGAATAATTCTTTTATTTCATCATATGTTTCATCAATCTCTTCATCATCTGCAGAGCTAGTTGGCATATAAACTTGCACTACTGCAGTAGGTGTGTGGTTCTTGTCTATCTTGGCCACAATAATGTGTTCACTATGCTGTTTGTAGTAGCTTACCTGCACTCCTATTTTTTTATTCATTATCAAACCTACTCCTGCAATACCCCTATTCGATTTTGTATTTACAACCCTGTATTCACCTGACCAAAAGTCTTGTTCCTCCTGCCACCAAACTTAACTAATTCCCACTGTATCTAACTTTAACCTATCTATTTCCCTTTTTAAATTTTCTAACCTACCTGCCCAATTAAGGGATCTGACATTCCACACTCCAATCCGTAGAACACCAGTTTTCTTTCTCCTGATAACAACGCCCTCCTGACTAGTCCCCACTGGAGATCCAAATGAGGTACTATTTTACCTCCAGCATATTTTACCCAAGAGGATGCCATCTTCATTTAATCATACAGTAAAGCTGCATGCCCTCGGGAAAACTTACAGCTGTAGTTTCCCCTTGCTTTCAACCGTTCACAGTACCAGCACAGTGAGGCCATTTTGGTTAATGTTACAAGGCCAGATCAGTCAACCATTCAGACCCTGCTCCTGCCCCTGCAACTACTGAAAAGGCTGCTGCCCCTCTTCAGGAACCACATGTTTGTCTAGCCTCTCAACAGATACCCCTCGGTTGTGGTTGCACCTACGGTACGGCTATCTGTATCGCTGAGGCACGCAAGCCTCCCCACCAATGGCAAGGTCCAAGGTTCATGGGGGGAGGATAGCAAATTACGTGAAAGAAAATGATCAGTTATCCTTACACACACAGCCTTTTCATTAACTTTAGCAAACACTGATCAGCACTCCGCTGGATGGGATAATATTTAAAATAAGAGAAAGGTAACCACTTACCTTAGCAGAGCAGTACATAAATTCACACACACAGATACCCAAATACATACTCCTGCAGTCACTAATTGTTGATTATCTATTACTGAGAGCAATTGCCTGGGCAGACTGAAGTGGGATGAAAGTAGAGATGGATGCATAAGATAAGGAGGTCATAGTGGGATAATGAGAACAAGTCTTTCAAAATATGACTCAAGGTGGCACAAGAAGATGAAAGGAGCTCTGAGGGTATAGGGAAAAGGGGGAGGGAAGAAGGAAAGGAGAAGAAGGTGGAGATGAAGAAGGAGATTGGGAGAGGTGAGAGAAAGGGAGAGGATTGTCCATGTGAGAGGGAGGGAGAAAGGGTGGTGGAAGATGGCCATACATAATTTTAAGGGGAAGGAGTGGGTCAAGAGAGGAGAGAAGGGGAAAGGTAAGATGAGGCAGTGGGAAACAGGTTAGCAGAGGTTCAGGCCAGGAGGATTGTGAGAATACGTTACATGCTGGAGAGTGGAATCCCACCTGTTTAGCTCAGAGAGATTTTGCTAGAAGGGAATATCCAAATGGCCTGTGTAGTGGAGCAGCTGATGAAGTCATTTTTGTTGTGGTACACATCATGTTCAGCAACTGGATGATCAAGTTTATGGTTTGTCACAGTCTAGCAGTGGTCATTCATGGTAGTACACTGTTGGTTACTTGTAATGCCCACACAGAATCCCGTACAGTAACTGCAGCGTAGCTGATATATAACTTGGCTGACTTCGCACATGGCACTACCTTTCTTGGCCAAGAGGGCTGGACTGTGGTAGGAGCTATGGGGTGGGTGTATGGGACAGGTCTTGAGCCTGGGTCGGCCACAAAGGAATGCTGCATGAGGTGCAGGACTGGAAGGAGGATTGGAGTTGGGATGCACATGGATATATTGTAGGTTGGATGGGCAGCAGAATATTATTTTAGGTGACATGGATAGGATTTTGTGTGGATATCCCTCATCTCAGGGCATGACAAAAGGTAATCAATATCCTGGTGACGGATGTGGTTGAGCTTTTCAAGGCAAGGGTGATAGTGGGTGATCAGAGGAGTGCTAATCAGTGGATGGTTACAGATTTGCTAGTGTCAGAGGAGGATATGGCATAGATGAGGTGTATAGGAATGTCTGTCAATAAAGAATCTGTAAAACTGATCAGTACATTTCAACAACTCCTGCTTTCCACTGTGGATGTAGCATCCACAGGTGGTGAGGTTGCAAGGAAGAAACTTGTTGACATGGAACTGATAACAGCTCTCGAAGTGGTGGTACTATTGATGGTTGGTTCATTTCATGTGAACAGATGTATTTGTGGAGCCATCTGAGAGCTGGAGACTGATGTATAGGGGAGGTGGTTCATTGAGTTGAGAAGGACCAGGTGAAGTGGATCTGGGAGAAGGTGTTGAGGAAAGAGCAAAGGTTGTCCCTTCCTCAAGTTCAGATCTCAAAAATGTCATCGCTGAACAGTAACCAGCAAGTGGTTTTTAGGTGTCGACTAGACATATAATATTAAAAATGACCATTAAGATAACATAGCAAACTTTATTATATGGCAATACATCTTGTGCTTTATACACCTATTGTCATGCAATCCCCAAGGTTCAGTTGTTCTTGAAATGACTGCAAGATCACAATTCAGTTCATTCCACACATACCAAGCACATCCTGCTTAGTACATGTGCCCATGACCATCTTTGACTGGTTATTGCCCAGTTAACAGTGCAGAGATGCACTCAGCCTGCAGATGTACAGCATGCGTGCTGTCATGACAGCAGTCACCACAGTATATCCTCCACATTACAGTTCTGGGGCACCTTCATTTGCTGACCCTGATATTTCAGGTACATGAGCAATTGTAGTATTTCCCAACCAAACTGCTGAAGTGTAGCCTTCGTCCGAATGGCAATGTATGGAGAGGTGTTATCATGCCACAGGGTGATTCTGTGTGACAGTGTTTCTGGGTGTTTTGACTTTATGGCAGAGAGTAGTTTTTGCAAAGTTTTTCCATTGCAGTGAGCACTGATTGTGGTTGCATGCTCTATAAAATCAATGAGCAGGGGCCTTCTGCAGTTGAACAAGCTGCCTATCTTCTTGTTCTGACAATGTCCTGTAATATGGTATCCAATGGTATCTACCTTCATTGATGTCAGTATCTATTGGTACCAAAGTTGTGGAGAAGCTACGAGAATTATTAGATGTGGCAGCCTCTTTTTTATTACTTCGTTGTTAATATTATTGAGATAGTATTCATTAT
This sequence comes from Schistocerca piceifrons, assembly GCF_021461385.2. Classification (NCBI taxonomy): domain Eukaryota; kingdom Metazoa; phylum Arthropoda; class Insecta; order Orthoptera; family Acrididae; genus Schistocerca; species Schistocerca piceifrons. Next base: position 43,905,024 of record NC_060142.1, read on the forward strand.
AATCATTTGAAAAACCTGTGAATTGGATGAAATTATATTCACACTTGAAAGTCTTAGGTGACAAAGACATGCTCAGATGCTGCTTTTTTTGTATTTTGAAGGTGATTAGAAGTTTGATGTATCACTGTGTCTGTAGTTGAAGGTTTTTGAAAAATGTCAAAATGTAAAGTGCTATCCCTCAACATACTCAACAGATCTAGACAGTGTACCCCCTGTACTATATTCTATGGTAAATTGGATGCTTGCTTGCTGTGAATTTAAATGTCTGTCAAATGTCTCACACTCAGTTTCTAGACCCATGTATAACAGCAAAACATCATCTATGCAGTGGTACCAACTTTTAGTTTTCTCACCATGTAACAGATACTGTTGTACATAATCATATTCAAATTTTTGTCATGTAAATGTTTGCTAGGCAATATGCTGAGAGGGAGAGATGGGGGTTGGGGTATCACTAGTCCGTGGTTCTGAATGTAAGCGCGATTCCCAAACTTAAAGTAGGCATACTGGAGCAACAACTGAAGCAATCATAGCATCTTATTAAGTTCCTCCATGGATCATCCACTATACATGTATAAATTGTTAGACACCATTCTAACGATCTGGTTGGTCAGGATGTTAGAGTACATGTTCTTGATATATATGATTGCAATGCTGGTATTCAGTGATACTGATAAGTTAGTCGGGTCTGAAATTAATTGTGCCATTATGAATTGTGAATTGGGACAGATGCTTGTAATACTTATTTAAATAAATGTGATTAATTTTTCTGATTGGTAGTCTACCCAATTTCTGGCATTAACAGTTGGGTGTACTGTAAAATCTTCTTTATGGACTTTTATGATCAAACATAGCCTGGGGGCCTCGGATTTAATTGGAAACAGTGATATTTTTCGAACGTTTTTGAGGATATCTCAATTGGTTTCAAATGCCTTTTTAATTTTCATAGCAAAAGCTGTTCACACAAGTTTCGGTAAGGCCATGGTGACCTTCTTCGACTGCAGGGGCCCTCTGTTCATCGAGTGTGGAACCACAACCAATGTGCATTACAAAAACTGTGGTGTGCCATAAAGGCAAAACACCCAGGAATGCTGTTGGGTACAATCACCCTGCTGCATGGTAATGCCCATCCCCACACTGCCTATCAGACAAGGCTGTGCTTCAGGGATAAGATAAGATACTTTATTGTCACATAACATGTTTTTATACAATCATTCGATTGAGAACATTGGTAACTTGTCAGTCTTTAACCTAAGTTGTTACAGTATTTTATATACTACAGGAAATACATAATACATACATTGCTTATTATAATAAAAATACAACATTATATTTTAAATCTTTTTGTAACTCATCAAATCATTACCACAGACTTCACACACCTATATGAAGTATGGATGTACTGAATGGAATACAAACTGCCATTCAAACTATAATTCTATATATTAACATGAATATACAGTGAACGGGCATACTTTGCATCTAAATGACTTTGAAAGTATACCATTTGTACTTGTATCCTTACTCCCCATTCCCATATATGAATTCTTCTAAACTATAACATTTACTTTTTATTCATTTAAAAATTCTTCTAGACTGAAATAACATTTACTTTTTGGGTATGTGCCAATGGTCTCCAGTGTGGATTTCCCAAGTATTGACCTTATCTTATTTCTGATCTTCAGAGCCATGTAATATGGAGTATTTTCATATAATGTGAGTCTGTGACAAGGTAGCACGTATTTCAATTTATGTCTAATTTCATAGGCATGTGTGAATGTATTTCCTCCAAACAGATGTGAGTTTTTCTGTTCAAAGAGAAGTATTTCATACATGAAGATGGAAGGGATTGTCATGAAGCCCAGGCTTTTGAACAGTGGTTTGCATGAATGTCTACTATTAGTTCCTGCCATTGCTCTGATTTAAAAAAAAAAAAAAAAAATTGAAGAATGTTTGTCTTTTCAGCACCCCAAAAAATTATTCCATATCTTATAACTGTTATGAAATACATGAGGTACACAATTATCTTCACAGTTAAATCCATTACTTTGTGTAGTACCCTCATTGCATAAACTAAACTATTTAATCTCTTCAGTAAACTGTCCATTGCAAGTTTTTATTTAAAGTTATCCCAAGAAATTTTACAGAATCAACTGTGGTCAGTTCTTCACCTGAATATTTTATTTGCGATATGCATTCAGTAGTTTGTTTGGTCCTGAAGTGTATGATTTGAGTTTTTTCAAGATTTAATTTCATAGCATTATTTTTTATCCATTGTTCAAGTTCTTGTAGAGTTTGTTTTGTGGTCCATACTAATTCTTCAGTGTTTTTGCAGCAGACTACAGTAGTTGAGTCATCTGTGTAAATTATTGTATCTGTATTTACTTTGCTAGGCATGTCATTTATGTAATATAAGATCAGAAGTGGTCCTAATATCGAGCGTTAGGACACACCTGCTTGTATTTCTTTTCAGCTAGAGCAACTTTTCTCTCCCTTTTGATGTATCACCACAATTTGGTGACCGTTTTTGAGATAAAATGAAAACCACCTTATAGATTTTCCATGGAAGCCATAGGTACCCAATTTTTGGAGCAGTAGCTTATGGTTTACTGTGTCAAATGCCTTTGAGAGGTCACAAAAAATACCAGATACACTTGTTTGTTGTTGAGGCATTTACTTACTTTAGAGATTAGTTTATTTACAGTTTGTAAAGTGTTTCATCCCTTCCTAAAACCGTATTGTTTATTGAGAATAATATTACCTTCTTTATTGTACTTTTCTAATTGATTACATACTATTCGTTCAACTATTTTAGAGAAAACTGGAAATATAGACACTGGGCAGAAATTTACTAAATCATCTTGTTTTCCCTTTTTATAGATTGGACAAACTTCAGCATATTTCAGTCTGTCTGGAAAGCAACCCTCATCAAATGATTGGTTTATTATTTTACAGAGTTGAGGTGAAATTCTGTCACTTCCTGCCTAATGATATTTAGTTGGGAAACACTGTAACATCCTCCATACAGCCTGGATCATTTACTGTGTGATTTTCAGATCTTGGATGACCTGAAGAGAGACATGTGTGGACATCAGATTCAATGGGATGAGGAAGTGGAAGAGAGGGTGTGGTCGTGGACCAGGCAGTTGCCGATGGCATTCTATGAAATGGGAGTTGATCATCTCATCTTCCAGTGAGATAAAATGTGTTATGGGTTTGGTGATTACTTTTGAATCAAACTATTCCATGGTCCCACTATCGTGGGTATTTAGTTTTCATATGACTGCCCCTTATATATCAAAAACCTTAGCAAAGCCTTTATTGACAAATAAACACTCCTTCCAGCTGATCCAAAAACATACATCCTATGACATATCCTCTTGTAGCAACAGTAAACCTAAACCAGCCACTGATCAGCACTCCTCTGATCACCCAGTATCAACCTGGTCTTGAAAAGCTCAACTGTATCCTTCACCAGAGTTTTCACTGCCTCACAGTGTGCCTCGAGATGAGGGATACCCTATCCAAAATCCTACCCACCTCACCCACTGTAGCATACTGCTGCCCACCCAAACAACCGTATATCCATGTGTATCCTTACTCCAATCCTTCATCCAAACCTGCACCTCTTGGGGCATTTCCTTGGGGTTCACCCAAGTGCAAGACCTAATCCACACACACACCCATCCATCACCTTCTACTGAAATCCAGGCACAGGCATTTCCTACCTAAAAAAAAAGGCAGCACCACATTTGAAAGTAGCCATGTTGTATCAGTTATGCTGCATTTACTGCACAGCGTTCTATGTGGGCATGACAGTAACCATCTGTCTGCTCACATGAAAAGCCACAATCAAACTGAAGCGAATCGCAAACTTGACTATCGAGTTGCCAAACATGCTGCACACCACCAACACAAATGACTTCAGCAGTTCCTTCACTATACAGGCCATTTGAATACTAACTTCCAGCACAAGTTTCTCTGAACTACACAGGTGAGAATTGTCTCTCAAGCATACCCTGCACTCTTGCAAGCTGCCTGGTCTAAATTTCCACTCACCTGTTTCCTGCTGCCACACCTTACCTTTCCCCTTCTCTCTTCTGTTCACATCTCTACTTCCCCATCCAGATTGTGTACTGCCGTCTACTCCCCCATGTGGGCAATCCTCTCTCTTTCTCTCACCCATTCCTGTTTCCCTCTCCATCTCCACCTTTCTCTCCTTGCCTTCCTTTCCTCTCCCTTCTCCCTCTGTCACTTATATGTTTTATCTTTTGTGCTGCTTTTGTCTAACCACTGGATCATCTACCAAAAAAAACTATGTTCCACTGAGCCACTACATCCTCCTTGCCTCATGCATCGTTCTCTACCCTCTCCCCACATTAATCTGCACAGACAACTGTTCTAAAAAATTGATGATAAACGGGGAGTCCTGCTGCAGCTGCAGGATTGCATATTTGGGCGTCTGTGTGTGAATGTGTGAACTTTACTAGAAAAAGAGCTAGAAAAGAGCAAGAACTCAAAAGCTGATGGAAATATTGTTTTCTGTTACATGTTTCTGTGCATCATGCATTGGTCTACTACAGGTGAATGTTTGTTTTTCCTTTATTTTGTGTTATCTATTATGTTTACTACATAATTTGGAGAAGAGGGACCAAGGGAATATGTTAAAATTTTCTTTTCCGCTACTGGAGGTTCTCAGTTTCTTACTGTATGTCAGATTGGAGTTTGTTGAAGCCTTCCACAGTAGAACATATACCCCAAGCCTGAACCCCAGACGCAGGGGCAAGGTCTTCAAGGGAATTGGTTTTCTCGATATCTTGAGTGAATGTTCCTTTTCTTTTGCTTTGAATGTGCACCAAGATTTTGTTGATGTTTCACAGTATCAGACAGCATTGACAGTTTCACCTCTGGAAGGGGGCTCAACAAGCAGAAAATGATGCAAAAAGGGTGTTCAGCAGTGGCTGTCTTTACTGGCAGAATATTTCTATGAAGAGCTCATACAAAAGTTAGTTTCCCACTGTAACAAATATCTGGGCAGTGGTAGCATACTATGCAGGGAAATGGTTTGAGAAATACTCTTTCTTGTAAAAATAAATTTTGTCCTGAAAAAAAGTTTTCATGAGTTTTTTTCCAAAACACTACTTCCTCTCAGACATACCTTATTTTTTGGATGAAAAAATGTACAATGGCATTGTATGGACAATGCGTGCACTAGTTATTGATGTATACAATATGAATAATAATGAAAATAAACAGTGTATATACTTCCACTTGCACAATCCATTCTAAGTCTAGTAGAAATGAGTAACTAGAAATGTAAGAGACAAAGGAGAACAAAATGAGAATGACTAGAACACTTTGGTGACTTTAGATGTGGCATGTGCCTAGTAACCACCTTTAACATTTCTATCTTGTCTTGAATGTAGTATTTCCACCTTGTTCACTATTTTCCTCTTCTTTTATTGTTTTCAGGCCTTTTCGATAGTAATATAAAAGCAAATTTCTTCTCTGAGATTCTGGTTATGTGACCAGCCCAATGTAGCCCCTCTTCATTAATACTTCCACAATATTGTGCTCATTGTAGAGCAATTATAATGGGTTAAAGAGAACACAATAATGTCAAACGTTATCACATACTTTGGTTACTTTGTACTTGAACCTGTTTTTTACTTTCCTAAATAATTGTTTTAATATCTGTATTTCTTCCCAGTTTATTCCATTTTGATTCCACAAAATAATGGTTTCATCAGTTCTTAGATATATGCAGGAAGCTCCAGAGAGAGGAAAGCAGGTATCAGGAAGGGAGATGAAAGAAAAATACATTCATTTCAATTGTTCATCTAACTCCGTCTTTAACTATCAACATTTCATATTTGTTGTAAACTGTACATCTCTAATTCAAATGTATACTGACAATTAGCATATGTCATATTTAATTTTCAGAACATGCTGTGAGATTGTTGAAGTATCAGCCAGGTTCCCTCTTTCACGAGATACCAGTGACAAATCAACTGCTACAACAAGCAGGCAATTACATAGCTCGGCTAGATCTTGCCATGCAGGTATGTGAAAACTACCTGCCCTTTAATTAATCATGTCTCAAGAAAAATTAACAAATTACACAGAGTTATTCACCTCAAATATTTCTGGAACCATTTAAAATATTGTAATTCTGTTTTCACCCAGGTGAATTGTGAGAAAGTCCTCACTAAATGACATATATAGACTCTTCTCATAACTGTATTAATTATAGAGAAATCAACTTTGCTTTTTCAAATGGAACTACATTAATTTTCACTGCTACTACTGTAGTTTGGAAAGAGATTAAGTCAACAACATTTCAGTCTTCAACATCCAATTACTAGTTTCAGAATAATTACAGTTCAGAACTTAGGATTTATCTGTTTCCAACATCAAACCAATTGTTTTCTTGTGTGCAAGTGTGTGATTTCATAGCCACATAAGACAGAAACAGGATGTTGTACCACTGTGATACCAGGGGCACAGAGGAACTATATCTTAGATTCTGTCTATGCTATTCATGTCCACCAATTGTTGGTCAGTTTGGAAAAAATAAATGTCTTATGAAAACCAAGAGAAACTTTGTATACTACTACTTAAAGGGTAATACAGAACTTATGCAAAGAGAACAGATGAATTGTAAAAACTCTACAAGAATGAAGATTCAATGAATCTGGAAAAAATTCTACATCTGCATATGTCCTCTGCAAACCACTGAGAAGTGCTTGGCTGAGTGTATGTTCTGTTTCATTCACATACAGAGTGTGGGAAGAATGCTTGTCTAGGTGCCTTTGTGTGCTCTGCAATTAGTCTGACCTTGTCTTTGTTATCTCTATGGGAGGGCCACATGTACTCAGCACTTTCTACATCCATCACTTCCTACATTCATCACTTAAAGTTGGTTGCAGAAACATTGCAAGCAGGTTTCCCCAGGATAGTTTGCATCCACCTTCAAGTGTCGCAACACTGTCCTATGAATCAACCAATGTGACTATTCATGCTGCCCTTCTTTGTATCTGTTCTACATGCCCTGTCAGTCCTATACCTAAGGGTCCCACATGCTTTAGCAGTATTCTACAATAGTTTACATGAGTGTTTTGTATGCAGCCTCCTTTGTAGACTGCATTTCCCTACTCTTATGCCAACAAACCAGTCAGCCACCTGCTGTACCTATGAATGAGACTATATGAGCATTCCATTTCATATTCCTACAAATTGTTACGATTGGGTATATGTATGAGTCATAGGATACTACATATTTTTGTTTTGTGAAGTGCACTATTTTATTGTTAAAACAAATTTCGGGCTTGCAACCAGTCATTGTTCAGTACCTCACACAATATTTCAACTGGGCACCTGCCAGTCATCTTCAGGTGAGCCGTTGCAGATTGACGAAAATGTCCTCTGTTCTGCAGTATATAGTGCACTGTAACTATTCTGCCCATGCATCGAAAACTTGATAGATGGACCACACTGCCCGCTGGCAGTGCCCTCTCTGGTGGAATAACAGAACTTAGTTGCCCTCTGCATTGCTGTTTGCAATGGCCATCGGCGCATTCTGTCGCCATTCAAGTTTTAAGTTCTTTAACCTTTTTGCTCAAATCAAAGACAACAGAGCAAGGCACAGCAGCTGAGCAACAAACTGGGCAACTTCGTCATGCTTCTGTACTTCATAAATGAACTACTTCATTTGAACACTTCATGGCAAAGAGTGAATTGAATGAAGTATTTCACCGGACTGAATGAGTTCAACCCATCTCTACTCTGGAATAAGTCATCCCGAAATTGTTGGAATTTTGAATGCAAAGAACTTCCATTCGTGCTGTGAGGCATTATATCAACAGATTAATAAACGGGATTGCTCAAGATGTGTGGAATTTTGTCACATGGTTCTAATGGGAAATCAGGATGATATTGGTAGATTTTTTTTATTTAAATAATTCTGTTTGCTGATGAAGTTACCACTGCAAATTATGGGAAGTTGAAGAAACATGCATTTCGAGCCATTTGATTATCTTCTGTGACGAAGTGTCAGCATTGTAAATTGAAATAAATGAATGTGTTATTAAAGGACAGAGTGAGATATTGTGTACACATTTTGTCACTTGTGATAATTTAAATCATTTGGTCGTTCCAATTCATTAGGTGCGTGTTTCCATTCTTAGTGAGTTTGAGATGTTTTGGAAGGTCTGATTTTTAATTTTTGGTTTTCGTTTGTAGGTATGGATTTATCTATTCATATGAACATGAATGATTTAAAGGAGGTTTTAGACATAGATACGTTGCCTACAATTCTTTTCTTGCAATTACGTGGGCTTATGACTGATTATGTTCATTGTGAGTACGCCAAACTAATGCGGCTAATTAGTGTATCATCGCATCATACTCATGATGAGGTGCACCAAAGATTGATTCTGGCATTCAATTTGGAAGAGGAACATGATTTGAGAAATAGAAGATGGCCTTGAGAGATATCACAAAGACGACATACTGTTGGTGTTTGAGGTATCCCATGTAGTTATGTGTTCATGAATGTTGCATGAGTGAGCTTACCTTTCTTGAATGGTATTCTTTTTGTAGGGAAGCTTGTTGGGGATATTAAAGCATAGAGTGTCACTGTCAAAATGTGGTCAACTCTAATGTCCGATTCCACTCGTTGGCTTTCACCAATGATGTGTGACGTTATTTTGTTTGTGCCACAGATTGCGGTCAATGAAACTTAAATGATTTCTCTGGATTTCCTCGTTACACACATATATTAAAAATTTGTTGTACATTGTTTTGTTTTCATATCGTAATTTGTTTTCGGCATCTTTCGTTGATGAAAGTAGTCATGATTTTTAAGATCTTGGTTTCTCATGCAATTACTTTTAATTATAGATGAGTCAGTTGTGTTTACAGTGAAAATTCTCCTTATAGAAAACTACTGTCCATAAATCAACTATTGGATTTTTGAAATCATTGGGTGTTATTGTAGAATTTTGGAAGTGCCGTGTTTGTGGAAATTATATGGTTTTGACAAAGATTCCATCACGAACTTCTGACGAATACATATGGAGGTGCAGAAAAAATAATATATGGAGGTCTATATGCAGGGAGGCCTGATTCAAATGATCGAGGCTGAATTTAGAAGTGATAGTCATGTTAACCTACTATTTTTGCTACCAGTATTCTTGTAAATCTGTCATGTACGAAGCAGGCATTTCTTGTAGCTCTGTAGTTTATTGGTTTTCATTTTGTAGAGAAGTCTTCAGGGAATTTTTAGAGTATAGGGGGGTGGGGGGTGGGGGTTACAGTTCAAGTAGGTGAGTCACATTTTGGAAAGAGAAGGTATGAAAGGGAGGCATTAGGTTGTTGGGCTTTGGGTTTTTGGAGTAGTGATTTCTGGAGAGGATTGTGCTGATGTTGTACTTAGGGTTGTACCAAACCGTACAAAGGAAGTGTTGACATCTTTAATAGAAGAATATGTAGAAGAAGGTTCCATAGTCATGTCGGATGGGTTTGCTTCACAGAAGGGATTGGGTTAAAGGGTTTATCATAATTTGGTCGTGAATCACAATATTCAGTTTAAAGATTACAAGATGGGAGCATGTACCAATACTATCGAGTGGTATTGAGTGGCTGTAAAATCTGTTGTTGGGTGGGGAAAGAGAATGATTTTAGTGTTGCAAGGTCATTTTGATGAATACTGTTGGAGGAAGAGTATTCCTAAACGTTATTGTGTATTTCTTGTACTTATGAAAATATTCAGCAAAATGTACAAGTCTCATTTTGTTAGTTAGGTGTTGGTGGATCTGATATTTTTTTCTTGTTTTACGTTGGGTTTTTTTCTGTTACTGTACTGGGGGTTTGCTACTTTTTTGGTTTCTCTGAGAGGAGGTTTTTCTGTCATAAAATTTTGCTTCTGGTTGAGGGTGGGTGGTAGGGAAGAACTGATTTGGGTGATGCCTCTTTAGTGCTTGGCGGTTTGTGATTCTTATTAATTGTTTGATTAGTTATTCTGAATTTTGCATATTTTGTTATAGTTTGACCTCCTAACATTACTATTTTTGTTATGTCCTTATTTTATTCTTCTTGTCAGCCTAGATAGATCTTTCATTCCTTTGGAAGTTCATATGTGGTAAGTTTCTTTTTATGTAGCCACTGTTATGTTTTCCTTTTCGATGTTTTTACTAGACTTGCCTTAACTTAATATTCATTTCTGATGTGTCAATTTTAGTGAGTGTTATTGCTCCAGTTACAAATGAAATGTGATTCGTTTAAACTTTAGATTATGCTGGGTATACATGAATTATCTAACACGAATTCTTTACAGATGAATGGAAAAACTGGTTGAAACCGACCTCAAGGAAGAACAGTTTGGATTCTGTAGAAATGTTGGAACACGGAAGGCAATACTGACCATATGACTTACCTTAGAAGATAGAGGAAGGAAAGGCAAACCTAAGTTTCTAGCATTTGTAGACTTAGAGAAAGCTTTTGACAATGTTGACTGGAATACTCTTTCAAATTCTGAAGGTGGCAGGGGTCAAATACAGGGAGTGAAAGCCTGTTTACAATTTGTACAGAAACCAGATGGCAGTTATAAGAGTCAAGGGGCATGAAAGGGAAGCAGTGGTGGGGAAGGGAGTGAGACAGGGTTGTAGCCTATCCCCTATGTTATTCAATCTGTATGTTGTGCAAGCAGTAAAGGAAAGAATAGGAAAATTTGGAATAGGAATTAAAATCCATGGAGGAGAAACAAAAACTTTGAAGTGTGCCGATGAGATTGTAATTCTGTCAGACAGCAAAGGACCTGGAAGAGCAGTTAAATGGAATGGACTGTGTCTTGAAAGGAAGATATAAGATAACATCAACAAAAGCAAAATGAGGATAATGGAATGTAGTCGAATTAAATCGGGTGTTGCTGAGGGAATTAGATTAGGAAATGAGACACTTAGTAGTAGATGAGTTTTTCTATTTGGGGAACAAAATAACTGCTGATGGTTGAAGTAGAGAGTATATAAAATGTAGATTAGCAATGGCAAGGAAAGTGTTTCTGAAGAAAAGACATTTGTTAACATCGAGTATAGATTTAAGTGTCAGGAAGTCTTTCCTGAAAATATTGTATGGAGTGTATCTGTGTATGGAAGTGAAACATGGATGATAAAATAGTTAAGACAAGAAGGGAATAGAAGCTTTAGAAATGTGGTGCTACAGAAGAATGCTTAAGATTAGATGGGTATATCACGTAAATAATGAGGCGGTACTGAATAGAATTGGGGAGAAGAGAAATTTGTGGCACAACTTGACTAGAAGAAGGGATCGGTTCGTAGGACGTGTTCTGAGGCATGAAGGGATCACCAGTTTTGTATTGGATGGTAGTGTGGAGGTTAAAAATAATAGAGGGAGACGAAGAGATGAATACACTAAGCAGATTCAGAAGAATGTTGGTTACAGTAGGGATTTGGAGATGATGAAACTTGCACAGGATAGAGCAGCATGGAGAGCTGCATCAACCAGTCTCTGGACTGAAGACCACCACAACAGTCTGCACTGTTGACTTTTGTTGTAATGGTTTTATTTCTGTCATTTGATTTTAAATTTGCCTTACTTTACACTGTATTCATTTTTTCCCTTCTTCCCATTCATAAGTGGAGCAATGCAAGCAATATTTTGTTTTGTACACGTGAATTATTGTTGCACTGTTGACTTTAGTTGTAATGGGTTTATTTCTGTCATTTGACTTTTAGATTTGCCTTACTTTACTCAGTGCTCAGTCTTTCTCATCTTTCCTTTGTTTTTCATTGCCTTCCAAGCCACAAACGCTCCAACATCAAAGCAACACTGTATCAAAGGTCTGGACCATGGCGAACATATGGCTATGAAATCACACTTATTGTTGGGGCAATGTCTGATGCCCTAAATTCCTTTCGCCAATAGTTATTGTTCACTGTCGACATTTCCTCCCCATTTAAAAAATATTCTGGCTAGAACAGCCAGAGATGTGATATGTGCATGAATTTTGTGTGTATGAATGTGTAGGTGTGGTGTGCTTCCTTTCTGAAGAAGGCTTTGGCTGAAAATTTGTTGTCGTGCCTACCTTGTGCTCGGCATGTGATTAGCAATCTATTCGCGTCACAGTATAGTTATTTTGTCATCAAGTTCGTTGTAAATACACCACTACACTTCAACAGGTACAATGTCATACATAATTATGAAACCAGAAGAAAAACTGCATTCATTATGCCAATAGGTTTCCAATGCAACAACCAAAAGTGTTGATCACTTATCCATTCATATAAACTGTCTGGCAAACAGCAAAGTAAAATTTTGAAACTAAATTGAAGAAGTTTCTCTTTGATAACTCCTATTTGGAAATTTGTGGTAAGGTCTTATGGGACCAAACTGCTGAGGTCACCGGTCCCTAAGCTTATGCACAACTTAATCTAATTTAAAATAACTTACGCTAAGGACAACAAACACATAACTATGGCTGAAGGAAGGACTCGAACCTCCGATGGGGGGAGCCATGTGGGTAGTGACAATTGGAGATAGGCAAACTCGTTTGTACTTGGGAGCTATTTCACTGGTGATCACTCTTTTTTGGGAATCGTTCATTTTTACTTGTACACTGTTCATTTGTGCTTGGTATATGGTTCTTATGAAAAATTGAAAACTAGTAGCATAGGTGACTGAAGATGGAAGGTGCCAAGAGGGAGCACTTGCCTCCACCCTGGTGTACAGAGATTTTATTCATGACAGAATTCTCACACATTTGTAATTTTTGTGATTCTGCAAAACCTCTCATTTAGTCAACTGTAGCATTATGTGGCTGATTGCAGTGAAATACCGGCCCCGAGTACAGACTGCTCGCCAGTTATGCACGATTTGTTGACTGCTACAAGCAGAATAGATAAACATGTAATAATTAGGCAGCGAAGAAATAACAAATAAGCTAGTGCAAACAACAGCATCAAAACAATAGATGACGATTGGTGGGTGACAATGGGCAGTCTATTACTCGGGGCCAATTTTTTGTGCGCCACCCTGAATCACAGAAATGATGTTGAAGAAGTTATCATATTCTCTTTTCAAAATGTGACATCAGACACTCGATTATGGTGCGCAGGCTTCATACAATTGTAAGTCGGTCTGCCTTCCATAACAATGAACATGCTCTTTTACCTTGGATCGGAAAAAGATGGAAAATGGCCACTCATGTGTGCCACGTCGACTTCCTTTGCATGTGTAATAACAAAAAAATCTTGCCTTTTTCCAAGTATTTCTTCTGCTGTTTATCAAAATAGTGAAGTAAGCTGATATGCCATTTTGTTACCTGAAAAGATGTATGCTATTACATACCCCGTAATGTTTATGTAATTTACATAACTATAAAATACATTTTAATTGCCAGTCATGGGCGCTGAATAGAATACAAAAAGACCCAGAAGTTCAAAGTTCAAAAAAGGTTTGATACAGATCTAGAATGGGTGTGTGCAGTGAACGAAATGAATAACAACTTGATCTGAACTATGAGCAGTTGGCTTGGAACTGCGACGAGTGGCCATGCAAAGAAGAAAGAGTCCAGCTGAACAAGACCGATACAGACAGGAACAGGTCTGAGGCTGGAACAAGACCTGCCAATGCGCTGTTGCAGGAATAAGACTGACCGTTTCCTGTTCCCAGAAACTGTAAGTAGAAAGCCATGACTGAGACCGAAACAGTCTGAAACGGGACCGAGGCTGGCACAAGACTGGCCAAAGTGCTGTTGTGGGAATGAGATGGATCGTTTCCCATTCCTGGGAACTACAAGTAGAAAGCCGTGACTGAAGTGAACTATGAAAGACCGTTCCTTAAAATCCGTTTCTCGCTCGATCCATTCATCTTGATGAACCGTTCCTTTGGACCCGTTAGTTCACGAATGACCCATCTCTAGTGACAATACGCCCTAGATCGCATGGCTATCCAGCATGGCAACTCATTTCCACAGAAGATTATCTATTGCTGTAATGTATAAATGGTGATGGGTAGGAATTACTAACATCTGTTGGACTTCAATTAAAGAACATAAAAACTAATAAATGATCAGCATGCAGGCATATTTTCAAAAAAAATTATGTCAATATATAGTGACTTTTTCCATACCATTACAATTTATTGTGCAAATGATACATAGAACATGAACGTAACTAATTATTGGCATATCACAAAGTAAAAAGTAAATACTCCAGTGTCAGTGACAACATACAAGATTTCACTGTAAAGAAGTGTGAGGAATATATTGTAGAACCACCAACTCATATAACTGAGCAGCCTTTAGTAATTGAGTTTTCAGAGACCTCCAAAAGTTGCTGAAGTTACCCCACACAATAAAAAAGGACCTGAAAATGATGTAGATAGTTACAGGCCAGTGGCTTAGCTCAGAAAATTTCAAAAAATATTTGATGTTGTTGTTGTTGTGGTCTTCAGTCCTGAGACTGGTTTGATGCAGCTCTCCATGCTACTCTATCCTGTGCAAGCTTCTTCATCTCCCAGTACCTACTGCAACCTACATCCTTCTGAATCTGCTTAGTGTATTCATCTCTTGGTCTCCCTCTACGATTTTTACCCTCCACGCTGCCCTCCAATACTAAATTGGTGATCCCTTGATGCCTCAGAACATGTCCTACCAACCGATCCCTTCTTCTGGTCAAGTTGTGCCACAAACTTCTCCCCAATCCTATTCAATACTTCCTCATTAGTTATGTGATCTACCCATCTAATCTTCAGCATTCTTCTGTAGCACCACATTTCGAAAGCTTCTATTCTCTTCTTGTCCAAACTATTTATCGTCCATGTTTCACTTCCATACATGGCTACACTCCATACAAATACTTTCAGAAACGACTTCCTGACACTTAAATCCATACTCGATGTTAACAAATTTCTCTTCTTCAGAAACGATTTCCTTGCCATTGCCAGTCTACATTTTATATCCTCTCTACTTTGACCATCATCAGTTATTTTACTCCCTAAATAGCAAAACTCCTTTACTACTTTAGGTGTCTCATTTCCTAACCTAATTCCCTCAGCATCACCTGATTTAATTTGACTACATTCCATTATCCTCATTTTGCTTTTTTTGATGCATATTATGCATGCAATGCATATGCATTGAAGCATAAAGGCTGCTTAGTTATATGAGTTGGTGGTTCTACAATATATTCCTCACACTTCTTTACAGTGAAATTTTGTATGTTGTCACTGACACAAGATATAAGATATCTTTCTTCTAGTATACATCATCTGTTAATATGTATCTACTAAACAAAAACAGCTCATTAAATTAAATGAATATATTCATAACTATGAAACAAGACAGCAGTCTGACCTATATAGGATTCAGTCCAGAGCAACTGGTTACCAGAGAAGTGTCGTACATGTTGGAATAATAATTTACCAGATGAAATTAAAAGAACAGAAATGCCAACAACATATATTTTTTTAAATCTTTTGGAACAAAACTTTTACACAGCAAATGGTTTTTTTAAAGGTGGTAATAAATATTGTCTAGTTTCTAAATAAAACATCATTTATTCCTGATTATTATGTACAGTGCATGTTTCCCTAAAATATGTTATGTACTTGTCTGTATTTATTCCTATTTTGCTCCCACCATGTTCCATTGCATTCCATAGTATTATGAAAAGAAGTTACAATCCATATAACAAGTGAAAGTACAATGTGATGCCTGTTATCTTCTCATGATATCGCACATTTTCAGGTACAGATTACAATTGTAACAAATAAATTGTAAAAATTGATTGTTAGAAAGTGTACTTGATTTGTCTAGTATCATATGTACAAACTGTACAATATTGTAATCTCTTGGACCAATAAAATACAATACAATACATTCCAACATGTTGGGAGCCCAGCTAACTACTTGCTTGTGATGAGGAAAATGTGCTTCTATCTCTTTCCTAGTTGCAGGATAGGAGGTAAAGGCGTTATCAGATATCCTGCACTTTCACTTGATTTGGCATGTCAGATTTTCTTTGCTGGCTAAATTCAAAGAAGCCTTTGCAGAAGTTTATAATGGCCCAACAAGATTTAAAAAATGATATCAAAGAAATCTCTTTAGTCTGTCCAGCAGCCCTTGTACCAGCAACTGCAAACATGTATTGCAGTGGATGGTGGGCATTTCAGACATTTGATAACATAATGGAATGTTTAAGGATGTATTTATGACCACACTCTTTTGTGATTTTCTTTTTGTTGCTGTTACTGATATAATTTTGCAATGTGTTTATTTTGACACCAAACTCATGACTTGAAGTTATTATTAAACAATCTTCATACCTCAGTTACAAACCATTCAAATTTTTATGTGTGATTGAAGGCCCTGGCAGGAACAAGAGTGGAATGGTTGCCATAGCTAACTAGTGAATAATCAGATGCCATGTCATTTGCCTTGCAGTTGCTATGTTAGTCCAACCACATGTAGACAAATATGATTCAGTGGTGATTTTTGTTAGTGGGGTCCAGATAATAAGTCAATAAACTTTAGAATGAAATTGTTACACATGGTTTATTATATAATCTACACTTATGCCATAGTACTTAAAAATACAAGAAAAATAAGAAATATGGTAATTACACAGTTATAAATAGGCCTAATCCACAAAATTCTGTAATCAGTAATAAAGTGTGTGTAGAAGAGAACTCAACATTATTTGTGTGTGTGTGTGTGTGTGTGTGTGTGTGTGTGTGTGTGTGTGTGTGTGTTCACGCGTGTGTGCATGTGTGTGCGTGCATGCGTGTGCGCGTGCGTGTAATCTTTCATACTTAATAAATTGAAGGGTATTTGTAGCAAATAATCTCCTTCATTAATTTCAGAATCAGTGTAAGAATACTCGAGTTTCAAACACAATATACAGAATATACTAAAACTCCAACCAAATAGACATCAGAACACAATATACAGAATATACTAAAACTCCAACCAAATAGACATCAGAAGGCCCAGCAGTACTGACCCAACTTCTGGTCAACCCCTGCCAATAGGCATCACTGGATGCAGATATGGAGGGGCATGTGCTCAGCACACTGCTCTTGTGGCCATTGTGGGTTTTCATGATCGGAGCTACTACTTCTCGATCAAGTAGCTCCTCAATTAGCCTCACAAGGGCCAAGTGCAGCCCACTTGCCAACAGCACTCGGCAGACCAGATGATTACCCATCCAAGTGCTAGTCAGGCTTTGGTGATATGATGGGAACCAGTATTACCACAGCAGCAAGGCCATTGGCAGCTCCAGAATATGAAAAATAAAAATTTGGGCTTAAGGTAGGTCCATACCGAGTCCTTGGCGAAATAGGTCCTTGCCAAAGGTGCAGGTACAGAGCGGGTGCAAAGTCTAACCACTTAAAAAAATGACCACTACCATACATGCTTCACTTGGGTTGTGTGTCAACATTTTTGTTTGTTTGTTTGTTTTTTTTTTTTTATACTCTGCAAGCCACCCAACAGTGTGTGGCGGAGGGCACTTTACGTGCCACTGTCATTACCTCCCTTTCCTGTTCCAGTCGCGTATGGTTCGCGGGAAGAACGACTGTCTGAAAGCCTCTGTGCGCGCTCTGATCTCTCTAATTTTACATTCGTGATCTCCTCGGGAGGTATAAGTAGGGGGAAGCAATATATTCGATACCTCATCCAGAAACGCATCCTCTCGAAACCTGGCGAGCAAGCTACACCACGATGCAGAGCGCCTCTCTTGCAGAGTCTGCCACTTGAGTTTGTTATACATCTCCGTAACACTATCATGGTTACCAAATAACCCTGTGACAAAATGCGCCACTCTTCTTTGGATCTTCTCTATCTCCTCCGTCAACCCGATCTGGTACGGATCCCACACTGATGAGCAATACTCAAGTATAGGTCGAACGAGTGTTTTGTAAGCCACCTCCTTTGTTGATGGACTACATTTTCTAAGCACTCTCCCAATGAATCTCAACCTGGTACCCGCCTTACCAACAATTAATTTTATATGATCGTTCCACTTCAAATCGTTCCGCACGCATACTCCCAAATATTTTACGGAAGTAACTGCTACCAGTGTTTGTTCTGCTATCATATAATCATACACTAAAGGATCCTTCTTTCTATGTATTCGCAATACATTACATTTGTCTATGTTAAGGGTCAGTTGCCACTCCCTGCACCAAGTGCCTATCCACTGCAGATCTTCCTGCATTTCACTATGATTTTTTAATGCTGCAACTTCTCTGTATACTACAGCATCATCCGCGAAAAGCCGCATAGGACTTCCGACACTATCTACTAGGTCATTTATATATATTGTGAAAAGCAATGGTCCCATAACACTCCCCTGTGGCACGCCAGAGGTTACTTTGTCTGTAGACGTCTCTCCATTGCTAACAACATGCTGTGTTCTGTTTTCTAAAAACTCTTCAATCCAGCCACACAGCTGGTCTGATATTCCGTAGGCTCTTACTTTGTTTCTCAGGCGACAGTGCGGAACTGTATTGAACACCTTCCGAAGTCAAGAAAAATAGCATCTACCTGGGAGCCTGTATCTAATATTTTCTGGGTCTCATGAACAAATAAAGTGAGTTGGGTCTCACACAATCGCTGTTTCCAGAATCCATGTTGATTCCTACATAGTAGATTCTGGGTTTCCAAAAACGACATGATACTCAAGCAAAAAACATGTTCTAAAATTCTACAACAGATCGACGTCAGAGATATAGGTCTATAGTTTTGTGCATCTGCTCGACGACCCTTCTTGAAGACTGGGACTACCTGTGCTCTTTTGCAGTTGGTTCATACAACTGTTGTGTACACAGCCAGCTCAAGGTGAATACTGGAGTGTTTGCTGCTGCTTCTTATATTAATGAAGGATTTCAAAGGTTAACCACCAGTTTATGAAGCAAATAACATGCTGTTTCGCCAAAGGCTTGCTATTTTCACCCATTTCTGCTTACTGAGGACAGGAGTGAAATTTTTTAAGCTACACTGCTTCAAAATATTTGATAGAATAATAAGGGAAATGGGGAACACATATCACATATGGCACACCATTTTGTATAATTTTAATTCATTTATGTGCAATATTTTTCGTCTACATAGGTCATTTTAAGTAACGTATTTCAATACAATTTAATTTTATCAGACATACTTCAAAAATTATAAAATTTCTTATATCCGTATAGAAAAAGCTGCAGAAAGTTACTCTCTCTCTCTCTCTCTCTCTCTGCGTATATGTGTGTGTGTGTGTGTGTGTGTGTGTGTGTGTGTGTGTGTGTGTGTGTGTGTGTGTGTGTGTGTGGTGGGGGGGGGGGGGGGGAGACAGCTTTAGCAATTCTGCTAGGGGTACAGGATTAACTAGATAAAGCTCTGGCTATGGACATGCGGACAATTGGGCAAGGAGGGAAGAGAGACGAGGGATTTGCTGGGTGCAAGGAAAGTGGGTTTTGTGTGGTGCTGGCAAAGTGGAGATGAAACCATATCACTAGCACTGCAGTTTTAGGAGCTGGGGTTGTGGAGGTAGAACAAGCCACCTCTCACTGGCCCCATTGGCTTTGTGTGGGGAAAGGAGAATTAGTTCGTTACTGTGGAAGGATGCACTGAGGGGATGGGTGAGAGGGGCTAGTGGTAAGGTCCGGTCCAGCCCAGCTACTGGCAGCTCAGAGTAACATCGTGTCCTTGCAACAGAGCAGTGGGGACTGGGCCACATTACCTCTAGTGTCCGTCATTCGCAATACGCTAAAATCATGTCATACTCAAACTATTTGATACAATACTGAGAAAATAGGCAGAAGAAAATTGTATCACAAATTATGTGATGGGGTTGGGCTCCTCTGACCCTTAACAAGAAGCTGTCCCTGATGTGGTAGGCATCAAATGTTTTTTATTCCAGTCTCTGATCACAATATCAATTCTTTTGATGATGACTGGTTTCAGAATTGATATTGTGATCAAAGACTGGAATAAAAAACATTTGACAGTTGTGGTCTTCAGTCCTGAGACTGGTTTGATGCAGCTCTCATACAGTAAAACTACATGCCCTCGGGAAAAATTACAGCTGTAGTTTCCCCTTGCTTTCAACCATTCACAGTACCAGCACAGCATGGCCGTTTTGGTTAGTGTTACAAGGCCAGATCAGTCAATCATCCAGACTGTTGCCCCTGCAACTACTGAAAAGGCTGCTGCCCCTCTTCAGGAACCACGCGTTTGTCTGGCCTCTCAACAGATACCCCTCCGTTGTGGTTGCACCTACGGTACAGCTATCAGTATCGCTGAGGCACGCAAGCCTCCCCACCAACGGCAAGGTCCATGGTTCATGGGGGATGTGAATATGTCGCAGCTGGTGAAAATAGTGCCATGATTGATATCAGTTTTGAAGTAAACTCTTCTCCAGTATTACATGTTTGTAAGCTAAGACTGCATCGAGCTGGAGCACCCATCAGCTTGATCTGACAGTTCTAAATAACAACACGCACTTCTGCACAAGACAGCAATCAGTTTGTGAACAGATAAATCCAAAGTTCTAAATATTATAATTTCTTCATTACTATTAATTGGATTTTGAAGAATGAAACACTGTTGAATTTGTCTCTTTTAGAACTATGATACTGCTCCATTTGAAAAACTGGAGTTGATACTGATTCTGCAATTAATATACCTATGGGAATATGTATGGTCTTTTTCATAATTCATTTGAGTGAAAACAGGATTACAGTGTCTTAAATGGTTCAGGAAATATTTGAGGTGAGCAACTTAGCTGAATCAGCCAGTATATAAAAGTCTTCTTTAAGTATCATAGCTGTTTGCCAAGCTGAGACTAACACGTGGAGTCTTGCTTGAAACAATGAGATAACAATACCTCTACTGGGTATTTGTTTTTCCCGTTTCATTGCTGCTGAGTGGACTGGGGCAGTGGTAAGACAACAGGACTTATATTTGGGGAGATGGCTGTTTAATTCCTAATCCAGATTAAGTTTCATGTGATTTCCCTGAATCACTTGAGGCAACTGCCAGAATGGCTCTATTAAAAGGGTGCATCCTGTTTCGTTACTCATCCTTGCTCACTCTGTTCTTATGCTCTGTCTCTAAAGATCTCATTGTTGATGGGATGTTAAAATCTAATCCTCCCCCCTCCTCCCTAAGTTTCTGTGTAATGAGGGTCCAATTCATATGAATTATTTTTGAAAACAGAATATTTAATTTATTCCTTGGATAAGATGCATGCGTTTGTGTGTCATCAGTGATCAGCACTATTCCTGTGTTAATTCATATGTCTCATTTTGATTTATGGCATAGTGATGTATTTTTTACAAGGTACCTCATTTTGTAGTAACTGGTCAGATGCCACTTACCAGCACGTAGCTTACCGTCACTTTCTACATCTACATTGATAGACTGCAAGCCACTGTACAGTGCATTGCAGAGAGTAGCCTGTACCACTAGTAGTCGTTTCCTTTCCTGTTCTACTCGGAAATAGAGTGAGGGTAAAATGACATGTCAACATGCCTCTGTATGAACCCTAATTTCTCACATCTTCATGGTCTTTACGTGAAATGTTTGTTGGTGGCAGTCAGCTTCAACTTTGCACTTGATCCTCCAAAATGATAGGTGTTGCAGGCCAAAGAATTGCTTGTTAATGTATATTCTGGCTTGGTGTCTGAGTGAATTTGGATATGAATTGAAATATCAGGGTTCAATATCTAGGATTAAAAAATACAGAATGTTTAAAAAAAGGTGTCACACGTTCCTACAGGTTGTAGCAGTGGTCAAAACTGTAAGAAAATTTCCTATAATGATATGTCCAGAAACCAGTAGTTGTTGAAATGTGAGCCAGTCTATCCTCGCAGTCCAATCTCTATGTTACGTGCTACATAGAAGTAGACACTATAGGCAGAGCTGCATGTCATTACCATGCATCCTGAAACATTCTTCAGCCCTTTTTCACAGTGAATTATGCCCTCTTTCAAGTACACCTGGCTCCCTACAGATTGCATCACATGCATTGGTCACAAGCTCCTGTAACATCTACATATTGTGGATTGTCTGTGGATTATGTGATGGTACCCCACTGTAAGGTTTCATGGGTAGGGTACTGGTCAAGAAAATCCAGTAACACAGCCTCTCCACTCACTGGACCTGAATCCATTGGATTTCTGGCTTTAGGGACATTTAAAGACATTGGCGTGTGCGCAACCCATGGACCGTGTGCAAATGTGAAAAGAGTCTGAGGCGATCTAAATGGAACCAGGTATATTTGACATTATGCACCACTCACTGTGAACAAGGGCTGAAGAATGTGTCAGCACATTTGGTGACCACATGCAGCATTGTCTACAGCGGGCCCAGCCAACATTTGAACTCCTAGAGCACCCTCGCACCCCATGAGTCTGCTGAGTTCCCTAACCACTGCGTTATTCCGAGCAGCTGTTAGTGTGGTGGCTGCATGCTAAAGGCTACACACACAGGAAAATTACAAATACATGTTTGCAACAGAGTGCAGCTATTTCTAAGAGATGAATATTGTATTTCTAAGAGATGAATATTGCAGCATGGTTTTATAAGTATGTGTTTCTCAGACATGTCTGTTTTTAACTTTAGGCATCTAACATTAAGTTGTGATGTTTGTAAGCTTATACACATTATAGTTTCAGAACATGTAATAATTCTGGAAATATGGAACCAGGTGTATTTGAAATAATGCGTGATTCACTGTGGAGAAGGGCTGAAGTCTGCATAACCCCAGTGACACATGGAGTTATGCAGATTATAATCTGTTGAACCCATACATTGATGGGAGTTTGTCAGTTTCATAAGAGAAATAAAAATGTTCACACACATTGTTGAAACAAACGCTGAAGTGAGTTGCCATGCTTGTTTGTGCAGCTAAAGATATTGCTCTTGGGGAAACATTTTACGAAAGTCTTGTAAATTCTGAATTGGATAAACCAGTCATTGAACTAGGTGCCCCACTGCAATCTGTTACCTCAAGTAAGGAATAATGAGCTATATTGACAGCACAAAAGATCTGACAAATAAATCAAATGTCTCCCAGTTTCTTTGAGAATTCATGATGAAATGTTTCAATTACTGAAACGTATTCAGTCATGTCTGGTGCACAAATGACTGCCTTCGGTTATGGGAAGTGTTTCATGTCATGAATTTGAAGCTGATTTTTCCACAGTATTAATTTTTGATTGATAGCGTCAGTTTTGTCACCACTCACATTTAACTCAGTTTTGTTCCCTAATTGGTGCCTTCAGTTCAGGCAGTATTGAGCATCATTCATCAGAAATAAAGTGCATCATACCATCTCACCCATCTCCTCCCCTCTCTATATCTAACATGACTTTCTCCTCAAGTTCTGCTTTGAATAATGAAAACAGCAAAGTTGTACTATTGTTTGGATTGTGTGTTGCTTTGTGAGTCCTCCTGCAGTTGTATATGTGAGCCAGTTGACAGTTCAGAGGAAAGCAGCCTGTAATGAATCAGTATTTTATTATGTTGACTTGTTATCAATCTATAAACCCACATTTTCTTTTGTAAATTGTAATTATAAATTGTGTTATTCAGACAAAGATCTTGAAGTGTTATTTAAGCAGGGAAGAGCATTTAAATTAAAGAACAAGAATGTAATTTATGTTGTGGCTCACATTACAAATTTGGGACATTCTATTCCTAATGTGCATTTGAGGTCAAAAGTGTCCTCAAACTGTTAGGAGTATGGATTTGGTTTTTATCAAAGAAAATACATATTATGTTGGCATTCAAACGACAGATTAAAGACTCCTAAAAATATTTATACCATGTGAAATACTGTAATATATTGAAAAAGGCATGTGACTCAGTGTTATGTGACTCATGTTAATTACTACATCTTGTTGAAAAAACTTTTTTCCTGTAAGCAGAGAAATGAAAATATGACATTATGTGCCAAATAACATAAACCTAACATTAACATTTCACTTTCAAATACTATGAAAAATTATAAGAGCATGGCATCTGGGAAAATGAAATGTAAATTAAATTAAAAGTCAGAAAACTGAAAATATCCTCTGGCATTGACAACATCAAGTGGATTAATTTTCTTTATAATTTCGTCACATTTTACAGGCCATTTCCAATACTGAGCAGCACACTCCATTGCACTGATCAAGTAAGAATTTCCAAAAACTGCATGTACTTCTCCAGCATTGAATTTACTGTCATATTCCACTTTGTTCCAGTCTCCAATTTTCACACTTTCTATAGTTTCTTCACTATGATGATCTGCAGCAGCAAAATTCTGTGGAGACAGCAGATTGTTTGTAGTATTCCTTGCTTGTAGTGAAAGCAGTGAATGCTTTTATGTTTGGTACTGATGGTGCTGAAGAAAATATTTGAGCCAGATTAAGTTTCAGATTGAATCCTTGAATTTCATCAGTAGACACATGAAAAACCTCCATAGTTATGGTACTTGCAGCTACCTGAGCAAAAGTTGACGCATCACCTACTATGAATTTTCGCTTTTTTACTGCATTCCTCACTAGCCTTTCCACAACTGCACCAAATCTATCTATGGCTCCTTCACCGTGGGATGTAGCAAATAAGTTCCAGTAGATTTCCACATTATAGAATGATTGAAATTGAGGTACAGCAGCAGTAATATATTTGTTTTTAAATTGTAAGGCAGGTTCATCTGACCAGATTGAAACTACCTTCACATTTTCAGGTATAATTGGCAATATCTTGCCAATCTAAGCAATTGCAGCACTCGAGCCATGGTTTTATCCAGAGCACTGTGACTTGTGCTGTGACAAACTTGATTTACTAGGTTGCTGATCATGCATCTCATGCTGCCTTTGTTTTCTAACTTGCTCCCTATTTTTTTAGCTCTTCTTTCTTCTAATACCAGCCCTTGCTTATGTTGACTCAACTGTATAAACTTTTATTTCTGCTTCTGCTGGCTTTTTCGAGCTTCTTCCAGATGCTTCTTCTTAAATTCTTCATGTTTTCCTTCACTCTTTAACTGTTCTCTCCTCCTACTCGGTCTTTCTGCTGCTGCTGAGAGCATCCTCTTCTTCTAATATTAAAATAATACAACTGTGACTCAGATTACTTGACATATGTTACTCATTTAATTTTCTGTTTTTACAATATTGTTTCAAATTTGGAAATTTTTAGTAGTGATATTAGTTGCACATTCACACTAAGAAGTAAATTACTGAACAAGATAAAGTTGTCTCTAATATTTCTCTTGTCATAAAAACTTAATTACATGAAAGTGACTCATGTTACATGAAAATTCATGCTGTTGTATTATATTATTTACCCCAACCTACAGTTTACCTACTTCAGTTTTATACTCTTTACACAATACATTTGGGTATTTAACAGTAATAATAATAATGGTATGCTAATTCTTACCTGCCAGTTAGCTGAAATGAAGGTCCAAAACCTCCAATAATTCACACTCTCACCACATGGAAAAACATATGGCATTATAAAAATGGCTACAAATTATGGAGGGAAAGCAATAATGGGCCACAAACCATTGTTGCCATACAGTAACAAGTCCATCCTTTTCAAAAAATATATAAAAAGTACCAAATTTTAAACTTTTAAATATTGTAAGTGTGTCCTACTTTACGTGGAATATTCCATCAGTTAAGTCGTCATTCATCAAATTATGTTAAGTCCCACCACAAAGGAGAATCTTTGGGGATGTGAAGTGAGTCACCATTCAAGCCAACATTCATAAAACATTGAAGAAATAACTTCATGTTCAATGTGGGTCTTGCACAGAGTCTTCTAGCATACCAGGAAAAGATAATTAGTTATAGCCTACATCTGGAGAGCAGCCAAGCTCTATACAAATATCTTATGGAAAGTATCTGAGAAATGGAAACTATTTAGGCACGTTGATTCAGATGCCTGGTCAGATGGTTCTTCATTTTTCCCAAAATGTGTAAAACAAATAACAGTTAGTTACTGTGTTTAAGAGCCACGTTGTATCAACAGCCCTCAATGACTAATATATTTTTAAAGTACCACAATTTGTGCAATAGGAAGAGTTGTGAGCAACTGAGAATGTCGGTGCTTAGTGCATTCTACATACAGAGAGAGAATGCTTTCAGTGGCACCAGTTGTCCATTCTCCTGGCAGCTGTAAAAAAACTGGGGTGTTCAAGTGGAAGCTCATTTTCTACTTACAATTTCTGACCATGAAACTGATATTCATGGAATAATATTGGTCAATATAATACTTTTTGTATTTGTTTTACATCAGTCTTTATGAGCACCACAGTAGCAAAATAGAAATCACAAAATGTGTAACACTAAAATATCAACATTAAATGCCTAATGTGCAAACTGAAGAACACAGGACAAGCAGAATTGGCAGAATATCACAACTGGCTGCTGTATGATACAGTACACTACCTCTTGCTATTGCATGTCAAGCCCATCATCCATGTCTTTACCAATCCTTAGATAATTTGGGTTATTTCCCTGTAAGTGTCAGATCTGAGTAAGTGAGTGAAAAATCTTTTACTAAGATTGAATTTTTGTAGCGTTCTGTGGAGAATATAATTGATTTCAGTATTCAACCCAACACTTGGTGCCAAATGCCAAGTTTTAACTTGTCACGTGTGATCAGTACTATGCACTTTCGAACAGCTTACCTGTTAGTATTGCAAATAGATATAAATAAGTGTACACAAAAAGGAATTTTGTGTATTATTCCTTGAAGTCTAGCTGAATGACAAGTTATATTAGAGTCAGCACACATATAAAATTATGCAGCAGCTTAGTTCATCATGTTTAGCACTAGAAAAGAAATTGAAACTATAGTTTGTTCACAATGTCCTGAACAAGAGCTCCTTAGTTCTGGATTGACTGAAGCCAGTAGGAGTTAGTCGACTTTGAGCTATGAGTGTTTCACTTCCAACCATTTTCAACATTGGCTATCTAGCAATGCAGTAACTGTGTGTATTGTAGCCACTAAAATGATTGTCATGTTCTACCATGATGCACCAAACCAGAAAGCAAGTGTGATTACCAGAACAGTGTGAAGAAAGCACAGCATGTTCACACCACTCCGCCACTTTTACCATTGTCGTATATCTGTTGGGCTTTAGTAGGAAGAGCTTGCTTCCTTTGCTCCCCACACTTGCGTGAAAGGTGGTCCAGGATATTGTGAACAAACTACACTGATCAACCAGAACATATGACTAACTACCTAGTAGCCGGTATGCCCACCTTTGGCATGGATAACAGCGGTGATGTGTCATGACATGGAAGCTTTGAGGCCTCAGTAGGTCAATGGAGGGAGTTGGCACCACGTCTGCACATCATCTAATTCTGGATACGGGATGATGAGCTCTGATGCCATGTTCAATCACATCGCAGATGTGTTCAGTTGGGTTCAGACCTGGCGATTTGGGGGCCAGCACATCAATTGGAACTCGCCACTGTGTTCCTCAAACTGCTCAATCACACTCCTGGGTTTGTGACAGGACACATTATCAAGTTGAAAAACGCCACAGCCACATAAAACGTGATAGTCATGAAGCGGTGTAAGTCATATGCAACAAAATATTTTCATAACGACTGAGCATGGGCTACCTGAAAATTAAATAAAGATGTACAATTTACGTACATAGTTATAAAGAGTTATGAAGATCTTCTCTCCTTCTTCCGTTCCATACAGTGCAAACACTTTTCTGCCACCAACGCTGCCAATCAGACTCAACCAAAGACCAATGTTGAACCCTGCCTAACTCAGTTCACTCCTCCATCTAACCGGGTTCCACCCCCACTGACCCTAAATCACCCCTGTTAACTTTCCAGAATTTCTTAACCTTGAACCTTGCCTCTCACCATTCCCCAATCAGTCAGTTGATAGAGCATTTGCCTGAAAAAGGCGAAGGTCCCAAGTTCGAGTTTCGGTCCGGCACTCAGTTTTAATCTGCCAGGAAATTTCATATCAGTGCACACTCTGCTGCAGAGTGAAAATTACATTCTGGAGACATTCCCCAGACTGTGGCAAAGCAAGTCTCCACAATATCCTTTCTTCCAGGAGTGCTAGTTCTGCAACGTTTGCTGAAGAGCTTCTGTGAAGTTTGGAAGGTAGGAACAAGGTACTGGCAGAAGTAAACCTGTGAGGAAGGCTCATGAGTCGTACTTGGGTAGCTCAGTTGGTAGAGCACTTGTCTGTGAAAAACAAAGGTCCAGAGTTTGAATTTCGGTCCAGCAGTTTGGATCAGCCAGGAAGTTTCATTCCCCAAATCCTTCAACATGCAAACTAATCTTACATCTGCAGAAAGAACCGCAGTCCACCATCTAAAAACTGATCCTGACCTTACAATCCTACCTGTGGATAAAGGTTCCACCACTGTTATTTTGAACTGCAAGGATCATCTTGGAGAAGGACTTGGCCAGCTGTCAGATACATCCACCTACAAACCTTGTCACAGTGACCCTATTCCAGAACTCCAGCAGGCTCTCTAGTCACTCCTCAAATCCTTAGGCCTATCCCAGAACCTCTCCCCAGAGTCCATCTCTCTGCCCAGCCCTACTATGCCTCACACTCCCACCTTCTACATGCTTCCTAAAGTTCATAAATCTAACCACCCAGGACACCCAGTTGTGGCCGGTTAATGTGCCCCCACTGACAGAATCTATGCTCTCGTGGACCAACACCTTCAGCCTACTACCAGGAACCTACCCTCCTGTATAAAAGATACCAACCACAGTCTCCACCGACTCTCCAAGATCCTGTTAATTTACCACACGGTGCCCTGCTCATCACAATGCTATCTCCCTGTACACTAATATCCCTAATGCCCATGGCCTTACCACTATTGAACACTACCTTTCCCAACACTTGACAGATACCAAACTGACAACCTCCTTCCTAGTTACCATAACCAGTTATATCCTCACCCACAATTATCCTCCTTTGAAGGCATTACCTACAAATAAATCTTGGGTACAACTATGGGCACGTGCATGGCACCATCCTATGCCAACCTATTCATGGGCCATCTAGAGGAATCCTTCCTAAACACTCAGATTCCTAACCCCCCACCTGGTTCAGATTCATTGATGACATCTTTGCAACTTGCAACTTGGATTGAGGGTGAGGACACTCTACCCACATTCCTCCAGAACCTCAACTACTTCTCCCCCATTTGATTCACCTGGTCCTGCTCAACACACCAAGCCACCTTCCTAGATGTTGACCTCCACCTCAAAGATCGCTATATCAGTACCTCCCTCCATATCAAACCTACTAACCAGCAACAATACTTGACAACTGCCACCCATTCCATACCAAGAAGTCCCTTTCATACAGCCTAGCCACTTGTGGTCATCACATCTGCAGCGATGAGCGATCACTCTCGAAATATACCGAGGGTCTCACTGAAGCCTTCATAGACCGTAATTATCCTCCCAACCTCATACAAAAACAAGTCTGTACCTTATCCTTCCAGTCCCTCACCACCTCACAAAGTTCCACCGTCTGGCCACAGAGGAGCATTCTCCTCATAGCTCAGTACCATCCAGGACTACCTCTCGTTGTGCCCTGAAATGAGAAATGTCCTGCACACCATCCTTGCCACCCCTCCCACAGTGGTATTCTGCCATCCACTAACCTCACAATATACTTGTCCATCTTTACACAACCCTGCTCACAACCTCTTACCTTGTGGCTCATACCCCTATAGTAGACCTTGAGGCAAGACCTGTCCCATACATGCTCCCATCACTACCTACAAACATCACCTATCCCATCAAAGGCAAGGCTACCTGTGAAACCAGTCATGTGATCCACAAGCCAACCACTGTGCTGCATTCTATGTGGGATAACAAAACAAGTTGTCTGTCCACATGAATGGTCATGGACAAACTGTGGCCAAGAAACAAGTGGACCACCCTAACGCTGAGCATGCTGTCAAACATGACATCCTTCATTTCAGTGAGTGCTTCATAGCCTGTGCCATATGGATCCTTCCCACCAATATGAGCTTTTCTGAGTTGCAAAGGTTGGAACTTTCCCTGCCATATATCCTATGTATCCGTTAACCTCCTGGCCTCAACCATCGTTACTCACTGTCCTCACCCATCCAGCCCCTTCCCTGTTCCCATTCCAGCACTACACAACCCTCATTCCTTCATTGCACCCAGTCTTTTTACTTCTTTCCTTTTCCACTATCCCCACCTCTCCGCTGCCCTCCACCTAACCTCCTGACTGCACATAGCTGCCCTACCCTCTTTCCACCTAGTCCCTGTGCACTCCCAACAGCACGTCTCTGTCCCCCACCCCTACCGTACTTTCCCTCCCCCTCCCCGCCCCAGCCTTCTCCTTACCCCACCGAGTTGCTGCTGCCATTATGCACTGGTGCTGCAGTGTGGCCTCAGTTGCCTGGACTGCAGTCATGTGTGTGTGAGTTGCGTTTGCATGAGTGTGTATGTGTGTGTTTGTGGTCTAATTCTGATGAAAACCTTACTGGCCAAAAGCTTTATTTGTGATAGTCTTTTTGTTGTGCCTATCTGCGACTTAGCATCTCCGCTACATGGTGAGTAGCAACTTTTCTTTTCACAATATTGTATCATTCCATCCTGGATTTTCCATTGTTTGATCGTAGTCAAAAAAGCTAATTAAAGAAATGAAGCACTTCCTAAAAACAGTGTGATTTCCCCAGAAATTACAAATTTCCTTTTCCTTTGTCAAGGAGCTGGAACAGAAGTACAAAATAATACCATCAGATCACCAAGAAACAAAAACACAGGGGGTGTAGTAATTAAACACTGCTCACAATATCTAGCAAAGCCTCTGACATCCCTTAGTAAAATTATTAATGGTAAAGGATACGCTCCCTACATGTCTGTAAAACAGGAAAGTTCTGCCAGTTTGTAAAGGTGATGATGGCAGTGTGGGAAGGAGAAGTTATAAAATTCACAGAAAAATAAAATATCCTGGCTGAAGCATAGCATGGATTTAGGAAAAAGACGGTGAAAGTTTGGAACTTTCATTTACATTCTCTTTTAGTATGAACAAATAAAGGAAGTTATTTAGCTGACATCACACATGTACTAGCTGCTAGCTGTGTTTGTGTTGCACAATAGCTGTTACTTCCAATGTTTCTCATTTTGTTTGTTCCATGTTCCTTATCCTTTGTGCCAATTTAAATGAAATATATGTAAGAGAAAGACATTTATGTTAGCAGTAGTAATGGTAGTAGTAGTAGTAGTAGTACTAGTAGTATTGATTCTTCTGCCTTGATGTTAAACAAAAGCTTGAATTTCAACTGTTTCTTTATTTTAGGGATTTCAACATACAGGATTTGAGAATCGTAAAAATATATGGCTGTTACAGCATTGTCCACTGGTACTGAAACTATTGTTTGCTGTTCCAAATGAGAATAATAAGAGTCTGGTAAAAGAAGTTATCAAGTCATTTGAAGAAATCGTTCTCAGAAATCAAGAAAAGTTGGAGAAAGGTATATTCAATTTCTTCTCTCAGTATTTATCATTTTGAAAACCATATCATGGCGCAAAAAGGATTACCATTTTGTTGATTCAAATTTTAATTGTTATAAAGGGAAAAATGTTTAATAAAATCCTTATAGATCTTAGAGCATATTCAAAGCTCAAACACTATGATTTTCCTGGAGCAAAAGGTACTTCTATGAAAGAATCAGTACAGATGAATATTTGACTAATAAAACACAGTATGTTATGCTGAAGGGTAAGTGTTCAACAGAAATCAAGGTAACATTCAATATGTCTCAATGAAGCATAGTAGGACCTGTAAGAGTTTTTAAGGATCATGGAATTTTTATCCTCACTTCCTAATAAATTTACTCCTTAATGGTTTTGCTGCTGACAGTAAAAATTAGTTTTGTTTGAACTGTGATTTACATCATCTTAATACAAGGAATAAAAGTTAATTTTCATTAAACTTTTCCCTGTTGTTTGAGATTCAGAGTGGAATTATGTACTCTGGTGCAGAGATATTCAACAAGCTGCTACAAACATTATTCTCTATTTAAACTGGATGTCAAACTGCAGCTATTTTAGCATTCCAGCCAAAGATCCTCATACTTCATTTCCTGTCAACTGCATTATGGCAGCTGTGAAGTCTCACTGCAATGAAAAAGAAAATACTTTACAATTCTTCATCACATGAGCCTCACATGAGCCTTTTACAATAGAAGTTCAATTTCTGGAGTAGAGCGAAATGGACTGTTTCAAAACCAGTGAAAAAATGGAGACATGTCAGCTGTGTCAGTTGTAAACTCTGATGTGAACTATGCATTGACAGACTGATCAGACAGCTGTTGTTTGTGTGTGTGTATGTGTGTGTTTTTTTCACTTATGATTTACTAATGGATGTCATTGTGCAAAATGATGCCATGAGATTCAACACTAATTGGTAGATTTGTTACTATATTATCCAAACTTTATATGTGTGTAATTTGTAAAAGTAAGTAAACAGTGAAGATATCTCTTAAAGTTGATATCCTTAGCTCAGACGTGTAACTATGATGACAAAAACTATGAATGAACTAAGTAAGTACTCATTAAGTGTAAAATGTCCGAGGGCACCTACATCCTAGTCTAAAGTGAAACACATTTTTGCACACTTGATATCTCAAGTGATGCATTGTGTACTATAGTTTATGTATTTTTCTCAACAGGACATTATATATCAAAATTTCAAGAAGATTATCTGCACTTACAAATTCTACATTTGGTCTGATTTGACAAGAGAGATACATGTACAAAGTGAGATATATAGTATATGAGATACTTGTCAGTTTCCTTCAGAATACACACAGTAGAGATACAAAGCAAGCAAAATGTTTGTGGAGTGCTAAATTTTCTGTTACCATTCACATGAACAAAACCAAACACTTATTGTAAAAGTCATAGAAAAAACTTATTTTATTCATGTGGCTATTTTCTAATGAAGTATTGCAATCTAGGATTGATATGAAAGTTCCCTGCTTCAGACAATATTACATTCTGTGGCATAGTGTTTATAATCAGGGACAAGTAAATAATTCATAATGTGAATAACTGATAGGAATGTTTTGTCGAACTTCAGCATGGTGGAATCTGCAGGTAAACAACAATTCTATGCTCAGAGATTAGAGTTCTACATCCAGGTAGTGTTGAGATCACTTGCTACATGGCAAAAATCAGTGTTCATTGTAAAGCTGTATGAAATATACATATAATAATGTACTTTAAATGGGGGTCTGTTTATAAAGATGGAGGTAGATATTCATTTGAAAAATACTAATGTGATGATAATAGTAATACTTTATTCAACATCGAATGATTCATTGAATATGCATAAAACAGGTTACAATTCTTGATACATAGCACAATAACACGTTCTTCAGAATTCATCTTTGGTTAACAAAATAATTAAATTACAAATAAGATGGAGCTTAACATTATTTACATATTTTTTCGAAGCACTTCTTATTTTGCACGTAAGTATGGCATTCTTCTAATGTGTAAAATGAATTTTGTTACAGGAATTTCTTTAGCTGAAATTTAAGCTTCATTGTGGGTAGGGTCATACCTTTTCTGGGCAGTGCATAGGCTAACTTAAAACCTGCATATTGTGGACCCTTTTCATAGAGTGCTGTTGTGTGGCTGCTGTTCTTTATTCCTGGTATTGTTCTGCTACAAATCGAAACTAATATTGGGCTGCATGCTTTTATTATGTAATGCAGCTTTTAGAATGTACATGTTTGCTATGGTTAGTACAGCAGTTTTTTGAAACAAGCCATGGCATGGTTCCTTATATTTTGCTCCACAGATGATTCTTATAACCCTTTTTTGAAGTAACAATAGCATATTTTGGTTTGCTTTGGTGGTGCTCCCCAAATTTCTATTCTGTAATTCAGGTGAGAGGAAAATAAAGTATGGTATGCATTCCTTAGAACAACAGTGTTTTGCAGACCTTGCTAATCATATTAATTGCAAATATATTCTTAGATAACTTACATGCTAAAGTGTCAACATGTATGTCCCATTTTAGATTCCTTTGGATTGTTAAACTTACAAATTTTGCACTAAACTCTTTTTTACTAATTCATTGCTGATGTATAGTTAATTTCATCACTAAAACTACTGTTGTTAAACTCAATGAGACACATTTTACTACTGCTTACATGTAAGTGGCTTTCATTAAAGCACTGAACTATTTCATTTGTCACATTATTACAGTGTGTCTCTAGTTAAATGATTCCTTATTACATACAATGGATGTATCATCTACATACAAAACTATTTTGGAACTTTGAGTGCAACACCTTATTTACATAAATCAAAAACTGAAGAGAACACTGTACTGAGCCCTGTGGCACTCCATATTTTATCTTAGTGATTTTGGATTTGTGATCTCCACTTTCAGTTTTAGGCAGTACAAACTGTTTTCAGTAACTCATGTGAGATTTTATTAGATCACGAGCAGCATCTCTGATGCCAATGTTCCATAGCTTTTCTAATAGGATTGTGGCATATATACACACAGTCAAAAGCTTTCTCAAGGTAGAGGTATATACCTGCAACATGTTGCTTATTCTCAATGCTTTTTATTACTTCTTAGGTTAACTGAGCAGCTGCCGTGCTAGTTGATTTACATTTTAAGAATCCATTTTGATTTCCAAACATTAGGTTGTGCATCTGGAGAAAGTTTATAATTCTGCTGTATATGTCTTTTTCAGCTTTTTTTTGGAAAATACAGGAAGTGCTGAGATTGGTTCATAGTTTTGAATTTTGAGTTTGTCTCCTTTTGTAAATATTGGAGTTACCTCAGCTAGTTTTAGTCTGTCTGGGAAAGTACCTGATTCTATTATATTATTTACTGCTGCAGACAGACATAGAGAGACATTTTGTCTACACACTTTTAATACATTAATACTGAGGTCATCATGCCCCGTGGGACTGGAAGATTTTTGAGAGCTAATGATGTTAATTATTTCTTTGCAATTTGTGGGGCTACAAATAGGCTACGCTCAGGTGGATTGTCTTTAAAATTATACTGCATGTTATTATGTTTGTCATTGGTAGCTTCCATACTGAAGAAAAATATTCATTAAATATATTAGGAATTTCAAGTTGATCTTTTATTACCATCCCATTGTGGTCAATAATAAAATCCATACAGGATTTGTCTCTGCCTGTTCTAAAACTGGTTATCACTCCCCAGACACCAGTAGCAACACTGTGAAGCCTGAAGCTTGTTTGCAATGTGGTTGCTCCTGGTCTGTATTATTGTAAACGATTTATTGCAGCAAAATAGCCATTATAGTTATACATTAGATTACAATCATTTGAGAGTGAATTACAAGGATGTATTGAGTGTCTGCATAATTCTTTGTAGATTACATTCAGTGCAGGTATTATAACAGATTATCATTTGAACCATTTATTGCATAGTCTCTAATTGATCTGGTCCTCTTGTTGCATATTTCTATATGGTATCTCTCACAAGACTGTCCACATAGTGTACACTTGCGAAGGTTTGACAGTTCGTGGTATGTTGTATTTGCACAAATTTCATGGTGGAATCCATGTACTGTGAGTCTTGTAAGTACGTGTCTCATCTCAAAATTTGCTGCTGTCCAAGTGCGGTCAGTCATGGCCCCGGATCCATAGAATTCCGTTGGTACTTCCTCTCTTTTCTTGAGTAGTGATCTTAGTAGGTTCTCCGATGCTGATGTGTTGGGAAGTAAGAACATTGTCCTTAGATCCTCGATGAGGAAAGATTCTCGGGCGAGAAGGTAGACTAATCTTGATCTTGTGGTTTTTGCTACCCCTAATGCTCTTTTGATATAGGTTGCTTTTACTCTTTTCAATGTTTCTAAGTTCTTTTCATTTAGGTGTATCCATATGATTTCTATCCCATAAGCCAGTATCGGTACTATTTTTGATTTCAAGAGTGCCATAGCTGTGTCTAGGTTTAGTGTTCAGATGGAACTTATTTCGTTTATCGCTCTGATGTCCTGTGTCGCTTTCTCTGTTGTGTGTTTAGTGAAGCACTTTGCGGATGGCTGGTGTGTTATCCCTAGATATTTGTAGTCTTTTGTGATAGATATTTGCTTTCCTTGTAGTGCAATTCTTGTCGTTTTTGGGATTTGCCCACCTGGTCTGAATTCCATCATTTCCGTTTTGTTGGTGTTGATTACAAACTTGTGTTTTCTGCACCATTTTTCCGTATCTTCTATAGTCTCCTGTAGTTTCTTTAAGTTTTTTGAGCCTATCACAATGTCGTCTGCGTAGGCATATGCTTTGACATCTTCGTCATGAGCGATTTCCATAATGTCCTTTGCTGCCAGAATGAACAGGAGCGGGCTTAGTGGCTCTCCTTGGAGCTCTCCGTTTGTTTGCTTTATTGGTTCAGACAGGTCGAGGTTGTCCGAGATCCTTATCTCATTCCATTATTTATGGAGTTTATAATCCTCATCCAGACGCTGTCTCTTCCCAGGGTTTCATCGAGCATCCTTTTTACTAATGATCGGTCGAAGAAGTCGAAGGCCTTTGTGAAGTCTATGAATACAGCATCATATTTTTGCTTCTTATCGATGGTTTCCCATATTTTTTTAAAAGCAGCTCCCCTGCTGTGATAGTGGATCTTTTTTCCTTGAACCTGAATTGAGATTCTGGGAGGTGTTCCTCCAAAGTGTGTCTTATTCTTCCTGTGATTAGTTTTGTGAATACCTTAAAAGGGTTGTTTTCCAAGGCTATTCCTCTGTATTTGTTTGTGTCCTTTGGGTCGCCCTTCCCTTTGTACATTACCCTTACTATTGGTCTGTATTAATAAATCTTTATTGTATTCTTGATAAGTTTTGAAGGCCTCCTTTAGCTTGAGATTTTGTTTATTATTCAACATTGCACTATGGAATAATTTTTATTTTCCTTTGCTTCAATGACATAATTAATTATCTAGATGCTTTTGTTTATCTCGTTTTAACTTTTGTGGCCACAGCTGGGCATGTGGCATCAAAATAGTAATAGAAGTCAGCAACATAGCTATCATAAGAGAAGCTATCATTCTCAAACCATGGTATGCATACTAACATGCAGTTCAGTCAATTGGTGTTATCATTAAACATGGTTTTTTTGCTTACATATAATTTCTTTCTAGTGACAAAGGGCACTTCATTTGCCTCCAATTGAAGCTGTATTGCATGGTGATCAGAGATGTTTTAGAACAGATATACTGTAGGAAAGATGGGTCGGGTTTGTTATCATATTATCCAGATATGTGTTGCAGTTACCAATATCTCTAGTTGGCTCATGGATAAGTGGAGTCAGATTAAATTCATCGAGTAGGAGGAGTAGCTTTTTGGTACTGGCATCATTTCTTAATAAGTCTTTATTTATATCCCCTGTTATTATAGTATTTATTTATATCCCCTGTTATTATAGTATTTATTTATATCCCATGTTATTATAGTATTTACATGGCCATTTAACCCAGAGAATGCACTGTATATATATATCAGCAAGTCAGGTAGATTTTTGAAAAATGTATCCATACATTCCCCAAGTGGCCTATACACACCAATAATTGCAATAGTGAAGATTGCTATGCCATCGGCAGACTTGGTTTACCTACTAAAGGGAGAACAAACTTCCATGGAGTGTGGTTGACTAATGCTAATTAAGTCTCCAGTGTACCAGTGTTCAGGAATGACTAAAATATCAGGTTAATCAAGACGTAATAATATCCAGATCATTGTACTTGTTTTTAAGACTACAGAAACTCTGGTGTATGACATTAAGTCCTAGTTTCTCTTACTGGACTGTGCAGGATGATTTAGGGCTACCAAACTGTCCAGCAGGCTTTGCAAGTTTCCCAGGCTTGCCTGCAGTGGCTATTTGTGTGGTATATTCTGATTTGGTGGATTGTGCCATTCCATGGCAATGCACTTATGTACACTGCTTTGTGGACAATTTCGTCTGATTTCCTCAATAATTAATTTGCTGACAATCTTTTTGTCTCTTTCATTCATGTGCATACCATGAGCTGTGTGCAAGTCTCTTTCTAGATTGCTGACATTTACCAGGGACAATTGTGAATTTTTTTACTTATTGTTTAATCCTATCATTTGTCTTGTGCACTTTCAAGATTGCTAGGATGGAATCTACTGAACACAATAAATTTGTAGGAAGTACAATACACATTATGTATAATAACACTAACTAGTTGTATGATTTCATATAAATATATTTTCTTGTCCTACTAGGTACAAAGCATGTTGTTACAAACATCGATCAGAGTGAAGTAACTGTAGGTCCAGAGAGGTTAGTTGATTTACCTCACAGCAGCGATATTGTTTCAGGCAACTCCACGGAGTTATGTCCCCACAAATGTTTATGCATAGTAATGTATGAATTGTGATG
Organism: Schistocerca piceifrons; assembly: GCF_021461385.2. Classification (NCBI taxonomy): domain Eukaryota; kingdom Metazoa; phylum Arthropoda; class Insecta; order Orthoptera; family Acrididae; genus Schistocerca; species Schistocerca piceifrons. Next base: position 43,943,466 of record NC_060142.1, read on the forward strand.
ATTAATATGATTTTTTAAGCTAAATATTAACAAAAATACTAAATATACTACAAACAACACATGAAATTAACAAAGAGGCTTCTAAATCTGTAATATAATTAATTGCATCACTTGTTGCCATCAGGAAATTGTCGAAAGTACCACAAGAGGCCTTATTGGGACATTCTGCAACTATTTGACGAACGGTTTGCCTGGCTGCTCTACAAAAGCATATGTGAAGAGAGTGCATGCTTCTGCCATAATAGGTGGATATTCTGTTAAACATTATACATGTTCTCCACAACTGAACAAAGGGAGGGTGTTTCTCCCTTACGCAGAGCAAGTTGTGGCAACGTGGTGGGAAGCCTCTATCCAGTCTCTTTACCATGAGTCTGTTAAGTTGAACTGAGATCTGTGCAGTTTCATGATTGTTTTGATGGATTGTTTTCTTGACCAAAGCTGATTTCTTACAGGATAACTGCTTCTTGATGGATAGGTAATTGCAGTATGCATTGAATGTGTTTAAATGAAATTTCTGTGATTCTGCAAAGTGTCTTCCTACTTCATGACCTCTGGAGCTGCTTTTGATGAACCATTGAGCATTGTCTATTATCTAGTAATACATATTCCATAATTAAAAGGTACTTCACTGATATGGAACACTTATTTAAAAATCACTACATCACATGTAGTAATAAAAAAGCAAACTAACAAAATTCTTGATGAAACTTGCTGACTGTTTAAAACTGTGTGTTAGACAGGGACCCAAACTAAAAACATTGCCTTTCATGAATTGCTATTAGTTAAATGACAGCTTGTAAATGAGAAAAAGTGATACTTACTAATATCTATATCATTGTATTATACAGGGTGATTCAAAAAGAATACCACAACTTTAGGAATTTAAAACTCTGCAACGACAAAAGGCAGAGCTAAGCACTATCTGTCGGCGAATTAAGGGAGCTATAAAGTTTCATTTAGTTGTACATTTGTTCGCCATTTCAGCCAATAAAGTTTTTGGTCCCTTTTTCTTCGAAGGTGCTACTGTAACTGGACTACAGTATCTGGAGATGTTAGAGAATTGGCTGTTCCCTCAGCTCGAACAAGAAGCACAACAATTCATATTTCAGCAGGATGGAGCGCCACCACATTGGCACTTATCTGTCCGTAACTACCTGAACGTCAACTACCCGAGGCGATGGATCGGCCGCCAGGCAGCCCGTGACAGAGCACGTCATCACTGGCCTCCAAGAAGCCCTGATCTTACCCCCTGCGATTTTTTCTTATGGGGGTATGTTAAGGATATGGTGTTTCGGCCACCTCTCCCAGCCACCATTGATGATTTGAAACGAGAAATAACAGCAGCTATCCAAACTGTTACGCCTGATATGCTACAGAGAGTGTGGAACGAGTTGGGGTATCGGGTTGATATTGCTCGTGTGTCTGGAGGGGGCCATATTGAACAGCTCTGAACTTGTTTTTGAGTGAAAAAAAAACCTTTTTAAATACTCTTTGTAATGATGTATAACAGAAGGTTATATTATGTTTCTTTCATTAAATACACATTTTTAAAGTTGTTGTATTCTTTTTGAATCACCCTGTATTACTATTCTGTAGCATTAATTGTATTTGTACAGTTGTATTGACATGTTTCACATCCAGGCAAATCACTCGCATGTACAGATCCATGGAATATGCATACCATGGGAGAAGCTTTTTTCATTCAAGACCAATCCTCACAGTTTCACTTCTATGGGGAAAACATGGTTGAGCATATGAACACATTCAAAAATATATGCAACCTGGAATTGAATGTCTCTTTCCATTGGGCAGAAAGAAATCAGAAGTGACACAAAGATATAAAAAAAGCATAATGAGAAAGCAAAGAAAATAATAAGTTGTACAGAACAAAGGTTTGAGAAAATCAGTTCACACTTGTCTGTTTCCTCTAGTCTAATATCACCTAATATCTTCCTTTCTTTTTCAGGGTTAATTCATGGTGACTTCAATGAGCAGAACATACTTGTTAGTAAAGGTTCTGAGGATGATATCTGGGACATATGTGGAATATTAGATTTTGGAGACAGTCATGTATCATTCTATATATTTGAACTTTCGATTGCTGTTTGCTATATGATTCTACAAGCAAAGGAACTTGACCCATTCACTGCAGGAAGACATGTTGTTTCTGGCTACACTAAAGTAAAAAGGCTTCCTGAAAGGGAACTTGAACTTCTGAAGGTATGGTTGTAGGTTTCACAATTGTTGCTAATTTTATAACTCCATGATTATTAAAAGCATGGGATATTTTACAGTCTGTAAATATGTTATTTTGTCCAACATGCTTCTTGAACATTGGCCATTTGTAACTGTCAACATTGTTTTTATTAGGTGGCAGCTCTAGTTAACTCAAGGTGTACTAGTATATATTAACATGACTGGTGCTGGTCCCTAGATCATTATCAGATGTTCTCCATCAGCTGTCCATTCTGACTCAAAATGCACCAAACTGGACATTTTATAACTATATGACCTGTTAAGGAAATAACACATACCTTTTTTTAATCTATCATGGCTTACCAAAATAGGAGTGTTAACAACAAAATTCAGAAGCTTATTTTCCACTTCTCACAAGATACCATTGTAGAGGAACAGTCATTCAGGCAAAGTGAAATAGAATAGTCATAGATTGCAAATTGAAGAAACATCAAGTGAATTTAATGCTAGACAACATTATGTGTGGATTATTATTCACAATGTAAAAAGAGATTAAAAAAAATGGTTCAAATGGCTCTGAGCCCTATGGGACTTAACATCTGAGGTCATCAGACCCCTAGAACATAGAACTACTGAAACCTAACTAACCTAAGGACATCACACACATCCATGCCCGAGGCAGGATTCGAATCTGCGACTGTAGCAGTCATGCGGTTCCGGACTGCAGTGCCTAGAACCGCATGGCCACCACGGTCGGCGTAAAAAGAGAAATATACAAATTTTACATAATTAATTGTTGAAACAGAACATTCAGTTAGTCAACAGCAGTTACCTGCTCCTTCCCCCTACCCCTTGGAATCTTATAACATCACACACCTTTTTTTGTTTATTGATTTCATCAGCTATTCTTTTCTCATCTCCACTTTTTGACAAACCCAGGCTACTTGACTCGTAACAATATTTTAAGTAATATTAGCATAATTTTGCACAATGATGTCGATCATAACAAAAACATAAAACTTGCATATAAGGAAGGAGAAAGAATAGCTGGCAAGGACTTACCTTCATGAGGTAAAACTTTAAGTACTATCAATAGATCCATTTAAAATTACAGAAAAACTATCTTAGCTTTTGGAACTGTTGGGCTCTTTCTCAGGGGGGAAAGAGGATTATAAAGGAGGAATAGGTCATTCACATCCCCCAGAATGAAAAGAATCCATCTATTAAAAGAATGAAGGGAGACAATGATAGAGAGTGATATCAAAGAAAGGGGAGTGGGTTCAAAGATGATAGATATACTGATAAGCACTGTTCCAGTTAAAGTCCAGAACTGATAGAAGGATAGTGTAAGAAGTAAAGGTGGATTAAATTGAAGAAATAAGAATAGTGCAATTAAATATTAATAGGAAATAAAAAAGGATATAAGGAAAACAGAGCATGAGAGATGGAAAAAAAAAAAAAAAAAAAAAAAAAAGAAATGAAAAAAAACAAAGTTGTAGAGAAAATGATTAAATAAGTACACAAATAAAATATAAATAATAATATGAAAGTGGAGGTTAAGTACAGCAGAGTGGTGGAGACTGGACAGCAATTTCAAATCTCCAGAATTCTTATTGAAGGCTTTAAATAGCCCACCAGATGTAACAGGCACACAGGTCCCTTGAGTTATATTGCAGAGCATGTCAGCAAAAGGGTACTGAGGGCACCCTAAGTGAACAGTTCTTCAGTTTTCACTAATGCACTCAGACAGTTTTGCAGTGGTCATTCCTATATAAACCACCATACAATGAACACATATTGGTAAACAGTATTTGATGCTGTAGGGTTTACCAGTGTAGATGATAGTGGGTGGGTATATGGTGCACGTTTTTACAGTGGGAAAGAATGCAGGTTGTATGTGTGGAGTATGAATAATGGTGTAAAAATGTCGTATGGTGTGGCAAGAATATTGTGGAGGTTAGGGGGACAATGGAAGGTGAGAATTGGCAGTGAGAGGGGATGTCAGAGGGATATGGTCTCATTTCAGAACTTGACTTCAGAAACTCCTGGCCTGGGGTGTGTAATGTATTGATGCATTAAAAACATTGTTGATATGGGGAAACAAGGGGGCCTCATATTTTTAACGAATTTCTTCAGCTCATTTTGTTTGGAAGATAGAGGGCTACTAGGAACAGTTTTTTTGTGTTAAGTTGACAAAGAGCTGACAGTGTTCCTCTGTCAACTACTCCTCATACTCTGGGAGGATGGTGACAGAGTGGTCTGCCTTCAGATCATGGATAGCTGAGGATCAGCTTGAGTCATGTTTGGAATTTTTTTAATATTTTTAAGAATGTTTCGGAGGTGATGTTGGCAGTGAGGAATGCCTGTAGAGGATGGTTGTGGGAAAGAAGAGGAAGACTCCTTAGCAGTTTGGGTTGTAGCTGTTCTAGGCAGGGTTTGATGTTCACTCTGTTTATTGTGGGTTGGGATTGGATGATGAAGTGGTATTTCCACTTGAGGCTCTTGGAGAAGAAATACTGGAGGAAAAGTATGAGGAACTCCTGCTTGAGTATAGCAAGAGCATGTTTACAGAAGAACTGCAGGTATTGAGATATAGGAATGGGAACATAGTGAGATTTATGTTGGTATGGCTTCTAAAGGCCTTACCTTAAAAGTTCTCATCTCTGTCTGCAACCAATCCAACCTTAAATTCTAAAGAAGTGAATCCTTACACCTTACCAACCTTATCCTTGGTATGCATTGTTCTTCGACCACCCACCACTACCAACAGTTGCTTTCTCTATTTAAACTCTTCAAACTTTGAGCCCCTGAATCTGCTAACACTCTAGCACTTGCTATAATTCCAGTTGAAGTTAGCAATAAAATTAAAAAAAAGAAGAAAAAGAAATCACCTCCCACCACCTGAAGAAGCTATCCACCTTATTGGTCAAATACTTAAAAAGTTCTGTTTCTCTCCCTCTCTCCTGATACTACCATCCACTACTCGTCCCATCTCCAAACCAGAAAGCTCAATGTGGGTCCCTAAATTAGCTCCCATTCCCAGCAATCTCCCATCCCACCCCAGGCCAGTTATACCTGTAATACAACTCTATCACCTTAAATTCTGGCTATGATTCATTTTTAAATACTCTTTGATCCTGAGGCATCACAACAATATTTATGAAGCCTAACCTTTGGTGTCACACCCAGATTTAATCATACTGCCCTTGTCGAAGATCTCCCATCATTCACTCATAATATCAACTGGATATACCACTTCACTATTTAATCCCATCTCACAACCAACAGTCAATATCAAATCTGCCTAGAACATTTCTAACCCAAATCCCAAAGGGATCCTCCTCCTCTTTCTCAAAACTATTCTTTCCAGGCATTCCAATAATTCCTCACTCCCAGCATCATCCTTCCTAAATAAATCACAAAGCCCCAATCTTTACTAACCTTGAGCGAGCTTGAAAGCAGACTGCCCTAGCATTTTGATTCCTGTGGACAAGGGCTCCTGTAATGTGCTACTTGGCCATTATAGGTAAATGGCAGACATGATTCACCAGCTATTAGATACATCAGCTGCAGAAATGGCCCCTAATGCTACATTCCTTCCATTCAGACTGAGCTGTAGAAAATCTGTAAATCCCTAGGCTCCTTACAAGGACTCACAACTGCTTCCAGAGAAATCATTATCTTCCCTGACCCATGCACCCTCAGCTATTGTCTACACCCCAAATCAAACAAAAACAACCACATCAATCATTCCATTGTAGCAGCCTTCGAAGCCCCTACTGAGCGCATCTGAACCCTAGTGGACCAGCACTTGCAACCCATCATGTAGAGCCTTCAATCCCACATAAAAACACCAATTGCTTTAACCTTGTTCATTGTCACCAAAAAACTCTTCTGGTCTTTCCTCTCCTGCAGTTATACCATAGACCTTTTCCAGAAATTGATCTCCAGGGCAGTATCTTTGTCCCACACTCTGACAAAAACAAGTTCACTCCCAAAAAGCCAGAAGTGCTCAACTTCTCACCTACAACTGCACAGACTTTGAATGCCTTATTACATTACTCTATCCCACTTCAGAGTTTCTCAAGCAGAGTACTGTAAAAACTTCATCACTCCCTGATATCTTTCCCACACCACCCACTTACAGCTTATATAGCTCTCCCAAAATCCAGAACATCCTTGTCAAACTGTGTTATATTTCCTACACCAACATTCTTATCCCTGCATATCTTTCCACTGTAAAACCTTCCCAAGCACCCAACCACAATTGCACACAACATCAAATGCAGAACAAAATTTGAAGCCACACAAGTTATTTACTAACATTTGTTCACTCTGTGATATGTTGGGAAGTCCACCACCAAACTGGACGGGTGCAGGATAGGACACTGAAGGAATGTCTGCCTCAGGGACAACTGGTACCTATTTGCAGCTTCACTCAAGGGTATTGAGAGACCTGTATATCACACTTACTGTTTGAATTCAAACACATAGTACTCGTTTTCCTTACGTCCTGAGGTGGGAACTTGTTGTGTAACATATTTTCACAACCCATCATCACCTGGATGTAACATCCATCAACAGACCGTCCCCCCTCCCCCTCCCCATTTTTTCTCAGCAGGTAGTATTTTTGTTTGGTAGTCTTTCTCCACTGTATAACTTTTTTATGGATGGTATATCATTATTTTCTGTTACTCTATTTCATTTCGACTTTTTTATCTTCATCCTTCCCTCTTTTTTATTTTTTCTTCCTCGCCTCCTTGTCTATGTTCATCTTACTATTCATCCCACTTCTCATTATTAGTTCTTATTCTGTCATATCTGGACTGAAGTTGGCAAAGAGATTACCAGTGTGCTATCCATTACCCCCTACTCTCTCTGATGCTTTCCCCGATGCTTTTCCTTTATCTTTGTCTTTCTTTGTCATCATAATGGGGGTGTCCCTCTCAACCTTGGTTCTTAGTCATCTATCCTTTTTTCTAATCTTCTAAAACCTCTCTGACAAACAAAGCAATGGTTCTGAAGAAAAGAATAAATTTTATTATTTTTATCTGTGTCTATTGGCAGTACTGGAATTGCACCTCTGAAATGCAACTACTGACCACAATGACTTAGGCCTACTGATTGTATTCAAATAACTTTCCTCTGTCATGGGCACATTAGAAACATATGAGGGTAATCTCAAAAGTAAGGTTTCCTACTTTTTTATAAGTACATAGACCTGTTTATTTCCACAATGGTTTTCATCAGTTTACAGCTTGAACATTTAGCTATTTTTCAACATAATCACCATTTCTGTCAATGCATTTTTGTAGATGCTGTGGCAGTTTTTGTATGCCCATGTCATACCAGCTCACTGCCATGCTGTTCAGAAAGTTATGAACCTCTTCTTTCACCTCGTCGTCAGAGCTGAATTGTTTTCCAGCCAAATGTTCTCATCACCCATGACAATTGAGTCCAGAAAGTTGTCCTGTTCAGCTGCTAGGTGGTGAAGAAATGCATGGGAAGCATCAACTCGTTTCCGTATGTGGTCTTCAGTCAACAGGCATGGCACTCATCTTGCGCACACCTTCTGGTAGTTCAATGTTTCCATTAAAATTCTGTGAGTGGTGCTTCGAGAAACCTCAGGAACCAATGTGCAGAGATTATCCAGAGAGATCTGCCGATCTTCATGCATGCTTTTCCCAACCTTCAACACTGTCTCCTCAGAAATTGATGGTCTCCCACTCCTTTATTCGTCATGAATTTTGGTCCAACTAGCGGCAAACTCTCTGCACCACTTATGAACATTTTTGACATCCATGCACAACTCACCATACACTTCTGTCAATTGGCAATGGATTTCAATCAGCACAATGCCCTTTTCTTCCAAAAACCAAATAACCGCGCACAATTTACACTTGGTGGTAACATCCAACGGGAGCTCCATTCTCAACAGCTGCCAAGCCAAGACTAAGCCCATGTTTACACACAGCACGTGAAGCACTCTTCATAACAGAGTTCTGTACTTATAAAAAAATAGGAGACCTTACTTTTTGAATTACCCTCATATTATGTAGTTATCTTATTTGTGTAGAATGGTGTTGATTACTATTCTTTTGCTTTGAAGACATGCCTTGTGTAACCAGATGTAAGGAGTAGATTAAATAAAGCCTCATGTTAGAAATCATAAATTATTTCAGATGCTCACATTAGTATAAACTGATCATCTAAAAATTACAATTTACTCGTGATGATATTAAAGAATCTTCACTTATAATGTGAAAATGTATACAAAAGATTCTGCTTTGTTTGCGTTTTTAAAAACAGGAAAAAGACCTGAAGGTCACTGATTACTCTTTGTTACAGATCTGTGTGTGTGCACGTCTCTGCCAAAGCCTTGTATTAGGTGCATACTCATACTCCATAGAGCCAGACAGTTATCTGTTGGTAACAGCAGCCCGTGGATGGGACATGCTCAGACTGTTGTGGAATACATCAGATGAAAAGATTAATCAGCAATGGATAAGTGAAATAACAGCACCACAGGGACCGTGATTATTAGTTGAGATGAAATGTGTGTGTTCTGCTAGAAGTGCTTTATTTTTCTGAAAAACTGAAGTGTTTTTTGTCTTATAAGGCACAGCCTAAAAATAAAACATAAGTTTAGCTGCTTGGATTTTTTTAAAGTGTAAACAACAACATGAATCTGACAGCTAACCGAAGTAGCCCTTTATAACTGATTTATTTATTTATTTGTTTATTTTTATTTAGTTCCATGACACATTGTTTAAATATAGGACAAGTCAAAATATAATGCAGAGATATACATTACAAATTTTTCACGTAAGGACAATGCAGAAATTAACCATTATTTCACATTTAATATAAGAAATATTTACTACATTTATAATTGATATCCCAGAAATGATTCCTACAGACAATACACTGAGACAAGACATACGCATGAAGACATTTATATGTTAAGACAATAAACAAATTAATCATGATTACACATTTAATCTTAGTAACGTTTACTACATATATTGTTGATGTCTCACAAACGATTCCTATGACAATATGGTTAGACATGATCATATAACATTTGTTATACATATTTGCTGTTTTATGTTTCATATTTCTCAGAGGTACTAAAGCCCATGTCACATACGATTGCGCTTCTGTGCATAGAGGTGGAGCAGAAAGGAAGTATGGGGGGGGGGGGGGGGTCATAACTGTGGTTGTGTGGCAGCAGAGAGTGGGCAAACAAGGTCCACATTGCCAAACTGCATTGCTGTGGATAACAGTCAGCCTCATTTGCATACGGTACATTGTATTATATGTTCAGTTCTGTGACGGGAATAATAAATATTGAAACCAATTTCAATCAATCATCATGAGAGAAATATTAATTCACATCCACTGTTCCACAGATTTACTCTGCATGATGTTGGGAGGTGAGAACAGCTAAAACAGCTTTGTGAAGACATGAAGTACAATTTTTCTCAAAATGACACTGAAACTGCTTGCAATAATTACCAGTTATTGCAATTTGAACTGCATTATAAGTAAAAATTTAATACACAACAAAATTAACTTCAAGCTCAAACCAAAATCATTATATTTGCTGACAACTGCTTCTTCTCAATAGAATTTTTAAAAATGTGTAATGTGTGTGTGTGTGTGTGTGTGTGTGTGTGTGTGTGTGTGTGTGTGTTTTTTTTTTTTTCATTGTTAATGGGCATTGTGAGTGTAAAGTCACACGTTCGATATTACAGTGAGAGACTGCAATTTATGATCCATTGAACAAGCAAACAATTAACCAATATCTGCGAATAACTCCAGGGAATTTGACCGATAACATCAAAAACCACCGATATCTCGAACAAGTAACAGTTACTGTCATTTTAGGGCCTTATCTAGTTCATGCCTCGAAAATGACAGATGTTTACAACATAATCAAAAAGGCTAGGAAGTTCTCATTTTTGTGTATGGAACTGATAAGTTGACAAAAACATTTTTTAAACCATAAGTCTTTAAAACTAAGAAATATTATTACTTTGTTCCAAACTCTACATCGTAGTACCATAATCACTTCTATTTGAGTCTGTTTCTGAACAATCTGATTTTAAATTTATGATGGTAGGTTCAAGGCTTATATCCATCATCACTTCCCTGTGAAATTCTTCTTTCTGAAGCTTTTCAGCATGCCTCACAGTCTATTCCCACACTACAGGTGGGATGTTGTCTGTTGCCCCACTGTCTATTGCCTCATGCACAAATGATTCACTGTATGTAATCACAAATGTTTTGTTTTTCCTCCCACATAACCTTAAAACCCTTTGCCCCAACTAATTCCATGGGACTACAATGCCAGTGACACATGGATAAACGCAAAACTATGTGATCCCATTTACCTGCAAGGAAGTTAAGTTTGTACATTCTGTCACGTCACTTATACAGTATAAGTTAACGAGCTGCAGGAGATTGGCACAAGTCTAGTTTATATGGTGCTTAATATTTTGTTTTTAAGCTGGGGAAAAATATTCACTTTTCTGATGTTTGTACTTGATTTTTTCTCTATAAGAGTTGAATTATAACTGGCAATGACCGACTTCGAAGCAAGGTATGACAAGAATTGTGAATCGCAACTTACAGCATTCATTGCTGAGTGGTAATCACTGCTGTTTTTCTTGCACGTAAATACTAGTTTAGTCTCAGAAATAAAACCATGAGAAGTGTCAGCATGCAGAATAATTATCTAAGAACCTATAACTATGAGAACTTTAAAACCACCAGTACCATCATTCATTTTCCAGCAGATCTTCTTGTAATGATTCTAATTGACCCATGTTTCATCAAGATAATACACCATTGAACTACCTCCTTCTCTTGTTTCATGAATTTTTATGTGGGATATAGTTCATGCTGCACCTAGGTCACTTCTTTGAACTAAAAATTCTCTTCTTGACATATCTGCAACCAGCACCTTTTAAAATTATTTACCACGGTGAAGCACTTACCATTGAAGCCTGCATAACTGTAACACATTTTTGTTATGTCAGGCATTCATCATTTACATGGAGCCTTTTAAAACATCATTGTTAAAACTATCCATTTGTGTTACAGGTTCCTTGCGATTCTGATGCTTTCCAGGCAACACAAAACCAACTGTTTCTATGGTTCCTACAGCTCTGACACTTTCGTTTACAATTCTCTTGACAGTTCTCTTGGCTGACACCACATGGTTCTGGAGTCCATTCTTATGTTTTCCAATGTCAACAGTAGGAGACCTGCTTTTAAGTTCACGTTTAAAAAGTTATAAAAACAGTAAATAAACTGCCTTGCCTGCTTGTGAAGCACTTCACATTTATTACCATCACCTGACTCTTCCACTGCTGCAAGAAAAAAAAGGAAACAAAAAAAATTGACAGTTGAATGAATAATTTGGTTGTCGTGAAGTGCGGCAACAGTGCAGCACGTAGAAGCGAGACTCTCTGCTAGCTGCTCAGAAAGAGAAGAATGAATATTATTGGCCACCAGTGGCTAGTGGAGGGGGATCCACAGAAAGGCTATATCAAAACAATGCTTATATGTACCATAGAAGTTTTTGAACATTTTATTTGTATCTGTCTCATTGTTCATTTCATCCCATGTTTTTCAGCGTAGTTAGTAGAAGAAGTGTGTAATGTTAGATTTAGAGTGTGGTCTTCAGTCCAGAGACTGGTTTGATGCAGCTCTCCATGCTACTCTATCCTGTGCAAGCTTCTTCATCTCCCAGTACCTACTGCAACCTACATCCTTCTGAATCTGCTTAGTGTATTCATCTCTTGGTCTCCCTCTACGATTTTTACCCTCCACACTGCCATCCAACACTAAATTGGTGATCCCTTGATGCCTCAGAACATGTCCTACCAACCAATCCCTTCGTCTAGTCAAGGTGTGCCACAAATTGCTCTTCTCCCTAATTCTGTTCAATACCTCCTCATTAGTTATGTGACCTACCCATCTAATCTTCAGCATTCTTCTGTAGCATCACATTTCGAATGCTTCTATTCTCTTCTTGTCTAAACTATTTATCATCCATGTTTCACTTCCATACATGGCTACATTCCATACAAATACTTTCAGAAACGACTTCCTGACATTTAAATGTATACTCGACGCTAACAAATTTTTCTTCTTCGGAAACACTTTCCTTGCCATTGCCATTCTACATTTTATATCCTCTCTACTTCAACCATCATCAGTTATTTTGCTCCCAAAATAGCAAAACTCATTTACTACTTTAAGTGTCTCATTTCCTAATCTAATTCCCTCAGCATCACCTGATTTAATTTGACTAAATTCCATTATCCTTGTTTATGTTCATCTTATATCCTCCTTTCAAGGCACTGTCCATTCCATTCAACTGCTCTTCCAGGTCCTTTGCTGTCTCTGAGATAATTACAATGTCATTGGCAAACCTCAAAGTTTTTATTTCTTCTCCATGGATTTTAATTCCTACTCCAAATGTTTCCTTTCTTTTTTTTTTACTGCTTGCTCAATATACAGATTAAATAACATCGGAGGTAGGCTACAACCCTGTCTCACTCCCTTCTCAACCACTGCTTCCATTTCTTGCCCTTTGACTCTTATAACTGCCATCTGGTTTCTGTACAAATTGTAAACAGCCTTTTGCTCCCTGCATTTTACCCTTGCCGTGAAGAGAGTATTCCAGTCAACAGTGTCAAAAGCTTTCTCTAAGTCTACAAATGCTAGAAACGTAGGTTTGTCTTTCCTTAATCTATTTTCTAAGATAAGTCATAGGGTCAGTATAGAGTTACGTGTTCCAACAATTCTAGGTAATCCAAACTGATCTTCCCCGAGGTCGGCTTCTACTAGTTTTTCCATTCGTCTGTAAAGAATTCGTGTTAGTATTTTGTAGCTGTGGCTTATTAAACTGATAGTTTGGTAATTTCACATCTGTCAACAAGTGCTTCCTTTGGGATTGCAATTATTATACTCTTCTTGAAATCTGAGGGTATTTCACCTGTCTCATACATCTTTCTCACCAAATGGTAGAGTTTTGTCAGGGTTGGCTCTCCCAAGGCTATCAGTAGTTCTAATGGAATGTTGTCTACTCCTGGGGCCTTGTTTTGGCTTAGATCTTTCAGTTTTTCTATCAAACTCTTCACGCAGTATCATATCTCCCATTTCATCTTCATCTACATCCTCTCCCATTTCCATAATATTGTCCTCAAGTACATCACTCTTGTACAGACCCTCTATATACTTGTTCCACCTTTCTGCTTTCTCTTCTTTGTAATGTTATTATCACTGAAGTCCCTGCTTTCACTTACTTTAATAGGTGGCCTTTTTTGCTGAAAAAATTCCAATGTTAACAACAGAGCCTCATCATCACTGTAGCCCATATTTATTACTTCAGTATTATATTGCTAGTAGGCTTCATGGGTGAACATTTATTCTAGGCTAGCTGTATTGTTTAAAGTGATTCTTGTTGGTTTACTTACAGTGGGGATTAGATTGAAACTCTTTGTCATTTACAGCAGTTTGTCTCTGTGATTTGACTGTTTCAAAAAATCACTGTTGAAGTCACCAAATGTGATCTTATTTTTGACTGGTTCTAGAGTATTTAAGAACATTTCTATATTATATAGAAAGTCTTCAGAATTTCTGTTGGGGATCTGCATACAGTGATAATAACTAAGTTCATGTCAGAAAGTTCAGTGGCTGCTGTTTCAAGATCCTTTTCTTTTATCAAATTGGCATGCATTTGGATTGCTCTATACCTTATATTCTGCTTGATAAATATGGCTGTTTCTCCATGTTTGTGAAAAGATCTACAGAATGAATTGCTTAGGAGGAAACCAGGAATACTTACTGTATCTGTTTGCTTTCTGCCTAGCAAGTTGTGCAGATGGCATCAACATTTAGGTCAGATCCCAGTAGTACTTCAAGTTCTTGTAACTTATTTGTTAAGGACTGACCATTGTGATACAGTATATTAGAAGTGGGAGAGGTGATTGTGTTTGAACCACTTACCTTAAATAACATCATATCTCTGATTTCCTGTGGGATTCCTCCTCTTTCTGGTTTCCTCCGAAAAATCATTAGATGTGGTGGAGGCACTGGTTTCCATCTGCATTACACTTTTTTTTTTTAAATGACGGAGCTGGTTGTGCCAAAGTTGGAGTTGGTCCTGCTGCTGTAATGGATGGTTCTGCTTTCACTAATGATGGTTCTGCTGTTGCTATGGATGGTTCTGTTGTTACTACTGTTGATTTTGCTGCTGGTATTAGAGCTGGTTCTGCTGTTGCTGGAGCTGTTACTGCATTTGTTGCTGTTCCCTGTTCTTGGTGCTTTTAATACCTTTGGTGAATATACTGATGCAGGATTCGGGCCTGTTATTGTTACAGATGGTTCTGCTGCTACTGTTGCTATTATCAGAGTTAAAGATCAATATTTCTATTTTTACCCCATTAAATGGCACAAAATGCATAAACTTTATTTATAGATTTATTTATTCCTATTCAAGAATTCATGTATGGTATAGGAGGAGTTGTCAAGGAGATATGATTTCAATTTATTTTTGAAGCTAATACTGCTGTCTGTCCAACATTTTATTTCATATGGCAATTTGTCGAAAATTTTTATAGTAGCATATTTTACCCCTTTCTGTGCCAAAGATAGGTTGAGCAAAGGATCGTGTAAGTCTTTCTTTTTTCTGGTATTATAATCATGAATGTCACTGTTGTTTTTAAACTGGTCCATGTTGTTGGGAACAAATTTCATTAGTGAGGCTGTTGTAAGAATTCCCAATATTTTAAAAAGATGCCTACAAGATGTGAGACTATGAACCCCACACATTTTTCTGACCACTCTCTATTGAGCAGTTTAAATGTTGAGCTACCCCAAAATATTATTCCGTATGACATCAGAGAGTGAAAGTATACAAAGTATGTTAGCTTAGTAATTTCTATATCCTCAAAATCGGCAATTATTCTGATTGCAAAAGTTGCTGAACCTAGTTGCTTTAGAAGATCCAAAATGTGAATTTTCCAATTAAGATTTTCATCTATGATATGTTATATTTATGGAAGGAACTGTACTTTTTGCAACAGAAAATTGGATGCACTGTGTTTTTTCAAGGTTTAGAGCAAGCCCATTTGCAGAAAATTTTCCAAAGACCTTATTTGTATCATTTTCAATTGGAGTTTCTTTTAATGGATTAATAATGATGCTTGTATCATCAGCAAACAGTGTTGGTTCAGCTTCCTGTTTCAGATAGGAAGGGATGTCGTTCACATATATCAGGAACAGAAGGGGACCCATGATTGAACCCTGTGGAACAGCTAATGTAATTTCACCCCAGTTAGATGAAGTGGCAAACTTATTTAAATCACTTGATCCATATAAGAAAACTTTTTACGCCCTGTTCTGTAGGTATGACTTAAACCAATCATATGCTATTCCATTTATTTCATAGAATTGTAATTTCTGTGACATAATGTCATGGCTCACACAATCAAATGCTTTGGACAAATCACAGAAAATTCCTATTGGTGACATTTTACTATTTGAAGGTTCTATTACGTGGACAGTGAAATTGTATATTGCTGTCTCAGTGGAACAGCACTTTTGTAATCTGAACTGTGATTTACTGAGTATCCCATTACTGTTGAGATAGCTAACCACTCTCGAGTACATTACTTTCTTGAACATTTTTGAAAATGCTGTAAGCAAGGATACTGGCCAATAATTATTGACATCTGTGGTGTCCCCCTTTTTGTAGAGAGGCCTGATAATGGCATATTTTAACCTGTCTGGGAAAATACCTTGAGTTAGTGATGCATTACATATGTGACTCAGAACATCATCTGTAATTGCTCCACATTGTTTTAATCCCTTATTAGAGATGTCATCTACTCAAACAGAACATTTATTTTTCAAAGATTTAATAATTTTACTTATTTCACAAGAGGTTGTTAGGTGAAACTTAATCTGACTAAATTTTTTCAAAACAGACTCTTCCATGTACTGCCTGGCTTTTTCTTTTGAACTGTTCTCACCAATTTTTTCTCCTACACTTAAGAAATGGTTGTTAAATACATTAGCTGCTTGTGTGCTGTTGGTTAATATGGTCTCATTCTCTTTAATAGTAATACTACCTACGCCAGTGGTTACTTTTTCTGTTTCCCTTCTAACAACATTCCATATTGATTTGATTTTATTGCCAGAGTTATTAGTTTCTTCTCTAACATACATATTTCTTGACTTCCTTACAACTTTTCTCAGTATGTTACAATAATTTTTATAGTGTAAAACTACTTCTGGATTTTATTAGTTCTTGCTGTCTCATACAGTTTTCTTTCCCTTTCTGAAGACACTTTAACACCTGTAGTAATCCAAGGTTTCTTTGAAAAGTGTGTGGTGTTACATTTAGTAATTTTCTTTGGGAAACAATGTTCAAAAAGGGATATAAATTTATCAAGAAATATGTTCTATTTATCATCAGCATTATGCTTATTATATACAGCTCCCCAATTAACATTTCTTAAGCATTCTGTGAAGTGCTCTATGATACCGGGTTGAGCGACCTCTCACTTTTACACTACTGGCCATTAAAATTGCTACACCAACAAGAAATGCAGATGATAAATGGGTATTCATTTGACAAATATATTATACTATAACTGACATGTGATTACATTTTCACACAATTTCGGTACATAGATCCTGAGAAATCAGTACCCAGAACAACCACCTCTGGCTGTAATAACGGCCTTGATATGCCTGGGCATTGAGTCAAACAGAGATTGGATGGGGTGTACAGGTACAGCTGCCCATGCAGCTTCAACACAATACCATAGTTCATCATGAGTAGTGACTGGCGTATTGTGACAAGCCAGTTGCTCGGCCACCATTGACCAGACATTTTCAATTGGTGAGAGATCTGGAGAATGTGCTGGCCAAGGCAGCAGTTGAACATTTTCTGTATCCAGAAAGGTCTGTACAGAACCTGCAACACGCGATCATCCATTATCCTGCTGAAATGTAGGGTTTCGCAGGGATTGAATGAAGGGTAGAGCCACGGGTCGTAACACATCTGAAATGTAACGTCCACTGTTCAAAGTGCCGTCAATGCAGACAAGAGGTGACAGAGGTGTGTAACCAATGGCACCACATACCATCACGCCGGCTGATGTGCCAGTATGGCGATGACGAATACATGCTTCCAATGTGCATTCACCGCGATGTTGCCAAACACGAATGCGACCATCATGATGCTGTAAACAGAACCTGGATTCATCCGAAAAAATGACGTTTTGCCATTTGTGCACCCAGGTTTGTCGTTGAGTACACCATTGCAGGCGCTCCCGTCTGTGATGCAGCATCAAGGGTAACCACAGCCATGGTCTCTGAGCTGATGATCCATGCTGCTGCAAATGTCGTTGAACTGTTCGTGCAGATGGTTGTTGTCTTGCAAACATCCCCATCTGTTGACTCAGGGATCGAGACATGGCTGCATGATCCATTACAGCCATGTGGATAAGATGCCTGTCATCTCGACTGCTAGTGATACGAGGCCATTGGGATCCAGCACGGCATTCTGTATTACCCTCCTAAACCCACCGATACCATACTCTGCTAACAGTCATGGAATTTCGACCAACACGAGCAGCATTATCGCGATACGATAAACCGAAATTGTGATAGGCTACAATTTGACCTTTATCGGAGTCGGAAACGTGATGGTACGCATTTCTCCTCCTTACATGAGGCATCACAACAACATTTCACCAGGCAACACCAGTCAACTACTGTTTGTGTATGAGAAATCAGTTGGAAACTTTCCTCCTGTCAGCATGTTGTAGGTGTCACCACTCGCGCCCAACCTTGTGTGAATTCTCTGAAAAGCTAATCATTTGCATATCACAGCATCTTCTTCCTGTTGGTTAAATTTCGTGTCTTTAGCACGTCATCTTCATGGTGTAGCAATTTTAATGGCCAGTAGTGTACTTAATGGTTTCCAAACAGTACATCCTGTTAGGTTTTGTAAGTTAATCAGTTGTGCATCATGGTCTGACAATCCATTTACCACAGGGAAAGTATGTGCTTGTTTCACATCCTCTTTCTGTACAAATACATTATCTATTAGCGTGCTACTATCTTGAGCTATACGTGTAGTGAAATTGATCACTGATTCTAAGTTATATGTCGTTAATAACATTTCTAGTTCACTTTTCCTATCAGAATCAGTTAGAAAGTTTACATTGAAATCACCACAGATTAATAACTTCTTCTTTTTGTCTGACAGACAGCATAATAGGGAATTAAACTTTTTTATGAACAGCTCCCAATCTCCTAATAGGGACCTGTATACTGTTGATAATATCAATATGACATTATCTAGCTGTAGTTCACATGCACAAACCTCAAAGTGCTGATCAACACAAAATTTGCTTACTTCTACAGTTGTCAATTTATACCCCTGTTTTATGAAAATGGCAACTCCTAGATGTACAAGTGTAAGACGCTAAATTATACCCACTTATACTGACACTATCCATGCCCACAGTTACATGGTGTTCAGACAGACAAAATATATCAGTCTCATTCTTATTTTTGAGATCATCTAAACACACTAATAGCTCATCTACTTTATTTTTTTATTCCCCTGATAGTTTGATGAAGTAAGTTGATACTGCCCCTATTTACTGTACATGAAGTTTCTTTTATTCTATTTATCTTGATTGTCATCTGTCTGGACTTTGGCTTCAACCTAAAAAAAACCTGTCTGCCTGGACCCATTAACCACAGGGATCACCCCTTGTGTGACTGTGGGCCGCCTTACAGTTTTTGCTAATAGAGAAACTAACTTATTTTTTCCCATCCTATTCAGGTGCAGGCCATGAGTAGTGTATCCCCACCTACCAATGGCATTTACTGGAGCAACACTTACGTGAGATTTTGCCGGTTTCTGGTTCATCCTGTTCACCTCAGTGTTAACATGCCTTACAGCAGTGTTTACCCAGGGCTGATCACCGTGCTGTAATGCCTCCACAAATCCCACATTTGAGTGCTCAGTTTCTGCTCCTATTTGTATCTTGGATTCATAGCCAGGCTGTTTCCTGCTCCCCCAACTATAATTACCTGATCTTCCTTCTCAAAGTCCCTGCATAGCTGACCTAAGTTTTCTGTCACCTGGCTAAGGCTATCACTTGGTTTCACAAAACTGGTGGTGACCTGGTACCCTGCACCTAATTTCTCCTGAAGCTGCTGGCCCACACCCCTCTCATGTATGCTGCCTATAAGCAGAATTCTTCTTTTCCTATTCTGGTTTGATCCCGACCTGTCTTTTTTCTTTAAGCTAATATTCTGCTTCAATCTACTTTCAACTACATCTGGATGAGGCCCTTCCTCCACTTCAGATAGCAAGCCAAACTGATTTACTAATTGAATATCTGGAGTTTTTTCAAGTGTTTCTCTTTTTCACCCTTTGCTTGCTACCTCTTTCCAGTTCCCAGTCTCTTTTTTCCTCCCTTAACCTGCATAATTCCAAGTTCGCATTTTATGATTCAGCCTTAAGGGCACAAATTTTAGCCTCCTGTTCAGCGATTTTTCTGTCCTTTCTACATAACCTACACTGTCATGGAAGAGCCTCATTTTTGACCCTTGTTTCCTTGCTGCTACATTCGCCCCAAAGAAACCATAACTTACAGTCTGCACAGAACACCCCCTCTTTCAAATTTCTACAGCAACCACCACATTTGTCACACATGGTTTGATAGACAAACTTAACACAAAGCAGAGATAAGTTGGCACAAGACCACAGTAGTTTCGTAACCTGTAGCCTACTAATCGGTAAATAAACACTAATGTAAACAAACTTTTGAACTTACTTCGAAAAGTTGTCTGTTTGACTGACATGAATTAATTTGACTTTGAAGTGATACCTCTAGTCAAAAATGAAAATCTACACACGCACAAAATTTACACCTAAAAAAATGTAAACAAAACTAGTGACTCCCGGCCTTTTATGAAATACTTTCTTTTCGATCTAAATACAGTCAGAAAAGTGAAACCTTCAATAGATAGCATAGAGAAGAAGTATATACACTAGTCTGGCTCTGCCGTTGATGGAGCTGCTGCTGATTTTGTTGTTTTTGCTGTAGCTGTTCCTGATGCTTTTACTACTTTTGGTGAAAAAACTTCTGCAGGTGTTTGTTTTAAAGCTAGTGGAGGTGGGCTGATTATCACAGTTTGGTCTTTTACAGATAGGATTTTTGGCTCTGTTTCTGGTGTTTCTTCCATGGCAGGAGTATTTGCTGAGTGTTTGTGTTTTATTAACAATATAGGCTATTGGAGAACTCAGAGGATGACAACCAAATGGCTTAGTTACTGAAGCAACCGTTGAAGTAATTGGATTGTGGTGTGTGCAACATGCTCAGCAACTGAGCTGTGAAATTTGTGGCTAATTGCATTTTGATGGTAGCCATTGATAGGGATATCCACATAGAATGCTGCATAACATGGATGCCATCACACAAAGACCTGCCATTGACTGGATAAGAGCTTTTGAACATTAAGGGCATAGGGTGGACTACAATATCATGTAGGTTCGATGTGCTGCAGAATACTTCATGGGGTGAGTGTAGCAGTTTGAGCACACTACCTCTCATGCAAGGAATAAAGAGAGGTATCTGTAGCCATGGAAAGTGGTAAAAGTTCGAAATGTGTCTCTCCATAAAAATGCGAATTTTTCTGTAAAAAGAAAGAGTGTGAAAAGTGTAAGGACGAAATTACCAAGCTAAATGAACACATTAGTAGTTTACAATTTATAATTAGTGCCCTGATAATGGATGTCCCCAAACTTCCAGAAAGAAAAAGTGAAATGAACACACCAAGTTTTCCACAAAATAATTTGACCTTTTCAGAGAAGTGGGCTACAATGGAGTTCAGTAGCCTTAAACAAACCATGCAGGGTCAAGAAAACAGCAAAATAAATGTAAGTTTTGTGCACAACATGTCATTTCCAGTACTTCTACACACATGAGGTAAGTGCAATACAATGCAGTATTCATGAGCCATTTGAAAAGCAAAAGGAAAATGTGTATACGGCAGGACAACAAAGGTTGTTGACAAAGAAAAATACAAAATCCATTGTACTGTGGTAAATACAAATTTGCTGACTTTAAATTGTTCCGATTATTTATTTATTTATTTAGCACCTGTATTATCACATTCATGATTTTGGACTTGCCAGAGTACAGAACAGTACAAAGTATTACATATTTACATCATGTAGAAATTCTTATCATTGGTATCAACACATCTTTATAACAAAAACATTATTCTGCTTACGTACATACAGATAGAAGAAAAGTTTGTGAAACTCCTTAGTTGATTTTACTAAAACTATTAAATACCAGTACTTTAGCTAACTAGGCATAGTAACATACAGCACGAAAGCTAGGTGCATAATTACATACATACGTGGATGAAAGAAGTTTGGTTTCATCTAAGTATGGTTGATAATTATGAATATTTGTTTAGAAAGTTATGAAACAGATCTACAGATTTGAGCAAAATTTCAGGTATTAGTTAATGCTGTAGAAGCTGTTGTTTATTAGTAGATTTATTACTTCTTTTTTGGATGTATTAGTGTGTGGTATTTTTTTGATGCTATCTGACAATGTGCTGTACAGAATTTTTGGTTTGTAAACAGCACTGTCCTGAAATATTGATTTTCTGTGCACATCCCTATGATAGTCATCCCTGTTCCTTGTTTGATAATGGTGGAGCTCACAATTCAGAGGTGAAACTTGATGGTTTTTAATGAAACATATGCTTTCAAATATAAATATAGATGGTAAAGTCATAATTTTTAATTCCTTAAATATACCTCTACATGGTGCTCTGTTAGCAACATCACTTACTAATCTTAAAGCTTTCTTTTGGAGCTTAAAAGATTGCTTTGCAAAAGAAGTATTTCCCCAGAACACTATTCCGTACTTCAGTAGACTATGTATGTATGCGTAATATGCACTTAACATAGTTTCAGTATTGCTACAATCTTTAAACACTCAATATGTAACAGATCTTTTGCTAAGCATTTCTACATGTTTTTCCCATCTTAGATGCTCATCCACCCATAATCCTAAAAATTTTGTGTGGTTCTTTTGCTGCATTTGGCTAATCGATAATGTGAATTTTACATTGGTCCTATTTTTGTTCCTTATGTGGTCAAAGTTCATCCATACAGTTTTCTTGCCATTGACCATTTTTCTGCTGTTTTGTCGATTTTTTCTGCATCTCTTAATCATTCTTCCCTCTTATAATGAAGCTGATATCATCAACAAGTAATATGACATCAGCTGTTGAAAACTGTTCACATCACAATGCACTTGGCCTCAAAATTCCTTCAACACCACTGAAAGAAGAAAAGAAGCATACTTCATGCATGAAAGAAGTTTTTCTATCGAAAACCATGTAGAATTTATAAACATCCTAACAAATGAATTCTAGGGACAAGCACTGTCTTTAACAGATACAGGTGATGCATATAACTCATTTTGTTCAGTTTTTGTGGGATATTTTGAAATGTGCTTCCCTAAAAAGCTATAAAAACCAGACTGCATGGCAATACAAAGCCAAGTTCTGGGATCACAACAGGCATCAAGGTGTCTTGTGGAACTCTAAAGAGACTTTGTTCTAAAATGAAAACATCTACAGACCCACACTTTGTAGAATATGTTACAAATTATGAGAAGGTATATCAAAAAATAATTGCAACGGTAAGATTTACAAATAATGATAGCTTAATCAAAAGCCATATGGTGTATTGTGAAGGCTGAAACAAGAAATAGATACAAAGACTAGGACATCATTCTCAAAAATGCAGAAAATGTCAACATTAAAAAACAAGATTTGCCAAATTATATAAACAATTATTTCATGAACACAACAACTACATTAAGTTCTAAGTTTACAAACCAAGAAAAACCAGAAATTTCAAAAGCTGCTTGTAGCATGAGGGCAGAGCCAACAAATGAACATAAGCATTAAAAGTGACAAAAAGCTTTAAACATAAAATGGCTGTATGAGTAGATGAGGTGCCAATGTCTGTCATAATAATGACAGCTCCACAGATTGTAAGGTCCTTGGTAGTCATAGCTAACTTGTCATATAGTGTAGGAGTGCTTTTGGAAAGGCTAAAATCTCAAAGGGGAAGCCATTATCAGTGACAAACGTTAGGTAGAAAACTATCAGCCAATATGACTCCTTCCAGAATTTTCCAAAATATTAGCAAAACTGATGAAGCATAGAATCAACAAATATCTAAATGAGAATGAACTGCTAAGTAGCAATCACCATGGTTTCCAAGCAGGTAAAAATACAGAAACAACAGTAACATGCTACACCGAACAAATAATCAAAAATCAAGAAAAAGTAAATAGTGTTGTAGGAGTAAATATAGATATCTCCAAAGCATAAGATACTGTCAATCATCACATTCTTTTAGAAAAACTGGATGTGTTAGGTATTTAAGAGACAGGAAAAACTGTTTGGATCATACCTACAAAACAGAACACAGATTGTAAGGCTGATGTCTGTTTGCTCCAATCACAAAATAAATTTAGTATCAGATACAAAAATAAGTGGAAATAGGAATACCATAAGGCATTATTCCAGATCCCACATAGTATCTTGTCTTTAAAAATAACATCCACATGTTAGATGGTGCAGCAAATGCCATACTGTTTGCAGATGATACTAATGTGATAATAATAGGTGTACCAAAGCAACTGCTTCAAACAACTACTGATCAAGTCCTAAATAATGTCCATGGATAACAGGTTGACACAAAATGCAAATAAAACAAATTATACGCAGTTTTGGTAAATAACTCAAAACGTAAATGTTGATCTGATTTTGGGTGACAAAGCCATAGACTCAATGACATCTACAAATTTCTGGGGATTCATGTTGATGAAAGCTTAAACTTTAATGAGCATGTAATGAAACTTCCACAGAAACTCAATTCAGCCCGTTTTGCTCTTATAATTATTAGAAATGTTTGTAGCTCATAGAGTGCCAGGATGACATATTTTCGCTATTTTCAGTCTCTTGCAGCATATGGAGTAATATTTTGGGGTTTCAGCAATTGCTGCCTAAAAGTACTGCTCTGTTACAGAAGAGAGCTATACAGATATCAACACACAGTCATCCACAGGCTCACTGCAATCCCATATTCAAAAAGCTTAAAATACTAACAATGCCTTTGTTCAAATGAAAGCATTGGCATGTTGATAGACACACAAACACACACACAAAATTCAAGCTTTTGCCCCGAAATAGCACAGCACTCTATACTCAGAAAATAAAAAGAACAAACACTCAAAGGGATGTGATCCACATTGGCACAGAGCTTTGCAGCAGACTACCAGTCAACACTAGAAGGTTAGAAGATGAAAACAAATTTAAAGCGGAATTTAAAAAATTTCCACTTGAACAATATTTCTGATTGGTAAATGACTATGTAGGCAAGTAAACATTTTATGAGTGTGTTTATATTAAGGCAGATGTTTATATCAAGGCAGAACTGAAAAACTTTCTTCCGGCCCTGTAATAGACAGCTGTTGTGTGGTGTAAAATCTCTACTTAAGTATTGGAGTGTATTTAAGGAGTCGCTGTCTAGGAAAGACAAATGTAAAGCCCAATGGAAAACAGATTATCCAATTACAATACCACAATCATATATGTACGTAAAGTTGTTTTACTATGTATGCTATGATGTTGTTTTATTATGTGTTACTGTGTATTGTACGCTCTTGTATTATTCTGTTTGTTACTATGACCTTATATATTTTTGTCTGTACTTTTTTATTTACATGTTGGTATGTTCCAGTTCCTTGAAATGGTTTTCCATAAATTTACATGAAAACTTGGACAACATGTAGACAAGATTATTGCCTATGCATGGATAAATAAAGTAAAATAAAGTAGAATAATTTCATGATTCATGCAGCCAAAAGCCTTAGAGAGACCACAATGGGTGATGTTTGGTTATTCAGAGCATTTCATATTTGATCACTAAAAGTATATACAGCATTTTCTGCTGAAAAGTCTTTCTGAAAACCAAATTGCCATTTTGTTAGTATACTTCATTTTTACAAATATATGAAGCTACTCTTGGATATATTACTTGTTCAAGAATTTTGGATAAAGGTGTCAAAAGTGAGCAGTAGTTGTTAGCATCAGACCTATACACTTTTTTATGCAATGGTTTAACAATAGCATATTTCATTCTATCCAGAAAAATGCTCTGCTTTATATGTGAGTGAGAATCCTCCTTAGCTGTTGGGAACAAACTTTTAGTACTGTGTTGGAAATACCATTAATTCCATGTGAGCTTTAATTTTTAGTGAATTTATTATTTTCATAATTTAGTGGGAGAGGTTGGTTGAATTTCAGTTTTATCAAATTGCACAGGTATTGCCTCTTCCATGACAAATTTCAATCACATAACAGCACATCAATTGAACCAAGATAGATTTTCACCCTAAGTAGGTAGATGCCATCCAAAACCATCAACACTAGTTTCAGCACAGCTCAGGGATATCATTTTGAAACTCAGGATTACCAGTCCTACCAATTACCTTCAGCCTCTGACATTGCAGTATTTATTTCTGGAAAAACTAAAAACTGCTGGTGTGATCAAAGGATTGAGTTTTCCAATGTTAAGTTAACTCCTACTTCAAACATTGACTTCTGCTCCAGATAAGCTGTTCACTAAGTGTATTGCAGTATTTCTTCATTCGGTAAGAGATCTCAATCCTTTTGAGATTTTCAAAACAAACACATTCACAACATGAGTGAATTTCATCATTGCACTACCCAGAAGATGCTTTGCCATAATGACCAAGAAGGATTCCTTGAACTCCCTGACACAATAACATGCAAGTGTTGCTGTCCAAAGTAGTCTTTGTTCCATGGACAGCTGTATGCTAAAAGTCAACATGTCAGTATTCTGATAAACTGATTGTATCCCATTTTGTTTTGTTTGTTTGATTTTATTCCACTGGCACCTGTATCCATGACACAATTTCAGAGAATATGTTGTAGAACAAATATAATTTACAGAAAAAAGATAAAAAAATAGAG
The DNA here is from genome assembly GCF_021461385.2 of Schistocerca piceifrons. NCBI lineage: Eukaryota > Metazoa > Arthropoda > Insecta > Orthoptera > Acrididae > Schistocerca > Schistocerca piceifrons. The sequence continues at coordinate 43,969,812 of NC_060142.1, forward strand.
TCATGAATTAACACTGATATTAATCACAATGATTGTAAGTGAACCTTCTCACAATCTGAAGTCTGGTTTGAACACTGCAATGCTTTACTTGGCATGGTCCAATTGTAAATGGCATCTCCCTTGCCTTTTGCTGACCTTTTATGAACTAACACAACCAGTTATGAGAGACCTATGGTTTAACATTGACACTGAACTACAGAGCAACTTGGCATTTTTTTCAGTTAGAAATAACTGCCAGAGGTAATAGAAATGATAAGTGACAGAAAAAAACCAAGAATTGATACAAGATTGAACCCTCAACCTTTGACTCTGAAGTCTGGCCAGTGAGCCACATGCAGATAAAGTAATAATGAACATACCGTACACTGTAAGGACTGAACAGTACATGGGTGTGCTGCCAGTCCATTGTGTCCAATGGGCACAATATTTTGGCAACCAAACATGTCACCATCATTAGGTGCATTGACAAACTGATCTCCTGAGGATGTGAAACTAACTTATATTTGGTCCCTCTCCAAGCCATTCCCATGATGGTCCACGCCCAAGAACAGGCATTGGTAGTCACAGGAATACTTGTGTCTGCATCTGTGGTAGCATCAATGTTAACGTTCCATCAGTCCTGGTTGATAGATTGTCGAGTTTGCTGAGTGTCTTCTTACCCAGTGCTAGTTCCCAAGCCTTGCTGAGATTATAGCCACAGCCCTGATTGTTAAGATTATCCCTAGTGAGTATTTCTGTGACATCTCTAATTGTACTGTCCCAGTATTTGGAAGTCTGCAGTAAAATACTGGTATGTTCATATACCATTGCATGATTCTGTGACAAACAGTGCTCTGTGACTGGCGATTTGTTTGGGTACATCAGTTGAATGTGACACTGGTGTTCTCAGCATCAGCCTTGGATGGTGCACATTTTTTTTTTTTTTGTCTGTCCAATACATGTCCTGGTGCATTGGCATGGAATATGTTACATGCCAGCCTTCTGCAAACCAAGGTCATCTTTGATGCTCCCTAGTAATGCTCGTGTTTTATTGGGTGGCAAAAAGACAGTTCTTACATAGTGCTTCTTCAGTATGCACCGGACTATTCCCAATAGTGTGCTGGCATACAGCATAAAGGCTGTGGAACCTCTTCCAGAGAACGTGCAGTGGAATAAGAACATATCAAGGTTTTTGCACAGTGTCATTGTAGAAAATTCACACCAGGGATGAACTTACCAGTTGGTACGGTGGCTATAATCTTAGAAAGGCTTTGGAATCAGCACTGGGTGTAACTATGAAGATACTTTACAAACACGACAAGCTACCACAGATGCTGGTGCAAGTGTCCCTTTATCTTCTGATGCGTGACCTCAGGTATGGGTTGTGGAGGGAACAGCTTTTAGTGGGATGGGGTTGGTCGCACAAACTCAGGAGCTTAGTTCATCGACACATCTGACAATGGCAACATGTCTGATCACCAAAATGCTGCACTTGTTGTACACTATGGACCAGCAGTACTTCTGTGGACTGTTTGATCAACAAATGTGCTGGGAGAAGCTGAAGAATCACATACACTGTAATAATTTACTTCATTTTACTAGTATTAATAATATGAAAGGAAAGGGGATAAAGTTAGACATGACCTGTTAGTTGCACTCATCAAGCAACTCAGCATAGAAAATCCAAATTGACTTCACTGGATCAGATAAACAAGCCTGTGTTCTCTTTACATGGACAGCTTTCCAATGCTTGTCAGTTAGCTGGAAATTTAGTAAAATAATTAAGTAATCCTAGACTCATAGATGAACAATATTGTCTAATGTTCCAATAATTTCTGTGAGCTGCATCTCCGTAACCCAGACAAGTGGTGTTAATGCAAAGAATGGTTCAAATGGCTCTAAGCATTATGGGACTTCACATCTGAGGTAAGCAGTCCCCTAGACTTAGAATTTCTTAAACCTAACTAACCTAAGGACATCACACACATCCATGCCCGAGGCAGGATTTGAACCTGCGACCATAGTAGTAATGCGGTTCCAGACTGAAGTGCCTAGAACTGTTCAGCCACAGCAGCCGGTGGTGTTAATGCATTGTCCGCAGCTCATGGTCGTGCAGTAGCGTTCTCGCTTCCCACGCCCGGGTTCCCGGGTTCGATTCCCGGCGGGGTCAGGGATTTTCCTTGCCTCGTGATGACTGGGTGTTGTGTGATGTCCTTAGGTTAGTTAGGTTTAAGTAGTTCTAAGTTCTAGGGGACTGATGACCATAGATGTTAAGTCCCATTGTGCTCAGAGCCATTTGAACCATTTTTTTGTTAATGCATTCCTGCAGTAAACTGGAGGGTAGTGTCAGATGAAAAACTATGAACTTGGGTTTGCAAACCTGCACCTACTGAAAATTGTTGTTGCAAAGCACAACACAAACTTTTAAGAACATTTAAAGAAGTGTGCATGACATAAAGATGGAACCTCTGTCTTGTGTTCACTGATAGGTGATGCTGTTTCTTTCAAACAAGTTCAGTTCATATTTACGAGTCACAGTAGTGAGTAGATGTACTGTAATTCATGTAAGAACTTACAGAGGATGAGGTCATTAATTATGGGGCACAAAATTCATATTTGGGAACGATGCGAAAGAAAATCAGCCATATCATTTTGAAAGGTATCAGCATGACATTTACCTAAAGAGATTAAGAAACCCATAGGAAACCTTGTAGTGGCTCAAGAATTTTGGGGAAAATTCTAGAGACCCTCGTATTTCCAGCATCTTGAACACACATTATTTTAGAGATGAGTGTTGTAAAGTAGAACTGTGTCTACTGCACCAATATTATGTGCGTGCAGGACGAACGCGTATTGGATGGATGATCGGCGCGGGCAGGTAGTCACTGAGCCCACCTAAGAAGTTACACGTCCAGCTCAAGGAATAAATGCACTGTACTCTGTGTGATGTCAAACATTATTGTGTGAACATTTGAATGTTGTTGAAAGAAGAGAAGAGACAATTACTTATTCATTCATTTTCTTACTTTTGTAAGGTCTGGACAGATGTCTTGTTAAACTGGAGATAATTTTGAAACTGTATTTATTGGAAAAGTAATTAATTGTTTTGAACATTAAGAAGATGTATGGGAACTTTTTAAACATCAATATTCATGTGTCAAAGGATCAAGAGAATCTCAGTGTGTATAGTTGCTTTGTCCACTTGAAGTGTACAATAGCTGATGCATAATTAATTAACTGCTAAAGTAAATCATCACATCAAAAACGCCAGAACATGGCGACCAAAGTGAGCAGGACATGAAAAGCACAAATTTTTTTGAATAAGATTGAGATGAGAAAAAGTTGAGAGTTGCCGTAGCAACATGTAATAATGAGACAAAGAAATTGGTCTGCAAGATTTGATTAAGAAGGTTTTGTTGTGGGGAGGAAGCAATCCTCACACACACAATAACCAGCCACCCCTGACACAGTAACCAGTTAATGCTGACACAGTAAACAGTCAACGCAGTTGCAGTAACCCGCCATTGTTGCTGGATGCTGTTTGCGCCCGACGCCGCGACCAATATTTGACGCTTCCGGTGCCCATGTGATTCACCGATGCCGTTTCTACACCTCACCAACGCAGCCTACAATCCTATGCTGGGTGTGCTCAAGATAATAACTATTTGAATGTAAACTAGGGTGGTTATTATTTACAGAGGTGATTTTTTAATGATCACAAGATCAAAGAAAACAATCTACAGAAACTGTAGAACCAGCTTTGGTGATGACAGTGACTAAGGTCACGCCAGACTGGACTGAAGTAGCAAATTTAATTAAGAGACTAAGTCTGAAGTTAGACTCAGTGAATACTAAGTTAAATACCAAATTAGATGTTCAGAACACTTCATTAAGTGAAAAAAGAGATGGGCAAAGTGTAGCCACCACTGCTCAAATTTCCTCTTTGAGGAACGAAATAAGTGATCAAAATGTTGCTTAAAATGAAAAACTAGAAGCACAGAGTGCTACTTTAAGTGAAAAGTTAGAAGCATGGAGTGTAACTTCAAATGCTCAAATTGACCCTTTGAGAAATGAAATAAGTACTATTTTAAGTGAAAAATTAGAAGCACAGAATGCAACGTCAACTGCTCAAATTGACTCTTTGAGAAATGAAAAAAGTACGACTTTAAGTGAAAAGTTAGAAGCACAGGGTGAAGCTTTAGATTCTAAATTTGAGATGTTAAATGATAAAGTGGAAAATTTATGCATACATTTAAAGAATGAATTAAGTAATTCCTTAAATGTACAGACTTTAACCAAAAGCAGGATGATCAATTTCATAATTTGACCCAGAAATTAGAATTTGATATTGATGACAAGTGTAGCAATAAAGAGTCTGAATTTAATGAAAAGTTAGGGTCATTTCAAAGTGTGTGTAATGTTTCATTCAATGGAGTGGAACAGAGATTACATACCTTAAAAGATACCATTGAAAGAAAAGAAAAACTGATCCCTATTATCCAATCGCAAATTGCAGGGGTCAACACTTCTGTAGATTGAGTAGAGAGAAATTTTAGTGAAAAGCTAGCAACCTCAGACACCATAAATATAATCGGTCTGGAGGGACAGGTAGAGGAATTAATCAACCAGAAAGTTCCTTAGAGGGTGAAAACAGACAATGTTCCATCACATTTAGCATAGGAACTTAATGATACTGAAAATGGCATAGACAATTTGTGGAAGAAATTTAAACTTATCCAGAATAAGGCAGAGAAAAGGGTAGCTTCACAGAATGTAATGTTGACTAGTAAAGGGGTAACTGTTTTGTTGAGGGGAGACTTTCACACAAAATATAATGAGAAGTGCCAGTCTGCAATTGCTCAAGTGACGTTAAGAGTAGATCCATGGGATTCCAGGGAAGTTAACATTCTGTGTTAATGGGCGGAGTGACGACCATCGGATCCCGAGTTGGGTTTGGTTTTACTTCCATATTCGTTTTCTCTTCAAGTCTTATACTATGCTGTATTCTGTTTTCTTCCTCTTATACTGTCATATAGTTTAGTACTTGGGCATACTCGTCTGGATATCATCGACAATCAGGGTTGATCTTGTTGTTGTTGTTGTTGTTGTTGTAGTCTTCAGTCCAGAGACTGGTTTGATGCAGCTCTCCTTGCTACTCTATCCTGTGCAAGCTTCTTCATCTCCCAGTACCTACGGCAACCTACATCCTGCTGAATCTGTTTAGTGTATTCATCTCTTGGTCTCCCTCTATGATTTTTACCCTCTGCGCTGCCCTCCAATACTAAATTGGTGATCCCTTGATGGCTCAGAATATGTTCTACCAAGCGATCCCTTCTTCTAGTCAAGATGTGCCACAAATTTCTCGTCTGCCCATTCTATTCAATACCTCCTCATTAGTTATGTGACCTACCCATCTAACCTTCAGCATTCTTCTGTAACACCACATTTTGAAAGCTTCTATTTATCGTCCATGTTTCACTTCCATACATGGCTACACTCCACACAAATACTTTCAGAAATGACTTCCTAACACTTAAATCTATACTCGATGTTAACAAATTTCTCTTCTTCAGAATCTCTTTCCTTGCCATTGCCAGTCTACATTTTATATCCTCTCTACTTCGAGCATCATCAGTTATTTTGCTTCCCAAATAGCAAAACTCCTTTATTACTTTAAGTGTCTCATTTCCTAATCTAATTCCCTCAGTATCACCTGACTTAATTTGACTACATTCCATTATCCTCATTTTGTTTCTGTTGATGTTCATCGTATATCCTCCTTTCAAGACACTGTCCATTCCGTTCAGCTGCTCTTCCAAGCCCTTTTCTGTCTCTGACAGAATTACAATGTCATCGGTGAGCCTCAAAGTTTTAATTTCTTCTCCATGGATTTTAATTCCCACTCAAAATTTTTCTTTTGTTTCCTTTACTGCTTGCTCAATATACAGATTGAATAACATCGGGGAGAGGCTACAACCCTGTATCACTCCCTTCCCCACCACTGCTTCCCTTTCATGCCCCTTGACTCTTGAACTGCATTCTGGTTTCCGTACAAATTGTAAATAGCCTTTCGCTCCCTGTATTTTACCCCTGCCACTTTTAGAATTTGAAAGAGAGTATTGCAGTCAACATTGTCAAAAGCTTTCTCTAAGTCTACAAATGCTAGAAATGTAGGTTTGCCTTTCCTTAATCTTTCTTCTAAGATAAGTCATAGGGTCAGTATTGCCTCACATGTTCCAATATTTCTACAGAATCCAAACTGATCCTCCCTATGGTTGGCTTCTACTAGTTTTTCCATTCATCTGTAAAGCATTCACGTTAGTATTTTGCAGCTGTGGCTTATTAAACTGATTGTTCGGTAATTTTCACATCTGTCAACCCCTGCTTTCTTTGGGATTGGAATTATTATGTTCTTCTTGAAGTCTGAGGGTATTTCGCCTGTCTCATACATCTTGCTCACCAGATGGTAGAGTTTTGTCAGGACTGGCTCTCCCAAGGCTATCAGTAGTTCTAATGGAATGCTGTCTACTCCCGGAGCATTGTTGCAAGTCAGATCTTTCAGTGCTCTGTTAAACTCCTCACGCAATATCATATCTCCCAATTCACCTTCATTTACATCCTCTCCCATATCCATTACATTGTCCTCAAGAACATCACCCTTGTATAGACCGTCTATATACTCCTTCCACCTTTTTGCTTCCCCTTCTTTTCTTAGAACTGGGTTTCCATCTGAGCTCTTGATATTCATGCAAGTGGTTCTCTTTTCTCCAAAGGTCTCTTTAATTTTCCTGTAGGCAGTGTCTATCTTACCCCTAGTGATATACACCTCTACATCCTTACATTTGTCCTCTAGCCATCATTGCTTAGCCATTTTGCACTTCCTGTTGATCTCATTTTTGAGACATTTGTATTCCTTTTTGCCTGCTTCATTTACTGCATTTTTGTATGTTCTCCTTTCATCAATTAAATTCAGTATCTCTTCTGTCACCCAAGGATTTCTATTAGCCCTCATCTTTTTACCTACTTGATCCTTCGCTGCCTTCAGTATTTCATCTCTCAAAGCTACCCATTCTTCTTCTACTGTATTTCTTTCCCCCATTCTTGTCAATTGTTCCCTAATGCTCTCCCTGAATCTCTCTACAACCTCTGGTTCTGTCAGTTTATCCAGGTCCCATCTCCTTAAATTCCCACCTTTTTGCAGTTTCTTTAGTTTTAATCTACAGTTCATAACCAATAGATTGTGGTCAGAGTCCACATCTGCCCCTGGAAATGTCTTACAATTTAAAACCTGGTTCCTAAATCTCTGTCTGACCAGTATATAATCTTTTTGAAACCTGTCAGTATCTCCAGGCTTCTTCCATGTATACCCATGCAGGGTTGATATCAAGGTCATATTGCTTCATGTGGAGGTAATGGTAAGTGATCAATATACACAGTTTTACTTGTTTTATGGGTGCTGTTATTCCCCATTGTATTTTCACCGTGAGGAATTGGGCTATTATATCAAGTCAAGACTGAAGCATTGGGTAATATACCATGATATGTGAACTGACAGCATGCTCGATTCTGGTCATCAAGGATCTCGAATCCCATCATAGTTAGGTTTTATTTTTGCTGAAAGTAGTGTTTGAATGTAATCTCTTCACCAGTTTTCCATATGAATCTGTGTGCAGAGGTATTCTTGGATGGCAACGGAAAAAAAATTATATCCACTGGAATGTCCTCCTTGGTTATTCCAGGAGCGCCATTGCTGGTCTTCGTGACTGGTCCTGGGGTCTTGTTTGTAGTGTTGACGGGAGCTGATGCAGTCTCCATGGATTGTTAGGTCATATTTTTTCCTAACCAGCCAGTCTCTCCCACCATCCACGTATAGTTAGGTCATATTTTTACCTAACCAACTAACATATAGTTAGGTCTGATGCAGGCCTAAACTATTGGAGGATACGATATAATAGGAATATTTCTGTATTTGCAATGATATGATACATAGTTTTTTTTACTACTGACGTTTTATATCCTTTGTGAAAAATGATGTGAATGATATGATACGGGGTAAGAGGAATAACGAGATATTTGTGATGATATGATACATAGTTTCTGCTTATGATGATACAATACATAATTTCTGCTTATGTTGATATGATACATAGTTTCTACTTACGATGATGTGGTACACAGTTTTATACCTTTTGTAAAATGTGATATGAATGGTTTATATAAATTTTGAAAGAGTTGGGTAGTGTAGGTACAAACATGACTAACATACACTTACACACCACACCTTTCAAATGACCCTCGCAGACAAGTGTGACTGATTCTTCACCATTGCTGTTCCATAGGAGTTGCTAAGATCCTTCTTCAGGGACTTCAAAGGTGAAGGTGAGAAAGTCCATTCTGCAGGAGACATTTAACATCATACCTCCTCCAGCTTCTCACTTAAGTACCGGCGAAGTGGGGATCCTGGCGAAGAGATCCTGTCTTTGGGGCTATCTTCTTTCTCTTCTTTGATCCTAGCAACCATTTCTACTTTTTCCTTTCTTACTTCTCTTTCGAGTACCAGTTATCTTTCCCTCTGTCCATATGCATACACTTCTATCGCTGAAGTCCTTCTCAATTTCCGTGGTTTTCTATAACCTTCAACTTATTTTCCATAAGCTGGCCAAAGAATCAGTCTACATGACTACTCATATGAATACACACAATGAAACACAAAGACACAAATAGGAAGAGTACAGTTTAATGAAACATGGGAACCATCATGTGTTGGAGGGAGAAAAGTGTGCACATAGTGATAGGTATGTGCACCTAGTTATGTGCACACACATCATGTAAAGGTATGTACAGGGATATATTTATATATGTAAGAGCTAAGAGTATTTATGGTTAAGATGATGTTATTACACTAGTATGTTTACATGGGAGAAGGAGGAACATATTGTGGTTCATTATGCTACATCATATACTTAAGTGGACAGGATTGGTGTCAGTCTAACAACTATTCTGATGAATTGTAAGATAATGTGACAAGCAGAGTATAAGTAGGAGCACAAAGAAGGGGATTGAACTGTACCATAGTATATTAGGAATTTGTTTAAAGGGGCGTACCTACCAAAACGGAAGGAGGAAGTGCTTTCATAGTATCAAATAATATGTGAGGTATAGGTACTGTGCCTAAAGGAAAAGGACAGTATCATGACAAAAGTCACACATGCTGTAGAGATTATTCTGGTAAGTTTGAATTCTCATTTCCACTCGCATTGTTATGTTTGTGTGAAGTTATATTTGTTGAAAGGAACACATTTGTTTACCTGAGTTCCTCCAGATTTTAAAAGGTGTTGAATAAATCAATACTTAGAAAAACTAGTACGTGAAGTAAGGGCAAATAACAGCATATGCTTGGGTAATGCACACTTGAAGTTTATGATTGGAAAGGGAACAGAAAGATTCTTGTCCTTACAAAGTTGACATTGATCAAAAGGCCCATGATTATAATGGAATTAACATGGAAAAGGAAAGAGATCTATATATGAAGTACCTGAAGGCTATAAATTGATGGAAACATAAACTAATATTATATGATTACAATATTGATGTACATAATGAACATGTATAAAATATCGAGTGTTCAAGTTAAGGGGAGGGATACAGAATGCCTCGAGAATTTCGGGGTAATTCTAGAGACCCTCGTATTTCCACCGTGTCGAACACACATTATTTTAGAGATGAGTGTGGTAAAGTAGAACTGTGTCTACTGCACCATAATTATGTGTGTGCAGGACGGACATGTATCGGATGGATGATCGGCGCAGGCAGGTAGTTGCTGAGCTTGCCTAAGAAGTTACACGTCCAGCTCGAGGAATAAACACGTTGTCTTCTATGTGACGTCAAACATTATTGTGTGAACATTTGAATGTTGTTGAAAGAAGAAAAGAGTCAATTACTTATTCATTCATTCTCTTACTTTCTTAAGGTCCAGACAGTTGTCTTGTTAAACTTGGAGAGATTTGTAGACTGTGTTTATGGAAAAATGAATGTGATAGTTTCTGACGGACTGGAAGGTGTTGACCTTACAAAAAATGTATTAGTTGTATGAAAACTGTTATGTGTGATGAAAATACAGTGATGTTGAATTCAAAGTATTCTTGAATGTTCAGATTTATTTTAAGAGTATAAAAAATTCCTCCAAAGTAGCATCTTATCTTCGGAGAAGAAGTTGTGCAGGACATCGCAGCCAGCTATCCTGAAGAGAAGGTCGGTGAAGCAACTCCAAGTAAGTTCAATAGCCAAGCGGGAGTGTGAGTCTTGCACACCAGTACCACACTGCCACCCTTAATCCCCGGAAACCATCAGAACCTAAATCTGAATGAGGATTTGAAGCACCATCCTTCCAAATGCAAGTATAGTGTGTTACTACTGCAGCCCCTTGCTTGGAATGCTAGTTACAGGTCTATGTAAGTTTCATGAATAGCACCACATATGGACCAAATGGTTCACTTTAGGGTTATAAATGTTCTCTATGCTTGAACTGATTAGCACAAAAATATTCTCCCATTTGACAGCAAGCAGTGATTCTGATGTACTATTGTTGGTAACTGTGCAAATATTCTAATACTAAAGATAATTGCAGTCAATTTTTGACAGCAGATCATGAACATGTCACTTTCACAAGAGTTTAGTACTCCAGTCAATCCCAGAAACAAGGATTCTTCTGCTTCAAACAATGGAAAATTCAGGGTGGAATAACAACAATATTATGAAAAGCAAAGGTTGCTATTCACCATGTAGAGGACACATTGAGTCAAAGATAGGCATAGTTACAAGACTGCTATATATTTTAGCTTTCAGCCAAACGGCCTACATCTGAAAGAGGAAACACACACACATGACCAAAAGTATAACTCACAACAAACTGTCACTGGTCACTGTGGCCAGACCAGACTGCCGCTGCACCTGATGACAGCTGCAGTTTGACATGGGTGGAAGGGGTGAGGGAGAGGGATAGCAGGGTAGAGGTGGGGAAAGGTATAATGCTGGCTTGTGAGAGCATGCAATGATGTGGTGTAGACAGGGTATGGATTGGGGCCATGGAGGAGGATAGGTACATGGAGGATAGGTACCAGTGAAGGTTGAGGCCAGAAGGTTACAGAAACATAGAATATACTACAGTGAAAGTTCCAGTCTGTGTTTTTCAGAAAAGCTGGTGTTGTCAGGATGGATCCAAATAGCATAGGCTGTGAAGCAGTCATTGAAGTGAAGCATATTGTGTTGGACAGCATGTTCAGCAACTGGATGGTCCATCTGTCTCTTGGCTGCAGTTTGACAATGGCCAGTCATGCAGACAGACAGCTTGTCGTCATGCCCATGTAGAAAGCAGCGCAGAGGTTGCAGCTTAGGTTACAGATCACATGGCTGCTTTCACAGGTAGCCCTGCCTTTCATGGGAAACGCGATGCCTGAGCCCAGACTGGAGTAAGTGTAGTGGGAGGGTGTATGAGACAGGTCTCGCATCAAGGACTATTGCAGGGATATGAGCTATGAGGCATAGGGTTGGGAGCAGGTGTGGAGTAAAGATAGACAAGTGTATTGTATAGGTTTGGTGGATGGTGCAGTACTGCTGTGGAAGAAATGGGAAAGATAGTGGGTAGGATGTTCCTCATTTCACGGCATGGTGAGAGGTAGTTGAAATCTGGGTGGAGAATGTGATTCAGTTGCTCCAGTCCTGGGTGATAGTGAGTCATGTGAGGAGTGCTCCTTTGTGGCTGGACAGTGGGTATGTGGCAGATGGTAGGTGACTTGAAAGACTAGGCATGGGAACCCTGTTTTTGTACAAGGTTGGGAGGGTAATTTTGGTCTGTGAAGCCCTCAGTGAGACCCTTGGTATATGTGAAGAGGGATTGCTTGTCTCTATAGATGCAATGATCATTGGTGGCTAGGCTGTATGGGAGGGACTTCATGGTGGAATGAGTGAAAGTGAAGGTACTGCTGGTGGTTGATAGGTTTGAGATGAATGGAAGCACTGGTGTAGCCATCCTTGAGGTGAAGGTCAATAGTGAGGAAGGTTGCTTGTGGGGTTGAGTAGGACCAGGTGAAATGAATGGGGGAGAAGGTGTTGAGGTTCTGGAGGATAGTGTGTTCCCACCACTGGTCCAGATCATGAAGATGTCATCAATGAATGTGAACCAAGCAAGGGGTTCGAGATTCTGGGTGGTTAGAAAGTATTCCTCTAGATAGCCCACAAATAGGTTGACATAGAATGGTGCCATGCTGTACCGTGGATTTTTCTGCAGGTGATACCTTCAAAGGAGAAGTAAATTGTGGGTAAGTATATAGTTGGTCATGGTGGCCAGGAAGGAGGTTTTAGGTTTGGAGTCAGTCAGGCATTGGGAAAGATAGTTTTCAATAATGGTAAGGCCGTGTGCATTGGGGTTGTTGGTATAAAAGGAGGTGGCATCAAAAGTGATCAGCTGGGTGCCGTGTGGTAAAGGAACAGAAACTGTGGAATGTCAGTGGAGGAAATGGTTGGTGTCTTTCCTAAAGGAGGGTAGGTTATGAGTAATAAGCTGAAGCTGTTAGTCTGTGAAAGCAAAGATTTTCTCCGTTGGGCATTCTGGGTGGTTGAGTATATGGACTTTAGAAAGCATGTACACACATCAAAAACAGTTTTGTATCACCTTGATTCCAAGAGTTCCGGAACCTGTGTAGAAAACTTCAATAGAGATCAACATAAACATCATTTCTGCCCTTTTTATGGCTCATGAAAACCACACATTGCATGCTGTACCACCATACAGCGAGACCTTCAGAGGTGGTGGTCCAGGTTGCTGTACACACCAGTATTTCTAATACCCAGTAGCACATCCTCTTGCATTGATGCATGCCTGTATTCATCGTGGCATACTATCCACAAGTTTATCAAGGCACTGTTGGTCCAGATTGTCACCCTCTTCAACAGCGATTCGGCGTAGATCCCTCGGAGTGGTTGGTGGGTAACGTCCATAAACAGCCCTTTGGAATCTACCCCAGGCATGTTCGATAGGGTTCATGTCTGGAGAACACACTGGCCACTCTAGTCAAGCAATGTCATTATCCTGAAGGAAGTCATTCACAAGATGTGCACGATGGGGGTGCGAATTGTCGTACATGAAGACAAATGCCTTGCCAGTATGCTGCCAATATGGTTGCACTATCGGTCGGAGGATGGCATTCACATTTCGTACAGCCATTACGGCACCTTCCACGACCACCACCAGCATACATCAGGCCCCCATAAAGCCACCCCAAAACCGCAGGGAACCTCCACCTTGCTGCCCTTGCTGGACAATGTGTGTAAGGTGTTTGGCCTGACCAGGTTGCCCGCAGACACGTCTCCAACTATTGTCTGGTTGAAGGCATAAGTGACACTCATTGGTGAAGAGACTGTCATGCCAAACCTGAGCAGTCCATTTGGCACGTTGGTGGGCCCATCTGTACCGTGCTGCATGGTGTCGTGGTTGCAAAGATGGATCTCGTCATGGACATCGGGAGTGAAGTTGCGTATCATGCAGCCTATTGCTGTGGCTGCACGGAAAACTTTATTCAGCATAGTGTTCTTCTGTCAGGGTCCCTCCGAGCCATAATCTAAGGTAGCTAGCGGTCATGCACTGCAATAGTAGCCCTTGGGCAGCCTGAGCGAGGCATGTAATTGACAGTTCCTGTCTCTCTGTATCTCCTCCGTGCCCGAACAACATTGCTTTGGTTCACTCTGAGATGCCTGGACATTTCCCTTGTTGAGAGCGCTTCCTGGCACAAAGTAATAATGCGGACACGATCAAACCACGGTTTTGACTGTCTAGGCATGGTTGAACTACAGACAACATGAGCTGTGTACCTCCTTCCTGGTGGAATGACTGGAACTGATCGGCTGTTGGACCCCCTCCATCAAATAGGCATTGCTCATGCATGATTTTTACATCTTTGGGTAGATTTAGTGACATCTCTGAACAGTCACAGGGACTGTGTCTGTGATACAACATCCACAGTCAACATCAATCTTCACGAGTTCTGGAAACTGGGGTGATGCAAAACCTTTTTTGATGTTTGTAGAAGGAGCACTTCTCTCGTGTCTCAGTACTACCCAGATCTTGAGCAACCGCATCAAATTCTCTACCAGGGTTTGGACCACCTCTCGTCATGACCAGAGATAAGGAATATCCTACCCATTATCATTATCACTTCTCCCACAGTGATATTCTGCTGTCCACTAAACCTATACAATATCCCTCTCCATCCCTACTCCACCCCTGCTCCCAACCCTGTGTCTCAGGGATGTGATCCCTGAAATAGAAGTAGGTGCAAAATCTGTCCCACACATGCCCCAATATGACCTACTCCGGTCTGGTCGTAGGCATCTCCTATCCCATCAAAGGCTACCTGTGAAAGCAGCCATGTGATCTACAAACTAAGGTGCAACCACTGGGATTCTTTCTATGTGGGCATGACAACTAACAAGCTGTCTGTCCACATGAATGGCCACTGAAAAACTGTGGCCAAGAGACAGATGGACTAACCACTTGCTGAACATGTTGCAAAACACAATGTGCTTCACTTCAGTGACTGATTCACAGCCTGCACCAAATGGTGAATGTTTCCAAAACATACTTTATTGGTTACGGACCCACAAATAAAATTTTCCTTCAAAAGTAATGGAGAAAATTGTGATACATTATAAATGAAAACACAACATATGTTCATCTGGAAACAGGGAGGCAAAAAGGAGTTTAAACCTCTCCTGAGAAATAAAATAATAGAGCACAGCACAACTCCAAAATGCTTAAGATTTCTGTTGAACTAAACCTTATCTTTCAGGTAGTACTGGATGAACACCAAGGTGAAAATGCCTGCCAGATATAATGCTGTGCACAAATTGACAGAAACAACCTGAGGATTGTGCTACCCTGCAGCTGAATATGGCTGCCCTGTATGGTACAGGTCTCACCAAACGAAAGTGGTGGAAGTTGTGAAACACAAACAGAAACCAAACATCATTTTCTTGGTCATGAAGTCAGTTGATAGTGTGTATGGTTTGTGCAGTGGCTTGTGTTGAGAAATGAACACATGTAGCATTAGTTTATTACATTATGAAATAACTTCTTTGCAAATATGTATGAACAAAACAGGATCTATCCTACCAACACCAGCTTTTCTGAACTGCACAGATGGGAACTCACACTGTACAATATTCTACATTCCTGTAACTCTCATGGTCTCAACCTCTGCTAGTCCTTACCC
The DNA here is from genome assembly GCF_021461385.2 of Schistocerca piceifrons. NCBI lineage: Eukaryota > Metazoa > Arthropoda > Insecta > Orthoptera > Acrididae > Schistocerca > Schistocerca piceifrons. The sequence continues at coordinate 43,985,057 of NC_060142.1, forward strand.
TCCGCCTACCTTCCCTGCCCACACTCCAGCACTATACAATCAATGCACCTATGGCTTCTATTCTGCCAATGCAGCCACAGTCTTTTTCCTCTTCTTAACTTCTCTGCTCTCATTTTCCTTTTCCCACCTTATCTCTTCCCTCCCCTCCCCCCCCCCCCCCCCCCCCTAAATGTCCTGACTGCACCTAGCAGTCCTAGGCTGTCCCCACCACTCTCCCACAAGTGGCAATATACTTTCCCCCACCTTATCCTGTTCTCCCCCCCCCCCCTCCCCTCCCCGTGCCATGCCTCCTTCTTATCCCCAACACCCATGCCAGATTTCTGCTACCATAAGGTGCAATTGCAGTCCGGCAATTGTGATCATGTATGTGCAACGTCCACAGTGGTCGCACACAGTGGACATGTGTGTGAGAGTCCTGCTTGTGTGAATGTCTGTACGTTTTCTGCTTCAGAAGAAGGCCTTTTGGTTGAAAGTTAAATGTGTAGCAGCTTTTGCCAGTACACAGCATGTAGCAGCCTATCCTTTTCATAATATTACAATGTTGCTTCTGTGAGCCACCCACGTAAGAGACTTGAATGTTAGTGAAAATGGGAACATGTTTATAGTGCTGGAAGTAACTATGTCTGCAACTGCACTCTAAAAACCAATGTGAAGTGCAAGGTACAGGTACTTCTGATTGTACCACATATTAGGTTTTTTTTTTTTTTTTTCATTTCATTCGCACATAGGCTGCAGATTGAATGACTGCTTAAATGCCTCTATGCCTGCTGTAATATATCTAATCTTGTTTTTATAGTACCTGCAGGAGTGATATATAACAGGATGTCTAATATTCCTGAAATCCTCACTTAATACTGGTTCTTGAAGCTTTGTAAGTAGGCTATAATGGCATAGTTGTCTTCACGAGTCTGCTAGTTCACTTTACTTAGCCATTAGATTCCAGCCTGGTGGATTGACTGATGGCAAGAATGATTGCTCAAGAATGGTGCAGTGACCCTAAAGCTAGTCACAAGGAGCAAAAGATAAATAAATAAAATAAAAACAAAGTTTAGTTATAGAACATCTGTTTCCAAAACATACTTTATTGGTTACGGACCCACCAATAAAATTTTCCTTCAAAAGTAATGGAGAAAATTGTGATACATTATAAATGAAAACACAAAATATGTTCATCTGGAAACGGGGAGGCAGAAAGGAGTTTAAACCTCTCCTGAGAAATAAAATAATAGAGCACAGCACAACTCCAAAATGCTTAAGATTTCTGTTGAACTAAACCTTATCTTTCAGGTAGTACTGGATGAACATCAAGGTGAAAATGCCTGCCAGATATAGCGTTGTCCACAAATTGACAGAAACAACTTGAGGATTGTGCTACTCTGCAGCTGAATATGGCTGCCCTGTATGGTACAGGTCTCACCAAACGAAAGTGGTGGAAGTTGTGAAACACAAACAGAAACCATACAACATTTTCTTGGTCATGAAGTCAGTTGATAGTGTGTATGGTTTGTGCAGTGACTTGTGTTGAGAAGTGAATGAATGTAGCATTAGTTTATTACATTATGAAATAACTTCTTTGCAAATACGTATGAACAAAACAGTATCCAATAGGAGTAAACTTAATGAGGTTTCACTATTTTAAATCGATTGGCTTTATATTTTGTAGTATGGGGGCTCTAATACCCACCCAGCTATCCTAATTTAGTTTTTCTATGATTTTCCTGAAGCACAGCTAACTACTTGTCTCATCTTTATCAAACTAGGCTCGTAAGTATGAAAATGCCTGTATGCATTAATTATGGTTTTTGTTCTTAATATAACTCCAAAAGTGATCCATGAATGAATAAAACTACTGCCCCTGTTACTACTACCAGCAACCATTGAAATGTTCTGCATCATTACAGGCTACCTGCAGCCCGCCCTGCTTGAGAAACTGTATTCTCTCGTAGGAACTGCTTCTCCTGACATTTGAGGAGAGGTAGTTAGCTATCAGAGAGAAGACCAAAGCAACAATAAAGTTCATCTTCTGTTTAATTACTAGCAAGCCCATTCATTATTTAAGTCACGAAAGATTTTTGTTACGACAATGACAAGATCACCACAGCAAACAAAACTACAAGTATGGGATGTTAGATCCCAGTATATTGAGTTGGGAATGATACCTGGAGGAAGAGCATTCTCATGGCAACACAGAAAAACAGACTACCTGGAGGTTAGTCAACCAAACCCATTATGGTGTCATAAAGAGCAAAACCAATCTCCAGAGATGAGGATCTCAATGTGGAATTTGTGAACTTATACCCAGTTGCATGCAGCAGAGAGGACTTATGAAAAGCCTTATGTATTCACTTGATGTACATGAGCTCTGATCTGATGTTCTGTAAGATATGTAACATTTATATTTTTCCTTATTCAAGATGCATATTTTTGTGTTATATGTTATTTGTTTCTGACAAGATAAATAAACATAAAAAGATATGTTAAATTATTTGATGTCTTGATCAAATAATACCACAGTCCCTATTCTCCTTGGTTTAATTAATTCAATCTCTCTTTCCTGCAATATTTTTATCAAAAGAAAATTTGATTTTCGAACATAAAGCTGTAACTTCATAAACATGGATAGATTTACATACACATTACAAATAAAAATTTTCAAAGCTCTCTCTTGGGTCATTCATTCATCAAAAATCAGTTGTTAAGTAGAATGTTACAGTCTGGTGACTTATCAATAGCTCCTCATTATCAGTTACAAACTCATTTCAAAATGATGACCACAAGGTTCCCCTCATTCTTGGAAACAAAAGCGTAGCTTCAGAAAAACTCATTGATAGAATAGAGAAAATGAAGCAGAGACTAAACCTGGTTTCCATGTAAAGCTGTAATATTCTCTCTGTTGGGTGGGAACACGAATCAGGTAAAGGAGAATGCAATTACATAATAAGAGAAAGCAGTGCTTTATTTGATGCTCTAATGTCACAGGTATTATGAACCACTATGCTGTCATAGAACATTTGTGCTTAAACAAAGTAGCTACTGGATGACACCTTCATGAGGAAGGACCCTATTAAAATTCTTCCTGATTTCCGTTCTATGGTGTGTTTCTCAAACAGAAAGAAAGGAATGGAGGAGAAGGGCAAGAGATAGTGTTCCACATGTTGAACCAGTCTCTAAAACTCTCATTTTGTTATTTTTATGAGGGCAGTCAAAAAGTTTCAATTTGACGTTGTTACTGTAGAATATATGAAAAACAGCATTACTCTGATGTGGGTAATAAGCACCAACATGGAGGCAAGGGATTAAGGGATTAGTGTGGCATTTGTGTCTTTCTGACGTGTGTGCGGTAAATGTGGAAATGTTAACTATGGCAACATGATTATTAACATGCTATTGTTTTCTTGGCTGCTAACGAACAAACACTGGTAAGACATCCACCAGAGAATGAAGAATGTGTATGGAACAGCATGTCTGTTGAAAACCACCACTGTGAAATGTTGCACCAAGTTCCATCCTGGTCGCAATTTGACACAAGACACACCCATATCATAAATGTCATAATGCAGAACTTATACCAACTCAAATGAGAGACACTTGAGCATCAGACCTATGGTTTGATCTCTCCCTATGCGATTATCATGCCTTCCGTCTCTTAAAAAAAGGCCTTGAAGGGTCATTGATTTCTGTTGGACAAGGACGTGCAGCAGGCAGTTGTGGACTTCTTAATGGTGTTTTACCAAATGGGTATCTTCACAATATGGTGCATTGGTGGGATGATGCCTCATTGCTCACAGTGATTTTTCTTGATTGGCATATTGGTTCTGGACTGTATGGCCTTTGAACAGAAACGTTTAAATTGCCCCTTATATTTGAACAGAATGTAAAATGTTGTGATGTAATAATACAATTGTATTTCTCCTGATTCAGCATAGACGAATTAATAAATGGTAACAGTTCTCACCCTACCCTTCCTAAAACAGCAGAGCTAAGATTTCCACCATATTCTATTATTCAGGACAGTGGATGCTCCTCCAAATACAGTGAAAGTCATAACCTTGGTGGAGCTTGTTGTAGTGTTATCTAAAGTCTTTTCAGATTATTACCATGACATAATGTTCTACTTCTTCTAGTCTCATTTGTGGCATAGTGGGAAAATAAGTGGAGCTTGTTTTAGTATTATCTAAAGTCTTTTCAGATTAATACCATGACATTATGTTCTACTTCTTGTAGTCTCATTTGTGGCAAAGTGGGAAAATAAAAAGATATATTTTTCTTATTAATTTTATATTTAATAAATGTTTAACAGAAAATCTGGTAACTTCTTTACATCTTTGAACTTACTTTTATATATAGACATGTTTCAAAATTGAAAACAATAATCACAGCTGTATGTGGAAGCGTAATTCCACTGAGAATATTCAACAAGGACAACTATCTATTCAAAAGATAAAAGCAAAGAGCAATCCTTGCACAATTACATTTTCCAGTCTTCAGCACAGAGTTTCAAAAATTCGTAACTATTTACATGGCTTGCATTCTCTCTCACAAACACTGTCACATACATGATCAAATTTCAGCCATACTTTAAAAAATGAAAACTAACAGGCACATGTACATCGTTTCTACAAAAAGTTCTATGATTACAGTGACTTCCTATAATTCAATACTTTCGAGAAACAGCCCATAAAATATATAATCAAAGTAAATACATAACACACTACATTAAAATAAATGTGTTCACAACAAATTAAACTGTGCATGTTTCAAACAGTTCATAAAAATTTTCAACAGTAGTTAACAGTACCCTGCATTATAGCAAGTATACGTACATACATACTCAACAACGAACAACGATAAAAAATGATGTTTGATGGTTTACTTGTGGTAATTGCTGATTGAAACATTTTAATATTCTTATGGTTGTAATCAAGGATGACAATTTACAGAAATGTTCGATACTTCATGTTAAAAATAACCAGTTTATTCTTATTTGTTTACATTTTCCAACTTTTCAGTAAGGTTCAATGAATCCTTACATTGTGCAATAAGGAAAGTGGTTAAAAATTCATTATTTATTTCTCTTTTCAGATGTTAGTTGTTATTAGGCCATTTTATTTTTGAAAGATACAGGAGATCACCTTGTCTTTCCTTCCTCAACAAAAATATGGGTACAGAGCACTTGTGAATTCTTAAAATGATTGGCATTTAATGTTAAGAAAATAAATATCATGAAGATGAGGCAAACAGCTTTACATGGATATAAACATAATTATATACATGTGTTGGGATGCAAATGCATATAACGCAAAGCAATATGATGCAAAGATAAACAGTTTATGTCTCAGGTGCTCTATACATTTATTTTGAAAGCAATGTGTGTCTTGTATATGTTCAATCTTTTATAATAATGTATCAATGTACAGTTTACATTTATATGTATGAATGAATGTTCTATTTATGAACTATTTTTGAAAGAAGAAGGTTTTGATCAAGCACTCCAATGATGTTGCAACTAAATTATGGTAAACAGAAACAGACTACTGTAAGAATACAAATGCTCTTTGTAAAAAATGAAACTGAATTGATTATGAATTTTTTAGTGTAGGTATGAATTCATAATGATGAATGAGTGATGTGATTCTTTATATTTGTTATTAAGTGTGTAAAAAAAAAAAAGAGTCTGGGCTGTGCGTGAAATACATGGATTTAAGAAGCAGGACTGTAATATAATATGTTCTACTTTCACTGATCTGTAGGCAGTACTATACCTATGAAATTGAGTTAGACAATGCACCAGTGTGTTCATGATTGTCTTGTAAGATCAAAGGTGCCATTGTCAATCTATATGCAATGGAAGTACACAAATGAATGTGCTTAAATTTACTGTTATGCAATGATGGCTGCCTCCAAATGAGTCAAAATAGAACTAACTAATGTTGAGAGCTCAACATCTGTTATCTCTTTAATGCTCTTTTGTGGAATGTGTTACTCCAAATATTAATACAGTTGAAAAATGACTGGCATTTAAGAAAAAGTAATTTATTTCACTCACTTTTCCAATTAGCTGGATATTATTAATACTAGCTAACAGGTAAATTGTGTGATACTTTAAATAATATCATACAGTAAAAACAACATGAAATATTTTCTCATTTCATATTAGCTGATACAGTGTTTGTTGGTCATGCCAGTATAAGCTTGTATATGATAGAGGTATTTGTCATAAATCATACCTTGAGTTTTGTGTGAGAATTTACAAAATACTTGTAATTATTATGTACAGAGCTTTCAGATTTAAACAACAAAGTGGAAGATGACAATTGTGAATATTAGACAACATTTTATTAATAATGACTGTTCCTGACTGTGAATTGTTTGGAAGCATATGCTTTTTTTTTTTGTTAACAGCGAAGAATGGCATAGGTAATATTGGTAAGACAAGTGTGTGCTAGAGACATAAAACGATATGTGAAATATTGATTTCCCTCCATTGAACAAAGAGAGGGAAAATGTTCTAAAGGCATTCATTATTCCCTTTTTTGTATTATTATCACCTGGGCCCTCGTCCACACCTTTGCAAGCTCAATTTTTTAATCTATAACTCTTGATGGTAAAATATATATTTAAAATATAGACCAGCACAGTTCATACAAATACAAAATGGAAGAACTGAAGAAAACAAATCCAAAAATAGCATACTGATTAAGTATTAGTATTGTGGTTAGACTGATAGGAACTGTAATTGGGGTTTCTAGGTGCTAAACTTTCAGAGCAAAGGTACTTACTTTCATGAGAGGAAGAATGAAAAGTGCAATAGATTTAGTTACATTAAGAGACTGGGGCATTGTCCCAAAATGTTAAGCTGTAAGATTTTTAGATAAGTAATAGAAAAAAGTATGCTCTGATAATGAAACAATATACATAAAATTCTACTTTCAATAGTTTTTTTTAAATAATTTGCTTTTATGTTTTTCTTTGTTCAGTTCCTGAAGATGAAAAACTAGAGAACATGTGGATATACTATGGTGAAGCATAACTAAATTCTCACAAAAAGTCTATTTTGGCACAAAACTTGAATTTAGCAAGAATCACACTAACAAATAAAATTATACATTATTTTATCCTCTCTATCAGCATAAAAATTTGTGAATTATACATCCTGATATCTGCCATTAAAATGCTGTAGAACCTCATAACATATATGAAATAGATAAAACAAGAAAGACGTGTCTGTTTACCGATATTCAAATATCACTATTTTATATTTATTTAACAAGCTCATATAAGCATAAATCTTCAAAAAATATGAGGCAGTGTTGAATCTGATGGCAGTCATGTGGAAGTTCAATTAGAGAACTTATAGCAGTTCTATTTATAAAAAGTATTTTCTGGTTACTGATCTAACTGTTTCTTCCAGAATGTAGCTTTCAATAGCCATATTTTTGATAAGAAAAATTTGATATCATACTAATAATGAATGAATTACAATTTTATGGATAACATACATATTGAACAAGATTCGTCAATGAATTCTCCCTCTGCAACAGTGTCCAGTTTTTAAAACTTCCTGACATATTGAAATAATGTGGCAGACTGGGAGCTTTGCCTTTCATGGCCAATACTTTTACCATCTGAGCTATCCTCGGACTCATGACCTACCTTCATAGTATCAATTCTGCCAATTCCATGAATCATACCTGGTTTTAAATATGTTTGTAAGCATCTGTAAGAGCTCTGCCTGAGGAAAGCAACAATATGGGTTTAAGGTCCAGTCTCGTAAACCATTTTACTCTGTCAGGAAGTTTCAGTAAAATAATTTTTAATCAGTTCATGAATGGGACTGTGTGAGATATCGATTCTAGTTCAAATAGAGAGACAGAAAATTTACTGTTTGACGTTTGAGTACAACCATAAGAATACAAAACAACAAAATGGTATGACATTCACCAAATGGATGGATGTCCTATTGAGCGGAATTAGGTCATTATACACAGCATAATGCTGGCATATTAATTTTATTCTGCATGTAATGGGCTTAATAATGCTTCACTTTCACAGTTACTACCACAAATAACACAAACTTCACATTTCCAGGCTGCAACACCACTGTCGCAACTCCATTAGAAAATACTAATAATACATGTTTTAATCTGTCATCAAATGAATATTGCTAATATTCAGACAGCTTGTACAGTTTTTCTTTCACTCAAATTATTACAAGGAACTCTGAGGCTAGGCAATTTTTAGTACAGAAGGTTGGCCATCCTATTCTGCACAAATAGAAAGAACATAACAACATGAACCACTATTTTTCAAAACTACCCATCTCAACACAGAAGTATAAAAACAAGTATTTCTATTAAACTTTTATGTATAATTAACTTATATATTTACTACATTTTGCCTACAGTAATATTAATATTAAAATCAATTTATGTCATACAAAAATAATTTACAAAGGCCACTAACAGTGACACAGACTGAATATTGAGTGTCATTTTTTGATAAAGATTGTTATGATATCTTTTGGAAAGTGTTTTCAAACTCTTGTTCTAAATTCATATATAACAGTTAACCATATATAAATTTTATGCCATTTGTTTAAATTTCAGAATAAAGTTTATTTCAAGAAATTTGTTATCTGAAAATTCCTGAAAATATCTAACAGCAATATTTCAGCTGACTATCAGACATGCAACATTTACTTGATATTTACGAATCATTTCCTCTCGAATAAAATGTTGCTGTCCCAAATGAAATATTTATGTGATTAGTGAGAATCAAATAATGGTTGTCATTCCTCTATGTAAAATATAGAATTTACATCACTATGACAGTAACTGTTGTACCTGAAATCATCAGTGACAGCTGACAGACTCTGTATCTCTGTGCACAAAAATAAATATTTTTCACCCAAAACCACGCACATCTCAAGCACTTAACTACAGCTCTCTCGTAAAAATTTTACTAACTATATAGGCCTTTGATTTCATTAATTTTATATATTTACATATATTACGTAATACAATAACAATATTGTCAATGATCATGGGCAATTTGGCAAAACAATTCACATAAAAGTTTACCAACTTAGCCCAACATGTCATCACATATTTGATGACAGCTATATATCTTACAAGTTTACAAAAGCAAATTCATATGCTAACTAATTATTAAACTTTATCTAAACTGAAACTGCCATGATAAATATATTAGAAATATGCAGATTATTTGAAATGCAAATAAAACTTCATTGCCGTCAGACAATATATTTTACTCTGTTTTCTAAATTTGTTTTGAACAATGATTTTGTATTTTTCTGTTCTTTTTAGTGAATCATTTAATTATTTTCTATAAAGAGAATTTAGATTTAAAGAAAGAAAGATGATTTAGCAGCACATAAATATGTGCCATTTCCCCAACAGCCTTAATTGAGTATCAAAACTACTTTCACCACTAACAATATGGGTCATAGAACTCTAGTATAAGTAGTATATTTCATTATTATTAGAATGATTGACTATCAAGATTTACAGGCAGTCTGTTACCTACATAGGAAGCCCATATTTTTAGTGGTAACATTATTATTAAAGCATAGTAAAAGAGGGATCATGATGATGAAAACCACATATTTGCTAATGAAGTACATGACACATGAATTGACTACAGTTATAATTTAACAGTAATTGACTATCATTCATTCATCTTATAGCTCTTTCCAACTTCGTTTTTCATGATACAAAACTTTATCTACAACCGCTAAACTACCACGTACAAAATGTATTTATTTGAAGGCCCCTATCCACACTGGAACTTCTCAGTTGCATATAACCTATTCTTCCATTATAATGGAATCATAAGTCTCATAGAGAGAAATAACAACTTTTTGCAACTCACTTCTTGTGGAAATTAACCATAACAGGTAGACTTAGTAACCTGTCTGATTCTCTATCTTTTATTTCTACCTTGGTCCTCATTTACAGATGTGATTTTCTAGATATAATTTTAATTGCAACAACTAGCTCTGTTTATACCAGCATGCTGGTAACACAAAACCTCATTTCCTTCAAGTGGAACTTCATAACCAATCCCCCTTCCACACATATAGAAAACAAATACATGTTCTGATGGACCTATGGCTAGTATTATTATATGTGTGAAATTACCAGTATAGGAGATAGGCTACACCACCCATAACATCTGCCGGGGTTTACCTTCTTAAAGCAACCTTTCGTTCATCCTTCTTTTCACAGAAAGGACACCAAAAGTGAAGCACATTAATGTAGAATTCATCAGCTGCCCTTATCTTCGGAGGCTTCTTCTGATTCTCTGTGAACCAGAACATGCACAACTGTAGCATCACCTACATATCGTCCTCTTAGAGGACGCCTCTCTATTGGAGGAGGAATGGGTAGAGGATCATCAACAGCTATTGATGGTTTGCATGGTGGCAGTGACAAGCCTCCTGGTGTGAGTTTCGTTGGGTGTTTCTCTAATGGATCTACAGAAGTGTCAGATAGTGGCCTTGCTGTTGAGCTACAGTCTTTAGTACCATTCACTTCTGAAGGACACAGAGATAGGACATTACCACTTGGCAAAAGGCCTAGTGGATGCCTGTCTTTAGGAATGTTTGCAATGTCTGACATAGAACCTCTCTCAAAGAAGACAGAGTCTCTATGGCACTCCATGTCTCGTTGGTTATTAGTTTTTTCAGTCACAGGGAAGGAGGTTGTAACACAACCATTGGTGTCACTTGGCCTCATTTCAGTGAACCTTGTTTCCACTGGAGACACAACACTTTCTGGTAAGGAACTGGTCACTGCGATTGTGCTATCACTGTCTTCCTGTGAACTTGGCTGTTTGCCCACTGTAGTACTTGCACACTGTGTGTCTGGCACACTGACAGTAGTTGTGTCTATACCAACTGGTCCTGTCTCAGGCGAAGGTTCACTAACCATTATACATACATTACCATTCCCATTTGCAGCTTCTGCTAATTCATCAGCTGATACTCCACTAGCACCACCGGCCACTACTTGATGTGCACTTGATAAAAATAATAGTGGGAGATTGAGCCATGCTCCTCCAAGCTCTGATAAGTCACTGGCATCAGAAGCTCGAGAAGACTTTCTGGATGATGCACGACTTCCACGGTGAACGTGAAGGAACGCTGAAAGGCGACTCTGCCAGCCACCGGGGCTTGATGTCTGAGTCATCTCGTCCTCCAAATCAAGGGGTTCTCTCTCCCTCTCACGTTTTAACCTGTAGGCAACAAAAACGAGACATCAATTACACTGACACGAGTATTTGATAACAGTGACTTTCACAATGATATAATCAAATGGTAGTAGGTTTCATCACATTTCCTAGTCAATGATTCTGTCTCATACCCAGTCTTTAAGTATCTTTTCTCTGCAAAAAATTAATATTTGAAGTAACTTTCAATTATCAGTTTTACAGAGGTTGGACAAAAATATGGAAACACCATGAGAAACGCATCCCTGAACATAAATGCAGATGCTAGACAGGCCTGGAGGTTGTGCTGTTGTATTTGACCATGAATGGCGTGGAATGTCCTCAATCCATTGCAAGTGTCAGTCATGGTCAGACCAGTGTAATGTGTTGTTGTGAGTGCATTATGTTGGAACTAAGCAAATTTGAATGTGGCCAAATTGTTGGTTCTCATACGGTGGGTCCTTCTGTAACCAAGTATCCAAAATGTTTGGTGTTTCAAGGGCCACCAAATCAGAGATTTATACCACATACAGTAAAAGTGGAAAATATCCATTAAGTCACTACATGGATGAAAGTGCATGTGGAGGTGATCATGACAGATGGCAATTGAAGAAGATTATGATGAAAAATAAGGGCTTGACAACTGTAAAAGTCACTTCTGAACTGAATGTAACACCAGTGAACCTGGTCAGCACCTGCCTCTGCTTTTGATCGTGTACAGCCACGTGTGAAAGCACCCACGTGATTTGCCAACTGACCTGCCTACACTGTGAAGCTTTCTATGTGCGAATGACCAGCAACAAACTGTCCATTCGCATGAATGGACACAGGCAGACAGTGTTTGTTGGTAATGAGGATCACCCTGTGGCTAAACATGCCTTGGTGCACGGCCAGCACATCTTGGCACAGTGTTACACCGTCCGGGTTATCTGGATACGTCTCACTAACACCAACCTATCAGAACTCCGGAGATGGGAACTTGCCCTTCAATATATCCTCTTTTCCCATTACCCACCAGGCCCCAACCTCCGCTAATTTCAAGTTGCCGCCGCTCATATCTCACCTGCCATTCAACAACATTTCTGCCTCTGTACTTCCGCCCCGACTGACATCTCTGCCCATACTCTTTGCCTTTACAAATGTCTGCTTGTGTCTGTGTATGTGCAGATGGATATGTGTGTGTATGCAAGTGTATACCTGTCCTTTTTTCCCCCGAAGGTAAGTCATTCCACTCCCGGGATTGGAATGACTCCTTACCCTCTCCCTTAAAACCCACATCCTTTCGTCTTTCCCTCTCCTTCTCTTTTTCCTGATGAAGCAACCATTGGTTGCAAAAGCTTGAATTTTGTGTGTGTGTTTGTGTTTGTTTGTGTGTCTATCAACATACCAACGCTTTCGTTTGGTAAGTTACATCTTCTTTGTTTTTAGATATTTTTTCCCGCATGGAATGTTTCCCTCTATTATATTCATAACACAACAGAAAATCTGAGATGGAATAACAGTTCATACTGATTGCTACTCATCACATGCAGGAGGTGCTTAGTGACAGGCAGGCACAATGAAAATGACTGTTAGATATTTTCATCTTCTGGGGTAAGTCCTTCATCAGATGTAGACAACAGAGCTCACACACATTCACACATGCACACCTCACACACACAAGGCCACCACTGTCTCCAGGCCTTAGCATCTGGAAACGATAGTGGTCATATGTATGTGAGTGTGCTTCTGTAAATGTGTGTGAGTTTTGTTGTCTACGTCTCATGACGAACTTAGTCTGATAGCTGAATAATATCTAACAATATTTTCCATTGTATCTGTCTGTCACTCAACAGCCCTCTATGTGGTGAGTAGCAGTCTATCATTTTCATACTGTTGCAGTTCTGCAGTCAGGTACTGCATTTCTATCAAAAAACAGCACCAAAGTGTAAAAAATAGAAGATCACCAAAGCGAGAAACACAATAAACCACTAAACCACAATAAAATGTTAATTCCTTTGAAAAGTAATGTCATAACAGTCTGTTAATCATTATCTAGTTAAACAGTAGGTAAGAAAAACTGAGTCAAAGTTGTATCAGGACTGTGGTGTATCTGTCCTCTGTGAAATACAACTTTTCATATCAGTATGGAATGGAACAATATTATGACAAGGAAAGTTGCTACTCACCATATAGCGGAAATGCTGAGTCACAGATAGGCACAACAAAAAGACAGTCACAAACAAAGCTTTTGGCCATTAAGGCTTTTGCCAGCAATAGATGTAGACACACAAACACACACACATGCAAATGCATCTCACATGCACGACTGCAGTCCCAGGCAACCAAACCACACTGCGAGCAGGAGCACCAGTGCATGATGGGAGTGGTGACTGGGTGGGGTAAGAAGGAGGCTGGGGCGGGGTGGGGGACAGTGAAGTGCTCCTGGCCTCAACTTTCATTAGTCACAGTCCCCACCCATCCAGCCCCTTCCCTGTTTCCATTCCAGCAGTACACAGCTGTCATTCCACCATTTGACTTCCCTTTCTGCTACTTCCCCTCCCCACCTCTCCCCTACCCACTGTCAAACCTGCAGCATTTCACTGTCCACCACCCCCACCATACTATCCCTCCCCCTCCCCACCCCAGCCTCCTTATCCCCACCCAGTCACCACTCCCATCATGCACTGGTGCTGCTGCTCACAGTGTGGTTTCAGTTGAATGAAACTGCAGTCATGTGTGAGAGTTGCGGTTGTGCATGCGTGCTTTTTTCTATCCTAACCCAGCGCTGTTTTCCTTTGTTACGATTTTCTTTTGCATCACTATACTCAATGTCCATACTTTCTCTTCTTTCCTGTGTTTCTCTTGTCGTCTACAAATTGCACTGCATGCTCTACTTATGAGCCACACTGTATCATCCATCTCAGCCATGCATACAGCAGATAGCTACAAAACCACACTGATTGTTGGTGCGGCATCTTATGTCCCACATTACTCCCACAGATAAAATTAATTCTATACTTCCCAATTAATCACTCTCCCTGTATCAATCTCCCATATTTTCATCCTGTTTCCCCCTTTTGCATTCTTTTCATGAATTTTCACACTTATCTGTGTGTATTTTTGTGAAATTTATAGCCTTACTGCCATTGAACACTACTTTCCCCAGCACCTGAGGGATTCAAAACCAACAACCTCCTTCATAGTTGCCATGACCAACACTATCCTCACACAAATTACTTCTCCTCTCAAGGCATTACCTACAAACAAATCCAGGGTATGGCTATGGGCACCCACACGCCACCATCCTATGACAACCTATTCATGGGCCATCTACAGGAATTCTTCCTAAAAACCCAGAATCCTAAACTTCTCACATGGTTCAGATTCACTGATGACATCTTTGCGATCTGGATTGAGGGTGAGGACACCATATCCATATTCCTCCAGAACCTCAACAGCTTCTCCCCAATTTGCTTCACCTTGTCCTACTCAACCCAACAAGTCACCTTCCTAGATGTTGACCTCTAAGATGGCTTCATCATTACCTCCGTCCATATCAAACCTACTAACCACCAACAATACCTCCACTTCGACAGCGGCCACCCATTCCATACCAAGAAGTGCCTTCCATACAGCCTAGTCACCCGTGGTCATTGCATCTGCAGTGGCAAACGATCTCTCTTGAAATGTACCAAAGGTCTCACTGAAGCCTTCACAGACCGTAATTATCTTCCCAACCTTGCACTAAAACAAATCTCCTGTGCCTTGTCTTTCCAGTCTCCCACCACTTCCCAAAGTCCCACCATCCAGCCACATAGGAACATTTAACTCAGTACCATCCAGGAATGGAGCAACTGAATTACATTCTCCTTTTGACCAGCTCTCGTCATGCCCTGAAATGAGAAATGTCCTGCCCACTATCCTTCCCGCCCCTCCCACAGTGGTATTCCGCTGTCCACCAAACCTACACAATATACTCATTCATCCTTACGCAACCCCTGCTCCCAACCTCTTACCTCATGGCTCATACCTCTGTAATAGACCTAGAGGAAAGATCTGTCCCATACACCCTCCCACCGCCTCCTACTCCAGTCCGGTCACTAACATCACCTATCCCATCAAAAGCAGGGCTACCTGTGAAACCAGTCATGTGATCTACAAGCTAAGCTGCAATCACTGTGCTGCATTCTCTTTGGGCATGACAACCAGCAAGTTGACTGTCTGCATGAATGGCCACCGACAAACTGTGTCCAAGAAACAAATGGACCATCCTGTTGCTGAACATGCTGGCAAACATGACATCCTTCATTTCAATGACTGCTTCACAGCCTGTGCCATATGGATCCTTCCCACCAACACAAGCTTTTCTGAATTGGACAGTTGGGAACCCTCCCTGCAATACATCTTATATTCCTGTTACCCTCCTGGCTTCAACCTTTGTTAGTCACTGTCCTCATCCATCCAGCCCCTTCCCTGTTCCCATTCCACCACCACACTAAGTCTTTTGACTTCAATCCTTTTCCACTGCTTCCCTCCCTCCCCACCTCTCCCCTGCCCTCCTTCTAACCTGCAGGTCTTCACTGTCCCCCCCCCCCCCCCCATAGTATACCTCCCCCTCCCCACCCCAAACACCTCCATACCACCACCTAGTTGCCACTCCCATCATGCACTGGTGCTGCTGCTCACAGTGTGGTTTCAGTTGCCTGAGACTGCAGCTGTGTGTCTGAGTTGCATTTGCATGCGTGTGTGTGTGTGTGTGTGTGTGTGTGTGTGTGTGTGTGTGTGTGTGTGAGATCTATTGTTGCCAAAGGCCTTAATGGCCAAAAGCTTTACTTGTGACAGTCTTTCTGTTGTGCCTATCTGCGACTCAGCATCTCTGCTATATGGAGAATAGCAATTTTCCTTTTTATAATATATTTTCATATCAGTATTTGTTTTGCATTACTTCCCACAATGAAATTCCAAAGGGACCTTCAGATGAAGACACTTTACACCAATTTAAGTTTCACTCTCAAGCTTTTCTGAAGTCCAAGATTATCATAAGGAAGTGACCAAAAATGTGAATAATGTGGTCTTTTCCTGGACAGTGACTATGTTGTAGTGACATACCAATAATATAACAACGTGTAGTAGGAATAACAGATCTATTAATGAAACTTGGTATGTTCAAATATGTCATCAAAACTAGTTCTTTATCAATTTCTATTATTTTATTCAATCTAGACCATGTCATGATTCTTCAGCATGGTATTATTAGATTCAAGTAATGAATACGTCAGTATGTTATTTTCAAAAATAAGCTGAAGTGACCTGTTTAGCCTGAAGAGTAATATACACGTTACTGAAATCAAACACAACAGTCATTTCATGCTCACTAAACAAAGAGAATATTTACCTGAATCTATGTGCCATACTTGACTCAGAGAAGTTGGCCTTACAGATATTTAACTTTGTGTAAGATGCAGCCTTTTTGCAAATAATAATGTTTTTCTCTATAGATTTTGACAGATGCTCTAAGTTTGTGGAACTGGTAATATGTAAAACAACTGCATTGCAATGGTGTTGGGGAAGTAGTATTTTCATCACTGAAATGTATACATTTTGTTCTTTTCCAAACATAATTGTAATCTGACATAATCTTGAGCTGTGAGGTTCTCACTTGCCAGAAATCTTATAAGTGTTCTTCATTAATTAAAGAAAGGCAGAAAACAGTTGTCAATGGAGACTTTAGGCAGCACTATTCCTGTTGTGTTCAAATTAGGATTTAGATGATGAGCCACCCTAAAGATGTGCCAGATTTTAACACTAATTACCATGACAGAGATGTGCAAGCACCAGCTCATGAACTCAGAAACCATTTTTTCCTGTTTTATAGGAAATACATGATATGAATCTCTGGGCTTGTACTAAACTATTGTGTGCCAATGGTGGACCAGAATGTTATCATTTGTATAATAATGATCCTCTGGTTAATTGATGTATGAAAAGTGTGGGATGAAGCAGAACAATTATTTTTATTGCAGATGTTACAAAACTTGCACTTAAACAGGTGCAGGTTAAAAATAAGATCACCCATTTTATTGAAGCCTTTCCCTGAAACTACTGATTCTTGCGATGTGATGCGATGTGGTGTGTGTGTGTGTGTGTGTGTGTGTGTGTGTGTGTGTGTGTGTGTGTGTTTTAATTGTGCTGCTCTTCACCCTGATGTGTTTGCTTTAGTTTTAAGATCTACAAAAATTCACGCATTTTTATCTATTTGAATGCAGTTTAAAATAGCACTCTCTTTTATTCTTTTACCTCATGTGGCCAACTCGACTCTATGTTAGCTATTGTGGCAGATAATGCACCATAAGACTATGTGTAAGGATATCCTAAATATGAACAAAACTTCATAAAAAATCTGATGGTATGATGAGCAGTTCTTTTCAATGGATGCACTTAATCTTAAGCTTTTGGAAACACATCAGTGTTTCTTGAAAGCTTGTGTTAAACATATACAGTCAGAACTGTTGAGGACTAAAGTCTACCATTCAGAGAGCAAGTACAGGAGAAACTCACTACACAAAGGGTAAATGTTTTATTTAACAACATCTTTGAAGTTGTTTATTCATGTGTTCACACTGCTTTGTCATCTTTTCATTTCATTATTTTTATTCCATTTTTAAAAATAGAAACCAAGAGATATGAACTTTGGAGTTGTTTTCTCTTTCCATAAACCATATGAAAGTACTGACTTTCCTGTCTTATGACATTAAACTCACCTTACATAATCCCTAAAGGCCCTCTGGATTGTCCTGGCTGCTTTATCCTGTCGTTTCCATATCCTCGTAGAAGACACAATCTCCAGTTCCTTTCTTGTGGGGAACTGTTTCTTGAATTTTATGTCCATCTGATCTTGCAACTGCAATTTTAAAACATTAATGCAGAGGGAGGTGTTTAGCAGTAACACTGACAACAATATTAAGGTAATTAACTGCCATCTTACATATGGAATTTGTTACATTTGCAAAATATATTCTTATTTTGCCACCCTCTCATGCCGCCACCCCCTGATATCATTTTAATGAACTTGGATAGTAAACCATATAAATGAAGTGGCTGTATGAACTTGAAAACATTTCCACACACACACACACACACACACACACACACACACACACACACACACACACACACAGAGAGAGAGAGAGAGAGAGAGAGAGAGAGAGAGAGAAAATATGATGACAATGGGATGTTGGGAGGAAAAGTAGTACAAAAGCCACATATAAGCAGCATGAGTAGTGGAAGATGTGCAAGATTGGATATGCACAAAAGATAAGTATGCATTAATACATTTCTATATGGGGCTAAATTTTGCGTCGTAAGATGATGATATGCAAAATAATACATTTTCACAAGCTCTTCATCCTCTGCAGGACCACTAGGCGGATATATTTGTACTACTATGGTGGCTAATGACTTTGTGTCTATCTTAACTATGATAATCTGTTTGTTACACAGTTTGTAGCAGTTCACCCACATCCCTGTTTTCTTGTTCGTTGTTCGAATTACTCCTGCATAACTCTTATTTCATTTAGTGTTGATAACCATCTGCTCACTCAACTAGAACTCTTGTGTTTCCTGCTACTCAATTTCACTAATTTCCTACACATGTAATTTCAAGTTAACCATTTTTCTTTTTATGTTCTCTAATAGACCGACATGATGAAGGTATCTAACATTCCATGTTCTGATCAACAGAATTTATCTCCTCTACTATTTCCTCTCCTTTATTTCTCCCTATTCCTTCCATATGCTTCTTTGTTACTCCTTCCTTTATCTTTAAATTCTTTTCACTGTGCCATTCTTACTTTCTGACAATACTGGATTATTAAGTGCACCTCACACAGAAATGTACTAACATTTTATTAGATACCTCTAAAAATAAAGATCTATGTTGGAAGAAATATATAAGGTCTAGTAAGTATAAACTCACCTTTTTAAACTCTTCAGTTTCTTCTACATGTCCAAGAACATATTTCACTAAGGCATGCAAAATATCTAAACAATGAATCTTGTTGCCTCGAGCGATTGGGAGATTGAAGCTGACAAGTGCCACAATATTTGGTTTAGGTATACCCAGTGGTGGGTCAAGACTTGCAATGAAGTCTGAAAGTTGTGAAAACCGAATGAACTGTGTTGCATGTGGATCGTACCTGAAACAAAGGAATGCAATATAAACAACTTTGTAATCCTTTTATCTTTTGCATCTCTATAAAAGAATCTTATGTTGACCTTCAGTAATAATTGGAATGCATTATACGTGATAAACTTTATAGAAAGTTTGCATTGCTCTGACTGAGTCTTGTTTACAGAAAGACAGCTCAGCATAGGTTTCTGAAATCTCTTTATCAACTAAATGTAGAATACTCATTAAAATTATCTGAATTGTCCATTTTCTGTAAACGTAGGGATATGCACTTTGAAACAAAGCAAAGGAAAAGCACAATAACGCGTAAGTGTTCCGAACATCATGAGCTAGTGTGCAAGAGACCCTGTTGATGAAAGCCATGTGAAAGTCAGAAGGAAGACATACCAACAAAGAAATAATGTAATCACTCATAAGACTGTGCCAATAATAACAATGTATAGGTAAGAGTGAATATCAGCTGTCTCTTTCATGAGAATCCATATGATTTATGCACACATATTACAGTTTGGAGTTACAATATTAATTCAGATTAAGAAGCAAGTCTTCAGACTTTGTCAGCAGGTATGTTCAATATATGGCTCTCAGGTCTGCTGCCAGTGATATCTGACATTCTGAATGGTTTCTATATGTTCCTATATTTTGTGTAGTAGAGAAATGTCTTCCCAAACACTGAAGTTTAATACATTTATGATGTATATCTAACACATTTACATGATTTTTATTTGATAGGAACTATATGTCCATGGATGATAATTTAATTTTTCCTTGAAAATCTTATTTTGTGTTCAGTTACTTTTTAATATGCTTATTCAGTGGCAGTATACACTGCCAGAATCAGTGTGATGCTGCACCAACTCTGACACTGATTTGCTTGAGAAAGGTGTCATAATACCATTGTATTCTCTCCTAGAAGGAGAGAATACAATAGCGTTATGACTGCTGGCCCACAACTGTTGTAACTGGTCCTTGATATGATGGATACACTGGCACAGGGTGGAGTTGATCTCCAAGCTGGTACCGCACATCTGGGCATCTTGTTGGCCACAAGAGTACCTGATCATCATGCAGACATTTCATAGAGACACATGTCATGTGTGGAAGAGTGTTACACTGTTGAAAAATGGCACCATTTTACTTTTACAATGACATATAACACATGAGGATGCAGGATGTCTGTGATTTACCATTCTGCCATTGGAGTTCCCTTAATCACTACCAGCCATGACCTGAAGTCATACACAATGGCTCCCCACACCATGATGGCTTCTCCAAAACATAGGAAAAATGGGACTTCTCCCAGGTTGCCATCATACTCAGTGACAATGGTCATCTGGAGTAGTGCAGAGCCATGATTTGTTAACTAAACACAATGTGATGCCATTCATCACTAGTCCACACTTCCTGGGCATGTTGTTTCTCCAGACACAGCTGTTTGTGTTTCAGTGTTAACGGTAGCCTTACATTGGACAGTAAGTCTATAATCTAGCTGCTGCAAGTCTGTGACCAATGGTGCATGATGACACAGAACAGTACAGGAAGTCCATTCCATATTCTCACATGGGAGAAACAGATGTAAAGGGGTGCTTGCTGAGCTTTGTGGTGGTCCAGTATGGCCCACTGAAACTTTGACACTGAGTATGCCTGCCGTCATGTTGCCACACAGGACAATACTGGGCTATGTCACATCTGAATGACCCACAATATGGATAATGCATGATTCAATAAGAAAGTCAAATGAAGGTCCACAATCATGCTCCTTTCAAACTCTTGTCAACTAATGATAATTCTGTTTCACATGAGTATGCAGCACCTTTGTGTTCTTCACAGTGAACACTGAATGTCTGGTGTATATACACTACCCTGTCTGGTAATAAGACTAAACACGAACAACACTAATGCACTCTGGTTATACCTGTCTCAGAGAATTGCATCTCTAAATCATTTACATGCCTGCTGATGGTGTTTACATGTATGAAGTTACACTGACATGAGAGTGTATATTTGTACAAGGTTAAAACATTGACATCCAACTATGTCTTCTTCGTGCTTCACTTTTTTTTCAGGCAGTGTATATTTTTTTGGGTGTGATTAGAAAACTTGTGATTCTGCTCTTGATATTATGCAGTGAACTCAATAAGAACTGTGCTACTACTTACTCTTGTGAAAGTCTGTTTTCTTTCTAACTGCAAATGTTGGCATGTTACAGGGTGATGTCTTACAAGGAGAAATTCTTATCTTGCTAGTATATTGTTTTATTTACTGGTTACAGCAAAATTCTTAATTTCTCCAGATTCATTGTTGTGGTATAGCAATTAGATTTTTGTCTCCTAGACATAGTTCAATAACGGTAGGGAGTAGTAATAATAACTCCGAACTTCCTTGGAGATCATAGTCCATATACATCTGTAGTGTACAACTACGTATTATATAATTTTTGCTTGTTCATTATCACATACTTTACATTAAATGGGTATTAATTTAAAGTCTGCTTGTTGAAGTCCATGTATTATGCTGCAGTAGCTTTTCCTTAGATGAAAGCTGGCATTCAGACCACCATTTAACATATCTCTGCATGTATCACGAATTCTGCCAACAGGCTAAAAGAAGAAAACTGGCCATCTCTGTAAATTCTGATAAAAACTGAAGTGCACGTGAAACTTCCTGGCAGATTAAAACTGTGTGCACCGACCGAGACTCGAACTCGGGACCTTTGCCTTTCACGGGCAAGTGCTCTACCATATGAGCTACCGAAGCACGACTCACGCCCAGTCCTCACAGCTTTACTTCTACCAGTATCTCGTCTCCTACCTTCCAGACTTTACAGAAGCTCTCCTGCGAACCTTGCAGAACTAGCACTCCTGAAAGAAAGGATACTACGGAGACATGGCTTAGCCACCGCCTGGGGGATGTTTCCAGAAATGTAACCTTGTTTCTGACCATGCTCTGCATATATATGTACCTAGTAGAACAGTTCATAATTGGAGGGAACCTCCATGCTATGCTATACAGTAACTGTAAAGAAACTTAAAAAGAAATAGAGATTACTGCATAACAGGTGTAAAACAAAGCATAGGGCTATATAAAATGAAATTCTGAATGGAACACATTTGGCTGTCAAGAGAGCAATGTGTGATGCCTTCAATGACTACTGTAACAGAGTATTGTCATGTGATCTTTCACAGAACCCAAAGAAACTCTGGTCATATGTAAAGGCTGTTAGTGGCACCAGAGTTAAGAGTCCAGTCCCTAGTGAATGAGACAGGAATTAAAATTGAGAGTAGCAAAGCAAAAGCTGAAATGCTTAACTCTGTTTTCAAATGCTCCTTTACAAAGGAATACCCAAGAAACTGCCCCAGTTTAACCCTCATACCACTGAAAAGATGAATGAAATAATCATTAACCTCAGTGGTGTTCAGAAACAGCTGAAATAGTTAAAACTGAACAAAGCTGCAGGCTCTGATGGAATCCCTGTCAGATTCTATACTGAATTTTTGGCTGAGTTAGGCCCTCTTCCAACTATAATGTATCATAAATCCCTTGAACAGAAAACTGTGCCCAGCTCTTGGAAAAAAAGTGCAGGTCACACCTGTCTACAGGAAGGGTAGTGTAAGTGGTTCACAAAACTACCATTCAATATCAGTGACACCCATTTGTTGTAAAATCTTAGGGCATATTCTGAGCTCAAACATAATGAGATATCTTAAACAGGATGAGAATTTCTTGATTTCGAGAAAGCATTTGACTGAGTACCACACCTATACTTATTGTCAAAAGTACAGTCATATGGGACATCATCAAGTGAAATTTGTGACTGAACTAAGGACTTCTTGGTAGGAAGAACGCAGCATGTTATCTTGGGTGGAGAGTCATTGTCAGATGTAGAAGTAACTTCAGGTATGCCCCACAAAAGTGTGTTGCGACCCTTGCTGTTCATGTTGTATATTAATGACCTTGCAGACAATATTAATAGCAAAATCAAGTTTTTTTGGAGATGATGCACTTATCTATAATGAAATACTATCTGAAAGAAGCTGCATAAATATTCAGTCAGATCTTGATAAGATTTCAGTGTGATGGAGAGAGTGGCAACTTGCTCTAGATTTTCAGAAATCTAAAATTTTGCACTTCACAAAATGAAAAAAAATATTGTATACTATGACTATATCAATGAGTCTCCATTAGAATTGGCCAACTCATACAAATATCTGGGTGTAACACTTTTTAGGGATATGAAATGGAATGATCACATAGGTTCAAGTCATGGGTAAAGCAGGTGGTAGACTTTGGTTTAATGGTAGAATACTGGAGAACTGCAATAAGTCTACAAGGGAGATTACTCACAAATCACTTGTGCCACTGGTTCTAGAATATTGCACAAGTGTGTGGGATCTGTACACCCACACCAGATAGGACTAACAGGGGATACTGAATGTATACAGAGAACAGCAGCACAAATGGTCACAGGTTTGTTTAATTTGTGGGAGAGTGTCACAGAGATACTGAAGGAACTGAACTGGAAAACTCTTGTAGATAGATGCAAACTATCCTGAGAAAGTCTATTAACACAGTTTCCAAACTGATTTAAAGGATTACTCTTGGAATATGCTACAAAGCCCTACATATCGCTCACATAGGGATCACAAGGATAAGATTAGAATAATTACTGCATGCACAGAGACATTTAAAAAATCATTATTCCCACACACCATATGTGAATGGAACAGGAAGAAACCCTAATAGCTGGTAAAATGGCACATACTCCTGCTATGCACCTCATGATGTTCACAGAGTATAGCTGTAGATGTACAGCCAAGTAAATACTATGCAAGCAGTAGAAGACAAAGACTGGCTTTATAGGATAAATGAGGGAATGAGCTTTTTATCGTTCTTCAGGTTTTACTTATAATAATTTTAGCCATTGTTACCTGACACATTAATGAGTGTTAATTATTAAGCAAAATACAATATTAATTCTTAAAATATACTGCATATTATTAACATAGGATGTCTGTTCGAAAAATTCTGGAACATTTGTAATTTCTTGCCAATGGTGTGTTGGACTGAAATGAGGTTTGCATCCCTGCATATGCCTGTGTTTAATGTGTAACTGCCAGAACTTTCACTGTTGTATGTCTGTTATTTATTGTTGAATTTTGTATTGAGTAGAGCATTGTACTCCACAGTTTGCAAATTTCGAGATGGCAGAGTTAGAGGAGCAACATGTCTGCATTAAATTTTTATGAAACTCAAGAAGCTTGTGGTGATGAGTGCTTAAGCCTTATTTGGTGTTATGAATGGTTAACATGGTTTAAAAATGTCCAGACAGAAGATAAAGATGACCCTCTTTCAGGATGCCCTTCGACGTCTACCGATGACACTCATGTCAGGAATGTCAACAAACTTGTGCACGCCAATCGAAGACTGACCATCTGAGAGATTGCAGAAGGATGTAACATTTCAGCTGATCATGATATGAAATCCTGACACAGCATCTTGGAATGCATCGTGTTGCTGCCAAGTTCGCCTATGGCTCATGAGTCAAGACCAGAAAGACCTTTGCTTCACAATCTGTGTAGAGGTTTAGGACTGTGCAAATGAGAACGAGATATTCATTAAGAAAGTCATAACTGTTGATGAGATGTGGGTCCACAATTATGATGTTGAGACCAAAGTTCGATCTTCGCAATGGGTCGGAAAAGGTTCTCCAAGACCAAAAAAAGCTTGTCAGGTCAAGTCAAATATCATAGCCATGCTGATAGTTTTCTTTGACTTTGAAGGATTAGTTCATCATGAATTTGTACCACAGGGACAACCCATTAATCGATGGTACTATCGGGACACGTTGTGATGCATGTGAGAAAATGACCCGATATGTGGCAAGACAATTCATGGCTCTTGCATCATGATAATGCACCTGCACATTCATCCCTGCCAGTGTATGAATATTGCACAGAAAATGAAATCACTTTGCTCCCTCATCCTCCGGGCTCTTGATTTCTAAAGTTGAAAGCCCTGTTGAAAGGATGAAGATTTGCAATGATGGATGAGATAAAAGAAAATTTACAGACAGCACTTCAGATGATCCAGCAAGAGGCATATGAAGGCTACTTCCAGAAGTGGAAATGGTTTTGGGCGGAGGAGAGTTTGAAGGAGACTGTGCACAATAAGTAAAAGGTAAACACAGAAAAATTTTGGGACAAAGTTCTGGAATTTTGTGAACAGACCTCCTGGACCTTGATAGGTTAATGTTGACCTTCCACATTCTTCATAGAAGGATCTACAAAACATAATGAATGAATAAATAAACTGACTTGTTTTATACATTCAATTAGACTTTTTGTAATCTTTCAACCCAATGGACTGATCATGTTATCTTGTTACATGCAACATATTAATTTTATAAGCTCATTTCCTCCCAAACCCGGTGGTTCAATTTCCTTGGAACAGTGTACCTTTGCATACTGGTAAGTGTTTCACTAATTATTATCAAAATCATTATCTAATGCAAACTGCATGTAGGATTTTTAATGTCAGACAGCAAATGAAAAAGACTCGTTTTACATTTTCTCAGGAAGTGTATGTTTGTTCAGTTTTAAGTAAACTGCATTTCTCTGCAATTTTGTTCTGAAGTTAATTTCTGTTTAGTTATTGTCACTTAAAGATTTCTGTTTTTGAATTTCATTCCTGGAAAGGAAAAAATACCAAGCACAGCAACAAACATATGCTTAAAGAACAAAGCTGCCACTGATGCTAACAATAATACAGAAAACACTGAATTAAAATCTACACACTAAAATTCAACCACTGATGCTGTGAAACCATAGAGCTGACACATTAAGGAAAGAATTTGTACAATGCAACTGTCTTGTATTTGGCCTTGTCATACTTTTAACAGATTTATGAGAACATGATTTTATTCTTGACAGCCACATCATGACTAGCACCACACAAACATAGCGTTTTTTTCTATGTAACATATGGCTGCAAAACATAAAAATAACATCTCCCGCAATTATAAGGCCATTTGTTTGTAAGAAAATTGCCTGAATAATACATCTGTTGAATACTCCCAAAATATTTTTTCATTTTGAATCAGAAATCAGACAAAGAAACATTCACTTTGAACCAGAAATCAAAGAAACATAATTTTTCAATCATAAGTTAATACATCATTAATGTAACAAAGTAATTGATGTGCCTTCTCCTACATATTCAATAGACAACATTTAGTGAGGAAAATGTTCTACTTCTCTCACAGAATTATTGTATAATCTAAAGTAAAATTCAGAAGACCTTACTGACAAACTGGAAATAACACTGCTAACATTCCCCTACAAAAGCTCAAAAACAGTGTTTTAACATTGTGCTTGGTAATTTAGTATGAAATATCACACATTATGTTGGAAAATTGAAGAGTGTTCTTTTCCCATAGCTGGCAAAGATCATGACATTGCCATAGCATGGCGGTTTCTGCATCTTTACTTGACTAATATGTAGTAATGCTCACACTGGGAACAGTACATACTGCAGCAAATTGCTCTTTTTGTAAGAAGACATTTTGGTGCTGCTAGGTCCACTTTGTTTTCTCAGATTGTGACTATTCACATTTGTCAACAAAAGCACACATAAGGTGTGATAAAAAAATGCAGCGAATAATTTTATTAGAAACAAAGTAATAAGCTTACATAGAATTTAACTTAATCTCCTTCAAAGCACTACCCTTGGCTGGCAATGCCCTTCTCCCACCACTGAATACGTGACTGGAAGCATTTATGAAGGGCTTCTTTTGGAAAGGCATTCAATGGCTTTGTTGCGGGGCTCTCTCAATGACAAGAATGATGTTGACATTAAAAATGGTTTTAATTTGTGGGAAGAACCAGATGTTGCATGGTACTAAATCTGGTGAGTAAGGCAGATGTGGACAGATAGGAACACTTTTTCTGGTGAAAAACTTGCAATCAAAACTGAAGTGTGGCACAGTGCATTGTCTTGAAGGAAAAGGAAGTCATTGGTCTATTTTTCTGGTCTCTTGCTTCATGCATTATTTCGCAGATGTTACAATATACCCTCATTAAATTTGGCATTTACAGTTTTTCCCCTTGGAATGAATCCTTACTGCACTATGCCCTCAATAATGAAAAATACAATGAGCCTGACTTTGATATTCAATTTTGATTGACATGCCTTTTTAGTGAGAGGTGATTCACTGATTTTGCATAGGGATCTCAGAATTTTCATGTCAGGGTCATATCCACAGACCCGAGTTTCATCTGCAGTTACAATTTTGGACACAAAGCCTAGATCTAAATGAAGACAATCCTTCAACTCTGGGCAAAGTGACAAGATTTTCCTTCTGTTCATCACTCAAAAGTTTAAAAAAATTTTGCATTCACTCATGCCATTTACAAATAGTCGATAAAATGCTTTGCACAGACCAGTATGTGATGTTAAGTGCTTTGGTAAGCTCTCAACTAGTTATTTGCCTGTCTGAATGATCAATTTTCGCTTATTTTCCTCTGGTTTAGAGATTAACAAATGTCCCAAACATTGCTAGTCTTCTGCCAACTCATTTCCACTTTTAAATTGCTCATAACACTTTTAAAAAGTCTTCAGAGTTACAGCATTATGCCATATGCCAATTTCAACAATTCATGAGTTTGTTTCTCACTTTTTTGCAACATGGAACGGAATTTAATATTCATATGTTGTTCAAAATCCATGATGCATGACAGACATGGAAAACACAATATCATTCTAGCATCTCTGGATGCTGACTGACAAGTCAAAACATGTGCCAACTTGATTCTGCTGTCTCAGCAAATCAGGCCATCTGACGAATTACATAAAATAGTTGTAGCATCAGCAGTTGTTGCTAAAAAAATTAACTCACTGTGTTTTTTGATTATATCTTGTATAGTTACAGAAACTGCTGGGGACCACAAGAATTCTAAAGCGCGTAACTTTCTTTTCCAGTCTGACTGTACCTCATGTGGTACTTCAGAGGAGTCATTTTTTTTTTCTTTTACGAAACTCAAGACACTGCAAATACTAAATAGAAGAATACACTTATTTTTCTATATTATAGCAACCAATTAATATAGTAAATACTTACTTTGACCAGCGTATATAAAACATCTCTAGGTCATCTTCAACAATTCCAATTTCCTCCTCTTGATGAGCTTGGTTGAAGTTTTCCAGAATAATAGCAATGTACATGTTAATAACAATCATATAACTAATAATAATAAAGCTTGTAAAGTATGTTATTGCAAGAAGTGGAGAGCCACAGTTTCCATTTGGCTGATTGTTAAAGTGTATATCACAATCTGGTGGCTGAATCATCAAGGATTCGAGAACGTCGTTCCAACCAGCTGAAGTCATTAACCTGCAAAAATAGTAAGTGTAATGACTTAGCTATTATCACATTTATCCACAACTACATACACACACAATGTATTTTTACTTTTGTGATGAGCTTATACAACAAGTAACTTTTGGAAATTAGAAGGCATCATCTGCAGAAATAACCATTCATCTAATGAGGAAAGTAAATACACAGGTCACAGCATTAAAGTCACTGAAATAAATATCTTCTTCATTGTATGATGGAGAAATGGGTAGGAGAATGAAACTTCTAGGTCAAGGTATAATGTGACTAAAAACAAGTCACCTGGAATTGGGAAAGGAAATTTGTAAACAATAGAAAGAGTTAATTATTTTTCTCCTTGCATTACATTGCTCTTTAAATATGTAATGACATCTATGTTCCTCACTGTGTGCCCTCCACTGTATGATCTGTGTGTTTTACTGATTTTCAGTTCATCTTATAATATGTTATAATGATGAGGGATAGGTAATATACTGCCTTTTCAGAAGTAATGATCCCATTAAAACAGTGTTGTTACTTGAAGACTGAACATAAAGTATGATAAAATAGTGTGCAAGCTATTGTAGTGGTGCACAGTCAATGCACAATAACAACTCCAGCCCTTGTGTATTTACATGGTCCTTATAGAAGAGAAATATACAGAAAATTAAACTAAAAGTTATACTGACAGTACAAAATGTTATAACTACCTTTAATATGAAATGAGGATACATTTTTGAGATTTGTTGTATGCTATATGCAAAAATTATTACCTGAAAAGGAGCTGCATGCTTCTCCCAAAAGTTTCAAAATTAACCATATCATCTAAGGCACCAGTCTGTTTAACATGTCCAAACACAGACATACCAATAATAGCATAAATAAATGTAATCAATGCCAGGAGAGCTCCTATGTTGAAGAGAGCTGGCAGTGAAACCACTAATGCGAACAGTAGTTTCCGTATTCCTTTAGCTGCCTGTAAGTGTATTGAGGAAAAAAAGGAATGTGAGCCACTGACATTATTTTCACGGAAATCTCATTGAGGAGCTGTACTTATATACATACCTTGATGAGCCTAAGTATCCTGCCAATACGAAAAACCCTTACAACTCTTAATAGTGTTGGTGAAACAGGAAAATCGATCATGATATCCTCCATGAGAATGCCAAGAATTGATGCTACTACAAGTAAAAAATCAAACAGATTCCATGGAACGGTGAAGTAATGGTAGCGCAGACCTATTATTTTCACAATTGCTTCTGTAAAACAAATGCAGTTATCTACTTTAGAAAAACTAAATATTGCACTGTAAAATTATGCTGCACATTACAAAAGAATGGCATAAACTTACCAAGTCCAAAAACTGTAGTGAAAAAGGCGTTACTAACTTCTAGTACAAAAAATATAGCGTGTGGCTGATTGTAATGCTCAATACCCATTGTTAGCATGTTTAAAAAAATTAGAACAAATATCGCTATTTCAAACCTGGAAAAGAGAAAACAAATGTTAACTGACTGAATTATTGACATGTGTGTGTACAATAACAGAAACTCCAAGATGGGAACAATAAACAGAAATGAGAACAACAAACCATTCATTTGTAGCTTATATATGTATGCTGCATACAAACTTGTAACAGCGCAGTGAAAGTAATAGTTTCATCTACCATTCTTTTTTTAGCATAAGCACACCGTTTCACACACATAATCACACAGACATCCAAATGCCCACCCATGGTTGCATTGTCACTGATTGTTTATGAGTGGTTGCTCAGGCTGACAGAAGCAGTGGACAAAAACGGTGTGTGACAACTGAGAGGTACGCTCCCACACAAAGTTCTCTGATTTCATTAATAAACATCTCCAATCAATTTTCCAGTCTCCCTTCCCACATCAAAGACTTTAATCCCATGCTCCACTGTTTCTCCGCAGTTCCTGACCCATTACTACCAGACTTCTTGTTGCTGTTAATTATATGAACATCTACACCAATATCCCTCATGCCAGTGACACTGCTGTCATGACCTCTCCAGTGTCCTCATACAAAATACATGACATGCTTCACAATTCTTTCAGTCAACCATGTTTTAACCCATGCTCGTTTCTCCTTTGAACGTAATTTTACAAACAAATCATGAAACTGCCTAGAGGAACCATACCTATCTACTTGACTCACCACCTAAAACCTCTTACCCGGTTTAGACTTAGTGATAGTATCTTCACAATATGGATACAGGACTAGGACAGTCTGTTCTCTTTCCTTCAGAACCTCAATAACTGCTAACAAATCTGATTCACAAGTTCCTTCTCGACTCAACAAGATACTTTCTGAGATATTGATCTCTGCCTCTCAGATGACTCAATAAATACTTCTATTTACATCAAATCCACTGGTCACCAATGCCACATCCATCGTCATTATCTTGGACAGTTTCCAGCCTCTGGTTGGGTCTGTATGGAACATAGTCCTCTCCATCATCTTCTGTCTTGCCACCATCTCTCCGTCTTCATCTTGGTCCAGTCTTTTCCTTTCTTCTGGACACATTCCTCTACTCCTTTCAGCCATCTGTTTCTTGGTCTTCCTCTTGGTCTCTTTCCTTCCAGTTTCATCTCATGTATCCTCCTGGGTATCCTCCATTCTCTTAACGTGTCCATAACTTCTCAGCCTTGATTTCTCTATCTCCTCCTGTAATGGTTTCACCTTCATTAACTCTTTGGAGCACGGTGGTATACATAGTATACCACCTTTTGAAAATTTTCTTGGCTCTTTGCACAGTGGTTTAACTGCACGACCACCACTCTAATATGCTCACCTAGTTCTCTACTTATCAGACAGATGGCACTCACTGCCTATAAGGAATCAGTTCCCGCCAAGAATTGCATAGATTACAACTGTGAAAGCTGCGTGCTGAGTTGTGCATGGTTTTTGCGTGTGAATAGTGGTTTATAACGAATTTCTTGTTGCGCCTGTGTTTTTTCCATATCTTGGACGTCACAGCTACGGTATGAACCCATGTATACATTCATATGCACAATCTTCCGTTATTTATATACAATTTATTTTGGTGGTATATTATTTGTACCACCGTGCATGTAGCAGTATTCTATTGCATTTCGTTTCCTAGTATAAAATTCGAAATCCTCCGCTACAAAGTTTAGTTTTTAATTGTGTTGTGACTTATTTTAGCTCTTTCTCCATTTTGTTTTGCTTACGTATTCTTTACTTGGATTCAGGCTGTTGTTTGAAAATGAAAATGTCAAGAAGAGGCTTACGAGATGAAGAAATCGAACGATTATTGTGTGAAATTCCATCAGACGAGGATTCCACTGTTGACACCACAGATGACGAATCTGATTATGAAGCAAGCATTGTTGCGGAGGCTATTGTGTCGTCTGAAGGCGAAGTTTCAGAGAGCGAGGAAGAAAGTGAGTCCACTCCGCCAAAACGCGCTGCTGACACAGCGCCAACTTGGGGACAACAATTCAATGCTACCTCAGGAATGCAGTTCGACAGTGAATCAGGACCAAGTGCTTTTATTAGGGACATTGATGATCCAGAACCTATCGATATATTCGAAAAAATATTTCCAAAAGAGCTAGTTCAGCTAATCGTTTTCCAAACAAATTTATATGCGACGCAATCTGGCAAGTCTTTCACTCCAACAACTGACAATGAAATACGAACTTTCCTGGGAATCAACATTTTGATGGGTATAAAGCGTATGCCAGCATACAGAGACTACTGGTCTAGTGCCCCAGAACTTCATGATCGTTATATTGCATCTCTGATGGCAGTAAATCGGTTTGGATGGTTACTGAGGAACATTCATCTGAATGATAACACATTGCATCCAGAAAAAGGACACCCAGGTTATGACAAACTGTACAAGCTGCGACCAGTGATCAAGATACTATCTGAATCTTTTTCCAAGTGTTACCAACCCAGCAAACACCTAGCAATTGATGAGTCAATGATCAAATTCAAAGGCCGCAACAGTATGAAACAATACATGAGAGATAAACCCATAAAGCGTGGTTACAAAGTGTGGATGCTGTGTGACAAGACCTCTTACAACTTGAAATTTGATATTTACACCGGAAAAGTAGGTGACACAGTGCAAACAGGCCTTGGGGAGCATGTAGTGCTGAGTTTGTCCTCTGAACTCGTAAATAAAGGCCATTATCTTTATTTCGACAACTATTTCAATAGCTATAACTTGTTGGCTGGTTTACAGCAGAGAAACATATATGCCTGTGGGACAGTTCAACCAACAAGGAAACATTTACCCAAATTAAAAACAGACAAAGAATTAAGCAGAGGTGAATTTGACTGGAGGGTCAGCAACTGTGGCATCCTCTACTTGAAGTGGAAAGATAAGAGAGCTGTTCATCTCCTTTCAAATTTTCACAGTCCTGAAGTTACTACAGTGACTCGCCGTGAAAGAGATGGTTCACGCATAGAGCTACCTTGTCCTCAAGCAGTGATGGATTACAATGCACACATGAACAATGTCGACAAGTTCGACCAACTGAAAAAATCATATGAAATAAGCCGGAGAAGTAAAAAGTGGTGGCACCGAATATTCTTTCACCTGCTTGATGTCAGTATCGTCAACAGCTATATAATTTGGAAGGAACTAGGCGATAGAGAAAAAATGACTGCCAAAGTCTTCAGGATGAGTATCCTGCAAAGCTTAGTAACCCAGAAAACACCATTGAGGCCATCTAGACTTCATGAGAGTCAAGTCCACGTAAAGAAAAACAAGCCATATGTTTCCTCACGCCAGCGTCTCGACAATTCATCCCACCAGCCAGAGCGTACTACCGCCAGACGTTGTGCGAAATGCAGTACAAAAAAGAAGCAAGTGCGCACTTTCTGGATGTGCGCTGAATGCAAAGTGCCTTTGTGCCTTAGCAAAACAAAAAGGTGCTTTCAAGATTTTCACAAAAAGGAATAAGAAACATATTTTATTTGTAAGGTTTGTAATTTGATTTTGTATTGTAAATGACCAATTGCCAGAAATAAAATTATTTTACATTAATTATACTAATTATTACTGCTTAGAGTAGAATTTAAAGGTGAGTTACAAGCACAAACCAAGATATCTCAAAAACTTTAGGTACGGCCCTAAGTGGCATGGTGGTATATTATATATACCACCATCTAAAACCAAAATCAATACAATAAAAAATTTTAATTCATGTTTTCCTTTATTAGCAACCCCACCAGACATAGAAAATGCATGTTTTATTAAAAAATTAATTAAACATAAAATCTGTGCATCAAAGAGTTAACTCTCTGATCCTCTCATTTCTGAACCTGTCTATCTTTGTTACTCAAATACTGTTTCTCAACAATTTCATCTCACTAGCTTGTACTTTGCTTTTTTCACTTCCTTTCATAACCCAGGTTTCTCATGCATATGTCATGATCGGGACATAGTACGACTGGTATATAACCTTTTTACTGATTTGGGGTACATCCTTGCTCCATATCAGGCTTCTGACACTCTTCCAAAATGCTTCTGCTTTTCTCCCCTGCTCATTTATTTCTCTGTCGTTTTTTTCCATCTTCCTTTATCAGGCTTCCTAGGTACTTGAAACTCTCCCACTCTCCTCAACTGTTCCCTACCAATTGTTATTCCCATCGTTCCTCTCTCCTTCTTTCTTGTTGTGATAATCATCTCTTACTTATACTAAATTTCATACTGTGTTCTTGTGCTGTTTGTTTCCATACGTCCAACTGCTCTTATACTTCCTCCTTCTTATTCCCACAAATCATCAGATCATCTGAAACACCACAGCTTTCATCTTCCTTTCACCAATTACTTGTGCTATTGTACTCATTATATCATCCATCACTAGAATGAAGAGTAATGGTGAAAGTGCACTTCCCTGCCTCAAGCCATTCCTGTGTTCAATCCAAGCTGATCTCTCTCCTTCACGCAGCTCACATTTCCATGGTACATTTCCCTTATCCTCCAAAAAATCTGTTTTGCTACTCCTCTGTTCTCCAGGGCTTTCCACCCTTTGCTTCTACGTCCACTACTATTCCATATTCATAGTTCTGTTCCTGCAGTTGTCTTACAAAAAAATTACATCCACCATGGACCTTCCTGTTCTGAAACCATGTTGCTCTTCTCTCATTCTTCCTTTTAATTTTGCCCGAATTCGTGCTTCCAAAATTTTCTCAAAAATCCATTTCCATTAAAAAGTTCATTTCCTATAGCCTAGGCAGCCATGGGTGCCAAAACTACAGTGGGAAACAGGAGAAACCCAATATACTGATACCCTTACCAAAGCATTTGCATAAAGTATTCTACGCTGCTAGTCCTTTTGTGCCACCTCTCAAACCCGATGCCACTGTGAACAAGTCAGTGACAAGTCTTCTTCTTAAAAACCACTACTGGCCAAACCATGAAAAACTCAACCACACACTAAAATCCTACCATTACTATCCGAAGTAGCATTTCATCACCTTCTCAACCTACACAACATTCTTCCCTCCACAGCCCTCCCAACCTTGCACCACACAGATCATTCCCCTCTGGATGACCCATTTGCAAGACCTGTCCTATACCTGCACCTGCTACCTCCCACCAAGTCCATTGAAGTGAATTTCTTATTTTATAAAAAAAATAGGGCAACATCTGGAAGCAGCCATATTATATGCCAGATGTACTGTACTTATTGCTAAGTATTTTATGTAGGAATGACAACTAATCAGCCATCCACCGCACATGAATGGCCACCTACAATCTAAGGCCAACTGCAAACTCAACCATACAGCTACTAAAATTGCTGCACATCACAACACCAATAGCTCTGTCTTCAGATGCTGTTCCTTTATTATGTTACGTCTTGCCACTGTAAGCACATATGGAATATAAGAGCTATGTCCAATTCCTGCAGTTTTGACTTAAGACCACATTGCTCATTTTTACACAATGATTCATTTATAGAAGATAAACTGCAATTCTCTTCCAGCTCATGGTTGATTTAGGCAAAGTTAAAAGTGTGGATGTCCATTTAACAATGCTAAATCAGCCACGGGCTAGAGCAGGACTGTCATACATCTCTCACAAATGAAGTAGTGTGCGAGTGTGACTGATATGGTCTTAAGCTGAAACTAAAGATATTGGACTTATTTCCCTTTACCTCTCAGATACAGATTTAGTTCTTAACAGATACTTACTTTGCATTAGAGTAATGACTAATTCAATATCCCTGAAGGTTCTTACACTACAGAACACAATAAGTGAATCGTGAATGACTGGGCAAAGAGCGACAAAAGAACCAAAAGCTAAGTAAATAGAACTTTTCAAATACATGTTAATTAACATTGCACAAGTAATAATAGCCCAACACTAAAACTGCACATAAAAACTGTATATAAGCAGCTTTGAGCGGACACAGAGTAAAAGTCACATGTATTAGTTTTGTTGACAATGCTCTATGATCACAGCTGTAAATTGATTTCTTTTTCACTTGACCACAATATTCATGTAGCTTACTCCTTTCAATCCTACAACTGCTGACACTTGTGCCCAGAACCAACAGATGCACAACTGAATGAAGTAAGCACATCTGCCTCTACAACAGACATTCACAAAAGTTTAAGGCAAGTGTTGGGATACCTAGTCATTACAAGAACAGAAGGATATGAAACCAAAACATTTAACTCCTATGGATCAATGAAGACAAAACATTTAATATGATCTCTCAGGTTTTCTCGGCAAAAATGATTAATAGTGTGCATCTGGGCATTATGCTGAGTTACTTTTTCCATTTTATGGGCAATATTTAGATGACCAATCCAGCCATTTTCTTCAGGTTCTTTGAGTTTCACTGTTATGTGACATGCTGTCTGAACTCCAACCAGACTGTGAACTATTGTTGGTCTCACATTGCTGTATATGGCTGAGTTCAGTTCCTAATGTCATTTGATGCTATTTTGTTTTTCAGAGCTCATGCTAAAATTCTGTGAAACACAAATTCTCTCAGCACTTTACAACTCTGGTGGATGTGATGGCTATGGAGATTTTAATATACCGAGTGCTGGACCCCAAACATTATTTAAATTCTAACTGCCATCCCTGTAAATTAGGTTTTTGACATCTTGATTTCAGTAGACTCCTTAATTATGCTATCCCTTAGCATTTGCACCATGACACTGGCCTCACGGTAAACAAACTGATAATGAGGTGGTCGATAGTCATTTATCACTTGTTATTACAAACTTATTCGTGGAACACTTTGAAGCACTAGCACCCACCAAGTTGAATCAATATTATTCTATCAGTACATGGATAACACATTTATAGTGTGGCAACAGAGAGCTGAAAAGCTTCAAGAGTTCCTGGAACATTTAAATGCTCTGTATGGGCCATTCACCCTTTCTACCTCTCTCACACCACCACCATGCGATTGGATTACACAGTGAAGACATAGGGGCCAAATGTGCTCACAACAACCAGAAGACTTCACTCACCCACTGGGCTGACAGGCAGCAGTTTGAGCACCACCAGAGGTTGCTGGCCCCACAGACTTGCTTCCTTCTGTGGGTTCATTTGGCTGCAAATAGATCCAGCTGTATCCTGGTGACACCAGGGTATTTAGACTGGTGACAAGTGTGCCAGGCTATTTCATACCTTTGAGTCATCTGGACTAGCCACCAACCACAGTAGTAGTCCATCATCAGAATCTCGCCATGCTATCGCCAGGCACCGCCACAACATGGAGCTGCCAGTGACTACCTCAGGCATTGTGAGGATGTGACCTTGCAAAAGGAGACTGCAGGGGACTTCGGTATTGGCAATTACTGTTACTGTGTTGTAACTTTTCAACACCAAAGGGAACTCAGACGTTAAATTTGTCATTTATTGGGGCCGTCTGCCCAATAACAGAATTGTGTCAATCAAGTGGTAACCATACTTCACTATGAACAGTTCTCATAACAAGTCACTCCAAAAATGAGATTCTCATTTACATGTTCTTTAAAAAACTTGTCTTGCATTGTTTACCTGGGCTGTGATCTCATTGTGTCTCCACTGGCGTGGAACGTATCAGTTGCCAATGGGGTAGTTGTAACTGCAGGTTTTTACGCAGGTAGACAATATTTTCTTTTGTGTGATTTCCAAGCAGCGAATGTGCTCATTCTGACTTCACATTCCAGTGTATCTAACCCATCAGACTTTATTGCCATGTACTACTGCTGCTTCAGAATATGTAACAAGCCATGCAAGTGATGGTCAAGAAGATGGCTGCCATTGGCACAACATCTCCTGAACTCTCCAATTGCCTGTCATGCATCAGTTCCCTAATGAAAGGATTCCGAACAGTGCCTCCATCATTCCAGCTGTTCGACAAAAAGATCGAGCCATGGGCAAACTATGCGGCCACAATGGAGCAATATTTTCTGGTCCATGGTATCACAGATTATGCTCAGCACACCCATTCTTTCTGACATTTGAAGGCTCTGAAATATAACACTTCCTGCAGCAGGTCAACCCAGAGCCTGAGCCCCATGCTCTCCTAAATGAACGTTTGAAGTCATGCCTCCTTGAATATTTTGATTCTCAAGTGCATGTTGCATCTGCCTGTCATAAATTTTCCAGGTGCAATACACTCAGGGAGTAGCCAAGTTGCAGGGTCTGTCCAGAGACTGCAGGTTCCAGTGTGCAAACCTCAATATAAACAATCATACACAGAATCCCTAGTCTGTGACATGGTCCTCATCTGCTTGGTAGATGAGAGTCTTTCCAATGACTGCCTCCAGCTCAAGAAATACTGGATACGTACCTCCCCATCATCAGGGCCTTCTGCTCGCTAGATGACAGTCTTTCCAATGACTGCCTCCAGCTCAAGGAAAACTGGATACATACCTCTCCATCATTAGGGCCTTCGAACCATCTCTTAGATTTTCATCAGCATTGCAGGACCCCTCCCAGGTGTTTGCTGCCCATCTGACTCACCAATTCCAGTCCCAGTCTTGGTTCTCTCACCCACCTGAATCAACTATTATGGACAAGACTCCTGCGGGTGTGTGAAGCCCATAGCGGCTGCCCACTTGCACCACTTGTTTCACATGGCGTGAACACCAACAGTGCTATTTCTGCTGAGCCTATTGTTCAACCTGTGGCAGAACGGAACACAAAGCAGAAGTCTTGTCAGTCATCTCTCAGGATGAAAGTAGATTGCATCTGTCTCACATGATGTATACATCACGGGACAACCGGGAAATCTGGGAATTTTTCATCTGGGAGAAAACCAGGAAAAACCTGGGAATTTTTTAGAATTCTGGGAATTTTGAATTGCTCTAATTTTCAGTTAAATTTTTGTAGTTTTGACTTTTTATAACTGATACTCTAACAAAGAATTTTACTTTAGCCCACTACTGCAGAACAATAATGCAAAAATGAAACATAAATGAAGGAAAAAAAAACAAAATAAAACTTAAATTCCAAATGATATGCATCACTTACAACAACAAAACACAGTGTATGCATAAGCGTCAGCCGACAGCAAAATGTGTCGAAGACTTTAGGTCAAAGACTATACAATACTACATAACAACAAACAGCTTCCAATGAGCATGACTTACAACAGTTGGCTCAAATGGCTCTGACCGCTATGGGACTTAACATCTGAGGTCATCAGTCCCCTAGATCTTAGAACTACTTAAACCTAACTAACCTAAGGAAATCACACACATCCATGCCCGAGGCAGGATTCCAACCTGTGGCCGTAGCAGTCGCACGGTTCTGGACTGAAGCACCTAGAACTGCTCGGCCACAGCGGCTGGCCGCAACAGTTGTTTGAGCAATTGCTGGTGGGCTCATGTGCTTGTGCATTTGACTCACATATGAGCAGTACCTTCTCCCATTTCTGGCTGCTTGAAGCAAGGCTGTTAACTGTATCAGCAGCAGCAACAAGCAGCCAGATGCTAACCAGAAAATTTTTTATGGTGTGCCCAAGCTGCCAAATTTGCACATTCACAGGGCAGTCCGAGTTGTAAAACAAAGTTATTTTTGTTGATTAGCTAGAAAAATTTGGCTTTTATTAATCTTTTCTGCAGAGATAGTATATTCATTTGAAACACTATTGGCTAATGCCAGCTGTTTGCTGAATTTCAAGTGCAAGTTTTTATCTTGTGGCGCATATGGCCTTATGCCATAATAAAGAACCAAACATGAGATAATATAGTACTGGTACTCCAAGAGAATTTGCATCCCAAAAACCACACTGAAAAGTTTAATATCAGGTTGCAGCCTACTTCTTTGTGAATTTGGAAATACGAATGTGCACTTTAAGTCGAATTATGAATTTTAGTGAGATTTATGAAATTCTGATGCTCTTGGTGTATCCTCTGACATCCTGTTTTGTTTGTAACATAATGTACGATCTCTTAGTGAACGCCATTTTCTAGTGCTCTCTGACAACTGCTGAAACGAATTCTAAAAAGTTGCGGGCAAATACTGCAGATGGTGGTTTGAAAAGCATTACTTTCAAAGTAAATTTAGTGTAACACAAGATGAATTGTCTTAAGTGTGCGAACATGCTCACGTGCCCAGAATTTCTGGAGTCAAAGAGCATTTGATTCTCGTTTAAGGATTAACATTTTGAGGGCC
Organism: Schistocerca piceifrons; assembly: GCF_021461385.2. Classification (NCBI taxonomy): domain Eukaryota; kingdom Metazoa; phylum Arthropoda; class Insecta; order Orthoptera; family Acrididae; genus Schistocerca; species Schistocerca piceifrons. The sequence goes on from NC_060142.1 coordinate 44,025,455, forward strand.
AGCCACTTAGAAGAATTTCAAGCCCAGAAGAGCAGACATTTATGGCATTAATTAAAATTTTACTGGCACATTTATGTGTTGTATCTTAAAGTGCAACACACACAAAAAAGGCCAATATTATACGTGAAAGCTTAGCTTTTCTTGTAGCTACACTACGCATATTAAACCGTTAACTTGTCCTATTCATGTGCTCACGCTACATCATGTGTCCTATGCTCTCTGAGTACCTGCTATCATTGGCTGCTAAGATCATGTGACATGAACTATGATTGGGTTACAAAAGTGAATCGCAATCTTGATTTCAATGCTTTGGAAACTAATGTGCTGTGTTTGGTGGAATCTGAATGTATACCTTTGTAATATGAAAATATGCATCATATATGTTGCTGCACATAAAAGATCTTCCAAACAGCATTTCTCTCTCTCTCTCTCTCTCTCTCTCTCTCTCTCTCTCTCTCTCCCTCCCTTTTTTACAATTCCAAGGGAAAGTATAGAGTCACTTAATATGGGAAAAGTGTATTTTCACCCAGGAAAAAGTGTATTTTTGACTGGGAAATCCTGGTCTCACCCCCAAGATTCAGAGTTAGATGAGGTGCTAGATGACTACTCTCTGGATGTACCGCACATCCAGGCCATACTCCCCTTTTCCAATAGACTCTTAACTCTTACAGTTTACATCAATGCCATTCCTGTGGTTTTTCAAACTGATACAAGTTCTTCAATGACCATTGATGACTGGCAGACTTATCACACCTAGGCTTCTCTCTGCTTCAGGCATTTCTCAAATGAGTCCAAAGTTAAACCAGTGGCACCACTGAAGTCAAAGGCCAGTATGATGCTTGGGACAGTAACAGGCAGCTGCCTTCATGACATTTATTCTTGTTATTACTACAACGGGGGCCATCAACATTCTCAGTTTAGATCTTTTCAATGCCTTGGGTTTGGAAGTTCATGATTCTGCCAACAGTATTCAGTTATCTATGACCAGTTCATATTTATGGGACTTACGCAACAAATACAAAATGATTTTCACCTAGCTGTCTACTAGCATCACAGGGATTGAGGCTCATGTTGCCCTACTTCTGTTGGCTAAACCCTTTTTCTTTAATGTGCATAATATACTTTTTGTAGTCAAGGGAGAGCTTCAGAAAGAGTTACAGGTCCTGGAAGATGAGGAAATCCTGACTGTAATCCCTAACAGTCAGTGGGGCACCCCGTTCATCATTGTGGAAAAACCAAATGGGTTACTTAGTATTTGCAGAGTCTTCAAGGCCATGATGAAAACCCAGTAGGTCATTGGCACCTATCCTTTCCCAAACTTGAAGACATGCTAGCACATCTTGCCAGGGGCCAAGATCTTTGCAAAGACTGACTTGTTGTTGTTGTTGTTTTCTTCAGTCCCAAGACTGGTTTGATGCAGCTCTCCATGCTACTCTATCCTGTGCAAGCTTCTTCATCTCCCAGTACTTACTGCAACCTACATCCTTCTGAATCTCCTTAGTGTATTCATCTCTTGGTCTCCCTATACGATTTTTACCCTCCACGCTGCCCTCCAATGCTAAATTTGTGATCCCTTGATACCTCACAACATGTCGCACCAACTGGTCCCTTTCTTCCTGTCAAGTTGTGCCACAAACTCCTCTTCTCCCCAATTCTATTCAATACCTCCTCATTAGTCATGTGATCTACCCACCTAATCTTCAGCATTCTTCTGTAGCACCACATTTCGAAAGCTTCTATTCTCTTCTTGTCCAAACTATTTATCGTCCATGTTTCACTTCCATACATGGCTAAACTCCATACAAATACTTTCAGAAACGACTTCCTGACACTTAAATCTATACTCGATGTTAACAAATTTTTCTTCTTCAGAAACACTTTCCTTGCCATTGCCAGTCTACATTTTATATCCTCTCTACTTCGACCATCATCAGTTATTTTGCTCCCCAGATAGCAAAACTCCTTTATTACTTTAAGTGTCTCATTTCCTAATCTAATTCCCTCAGCATCACCCGACTTAATTCCTCGTTTTGCTTTTGTTGATGTTTATCTTATATCCTCCTTTCAAGACACTGTTCATTCCGTTCAACTGCTCTTCTAAGTCCATTGCTGTCTCTGACAGAATTACAATGCCATCGGCGAACCTCAACGTATTTATTTCTTCTCCATGGACTTTAATACCTACTCCGAATTTTTCTTTTGTTTCCTTTACTGCTTGCTCAATATACAGATTGAATAACATTGGGGACAGGCTACAACCCTGTCTCACTCCCTTCCCAACTGCTGCTTCCCTTTCATGCCCCTTGACTCTTATAACTGCCATCTGGTTTCTGTACAAATTGTAAATAGCCTTTCGCTCCCTGTATTTTACCCCTACCACCTTTAGAATTTGAAAGAGAGTATTCCAGTCAACATTGTCAAAAGCTTTCTCTAAGTCTACAAATGCTAGAAATGTAGGTTTGCCTTTCCTTAATCTATTTTCTAAGACAAGTCGTAGGGTCAGTATTGCCTCACGTGTTCCAACATTTCTGCGGAATCCAAACTGATCTTTGCTGGGGTCGGCTTCTACCAGTTTTTCCATACATCTGTAAAGAATTCGCGTTTTTATTTTGCAGCTGTGACTTACTAAACTGATAGTTTGGTAATTTTCACATCTGTCAACACCTGCTTTCTTTGGGATTGGAATTATTATATTCTTCTTGAAGTCTGAGGGTATTTCGCCTGTCTCATACATCTTTCTCACCAGATGCTTCATTTACTGCATTTTTGTATGTTCTCCTTTCATCAATTAAATTCAGTATCTCTTCTGTTACCCAAGGATTTCTATTAGCCCTCATCTTTTTACCTACTTGATCCTTCGCTGCCTTCAGTATTTCATCTCTCAAAGTTACCCATTCTTCTTATACTGTATTTCTTTCCCCCATTCTTGTCAATTGTTCCCTAATGCTCTCTCTGAAACTCTCTACAACCTCTGGTTCTGTCAGTTTATCCAGGTCCCATCTCCTTAAATTCCCACCTTTTTGCAGTTTCTTTAGTTTTAATCTACAGTTCATAACCAATAGATTGTGGTCAGAGTCCACATCTGCCCCTGGAAATGTCTTACAATTTAAAACCTGGTTCCTAAATCTCTGTCTTACCATTATATAATATATCTGATACCTTCTAGTATCTCCAGGATTCTTCCATGTATACAATCTTCTTTTATGATTCTTGAACCAAGTGTTAACTATGATTAAGTTATGCTCTGTGCAAAATTCTACAAGGCGGCTTCCTCTTTCATTTCTCTCCCCCAGTCCATATTCACCCACTATGTTTCCTTCTCTTCCTTTTCCTACTCTCGAATTCCAGTCACCCATGACTACTAAATTTTCGTCTCCCTTCACTACCTGAATAATTTCTTTTATCTCATCATACATTTCATCAATTTCTTCATCATCTGCAGAGCTAGTTGGCATATAAACTTGTACTATTGTAGTAGGCATGGGCTTTGTGTCTATCTTGGCCACAACAATGCGTTCACTATGCTGTTGGTAGTAGCTTACCCGCACTCCTATTTTTTTATTCATTATTAAACCTACTCCTGCATTACCCCTATTTGATTTTGTATTTATAACCCTGTATTCACCTGACCAAAAGTCTTGTTCCTCCTGCCACTGAACTTCACTAATTCCTACTATATCTAACTTCAACCTATCCATTTCCCTTTTTAAATTTTCTAACCTACCTGCCCGATTAAGGGATCTGACATTCCACACTCCGATCCGTAGAATGCCAGTTTTCTTTCTCCTGATAAAAACGTCCTCTTGAGTAGTCCCCACCTGGAGATCCGAATGGGGAACTATTTTACCTCCGGAATATATTAACCAAGAGGACGCCATCATCATTTAACCATACAGTAAAGATAAATGCCCTTGGGAAAAATTACGGCTGTAGTTACCCCTTGCTTTCAGCCGTTCACAGTACCAGCACAGCAAGGCCGTTTTGGTTAGTGTTGCAAAGCCAGATCAGTCAATCATCCAGATTGTTGCCCCTGAAACTACTGAAAAGGCTGCTGCCCCTCTTCAGGAACCACGTGTTTGTCTGGCCTCTCAACAGATACCCCTCTGTTGTGGTTGCACCTATGGTACGGCCATCTGTATCGCTGAGGCACGCAAGCCTTCCCACCAACGGCAAGGTCCATGGTTCATGGGGGTAGGAAAACTGACTTATGAGATGCATATCTTCAACTCCCCTTAGACAAGGTGCCTTTTCTAGTCTAACATGATACCTTTTGGTATTGTGAGCAGCCCAGCTATTTTTCAACTGAACTTGCAAAATCTGACAAAGAATGTGTCTAGAATGGCCAACTGTCCTGACATATTATTGTCACAGATAAAAATGCTAAGGACTTGGTGAGCAACCTAGATGCCTTATTTGCTGTTCTACAGGAGGACAATCTCAAGTGCAATAAGGAAAAATGCTTTTTGTATCACATGTCGATTGTTCAGGATATATCTTACGTATCTGAGAAATAAGGTGCATGTCACATTACACCCAAGCTGTCCAGAAAATCCCTAAGACCAATGAACAAACCCAATCTATGTTGGGACAGCTCAATGTCTATATGAAATTCATCCCCCATGCAGCAACCATAGTGGAACCCCTCCATCAAATATGTAAAAAATGTCAAATGGAATTGGGGTCCCATGTGTGACAAAGCCTCCTGTGATCTAAAATGAGTTTTCCTCCATCCAACATGCTTTATGGCCTATGAACCATCCAAGTCATTGACTTTGGCAGCTGACACATCAGACTATGGGTTGGACAGGGTCCTGCCTCATAAAGTCAACTGGGTGGAATGGAATACACTATTGCATTCATCTCCAAAACATTAATGCAGGTGCAATGTAACTACAGACAGGTCAAGAAGGAAGCCCTGGCTGTTGTTTTTGCCTCAGAAAAGCTCCATGCTCATATGCATGGCAGGCAGTTTGCACTCCTAACTGACCATAAACCTCTACTGCCATCATGCAAGGTTGACTCAAATATTCCAGCCAACACATCATATTGTTGTCCGTGGCTCGTGGTCTTGCGGTAGCGTTCTCGCTTCCCGCGCATGGGATCCCAGGTTCAATTCCTGGCAGGGTCAGCAATTTTCTCTGCCTTGAGATGACTGGGTGTTGTGTGTCTTTCATCATCATTTCATCCTCATTCACTTGCAAGTTGCCGTAGTGATGTTAAGGAACTTGTGGAGTGGTGGCCGAACCGCCCAGCGAGGGGTCTCCCGGCCACCAATGCCATATGCTCATTATTATTATCATATTGTTTCCACTGGTGGGCATTGTTTGTATCCAGATACTTGTACAATGACAAGCATTGTTCCATGGCTCAACATGCAGACAATGGTATCCTTTCCTATCACTGAAACAAGACCCATAATTCAATTTGGCACCATAGGTCTGTTTCCACACAGATATCGAAGGAGAAGAAGCAGTGACTATCTTCCCCTTAGATGCAGCAGTTATCACCTGTGAAACATCTGAGAAGCACTCTGTCTAGTGAACTATGGTTAGTTGGTAGATTGCAAACAAATGGACCACCTGGAAATACAAACCTTTTGGTATCATCACAATGAATTAGCCACTCTTGAGGGCATCCTATTACTACAGGGGGAAACTGGTCAAACTAGCGTAGCAGTCCACACACCCTCAGGTGATACACATACACGAGGGACAAAGAGAATTGTTCCAACCAAGCGGCTGGCTAGGCAACATCTATATCTGCATGGGATTGACACTGATTTTGCCAACATAGTTGTGGCATGAAACACCTGCCAGACTAAACAGGCAGCAGCAGCTTGGCAATATTTGCCCAACCAGGTATGTCATCATCTTGGTTGCTCCTCCACTCAGATTTTGTGTGCCCTTTTTTGGAATATTCCTGGATAATTGGTATTGAGATAGGTAGTGGGTTTCCAGATGTGTCACACATGTTATCGACATCCCCTGCCCAAATGATTCAAGCACTGGCTCACACATTTTTCCATCGAGGAGCTCCCTGAAGCATAGTCACTGACAATGGTAAAGCTGTACCAACACCATGCTCTGGATGAAGCAATGTGGCTTTCCCTAGACTCCTACCATTCCAACCCACAAGACAGAACAAGCCTGGTGAAGAAACCACACCATTCATAATTCTCCATCCTTCAACTGACCAGACCATACACCACTTCTCAGTGGTCACACTGCCACTGATACTCCAAACAGCATGGGGTTTGGGCGCTGGTCTCCTTCAAGAGCTACAACACTGTGGTTACACACCTGTTGTTCAGGCCATGTTAGAAGTGAAACTTAAAAGCACCACAAATATACTAACCAGGTACATCTCTAATGCAGAGTTGGACACCCCTCGTCCTGGGACTGTTGACAACACTATCCAGCTACTGCCTCAACAGGTTGTGCAGCCTCCAGATTCCAGTGAGGTCAGCCCTCTTCTGACCCAGATACCCACACCTATGGATATCGATAACAGCCCTCCAGGGTAGCCAGTTCCATGAGCTGCTGACAAGGAGGCAAGCGCCACCTTAGACTTCGAGGTGTGCCACTCCTACTTGTCTATCAGGGATGGGAGGGTTACTGTGTAAGGGCCATTTACCCTCTCTACCAGCAGCCCCTCTCACACCAGCATCATGTGTGAATGGCTTACATAGCAAAACCACAGGGACCACACCTGCAGATGAAAGCCATACAACCTCACATGTCTACTAGTCAGGCCAGCACTGAATTGTACTGAGCTGTTCCATTCCTTTGAGTCCTATGGGCCAGCCACTGAGCACAATAGCGGTCCATCAGTCAGAGCTCTCTCTAAGAAAATCGTCAGAATCTCCCACACCGTGCTACCTGCAGTCACTGTTGCAACATGGAGCCACCAGTGACTACCTCAGGCATCACCATGAAGTGGCCTCTACACAGGAAACGGTGGTGGACTCTGGCCAACCACAGCAGTGACCAATCAATCAGAGCTCTCACTAACAAAATCATCAGAATCTCCCATGCCATGCTGTTGCCATCTTCCACCACACTGTGGAGCCATCAACAGAAAGTTGCCTCTATACAGAGGACAGATGTGGACTTTGGTATTGCCTGTCACCATTACTCTGTGTTATAACTTTTCAACTTCAAATTGTACTCAGACTTCAACTTTGTCATTTATTGGGACCATCTGCCCAATCACATTCCCACAAGGAGCATTTTGTTTATGTATTCTCTAATAAAATTGCTCTGCATTGTTTGCCTGGTCTCTTTTCTCACTGCACAAAGCACAGGAAATATCATTAAACTCCATCAACTGTAATATAAAGTTCAAAATGTAATTTAATAAAGAGGAGCAACTACCTTTCCTTGACATGTTAGTTAAGAGAAGAATGGATGAATCCCTGGGTCACAGAGTATATATAGAAAACCTACATACACTGACCTGTCTCCATGCCTTGAGACATCACCATCCATCACAAAGAAAGATGGAGCTAAAGACTCTGGTCTATAGAGATCTAGCACTTTCAGGCAAGGAGAACTTGCCAAAAAATTACAAAACTTATGAATAATGTTCCAAAGGATGGGTACTCAGAAAATGAAATTGAATTGGTGATACAGACAAAATCAGGAATGCCCAAGAAAGAGGTTGTGACAGAAACTGAAGAAGTGAAGCTAATAATCATTTATCTACCTTATACTGGCCCAATATGCAGAAAGATCGGTAGACTCTTATGCAAACATGGCATCCACTATATTTTGCTAACTTCAACAATGATAAAAAGTATTCTGTGATACGTTAAAAATTGCATTCCACATGAATGTGGCATGTCTTACATGGGGCATACTATTAGAACAGACAAGGAGAGGTGCAAGAAACATTAATGGCATATCTGACAAAAACAACCAAGCAAACTGCCTGTCACTGAGCACTGCTGCAAATATAGTCACAAAATGAAACACAATGAGACCTTTATTGTGGAGAAAATGCCAAGCTTTAGGGACAAAAGACTTAAGGAGTCTATCAAAAATATGATATCAGAGAACCTAATACAGAAGGACAGTGTATCCAATTTAAATAACACTTGGCATCTGGCACTCAATTTATTAAAATCTTGCTGGCCATCACATCCACCAGAGTTGTAAAACACTGAGAAAATTTGCATTTCGCAAGAACATGAGTGTGAGCTTTAAAAACCAAAAGAGCATCAGAGGGCAAAGTGGTCATAGGGGCTCAAGATGGTATAAATAGCAGCATGAGACCAACAGCAGTTCAGTGTCTGGTTGGAGTCCAGGCAGTGAGTACACATCACAGCAAAACTTGCAGCACCTGAAAAAGACAACTGGGTGGATCATTGAAATATTGTGCATAAAACGGAAACAACTTGTGAGACACCTAGAAACACACTGTTAAAAAATTTAATTATTTCTCTTGCATGTTACAGAGTTGATATTAAATTTTTCCATGAATATAGTATAAATAGATTTTTTTCCTTATGGAAGCAAACCATTAGTCACAAATATTAACAACACTCAACAAGAGTAGCGGTCATTCAGGTTTCCTACACATCAGTATTTACATTACAGTTTTAATAGCAGTGTACTGTTGAAATGTCACGAGTTAAAGTTTGTCACTCAAAGTACAGATATGTAATGCTTCTGGAGCTGCATATCCAATAAAATAAGGTTCTATAGTAATGACCTATTAAAAATTACTCTCTAGATGATTACCTTAGTTAATTTCAGCAGCTCTTCTAAAATGAAATTACATTTTCAGAATTAATATTGCTAGTAATAATATATTTTCACTGCTTACAAATAACACTGATCTTCACACTTTTGCAAGCAGCTGCTTTTGTTATAAAACTGAATGGCCACAGACCACCGTCCATTTATAAAGGTTGACTATGAAGTGTTGCCTCCCAGATTTTATGATATACTTCCGAAGTCATTGTCCTCTGACATTTGCATGTCACCAGATGATAATTCATAATCTTACACACACTTTTAAATACTCTACTGATATTACATAATTATTCTATTTCTTCATAAGGGATTACTGCATTATAACTATTGGCTTCTGAAACTGTTCACTATTTAATAAAATAAAAGTAAAATTAATTTTCCTTTTGCTAGCACAAGAGTATTGCTTACCTTCTAGAATTTGACAGGTCATAGAACATCGCTAGGAACTGATTCATTGGTCGCTTAATCACCTTCTGTGGTTTCTTCCTGCCTAATTTTTTCATGGCTGTATAGTAGTGCTTCTGACTTTCAGTGAGAAACATTTCAAGAACACCACCTTCATACTGAAATGTAAAAAAAAAGGAACATTTATCACAAAAATTTACTTGTGAACTTAATTTCTTTTGCTATCAGATACAACAACTATTACATAGTGCATGGAATCAGTGCTGGTAAAATATTAGTTTTCTTAAATAGTACATTTTTTGAATGTCCAGCTGGACTGGCAGTTCCATTTCTACACACAACATTTCCATGACTGAACTACTTGTCATCATCTGATGGTATTGGTATTGACTTAAGTGTGCCTGGTGCTTGTTCACTATTTGTGCTTGAGTTCAACTCCCTATGCTCATTGTGTGCTCCAGTGTTTTGATTCATCTGGACTGATATTCTGTGAAACATAATTTTTCTTTATGCTTTTGACCCTGATAACCCTGGTGGCTGGTGAGATATTAAAAAGCTAAATGTTGAATCTGAAATTAAAACCTCTATCCCCATTTATTAGATACAAGTAATAGCATACCACCAACAATTTCTCTCCTTCTGGTTGGGGTCCAAACAGTGACAACATTACTCACAAATAGGTTCATTGTCAAAATACTGTGCATAAAAATGCAAGTATCAATGTGGCTGGATGCCTAAAAAGTATTCATCTACAAATCAGAGCACGAAAACCCCATTAATAACTTTTAATTATCATACAAATAACAACAGTGGCACTTTCCTGGTGTAGAGTGCACTATGGCTGTGAGGAAACAATTCATACATTTCTGCCCATAAAGTTTATGTGCTATGTCCTTTATACCATTATTCCTGGTCCAAGCTAGGTTCTACTTGTACACACAGCGAATTATGATAAAATGTAAATGAAAGAAAAAATCTATGCAGAAACTGGTTTTCTGCAAATTCTCAGAAGAAAATGCACAAGGTTTGTTAATCATCTTTACATTTCAAAATCTTGAAATCTCATCTTATGCATTCATAGTATATAACAAGATAGCTCATTAAAAAACTGAAAAATTTTAGAGCTTATTAGGTAGAGTTGGAGTAAAATGTTGTACTAAGATCTTTATAGCTGGACAAATAATACGAAGATGGCAGAAAATCAACTGCTCCTGTATTGCTGTAATTGTGTACAACAAACAAGCTTTGTGTCATGTATAAACATTTTCTGACTGCAAGTCTTGTTACATGGAAAAAAGAGGTACAAAACAAAAATTTACTATTTGTATTATTTTTCCATTTATAATAGGTAACATGATAAAATAACTTAGCTAGTTTTTCTTATGAGGAAATAACTTAGCTACTTTTTCTGATGATGTTTATATAATAACATATTCAGGGTGTTTCAGAATTCCATTTTAAAAATTTGGGGACAGGTTCCTTACACCAAAACAAGGAAAAAATGTCCAGTAAACATGAACCCTACAATGCTCACTTTAAGAACTATGAGTAGTTTTTTCATCTTCGATACTGTGAAACACATCTCTTCTACTGCAAGCTCTTTGCTTTCTGTATTTTTGGAGGAGGTAGTTTGGACCAAACAAGGAAAACATGTCCAGTAAACATGGGCTCCTAAAGTGCGTACCATAAGAGCTATGAGCACTTATTCAATAAAAGAGATGTGTTTCACAATGACGAAGATGAACAAGTGTTCACACTTTAGGAGCCCATGTTTACTGGACACTTTTTTCTTGTTTTCATCCATACTACCTCCTCCCAAAATATGGAAAGCAAAGAGCCCGCAGCAGAAGAGATTGTTTCACAATATCAAGGATGAACAAGTGCTCATGGCTCTTACGACATGCATTTTAGAGCTCAAGTTCACTGGATATTTTTTTCATAGTTTGGTGCAAGGAAACTGTCTCAAAATTTTTAAAATGTCATTCTGAGATGCCCTGGGTAAAAGTAAGTGGTCAGCTATGTGATGATATCTCTGTCCCACTGTAAAAATGTGTGTCTTTACTTACAATGTGAGCAGTGCTTGCAAAAACCTTAAACTGGTATATGCTTATAAGAATGAAATGAAATAGTATCATCACAAAGATTCTACTACACTACACTTGTCCATCGCCCTTTGAAGTACTTCTGCACGGTGTGGAATCCTTACCAGATAGCATTAACGGAGTACATTGAGAAAGTCTCGTATTATCAGGAAATAAGGGAGAGAGCATCACAGACATGACATAGGATCTGGGGTGGACATCATTAAAACAAAGGCATTTTTCTCTGCGGCAGGATCTTCTCAAAAAATTTCAGTCACCAACTTTCTCCTCTGAATGTGAAAATATTTTGTATATGCTGATCTGCATATGGAGAAATGATCATCATAATAAAATAAGGGAATTCAGGGCTCTCACAGACAGATATAAGTGTTCATTTTTTCTGTGCACTGTTCAAGAGTGGAATAAAAGAGAATTACTGTGAAGGTGGTTTGATGAACTCTCTGCAAGCCACTTAAGTGTGATTTGCAGAGTAGCCCTGTAGATGTAGATGTAGTTGTTATCTAGAGCTTGATGCAAACTTTCATACTGATATGATTGAAGGTAAAATGTGTAAATCATTCTTTCCCTAATAGATTTGATTGAATTTGATGTTTCCACCAGTATGTTGTATATGCAAAATGTCAATTTGTTATTAGAAGCCATTCATATTAAATTTGGAAGTATTTTATTGTTTTCTCTTACTTATATTATTCTTCATTAATTTATGGTGAGTAGAATAAGAAATCTTGATATACAGTCGTTACTTTTCTCAGTAACAGCTTAATTTACACATGCCTATTTACTTCATGTCCAATCATTTTAGAGACGAAGTAAACAGAGGACTTTTTTTTCTAAAAATTGAGAGAAGGCATGAAACAAATTCACTTATTGTCTTGATATGATCCCAAATGATGATACGACATTCTGTGCTTTACAAAAAAGAGAGAGGGGGAGGGGGAGGAGGAGGAAGAGGAGGAGGAGAGAGAGAGAGGGGAGAGGGGGAGAGAGAGAGGGGGGGAGGGAGGGAGAGGGGGAGGGGGAGGGGGAGAGGGAGAGAGAGGGGGAGGGGGAGGGGGAGGGGGAGGGGGAGAGGGAGAGGGAGAGGGAGAGGGAGAGGGAGAGGGAGAGGGAGAGGGAGAGGGAGAGGGAGAGGGAGAGGGAGAGGGAGAGGGAGAGGGAGAGGGAGAGGGAGAGAGAATCAGAACTGTATTACAGAGTTGTACCAGCATCATAAATGTAAATACTTAATCATTAGAAAACAAAAAAATGGAAGACTCTAAAATTCAGAAAAGATTGAGAATAAACATGTTTCCTTAAAGACTCAAGTAAGGCTTAAAACTAAAATGCTATGTGATTTAAACTCTATTGTTAAAACATCATGAAGATCTACATGTAACAGGTGCAGGGAAAATGAAGAAAAAATTGCAAAAAGAATAACACCCCATTAAAGAATCTCATGCAAATTTTCTTTCAAACAAATTTTAATTTCCAGCTGTTACCTGAAAAGTATTATGAATATAGGAGATTATTTTCTCAGATAAATACAGGGGGTAGTTGTACTACTGAAATGAGGCAACAGAATACCAACTGAAGACAGAGGAGTGTCAAATTATGTGCTCTAATTTCCAAAAGAAAAAGTGAGTGAGATCTCATGTGAGAGCAAAAGAGAGTATCTCTTGTTGTGAATTACAGAATATATAGTCATTATCCTGAACCTTCAAGAAAAATACTATGTCACAAAAAATTGATTCTAACTGTCTCTTGGGAGGCCTGTTGCTCAATTCAGAGGGACTCTGCTTGGCTCAACAGGGAGAAAATGATAAAAGACATTGTGGTCTGTCAATGTTTACTGAGAGACCTGCAAAGGGTAGGTCAGTTGGATACTTGAAAGTGCACTCTTCCATCACACACAATGGCCCCTTTCTTCAATGTGTGTGAAAGTTGTGTCTTAAGTGTATCTGTAGACTGTAAATAACTCTAATAAATGTGTGTTCAGGCTGTGTCTTGTGTGTGCTGTATGACAATCACAGAAGAGAGAGAGTCAAATCTGGTGCCATCACATAATCTACACCTCTTCAATACCACCAAGGGGACTACCCAGTTAATGTCCACAAGTATCAACAGTGTCACACACCCACACTCGATCAGATACTGTGGAGAGTTAGAAATTTAATCTAGCACACTGGCGGTGTCTTGTGATAGTGAACACTATGTGTCCACCTCTCCTCCCCTTGCTGGCCAACTACTGGCAGTGAAATTTCTTCGTCCCCCAGGATTCAAACAGGTACCTCCAAGTTGATAACTCACTAGCCACAAAAGCTACAATAATAGTATTCAGAAATCATAGGTGGAGACATCAGTGACAACAACAGTATGAGTCAGGCCTGGAGTTATGCTCAGATAGCCAACAGGTTCAGTCTCCTTGTGGCAGCTGTGGCACAAGGACGCATAAGGCTCCGCTGTGTACCACAGTCAATGTCATCAGTACAGCATGACAAGGCAACTGCATTAGATAGTTAGAAGAACTGAGCTTCACACCTACCAATTTACAACACGATAATGGCTCAACCAAATAGGAATGATACACTAAAATTTGCCTTTGAACAGAACTCCTTACAATCAAAATAACATGATACCGAAACATGGATAGAAGAATCTGTTAAGATAACTTTTGAAGATATAGTAGGAATTTTTGTATCTATAATGTTTGATATTGTCTATTTTATGCTGAAGAACACAGATCTCTGCAACAGAATTGTGGAATCCAGTGACAGAACAATGACATTTAAACACACTGTTGCATAAGCTGGTTGCAGCCTTCAAACGCTCTGAATAGCCGAACTACAGTTCAAAACAGCAATGAAACAGATCAACACAGTTACATCCCCTTGTAAGAATTGAATTGCTAATTGAAAATGATCTCTAACACTCAGCAGTTAATTGTATTAAATGGTGTGTGACAACTGAAAACAGGACAACAAAAACAGATACCCTCTTAATAATTGTATGTACACACAGGATTACCATTACATACAATCCTCAGACGCAAACTCGTGCAGCACACAACCCAACTGGCCCCATACAAGCACAATGTATACAAAGGTATCTGAGTCAAATTCCAAGATCAATATTACCATTAACCTATGAGGCAACAGCCAACAAACATAAAATTGCAAAAAAATCACCACAAAGGCCAACAATGACCATAACTGAAATACTGTTCTGAACATGTGGAAATCAGTGAACCAACAGAGGAAATGTTGCACCAGGAACAAAAACAAATATCTTAGAAGCCACTAGATGTAGAAAAGAAAAAGATACATTAAGTCATATCAAACAACAAACACAATCAGATACAAGAGCTCGACGCCACAACAAAAAACCCAAAAATGTAACAGAGGATCAAGAAAAAGCTAAAGATAGGCAAACAAAGTGCAAAAACATCAGTGAATTCTGAAACAGAAAAACACACCTAGTATTAAGCAAGGCTGTGGAAACTGTGCTCAGTCCAAGGACAACAAACAGAGAATTTTCTAGCATAATGAAGCACTGGGGAAGTGTTAGCAGTAGCAAATACCTTTTAAATGGCAGATGTGCCACAACAATATTTTGATGAAGGTACTGTATCTTCTGTAAAACTGATTAAAATATCAAATGCAGCATAGCAAAATATTGATGAAACTGATGTATCTTCATAAAATGGTGCTCCCATTCAACCACATTAAGCCCAACTGGAGTTCATCAAGATCATTTTCATCATCGGACTCAGGATTTCAACACCGCCCCCTCTCCAAATTCTCTGGGCACAGAGGTATGGGATCACATCTTTGGGAGAGTTCCAGGATGAGTATCAGGTATCATCAGATACATATGGAGACAACAGATGTTTAAGTGAAAGCTAATCATACCACGCTGGTTCTGCAAGCAAACCAGCTGCACCCATGCCTTGTAGCTTCCATCTCAAGCCAACCAACCACCAATGGCCTCAGAGTCAGCGTATTACAACTTTAGATGCCACATAGAGACAAGCCAACAACAGGTCCAACTGCACTGAATGATGGCCTCGGCCTCCTCCCCACCCCCCCCCCCCCCCCCCCCCCATGGAGTCAGAATCCTTCTCATCTCCAGGACCAATGACTCCTAGTGAGTACCACGAGACCGGAATACGTAGCTCCAGTATCATGACAGTGTTCCCAGTGGAAGCAGAGGATACAGTGCAATCACAGATATCAGCTGACATCAAGATGCACGTTAAACACAACCCACACCTCCCCTAATAGTATGACAGTCCTACTACCAATGGACATTTCACCTTTATAGGTCAGTTAAATGGGGAGGAGACAGTGAGGTTGATTGTCTGCAATACGCACTACCAAAAACTTGACCTGCATTTGATAAGAGGCCCCATGAGCAGTCACTTCATACCATGCTGTGCCCTAGTATGTACCTTGCTGATGTTGTACATATGTGACCAGGGTGCTTATTGGATCTCATTTGGACAATCTTTGGATTGCCTGTACATGGATGCTGAAGGACATGCAAGACCAAGAACAATCTGGTTTTGTCAAATGTCAAGTGATAATTGTGTACCCATCTTTAATATGTAATAAAAAGTGTTTGTTGCACTTCAGCATGTGTAATAACTGCAATCAATACCAAAGAAGGGATATTGTCATATAGAAACATTTCCAAACAGCATCAGTATCACTGTCACTGTCAACAAAATGAGGATTATTAATATTTATACTCTCTCTGGAAATAACAAATGTAAGAGACTGGAATTCTTTGACACATAAATTTGTAAAAGGGTAGCAGCATATAATCCTTGCAGGAAACATCAACTGTCTCCTAAAACCAAAGGACAAAACACACAATGATACCAAATCAACGAGGATATGTGGGAAATGGAACATAGTAAGTTACTTGAATTTACCCATATAACAAACTACTCAGCTAGCAGGGTAGACAAATCCACTTCTCCAAAGGCCAGAGTCCTACTAGCTGGAAAATGGTTCATAATCTTTTCTTATAATGCCTGATATATAGTCACAACAAACACGGAACAGCAGAAGACACACCATACAAAAGGAGTTTGGAAATTCAACGTTGCACATCAGTAAGAGACAAAATGTTGAGAGGCTGTCTAGAAGACATGGGCAGAATGTGAAAACAATGGTTAAGCCATCTACTCACAATAAGCAAGAAATTCTGGTTCAAGTGCCAGTATGACAGACATACATAACAGTTATTATACACAGATGAGAGCATACTTCCTGCACAGGATATCAGAAGAATTACAGAATGATATAAAATTTGATCACACAGTGTATAGAATACAATACTGTCCAAACCAAGATGTTTGACAGCAACATAGTGTGCTTCTTGTGGGGCAGTTCAAAAGTTACATTAGTAGTCAATCTTATCCCTGATAATGAGTACTGCAGGGGTCTGGAACCTCCTTAGTGGTTTCTGAGTGCCTGCAGTTTGTCCCTCCAGTGCACCCCAAACAGGATTCACAGAATGGAGACGCCAGTGCTTAACCTGTGAAGTGGATATCTTCAAGTGTAAGAAAATCATCTAACAGAGGAGTTCAATGGAGATGAGCATTATTGTACAGGTGATAAAGTCTGGGCAAAGTGTACCTCTGGAAAGAGGTTCATATGATTGCAGCACCTCACCTATGTAGCTTTGGGTACTAACATTATTGTAATGACCTGTCATGTGATTCGTTACAATTTTCCTATAATTGCATCAGATATATTTTACAACATTAAAAGTCATAGTGTTTATATGCCAGCATGTGCTGTATTTTTTAAAGGGTGAATATATTCTTCAAGTACAATGAAGTCTCTCTATTTCTTGACAAATAACAGCCCTTAATTGTGATACCATACAAATATGTTAATGAGGGGATAACATACTAATTATCACAGAAAAAAGTTCATATTTATCTCTGATTTTCTGCAGGATTTACAACTGGGCTTTGACTCAGTATTTCAGTCAGAATTTTACATTCTGTGCTGAAAACATGCAAACAGTTGTACAGTGATTAGTACAGCTTTATACACTAACCTTTTTCTTGAGCATGTTGAAATTGTCTATTATGACTCCAATGAAGAGATTAAGTGTGAAGAATGATCCACAGACAATGAAAATTACAAAATAAAGATATGCATATAAGTTAGCTTCTCTCTGTGGCTGAAGATCAACACCTCTTGCATCAACAGCATCAGCCATTACCTCCATCCATCCTTCAAAAGTTGCCTGCAAAAAACACAAACAAAGAAAGAAATAAGACATATGGGTCACAACTCACCCATGATTAAATTTCAGATTTATCTTTTTAAAAAATTTCACATGTCCAATACATTACACAGTGGAAATTTTAAGTAAACAACTTATACTCAGTAATAATTTAATACACATATGTGGATTAAAAACATATAATCTGATGAAATGTTTCCTACAAATTCAGACAATGAAAAAAATAAAGATCAAATATTTTGTGAAATCTTTTGTCTGGAAGTAAGAAATAAAACAGATTAGAGGAACATTTGATGTGTTTGTGATAGATGCTCAAAATCATGTAATTATCTGGAAAAGTAAGTGAATAAGAACAATGACAATGAAAGCACTTCTAAGGGAGACATTATGTCCTGTGCCAACTGCCTTATCTTTTCTGATATTTCAAGGATTCTGTATTGAAGCACTTTTGAGACTGAAAAATTACTGGAATTGTTTACACCTTTAGGCACAAATGATAGAAATATGTCATGGTCACACAATAACAGACTGCACGATCTTCATAATCCACCAGACAAATATCCTTTAGTACTCTTTAAAATTAAGAGATTATAAGTCAACAATATAACTTTAAATTGGCACCTTATTTGATGCACATGATTTCAAGCATCATTCAAAGGTGTGTCAAATCTTTTGCTAGTCTATATTATTTCTTACTTTTAGACAAATGGTTCTCAAAACATTTGAGTTTTTTTGTCAACTCTATTTTTATTTTCACATTTTGTTCAAAAAGCATGAAATACAATATATTTAAGTATCAATTGGTATTCTATTTTTATTAAGAGTATTTAGACAAAGAGAAAGCAGAGAAGTTTCATTGCATTCTGTGGTTTGATTTTTATTTTATTTTTTTAACATGAAAGAAAAAAAATCTGCAATTTCTAATGTGATGAGAATTGTAATTCTGATGACTTCTTTAGCTCTTGAGTTGTGAGCAGTTATTGCCCAGCTCAGTGCCCAGATCAGTGCAGCTGATGTCACTGGATCTCTGTGTTGAATTTGCCATCATAATTTAAAGTTGTCAGCTGAATACCATAAAGATGTTTATCACAGTTGAAAATATTGAGAAGATCACTGAAGTGAATGAGAAATTCCAGTGTTACTGACTTTTATGAAACTGATCTTGGTGCGTCCAATGAATATCAACAATTTCAGCCAATGCGCTGATGAGACCAGCATTAACTGAAATGTTTACCCCCAGTATAACTTGAGTACCTATTACAATATTGATTTCATCAGCAAATCCATCATTCGTGTTTTGTTAATGATGTGTTTTCAGCACTGGCTTTCCAGCATCCTCTGACATTTCAGAGTATGCACTGATTGCACAAACTTTATAAGCTTTTGCAGCCAGTTCTGCAAGCCTCAGCTGCTTCCCGGCAATGCACTGTGCATTTGTTGGATGGATAGGAAGGAATTGCTTCACATTTTCTGATCAGAACCAATTTCTGATATACACTGAGCAAAATTTAAAAACATATCACTTTTTGAAACCCTGAAACTGTTTCCCACTGTGATGCATTAGTTTGAAATATAGCTAAAAGATGCCTAAAATCTTCCTCTGTTGTGGAGCAAAAGTGCAGTGACCTGCGATATCACCCGGCGATTGGTGATGCTTCAAACAGCAAACACATGTGGAAAAAAAAAAAAAAAAAAAAAAAAAAAAAAAAAAAAAAAAAGGCTATACCTCAGAAATCCATGTACAGTGTAAGACAGGATAATTTCACCAAATTCTGCCCAACACCATCACCGATGTGTCACACAATAAGAAGTTCGGCAAACCCCATTCTTGCCCCTATTTCACCCCCCCCCCCCCTTTTTTTTGCTGCCTCTGTGATACAGGTCTGAACTGTGACACCCACCTATGACAGGCAACACTATCTGTGGGATGTTGAGGGGGTTGCCTGCCTTCAGATGCTAGAGCGGCCATGAGGCACCAGTTAGCTGAATGGGTATCTGACATACATTTTTAATGAGCTCAACGAAGGTTCATGGGTGGCTGCAAGGTTGTCGCCAAACTGGGAGGTCTTAGAGACCCTTTGCTGCTTTATCCATGCACATGTCAATGTTGCACCCATGCAAGATCACACCACAGGAAAGCATGAAGCAGGAGGGCTAAAAAAGCATAAACACTCTTTGCTGTTTAGGATCCACTGCAATCCACAGGTGTCAGATCATGTTCAACGGGGCTGTAGCCCCACAATGTCCTTACAGTAGAGTTGGATCATCTAGGGGTTTCAGCAGTTTTGTATGTTGTCAAGAACATTGCCCCGCTTGTCATCACACTACGAACTGTCATTTTCAATCGCAAAATGTGTGGGAATTAATGCCCGAAGGGAAGGGATGTTTTCATTGATGCTGTTTATGTCACATGCTAAAGGCCTTTTGTGTAAATTCTGAGCAATTGCGTGTCTGAAATGTTTTCCTCAGCCAGAAAACCATGTGATTTCAACACCGGGTGTTGTGGTTCTGGCCTCCCTCAGACAAGCATCATAAGAAGGAGTGGAATGTAGGTAGGAGGAGGGTGTGGTGCATTTCCCATCATGTGACATGTCCATAATGGTGTTGGGCACAATTGTAGAGAAATTTGGTGCCAATATGACATGATTAACTCACCTGATACCTAACATGAATTTCTGAGCTGTGGCCCTTCTTTCTCCTGTAGAAGACATCCACATCACCTAAAGAAAAGTTGCCTTTGCGAAGTCAATTAAGCAATTCAATGCAGACATTATGCTGCTGTGATACTCTTATGGAGCTCTATGATACTGAAGAGGTGCCACAGATTAAAAATATCCTCATAAGGTGTTGGCTGCTTGAAAATCCATTAAATGAGAATAGACTGCAATCAATACAAAGTTTAAATTACTGAATTCACCATTTGACCATCCTTTGGCTTCTCTGAGTCATGTGCTGATCACAAAAGATATGTACAGCATCAGCCTTGCTTTATGCAATTTGTATCAATTTGCACATTTCTCTGAGCACAAAGCTTTTGCCAGTTCAAGCACTTCCAGAAATGAATAAATGTAGATGTGGAATACCTGCATGATAAATGACTGCCTTGATTTGACATTTTACAAGGTTGTAGACTCATTTCTGTCCTACCATGTTCTTCAACTGTTGGTATGAATTTGGCTGGAATGTTGCAGTCAAAGCCCGCATCAAAGTTAGGCTCTGTCACACCAGTAAATTTGCTCAACTCAGACCTCAAGTTACAATCTTTGTCTTGCAATACACTATGAGCTTCAAGAGGATTCAGTATCTCGTGACTCCAATTATCAAGTTCTTCTATGCTTGCATACAGTGTTGACTGCAGGAAACCTATTTTTGCATCGAGTGCTTCCTGAGTGCTCCTAAAAATTGTGCCACCTGTTGCTAGAGGAAAGAGCTTGTCTATTTCAAAAAAGACAGCACAAAAGAGCCCGTTTGTAGGCATGGTCCTCAGCACATTTATCAGTCCTTGTAAGCTGTATTCTAACACTGCTGAGACCTTCCCTTTCAACATTTTCATTTTGCCACGTAAAAGTGTGGTTTAGTCACTCTCATTGCCATTTAAGACATCAGTCTCATCATCACTGGGATCTGTATATTTCGAAAATATTTGAGCCCAAAGGGCTCTCATCTAACAAATGAAGCAGCCTTGTCCTTTCTTCTTTGTGAAAAGAGTACAAAATAGACACTCTCTACTCAAAAGACATGACTTGAGATTGCAAAACATCACAACTGCTTCTTATTTTGACGTCGCTCAGTTGCTGAGAATGTTGCATGACATCAAAGTAGGAGCTGCCTTTTTGTCTCCTCCTTTCTGCAGAGCTGCTTCTACAACCAATCAAATATATTTGCTGATTGTGTCTTTCTCAGCTTTGGCAATAATTTCAAAATATAAACAGCAATACCAATGTCCATATTGGTTTGCCATAGCTTGAGAATGTCAGGATTATAGTAATTAGCCACTGACTCCCCTGCTTCTCATTTATGATTGCCATATCATGCATTCTTTTTTCCTCCATTTTCTGAACTTTCCTTTCCTCGCAGGGTTCAGAATGTAAATCAAATCTGCAGAGTTTATTCCCTTTTCTGAAAGTCCTGCAATAACTATGTACCTGATAATTCTGTACCAATTGATGCAACTGTTCATCATCGTGCTTTGCAAGCTGCAATGCATCACCTGCTCAATGTATGTGGTTCAAAATTACATTGTATAAGTGCTTGGGAAAGCAATGGTAAAAACAGCATGTCACATGAACAGGAAATTTGTCTAATAGTGCCATCACTTCATCCAATGTCAGACTCTCATGTGTTTTGTCACTGTCAGTACCATCCAGAACCAACAAATTGCTCATCATTTCAGGCCAGAAAAGGTCATTAGAGCTGGGAGTGAGGAACCAGGAAGGAGGTCTTCACTGGTTGACCATTCCGATCAGTTCACTTGACACACTTCTCTAGTAACTTGCAATCGACTGCATACTCTTGAAATACAAGCTCAGATCTGTTAGCTTCATCACATTTGATGGTCCATATCCTGGGTGCTGATTATGCTCGACACACTGATATTTATATTCATGTCTTCCTCCTCAACACTTCTGTGAGTTTAAAAAAACATTCGCTGAACCAGAACCTTTTATCGCGCACACAACATTCAGCTGGAAATACTGCTTTATCCGTATTCTGAGTTCTTCTGTTAACGCATTTCTAACACTTGGATAAAGATACCAGAGTGCATAGTCTTCCAAATAATTTTGACGTAATTGACCACAAGTTTTTCCATTTTGCATCATATGTTTAACTGTCTGTGTTTTCTTTTTCTTTGAACACTTCTCCAATGACTGGTGGCTGGAATTCTTTATTCACCAGCAGAATATGTTCTTCAATTGTGGTTCTGTCCTCATCGGAATCATATGTCTCAGAAACTATTCCAGTTCCAGCAGAGTCTGGAGCAACATCTCCTTAAACTTCAACAGGAATGGCCTGTATGAAGATGAGAAAAATTATTTGATTTTAATCTTTGGACTTTGGAAAGTTCTAGTCAAGATGCCCAAGTACAATTTCCATTGAGTCATTAAAGACAATTGTAGTTGCTCAAGAAGATGTTGAGTGATAACCAGCACAAGTTCAACCATGTGAGTCAAAGTAGTGATGCATGTTGTGACTGCGATGAAAAACCAATTGACCAGGGATTATTAGGTAGTCACTAAAATGTTCATGACTAATAGTAGCCCATCCATTACTTGCACCTCAGTTTTGACACAAAGCAGTGATGATCACTCTCAAATCCTGCTCTGGTACTTCATTGATATGGAAGCAGTTGGTTGACATTTCTTCTCCACTGCGAAAAGGATAGAATAGCCCAAACAATTGTTGCAATTGTGATTTCACTAATCATCTCATTTGCCATATTGTGACCCAACTGGTTCTGCTTATTTCTGTAAATGGCACATATGTTGAACAAAATAGCATCAAAATAACGCTTTTGCCATGTCATGATTGGCTGCAAGCCTGCTGCACAAAGAGCAACAGCTGCAGCCTCTGTGCACTAATGTCTCAAGTTTTGCCAAATGGATGGAAGCTTGGACATAAGGTGTAGTTGTCTCTTTTGCTCCTACTATCTCAAAATGCAGTCCCTAATGCAGTTTTCATTGGCTTGGACAACAGCTTTGAAGGAAAAATTTTTTGAACATGCAAATCATATGCAGAACAAGTCAGTTGTTTAATACTGACAGGACTGTCATTGGCATACAGATTGTGTACTTCTTAAGGTAATTAAAAGCAACTTGAATGATTTGGGGACAAATGTCAGACTTCCGCTCATTAATTGAAGACAACTCTTGTGTGATAATGATAATGCTACCATCCACAAGGCCGTTTGGCAGCTGCTCGAATACTTCCTCCACAAGTTGTGGGAAGTGATACATGATCCCTTTTTCCTTTGTTTGTTTGAATTAATTCATGATACTTCTGGATGTTAATAAATGCATGGAAAAACACAAGAAGACAGTTTTCTGTGAATAACAAGTCAGTGAAGACATATGGCACTTCTTCCAATTTCATTTTGTTGCACTTTGCTTGCGAAGGAATGTGATGACCAATCAGTGACTGATAGCATCTTGTGCATAATTTCCCATCATTGTCGATGGACATATTGTTATCTACCAGCAGCTTACAAATTCTACTGTCAGGTGCACACCATTCCAAAAAATGTGAAACATTTGGTGATTGCAAACATAGCAAGACTGGGCTGGGAAAGTGTTGATATCTGTCACTAATTTTCTCACTACTCTTTCAGGTAATTTCACTCTCCTGGGCAATATTTTCTGTTTTTAGTCCTTCTCATATGCTTTTCTGCCCTCAGTGTTGTTGGGAGACTTTCCATATTCACCACGCCCTTTGGCGGTCAACCATGTTTGCACAACTCATGTGATGCTTGAGACATTCTGTAGTAGAGTCAGCATAAGAAGATCCTTGACAGTTAGCAGTTCTGCTGCCAACTTTCAACTATGAAACACTTGGAGCTGCAGGAGAAACAAGCTTCATGTACAGAGCTGCAACAATGCTGAGGCCTTACCATAGAGACAAAAAATCACCTTAGCACCTCATGTTCTTTCAATGTCCTGAATTTAGTGCTTGGTTTGAAGGTGACCATTTTGACAGTAAAGTATCACACCAATGCAACTTTTTATTCAAGAAATAGCTAGAATTTGGAGAGATGAACTTTTTGACAACTCATTTATGTCAGTAGCAGTAGCTGTTCATGAAATATTACAATTTTCTCTCAAATCTCTAATTAAGTTTTTCTTAATTATCCTGATTTATTTCAAACAATTAAACCTTTTTTTTCAAAATTGCACCCTCACTGGTCTAGTTGACACCTTTTTTGTCCATTTCCCATTCTATGTTTGGCTTCAAATCACTATTTAATTTTTCCTTCATTATCTAATAACTTCCAAGCTTTTAAACCCTTTTTTTTGTACAACTAAACTCTCAATTTCATACCCCATTTGTCCACTTCCCAATCTTTGTTTGGCAATAATAATTCAGACAAGAATCCATAGTGTAATTTTCCCACAAATCGCTTGTTAAGTTTTTCCTAATTGTACTATTTACTTTCAAGCACTTAAAAATTGTTTCTGAGAAACTGGTCCTGAAACTAGTCAATTAAATATCCTATTTGTCTATTTCTCATTCTTTGGTAGGCAATAAAAATTTTCCCTCAAATCACTAATTAAGTTTTTCTTAATTACTGATTACAGCAAATAAATACTATTTTACAAAACTAGACATCACACTAGTCAATTTGGTACCCCATTAGCCTATTTTTCATTCCTCATTTAGCTATGAAAATTTGGACAAAATTCCTTTGTAATTTATGGGGAGTCCTGTTTCTGTTATGCTCAGATATTTGATCAATTAAAAATAGGAAACTTGGCAAACAAATCAAGATAATGTTATTAGTTGGTTAATAACCAAGAAGCTTTTATCAGTAAATTTGCTTAGAAAAATTGCTTTATCATACATGAAAAGTGAAGTCCACTTCTAAACTTACATAATCTTCACTATTTAATTGAAAAAGAAGTTACTGAATGTCTGAAAGTTATTACATAGAAATGATTGACAGATTATGAAAATTAAAAACATAAAGATTTGCATATAACTTTGCTTCTCTCTGTGGTTGAAGATAAATACTTGTTTCAACAGCATAAACTGAAATACAGTGAATTTACTGAACTCATTATTGAACAGACATTGTCACATGAATAATCGACACACTGTATACAAAAAACAGAAAATCTATCCTGTGCTCATATAATTTCATCATAGCCCCAGACACCCTTCTCTAGCATGGTTGATTCTGTCTGTTCCGTTTGGAAAAAATATACTTTCCTTCAATAATGTCAGACATTATACAAGAGGTTATCAAAAAGTAATATGAATTTCTTAATTTCGCGAGCAGTACATCCATTCTTCATTTTGTTTTCTATCTTGTTGATATTCTGTTCCTGATATATGTTTGCTTTTTCAGCTGCTTTGAATATTTAGTTTATTGTTGACAGTGGAAAAGCTTATACATGTTTCAGAGCACTTGGCAGATTTTTACTTTTGAAAAAGATGGATCAAAGAAACTGCATTAAATTTTGTTTGAAAAATGGAATAAAGTGCAGCATTGCATTTGAAATGTTGAATGTGGCTTTTGGCAAATCTACTATGAGTAAGACAAGAATCAAACAATGGAAAATCCAGGATGGAATGTAACAATATTTTATAAGTAAGACAAGAGTTTACAAGTGGTATGAACATTTCAAAGAGGGTTGAGAAGATGCTGAAGACGATGGCCACCTTGGATGCCTTAGCACATTGATTACTGATGACAATGTGGAAAAAGTAAAGTAAATTGTTCTGGAAGAGCACCAAATCACCATCAGAGAGGTTGTTGTTGATGTCAGCACAGCCTTTGGCTCATACCAAGCATTTTTGGAATGTTTTGGGCATGTAACATGTTGCAGGAAAGTCTGTTCCAAAATTGTTGAATTTAAACCAAAAACGATGTTGTGTACACACTGCTCACATCTTGCTGAATGAAGTTGACAATGATCCAGAACTTCTAAAGCAGATTATAACAGGTGATGAAACATGAGTGAACAGGTACGACATTAAGACCAAGGCCCAATCTTTCCAACAAAAACTGCCTGAAGAGCCAAGACCAAAAGAAATTCAACAAGTTTGATCGCATGTGAAGATTCTTCTCACTTTTTTTTTATTCAATTACAGCTGGATACTGCATCACAAGTTCCTGTCTTATGGTTGTACAGTCAATATGGAAAATATCTGGAAGTATATGTGCTGTTTGTGTGAAGCAATCCAAAGAGAATGACCAGAATTGTGGCAAAACCACTTATGAAAATTGCATCATGATAATGCTCCCACTCACACCTCAATGCTTACTCATGGTTTTTTGGCAAAAAACAAAACCATTATGTTGCCTCAGCCACCATATTTGCCAGACATGGCTCCTGCAACTTCTTTCTATTTCTGAGGCTAAAGAGAACCACAAAAGGACATCATTGTGCCACCACTGACGAGATAAAAACAGAATCACTGAAGGAGCTGAACACCATAATGAAAACTGAGTTCCAGAAGTGATTCCAAGATTGGAAAAAGCACTGGCACAAGTGTATTATATCTGAGAGAGATTACTTTGAAGGGGGGAATGTTGATGAATAAATAAATATTCTTTAAGGAAAGCAAATATTCCTGTTACTTTTTGATCACATCTCGTACTTCCAGAGTACTACTATAAATTTTATTTAGCAATAACCATGAACTCTCTTGGCTTTCCACTAGTTCACAGTGCACTTAATAATGCACCCTACTTTCCCACAGTACTCCATTCAGGCAGTTGCTGGAGATTTTTCTACAAAGGAAATGTTTACACTGGATAAAACGGGGTGCATGGTACATCATAAATTTCCCCTCTCTGGAAAACAATACAGGAACCTACTGTTCAGTCATGTGGACTGCCCATTTACACAGTAGTGCCCACCAGCACATCGCTCTCAAATTGTTTCAGAATGGTAGGAGGAGTAGCCCTTGGACATCAGAGTGCTCCTGTGAGCTCCAAGGTCACCTGATCACTCTCCTATTTAGTGCATCGCTGACATGATCTAGCAAAGTTTGCTGTTCACAAGTGTGTACCTTTGATAAAATTGTTATAAAATTAATAAAAGTATGTAATTTGTAAAAGTGAGTAAAATCCTGTTCAACGGCAAAAATCAATCACAAACTTGAAAAAATATTTCACTTTATTTATTTAATGCTGTTTACAGTGAGGACATTTTTCATGAAATTTAGACAAAAGAAAACAATGGTGTGCAAAAGAGAACCATAAATTTCATGGAAGAAACACAGGGCATCAGATAGGCACTTAATTTAGGCAATGATTACTGCAGCTCAGATATCCAAGTAATTTTTTGCATTAAAACACATTTGCAGAATATGCAGATCTGCTCTCAACAGATGCCTCAGCCAAACCATGCCTCTTGTTGTGCAACACCTTACACATTAAATGGTCATCTTTTGTCATACAATATCTTATACAATATGCAGTATTTGCAGTTGTTACACAAGTGTTTACTGTACCAAAAAGTATAAATCAATAATGTTAAACATAATGTCTGGGAACAAAGCCACTGGTTGTTAAAATTGATTAGAAAAGTACAAACCACAATATATTTTATATTTGGTAACCTGTTTTGGTTATATAATCATTTTAGGGCAGTTTAATAACCACGATGAGAGGGTCAATGTTGACACCATATGAAGTAATGCCTTCTATTAGGTATCAGTCAATTGTGGAAAGCCAATAACAAGACTGGTTATATACCCAAAACCAGTTATCAAATGATAAATTACTGCAACATGGACTTTTTAATCAGCTTTAAAAGTTATAAGAATAACTTTAACACTGACAAGTTACCCCTGCTGATAGTTCAGACTCCTGTACTGTCATATAAGACTTCTTACCCAGTTACCAGCATATATGGGTTATTAAATTAGTTATTAAAAGTAACAAAAACTGTAAATTTTTATCATTAGATTATTAACATTCATACTGCTACACTTCTACCCATTAATATCTCGCAGTGTTCAGATTTGCAATCAGCCATTGGTAGTGAGCAATTTGTTATCACCATGTAGCTGGTAGCACACAATTTCTCAGCAAACTCTGTGTGTCATTAACTACTCACGCTATAAGTTATCAGATTACTGGTATTTTGGGCTGTTAAGTTGCCATTCTTACCTTACCTTACTGAACGTACATCACAAAGAAAAAGTTTCTATAAATCGGAATACTGAAGAAGAGCAGTTCACTGTGGTCTTGATTTATTTTCTGTCAGTTTTAATGCAAATTTACAGCACTGAATGCTGCTTGGTGGAGCACATTAGAGGGCCAGATACAGAATAATTATATCTGATACATATTGGTAAGGAATACATCCAGTAAATAGCAAGGCTATCAACTGTAGCTGAGAAAAGACTTGTAAATTCTGGCCATACTACAGCCAGGCATTATCTAGCAGTAACCTTGCACTAGGACTGAGTTAAAGAAGAAATTTGGTTCCCATTCTCCTCAGCTTCTTTCATATAGTCATTGTTATTAGTTAAGATTCTAAATTTACTGCAACAGATATCATTAATAACATCCAATGGCTCATCAAACCTATTTGTCCCTTGTGCAGTGTGTATGGTGCTTCAAAATGCAAAACGATAGGTTCTATGGCCACAGCAAACTGTATGCAGTTAACTGGAACTCATCCAAACCAACACCTCACGATACTTTAAAATCCATTGTCAGTGTTAATACATCCTTAATACACCCACTGTAGTATGAAACACTGTTCAGTGCCACGTTCCAGCATATGCTTCAAACCATTGATCAGTATGAACAGGCAGCTTGGTAATTTTGGGTGCCATCAAAAATCATCACTGAAGATACTCTCAACAGCAACCAGTACCTATAGCAGTTGCAGACATTCAAGTCCTGTTTTTCACTTACCATATTCATGCCATTATATCACTTTCTGCTGGATGTAAAAATCTTTTTTGAGCACAGCAGATATTTTTCTTCCCTAAATAACACATCTGCAAGATTATGATAGTGGCAAGTTCAGTTTACAGCTAATTCATCAGTGTCTCTAATTGTTTGTACCGATGAGCTGTAGATATGGATGAAGCAAATACTGGAAGGCAGAATTTCTATAATATACAGAGAAAAATAAAATTATATTGACAAACTTCAAGGGGTTGTGGAGGAAATCTAAAGGAACAAATTGAATATAAAGATCCAAGTCCAGAAACACCATCCACAATGAAGTTACAGGTATCCACATCAGTTGCTAGGCCAGGGTACATATGCATACAAGATGGGGGCGGGGGTGAGGAAAAAAGAAATTTTCAGATTTTTCTCAGATTTCTGCGTTAAAAAGCACATTTTTTCATGGATGAAAATATACTTTTTCAAGGGGGAAAATACACTTTTCCATATTAAGTGACAGTATACTTTCCCTCATGTTTTAGAAAGATCTTTGATGTACAGCAACATGTACACTGCATATTTTTTTATTACCACATACGAATTTCATCAAATACAGCACATCAGTTTCTGAAGCAAAGAAATCGACATTGTGATGTTGTAGTGTTTCGGGATACTTGTTGTGGTGTCACCGCCAGACACCACACTTGCTAGGTGGTAGCTTAAATCGGCCGCGGTCCATGTAGTACATGTCGGACCCGCGTGTCGCCACTGTGATCGCAGACCTAGCGCCACCACCAAGGCAGGTCTCGTGATACGAGAGAGGACTCGACCCCAGTTGTACGAGAACCTAGCTACCGCCCCAGTTGTACGCGAACCTAGCTATCGCCCAGTTGTACGAGAACCTAGCTACCGCCCAGTTGTACGAAGCCTTTCTCTCTCATTAGCCGAG
This sequence comes from Schistocerca piceifrons, assembly GCF_021461385.2. NCBI lineage: Eukaryota > Metazoa > Arthropoda > Insecta > Orthoptera > Acrididae > Schistocerca > Schistocerca piceifrons. The sequence continues at coordinate 44,055,479 of NC_060142.1, forward strand.
AGACAGAATAGCCATCAGCTAAGTTAGTGGCTACGAACTAGCAAGGCGCCATTTGTATCAGTGCCTATAGCTTACGAGTATTCAAGAGAGATGTATTCCAAGGACTATTAAAAAGATAAGTAAAAAGCATCTACATACTTTTCTTCTTATTCATTTATAAGTTCTCATGTTCCAGACTTCACGCCCGTCTGCTTTATGCCGTGCGTGCACTATCGGCTACAGCGTTAGTCTAGAGTTCATTTTCAGCAATTAACTTCACGGTGTCGGCACAGCTACCGACACAACATTTATTGGCGACGAGCAAAAGAGTTTGTATTACTTCATTTGTAACATTGGCGACGATTTAAAGTGTTCTGATTGCTTACATTTAATTGTATCATGGCTTCGCCACATTCTCCAGATGTACTGTCCGAATTTTATCGCTTGCAGAATCAGCAGACACAGGCGTTACTGGATGCCCTTGGACAGCTCGTCCAGGGTCAACGTACCATTCAAACCGATGCGGCCGCCGCCGCTTCTTCGCTACCGCTGCCACTAAACGCTGTTGCACCTCCCTTTCGACCATACGTGGCAGCCGATGAGACGTGGCAAGAGTGGTCTCGCCAGTTCAACTTTCACCTCGCTGCCTACAGAATTCAAGGTAATGAGCGGCAGCCGTTTTTGCTTTCTTGTGTCGGTGTGTCCACATACCGTGTGATAGTGAAATTGTTTCCCCGACGCGACGTAGCGACTCTGTCCTACGAGGAAATTTTGTCTGCATTAGATGCCTATTTCAAAGAAACAGTTAATGTGGTTGCAAATCGGTATACGTTCTTTCGTACAAAACGTACGGCCGGTCAAACTAATAGGGAGTGGGTAGCAACATTGCAAGGACTTACTAGGGACTGTGCCTTTGAATGTGACTGTGGTCTTTCTTATTCAGATACAATGGTGCGTGATGCAATTGCACAGAACGTTTCTGATGTTCGCATACGGGAGCAAATTTTGAAACTAGTTAATCCCTCCCTTCAACAAGTGATAGACATATTGGATAGACAGGACACACTTGACTGTGCTCAGGAATCTTTTGAAACTTCGCCAGCCGTGTGTAACATTAACCGGCCCGCTGGACGCGCTGCGCGGCCCGGTAACCGGGCCTTGCGCACGTCGACACAGCGACCGCCGCGTGCTAAGCCAGGTGTGCCGCGCCAGCCCACAAATGCAGTGAAATCATGCCCGCGGTGTGCTACTAGACATTCGCGTGAACATTGCCCGTCACGCCAAGCTATTTGCTTTTTCTGCCATAAGAAAGGACATGTTCAAAGTGTTTGCCAGAAAAAGCTCAGATCAGACAATCACGATCATTCCAGGCCCTTTGCTTCGCGCCGGAATCGAACCAAGGACACTCAGGCTCGTGGACCTTCGCCTATGGACATTCATGTCGTTAATTCCGCTTCGTCCAGTGACACTTTCTCTAACAGTAACAGTGATCGTCCCACAAAAACTGTGCGTCGACGTCGCCGAAAATCACGTCAATTAGCAAGTGATTCTGTACCAGTGTCTGTTCCAATTGCACAAAACAGTCGCTCTTGTCGTCAGCAGGACAATAAACTTTTTGTGGACTTAGACTTTGAAGGCCAAGTGATACCATTCCAGCTCGATACCGGAGCTGCAGTTTCATTGCTCAATCACGACACGTACAAACAACTGGGCGCACCTCCGTGGCGTGCCGCAAATGTTAAGCTAACTACATATTCCGGACAGACAATTCCTGTGTTAGGACAGTGTAGCCTTCTTGCAACATACAAGGGACAAACAAAACTTGTGTCATTTTACGTTCTTCGTTCTTCTTCTGCAGTGAACTTATTTGGTCTAGATTTATTTAAGTTGTTTAACATGTCTATTGTAAATCAGGTCCTATCAGTGAATCAGACTGTGCCTGCAGACAGTGTTTCTCGGCTGTGTGACGAATTTGCAGACATTTTTGCACCGGGCTTAGGTTGCGCTAAAAACTATGAAGCACATTTAGAACTGAAGGTAAACGCGCAACCGAAATTTTTCAGGGCGCGCAATGTTCCCCACGCATTGCGTGATGAGGTCGCAAGAACGTTACACGATCTCGAATCACAGGGTGTAATTGAACGTGTGCAAGCTTCTCTCTGGGCCTCACCCTTAGTAATTTTGCCAAAACCTTCCGGAAAATTGAGACTTTGCGTGGACTTCAAGGCCACAGTGAATCCACAGCTAGTGACTGCTACTTTTCCTTTGCCCCGCCCGGAAGATCTTTTTGCTACACTGTGCCCGGGAAAATATTTTTCAAAGTTGGACCTAGCCGATGCGTACTTGCAAATACCGGTGGACGACGAATCCCAGCGCGTATTGGTGGTTAACACGCATCTTGGATTGTACCGCTTCAAAAGACTGCCTTTCGGGTGTGCATCCGCCCCTGCCTTGTTTCAGCAATATTTACAAACTATTTGTGCGTCGGTCCCTACTGCAGCAAACTATCTGGACGATATAGTGATCTCCGGACAGACAGAAGAAGATCATCTTGCGAATTTACGAACATTATTTCAGGTCTTGCGGCACAATGGTCTTCGCTTGAGGAAGGACAAATGTGTGTTTTTTGCTCGTGACTTACCATACCTGGGACATGTCATTAATGCCCAAGGCATACATCCAAGTCCAGAGCACCTCCGTGCCATACACGATTTGCCTTCCCCTCAAAATCTGAAACAGCTACAGAGTGTGTTGGGTAAAATTAACTATTATCATAAATATGTGCGCAATGCCTCTTCCATTTCAGCTCCGCTTCATCGCTTACGCCGTAAAGGTGTTCCGTTCGTCTGGACGACGGAATGTGAACGCGCCTTTCGCCAGTTGAAATCGGCGTTGCTTTCTAATACTTGCCTTACGCCATTCGATCCCCAGAAACACCTTTTGTTGATGGTAGATGCATCAGATTTCGGGATCGGTGCTGTGCTTGCGCACAAAGTTGGCTCCCATGATCGCCCTATTGCCTTTGCGTCCAAATTGCTCTCGTCTGCGCAAAGAAATTATTCACAGATAGAGAAAGAAGCTTTGGCTCTCGTGTTTGGTGTTACTAAGTTCCATGATTTCTTGTATGGTCGTCATTTTACCATCATCACAGACCACAAACCTTTGACATCGCTTTTTCATCCGACCAAGCCTGTACCTCCACGTACAGCGCAGAAATTCATTCGCTGGTCTATTTTCCTCTCGCAGTACCGCTACGATATCTTGTATCGGTCCACTGCTAAGCACGGAAACGCCGATGCGTTGTCCCGTTTGCCTGTTGCTGAGGATAAAGCATTCGATTCTTCCGAACTTGCTTGCATGTTCATTGATTCGGAAACCGATGAAGTGGTCGAATCGTTTCCGATTGATTTTCGTCGTGTCGCTACAGCCACAGCTGCTGACCCTGTCCTTGCTACTGTTTTACGTTTTGTTGCTACGCAATGGCCTTTGTCAAAGTCTCGGATCGAGGATCCGTTGGTTCGCCGATTTTTTGCTCACAAGGAGAGACTTTTTGTTCGACGTGGTGTTTTGTTGTTGCGTTCTGATAATGATCAGTCCAGAGTCGTGGTCCCACGTTCGTTACAGTCCTCTGTTTTACGGCTTCTTCACCAAGGACATTGGGGTATAGTGCGAACGAAACAACTTGCTCGTCAGCACTGTACTTGGATCGGAATCGATGCTGCGATTACGAATATGTGTTCTTCGTGCCCGGCGTGTGCCGAACAACAGTCCGCACCGCCGCGGAAAGTCTTTGCGTGGCCAAAAGCCACTTCCCCTTGGCAACGCTTGCACATTGATTTTGCTGGTCCATTCTGGAATGCTCGATGGTTGGTTCTGGTCGACGCCTTCAGTAATTTTCCTTTTGTTGTCCGGATGTCTTCCACGACGTCCTCCGCCACCATCCAAGCATTGTCTGCTATCTTTTGCGTTGAAGGTCTTCCGCAGACTATTGTTTCCGACAATGGCCCGCAATTCATGTCCGCAGAATTTCAGTCATTCTGCCAGGCCAATGGTATTCACCATCTGACATCCGCACCGTTTTCGCCTCAGTCCAACGGTGCCGCTGAACGATTGGTCCGGACTTTCAAGTCACAGATGTTGAAATTGAAAGAGTCGCATTCTCGGGAGGACGCATTGTTGCTCTTTTTATCTTCGTATCGCTCTCAGCCCCGAGATGGTCGCTCGCCGGCTGAGTTGCTCCACGGTCGTCCTCATCGCACCTTGGATGTCTTTGCTGCATCCGCCGCATCAGGTTCCTGTGCAGCGGCAGACTCCTGCTTTTGCTCCAGGCGACGTGGTATTTTATCGCAACTATCGCGGTTCACGGCGTTGGCTCGCAGGGCGCATTCTTCGCTGCCTCGGCCGCGCGATGTATTTGGTTTTGGGGGCCTCTGGTGAGGTGCGTCGGCATCTCAATCAGCTGCGCCTCTGTCGTCGCTCGGGTTCTGCCGCTCCCCGTCTGCTTTCAGCGACGGTGCCGTCCGGTCAGCGCCCTGGGGACCCATCTACTGGCTCGCCTCATCCCCAGGTGTTACCGACGATGCCTTCCATTTTGCCCGATGGCGACGCGCCGCCGCCGCCGCAGCAGCAGCAGTCGCCGCCGCCGCCGCTTGTTCTCCCGCAGGCGCTGCCCGCATTAGACGCTTCGCTGCAGCCGCCAAGCGCCTCCCAGGGTCGCGCGCCGCCGGTCGCTTCCCGTGACCAGCTGTCCTCCGCCATGGAACTCCCGCCCGCTCCGGACCACATGACGTCATCGCGCGTCGGCTACCCCGACGCCATGGACATCGACCCTTCGGTCCCTCCTGTCTTATTCCGGGCGCATACACCGCATGTTGACGTGCACCCTGGACTAGTTTTGCAGGCGTTTCCTAGCTCCCCTCGGACCGGATGGCCGGGTGCGGGTGGCACAGCCTCGCCTGTTGTTAGGCTCCCCACCTCCTCGCATACGTCAACATGTGGTCCTCCCCACGGCGGGCGGAAGCCTTATCTCACGACCGTTCGCCGATTTGCGGGGGAGGAATGTGGTGTCACCGCCAGACACCACACTTGCTAGGTGGTAGCTTAAATCGGCCGCGGTCCATGTAGTACATGTCGGACCCGCGTGTCGCCACTGTGATCGCAGACCTAGCGCCACCACCAAGGCAGGTCTCGTGATACGAGAGAGGACTCGACCCCAGTTGTACGAGAACCTAGCTACCGCCCCAGTTGTACGCGAACCTAGCTATCGCCCAGTTGTACGAGAACCTAGCTACCGCCCAGTTGTACGAAGCCTTTCTCTCTCATTAGCCGAGAGACAGAATAGCCATCAGCTAAGTTAGTGGCTACGAACTAGCAAGGCGCCATTTGTATCAGTGCCTATAGCTTACGAGTATTCAAGAGAGATGTATTCCAAGGACTATTAAAAAGATAAGTAAAAAGCATCTACATACTTTTCTTCTTATTCATTTATAAGTTCTCATGTTCCAGACTTCACGCCCGTCTGCTTTATGCCGTGCGTGCACTATCGGCTACAGCGTTAGTCTAGAGTTCATTTTCAGCAATTAACTTCACGGTGTCGGCACAGCTACCGACACAACATTTATGAACATCCCAACACACCATTGGAGAGCCGTTGACAAGAAATGCTCGCGAGTAAGTTGAATAGGGATAAATGTAGTTGGAAAGGGAAACTGTGCTTGTATGCAGTGAAATCTGGAGCAGTGGTGGAGCCGGCGAGAAGGGGACCAGTAAGAATGGTATTGCAACCACTGGTCATCCGGGAGTCATTTGTGCCATGGTGCAGCAAGTGCCTGAATTTGAGAGCCATGGAGTAAATGACACACCAACAAGGGTGTAATGAACACTTGAACAGCGGTTGTTGTTTATCTGGTTCGCTCGCTCCGGTCCTAAAGTACGGATGTACAGATGATTTTGAATGTAGTCAAGAGGGTGGTATTACCGTAGCAATTGTTTGTTGTGGTTAAAAAAAATAGTGAAAATGTTGGGCAAAATGTACCCCTGTTTCTGAGAAGTGTGCTACTTATTTAGTAGCGCAGTAGAGAGAACTTGTGGATGCTCTCCAGAAATCTTCACCACAGTTGGATCGACAGGGATGTGGCACGGAAGGATCCGGACCACCAAACAACTACTCTGAGAAGAGAGGATAAAGGTAATACTGTACTACTTTCATCTGGCAGTGTATTAGGGTCGGCAAAATATTGCCCAGTTATATTGACCAGGGACCCAACTTCCCACAAGTGCTGGTATAAGACCCACCACAAACCCTACAAAATATACACCAGCAGGAGAAGAGGAAAATATACACCCCAATGTGCTTTGTCAGCCAATCAAGACAAATGTCATGTGATCTCACCAGCCAATACAGCAGATATTTAGAGCATAGGACACATGATATAATAACAACATCACTGTTAAGTAACAAGAACACACAGATAGCCATAAGCAAAGCTAACCTTTTACATGCACACTGATCCTTTTTTGCATGTGTTACACTTTAAGACATATCAAACACAAATGTGGCAGTAAAATTTTAAATAATGACAAAAATAGCTGGTCTTTTGGGCACAAAATTTTTGTAACTAGCTGGTCCTCAAAGTCTTAAGTTTTGAATGAGAGTCAAGCACTCTGTGATTTAATAAATTCATCCCACATTCTCACACATTACATAATTAATCTTGTGTAAGAAGAAATTTACTTTGAAAGTAAAACTTCTGAAACTACCATTCACCATATTTTCTTGAGACCTGTTACAAAATGTAAACAACTGTGAAATCATTCTGATAGAAAGCAGTTTGTTGTTACAAAGTATCACGTAGTTTCTGTCCAAAGCCTTTGAGACATTTTGCTGTCTGCAGATGCACTGCTTTTTATAGTGAATGGTGAACTGTCTTTGCAATTTAAGTTTCATTTTGGTGTTTTTCTCTCATTTATGTTTTATTGCTGCTGCAGCAGGCTAAAAAATTCTTTGTTAGAATATCATTTCTTATCAGTCAAAATTTTAAAAAATTAACTGAAAATTAAAACAATAAAAAATTCCCAGTATTCCATTAAATTCCTGGGTATTTCCTGTTTTCTCCCAGATGAAAAAAATCCTAGTTTTTTCATGGATTTCTCAGTTGTCCCAGACTGTATACACGCTGTAGGCCACCCTTCTGGCAGCAAATGTTCATTTATACAGTGATGCCATTGTGCTTAGGGGTTTCTACAGTGTCATCACGGCAGGTGAAAGTTCTGCATATGGTCTGTTAGTTTGCTGCCAAAGATGTTGCCTAGCAGCAGGTGTTGGAACCCACAGCTCCAATGTGTTGCAGCATCACATGATGATTACTTCCAGATATGGGTTTCTACCTTAATTTATTTCTCAAGACACTCTCTACAGGCCTCTGAAGTTTGTCAGTATCTTTTTGTTATACCCTGCACATACAAGTGTGTGTGTGTGTGTGTGTGTGTGTGTGTGTGTGTGTGTGTGTGTGTGTGTGTGTGTGTGTGTGTGTTCCAGCACAGCTCTTGAATGCCTTTGAGCTGTTTCAACCAAACTTGGTACACAAGTAATTTACATCTGGAAAACAGTAGTGACAACTAGAACACACCCAATACTCCTATGGACAGGCAGTGGGATTATGAGATGGAAGAGTATCACATCTGAGTATAAGTCTGGAACACATAACATATGGCAAAATTTCAATCAGGCTTGGTACTGAGTCGTGCAACTGAGATCACTATGTTTTCCTCATGGGCAATATTGTGCTGCTTATTCAAGAGTGGGTTCACCCATAAGTTTATATATTCTTGCACCTGGATGGAAAACTAAGATACTGAACATAAAGCTTCATGTTAAATTAATATTACAATGAATTTATAAAATATTTTACTTTACCAGTGGGATATGTATGTATCCAAGCAACACTGGGTATTCAGCTAGGTTACTAATAAAAACTCATAATGTAACTCATACTGACTTGAAAAAAATATATTTCAAGTGTTATATCATTCTATGTAAGCTAAAAAAATAGCATTTTTTGTATTACTTTTCTTATTTGTTGTAACTGAAATTTAGACTTCCGACCGTTGGAACATCAGGATGGAGAGCAAATGACAAAATGTTACCTATTGTGTGTACACAGTATTATAAGAAGAATGTATCATTAAATGTGTAGCTGATTTGAGATTCGGGGCAAGAAATTTAGCACACAGGGCAGCCACATAGGGCAGTAACAATGGTTCCAACTGTTCGGTTTCATCTCTATGGCAACGTTCATCATACATCTTTCTGCAACCCATGAGCAGTTGTTTTCAACTGATGACTGTAGCGACTGCTACACAGTGAGACAACACACAACAGGTAAACACTTATTTTATTGACAGCATAAGTATACCATTTGTCTCACTATTTTAGTAAAAATTCTTGTAACACTACACTGTCTGCAAAAAGCCTGGACTCTCAGCATCGGTCAGTTTCTGTATGACCACCTCATGGTAACTTTGTCACCATCATCAGACAGCATGGCTATTGTAAACATCACTTTGTATGCATGACAGCAATGCTTGGCTGTACTTACCATGTACTCATGTTACAAATATGAGTTCGAAGATATGCTTTTAATGTAATGTTTCTCGTGTAACATTTATGCTATCTCCCATCATTCATGGCATACGTAGACCTACATTACGATGCTTCAATGTCAGTTTTGCATTATTTGTTTGATGGATAACGTATATATTTTACAGCTGACATTCCTTTGCATTGGTAACAGCTAACTGACAAAATGTCCTCTTATCTTAGACACTGCTGTGTACACTTTGGTACGTACTGTTCACTAACTTTGTTAAAATATTGAATATAATTCCTGTCTTGAAATCTGTTGTTTTAATGTCTTTCAGATCTGAAGATGACTGGTAATGGCCAAAATAGTTATCAAATTTCCTATATGCAACCTTGCCTAGTAAAAATTTTTACAAAAAAATCCACATTGAAATAATAGATTGCATCTCTACACTGACAGTTTCAGGTAAATACATCCAATAACTTCTTGCTCTTTTCTCACATAAGAAAACAGTGTATCAGGAATTTCTAAGATAACAGTGAGACAATAGTTGTTCAGTAACCAAAATGAAGACTCATTTTTTAAATTATGAAGCAACTTTTCACCTCTTTTCTGGACAGTCCGAGCAACGTTCCCGGACCATTCTTGCATGTATAAGAAAACACAATGGAATATATTTCCTGAAGCAGTTAAGGTATACTTCACTGTGATGCAATGACTCATGTTGTTCAAATCAGTTTTTGCTCCTTGTTCTGCAACTGATCTTGATGGGTTATTCAATGATGATACCTGCCTTCTCATCTACTGGTGAGGGAAATATTTCCTTTATGTGGCAAATATGTGGACAAAAATGTAATTTCATAACTGACACTTTTAACCAAAAGTGTCTCCTTTGAAAGTAATTTTATGTGCTTTTATAACCATCTCTCACATGTTTACTCTTATAATGAAATCAAACTGCATGTATATGTGTGTATAACAACAACAAATTCTCAGTTTAGTGGTCATGTAAAATTAATTTATTACTGTAAGTATAAGGCTGAACTACCAAACCAAATCTTGTAAACATGACCATATTAACAGTGGAGGATGCTATGACTGGGTTCTGTAATGACAGCCACTCAAAGACAGCATTTGAGTTTGCTTGTTATAGAAATTTGATTCTCAATCCAAGAATGACAACAACAAGAGGAACAGCAGTCAGTGATAGACATCTGCACACTGACCTGGCCCAGAACCAGTGATCATTATGTCTCTGTAGTACAGGGTAAATTAAAAAAAAGAAATGTTGTTTATCAAGGAAAAGGCAATTCACAGGGTGATCAGAAGCAGTCAGAAAAGCTAATAAGGATGTTGCAAGGTTGTGCCGAGAAATATTTATAAATTGATATGTTGTGCTGTTTCTTATTTCATTAGTACTGACATCAGCCAATCAGGTTCTTGTGCATGCAAATTCAAGCACATGCACATGATAACATGTGGTAATTCACAGAAATCTGTGGATGTGTGAATTGCTACCTCTTCAAATGCTGATTACCAGTTAAAATGTGCCTATTCTGGCAGTGATAAATTTAACGTAGGTGAGTAAAAGCAATGTTTGTTCACTCTGCAGTGGAGTGTGCGCTGATATGAAACTTCCTGGCAGGTTAAAACTGTGTGCCCGACCGAGACTCGAACTCGGGACCTTTGCCTTTCGCGGGCAAGTGCTCTACCATCTGAGCTACCGAAGCACGACTCACGCCCGGTACTCACAGCTTTACTTCTGCCAGTATCTCGTCTCCTACCTTCCAAACTTTACAGAAGCTCTCCTGCGAACCTAGCAGAACTAGCACTCCTGAAAGAAAGGATATAGTGGAGACATGGCTCCGCTATGGGTCCGCTATATCCTTTCTTTCAGGAGTGCTAGTTCTGCTAGGTTCGCAGGAGAGCTTCTGTAAAGTTTGGAAGGTAGGAGACAAGATACTGGCAGAAGTAAAGCTGTGAGTACCGGGCGTGAGTCGTGCTTCGGTAGCTCAGATGGTAGAGCACTTGCCCGCGAAAGGCAAAGGTCCCGAGTTCGAGTCTCGGTCGGGCACACAGTTTTAATCTGCCAGGAAGTTTCAATGTTTGTTCAGTTTGAGGAAACCAAATGAAGAATACATTTGCATGAATTTGCACTGCAACAATCTGACTGGCTAACTTCAATGCTAATTAAATTGAAAATGGTGCAATATAACAAACTTTTTTCTCTTAACAGTTATTCCTCAGCATAACGTACCCTGCAACACCCTTACAAGCTTTCCAGACTGTTTCTAACCACGCTGTATATAGAAGTACATCTAATGTGACTGTGGGTTTTTTAGAGTTAAAAAATGATTTAATCCATGAAATGGATTAATGCCATACAGTTTTAGTTTCCTTAGCAGAATATGATGATTTGCACAATTCAAGGCCTTGGCAAGTTCACAGAAGATATCAGCTGGGTAATTTTTGTTGTTCTGTTTTATAGAACTGAGTTTATGAGATCATATATTGCATTTTCAGTCTCTAAGCCTTTGTGAAAGCCAAACTGTGATATTCTTACAAGATAATTCTCAGAAATATGGTTCAATATTCTGTTGTAAGTAACCTTCTCAAAAATTTTAGGAAACACCACAAGGAGAGAGATGGTCTGTAATCAGAGATTAGTTGCTAACCTTCATTCTAGTGCATTGGTGTTACTACTGAATATTCAGGCTTTCAGGAAATACACCTTGGTCATCAGTTGGTTACAAAGATAAGTCAATCAAGGGAAGAGCTACCAAGTGAGCACAAGATTTTAGAACTTTAGCTGGGAAACCATCGTATTTAGAAGACTTACTACTTTTTAGTGAGCTAAAGATTTTTGTGAACTCTCTAACAGATGAATTGTCCCTGTGTTTTGAACTCAAAAATGTCGCTGTCCATAAAAAAAAATTGTTATTCAAATTACATCTCAACTACGTCATAGAGGCTATTCAAGTGACTATGCTTATAAAAGGAGGTAATTGTAGGCAGAGGTCGAGCCGATTTAGAGCAGAATTTGGAAAAGAAGTGCCCGTGGCCTGTTTAAGGAAATATCCCAACTCACACCTGAGATGGTTTAAGGACTCAGCAGCAAATCTAAACAAAGATAATATTTTCACCCAATTCCTCTTGATTAAGAGTCCATTACTTTAACCACAATGCCAGCTGATTCAATTAATCTGGTTGTAGTGTGAACCATTTGATGGAAGAGAATTCATAAAATAATTTCTTAGTCAACTAAATTGAAAAGCATCTGAATGAAATAACAATTTTTAGGAATAATTTTTGACAGTATGTAAAAAATAAAATGAAAAATCAGGTCTTATGTTCCTAGGTGGCAAATATGCAACTGTATTTTCCAAGACACATTGTAAGCACAGAAATAAATAAAGATGGCAATGAAAAATCCAAGGTGAATTGCAAACCCCTGACTGAGATTAGATCACCACTCATCAAATAAGAGGAGACTGAGAAGCAGATAGTCAAATAAAAAGTAATAATAAGAGAGAGAGACATTTTGTATGTGTGTGTGCTTCTTACCTCTCTGAAGATGGACTTTATATGAAAGGTCTGTTGGTAACAGCTTCCTCTGTTAAATGAATAGTGATTGCTCCATTTTATGTGATTAGATGAGAAGTCAGTTAAAGTTACAACTAATGACATTCTAACCTCTCTGGTAAATACAAACTACCTGTATGGGGATTTTACATAAAATAAGGGAAAGGCAACCACTCATCTATAACAGACTAATATGTGGCACATAGATACACTAATAGAGAACAGCACTGACACTAACCTCTGAGCTCTTTCTCTTTGTCTAGCATAATTACACACATTCACAACAGTATCTACTTTTGTTAGAAGAAGAGCAGGAGCTCGAAAGATGGTGTGAATACTGTTTTCTGTTATGTGTATCTATACGATACACATCAGTCTGCCATAGGTGAGTAGCTGCCTTTCTGTTATTTTACGTATTGTTGCATCCAGGAATTTTCATTAGCATTATGTATGAGGATTCTGTAGGGTAACAGTTTTCCTTGTGCATGTTGTTGTAACTTAGTCATGCACTGATGTTGGTATAGATATAAACTTTCCAGGTGGGTGCAATTACTATGATAAGTTCTAATGGACTTGGACTTCCTCGACTCAGTTATCTATGCGTGCAGTTTTAGTGACAGTTGACAGATACCGCCATGACCTTGACTTGTTCTCTGGTATAGCACATTGTGTTGGTTTGTTCGTGATTTTTCTCTAATAAATAGTATTATTGCATCTTGACTACACAATGCACACAGCATGCCAAAATTATATCAGTTAAGGATAATTTCATATTGGAAGCAATTAGTCCACTAATAGTCCTATATATGATCATGGGACAAGAGTCATACAGACTTATATCTACCAAGGAAAACCAAACAAAAAGTTCAAAACAGTGTTTCTATTAGTGAATACAATTGTATGATAAACTTCCCAAGGAAATGACAGATATTGCTAAAATGCATTAGTACACGAAGGCAGTGAAGACACTCTTAACTAATGTATACTATGCAACAAAAGATCATTTGGAGGACCCTGAATGGAGGGTAATAATGAAAGGCTTAACTACAACACCCTGTTGCATTTCATTAGGTGATGATGGTTTACTGCTTTTGAAAGCAAGTCATGTGTCAGGATCTATAGTGCTTGATGGTAATGTCTTGCTGATACAGTCCCCCCCCCCCCCCCCCCCAGGTGGACTGAGGGGAGGACAGGAAAGAAACATGGAGCATATTAGAATATTGGTGACCCAGGAATTTGTTGTCCAAACAGGTTGGAGTTTTCGCAAGGAACATAGGAACAGCTTCATGGCCCAGAAGTCATCAGCAGGTGTTCTTATTGTGTGTTGTGATGAAGAGCAAAATTATGTTTTATATTAATAGTTACCAGAAGAAATTTGTGTGTAAATCAAAGAACATTGTATAACAGTGACCAAACAAATGAGGTGATGCAGCTATTAAGGCCCTGTCCTCATATTTGGGAGGATAGTGTTTGCTCTGTCCAGCAGTTCTGATTTGGGTTCTCTGTGGCTTTCCTAGATCACTTCAGGCAAATCCTGGGATGCTTCTGTGATCAAGGCCAAGGGCAATCACTTGTCCTATCCTTATAAAGCATACATAAATATTCCATGTATATCTTTATTCTGAGCCATTGATTTTTATTGTGTTACTGTGACAAGTTCCATATCACTGTGAGATGATCCTTGGATGAAATAAATAAGTAACCAAATAAATAAATATGCACAACACACAAATTTTGAAAATGAGCTTTTGTCTAAAAATATAATAAGGAATTTTGTGGTATATGAACATTCAATTACTGTGTGTATCAATCAGCCAACTATACTAATTAAATACAGGATGGAAACAGTGTGTGATCATTATGATACAGTTACTGCTGTGTCATTTTCTTAACAGCACTGAAATGTACTTCACTTATGTACAACAGGACAGTGATAAGAATAATCATCTCATGTCAGTATTGTCGAATAGTCAAAAGCATAAAGCTTAGTTGAAAGCATCAACATGAGACCACAACAGCAAACATACACAACCAAGAAACACAAACTTTGAGCAGTTATTGGGAGACCAAGACAGAAATACAACTATGCATGTTAACACAATCATTGCAAGAAGAACCAACAATGTGGCACAAATAAATAAAACTTACAGCATTGTGGGATAGACAGGATGTCATGCTTAAACAGATACACAGCACCTGAAGAAAGGTGCAGCATTGCTTGCTAATGCATCCACAGCATTCAGAGGGTTAAGAGACAGTTGTGTGAGTGTTACATAATTTTTGCATCATTAAATTTTGCTTTAAAGTGCATATATTTATTTTATCATCAGTTCCTTTCATAATGAAGAAATTGACAGAGAAGTCTGTATACCAGCCATAAATGAAATAACAAATTTAGCTTGAAAATATGCCTGGAAACTTTTGATAAAGGAAGCAAAACAATTCTGGTGGTATGGCATACTCTAAAAATTTACTACATAACAGCTGTCTTTACATGCACACTGTACATTAATACTGTCGCATTTGCAGCTATTCCCTACAGTTTTATTACTTAAATTAGATAAAATATAATTTAGTACCATCACCATGTTCAGACTTTGGCACTGAGATGGATGCACCAGTGCTGGACATTCAAAGTTGTGTGATTTCACAGCCAACACCTGAGAGTGTGAAGACCATGTGAGTCGATAAGACCCTCTGGTAGCATAGGCAATGAGGGAAGCGAGTGTGCATTTCATGTCGAGTTGTGTTTATGTATCTGAAGCTTTCCAATCACCGGCATTACTCCAGAATGAGATTTTCATTCTGCAGCGGAGTGTGCGCTGATATGAAACTTCCTGGCAGATTAAAACTGTGTGCCGGACAGAGACTCGAACTCGGGACCTTTGCCTTTCGTGGGCAAGTGCTCTACCAACTGAGCTACCCAAGCACGACTCATGCCCCATCATCACAGCTTTACTTCCGCCAGTACCTCGCCTCCTACCTTCCAAACTTTACAGAAGCTCTCCTGCGAACCTTGCAGAACTAGCACTCCTGAAAGAAAGGATATTGCAGAGACATGGCTTATCAACAGCCTAGGGGATGTTTCCAGAATGCGATTTTCACTCTGCAGTGGAGTGTGCGCTGATATGAAACTTCCTGGCAGATTAAAACTGTGTGCCGGACTGAGACTCGAACTCGGGACCTTTGCCTTTCGCGGGCAAGTGCTCTACCAGGAGAGCTTCTGTAAAGTTTGGAAGGTAGGAGGCGAGGTACTGGCAGAAGTAAAGCTGCGATGATGGGGCGTGAGCCGTGCTTGGGTAGCTCAGTTGGTAGAGCACTTACCCGCGAAAGGCAAAGGTCCTGAGTTCGTGTCTCGGTCTGGCACACGGTTTTAATCTGCCAGGAAGTTTTACCGGCATTACTGTTTGAACCCAGTGACACCCTTATTCTAAGTTATTGTCTCAGTTTGCATTCATGTTTTGTTTGTACACTGTTGATGGTTCTTTTGGCTTCATGTCCGACTTCCTCACAGTATGTCCTTTTGTATGTATTTGTGTACAGTTAACACTGTCATCCATTCGACATTTTTCAGCCACTTATTGTTACCAGAGAAACAGTGTAGTAGCATTTACCCACTAGAGCAGTGTGTTATAAAAGTGATGATGAGGTTGACTCTTTCATGTGAAATAGCTCATAATGATAAATCAACAGATTCTGGAGATTTGACAGCATCAAATAACACTGCAGGAATAAAAGCACGAACAGATATGGCTACAACAACTACAGCACAAGCAGATTCAGGAGCTGATCAAGCAGAATGTGGAGCTGATCAAAAATATGGGTAAGCAACCTATGGGTAAGCAACTGTTGGGCAAACTTAATCCCTGCCATTTTTTGTGTTCAATGAGAGTATAGAGGTCGCAAACCTACCCACATCAATTGATTTCAGATCAAGTCATTTACAGTGCTATTTCACTTATCAGTAGTAGTAGCCTTTATAAAACCATTCAAAAACTGTGTCTGCACATGAATCTTAAAGCATTGGAAATTACTGAATGATGGAGTCTGCTGAGTGGACATTTCTGCAATCAAACTTATACTGTGGCAGTGCAATTGCAGTTTAACGAACATGAAAAGTGTAGTGATAGGACTTGCACATTCTGGATAGTGGATTTACAAGGCCATGCCTGTAAATGCATGTTTTAATGAATGAATTGTGGGGCTTTGTATGCTGACTCTTTAATCAGAGATGTAGTTATCAGATTAGCACTGTGCAATGAGGTCCAGATTAGAGATTTTGATTTGTCAGACCCCAAACTAGGCACATATACAAATACTGCCAAAAGTCTGATGTGTCTGCAGCAGCTCAAAATGTGTTTTCAGATAGTTGAAAAACAGCTGAGCTCACCTCCACATGCCAGCAAGTTAGTCCCCTGCATGATACTCAGGATCAGTACTGCACAAGGAAATGCTGCTTGCTCTCAAGTACGTGTAAAAGGACTTAGTAAACAGGCATAACATAGCCAGGCATCTCTATGCATATTACATTCTTAATATCATAAGAAAAGTTTCCTCTCATTATCAGATTTACCACAATCGATGCTTAAATCATGTGCAAGCTGTTGGACACATCATGAGTGTCATGAGGGCCCTAATTTTTTTCAACACATTTTAGTCTGCTACAAGTCAGGGCACTTAGCAGCATTGTGCCTGCACAGGAAAACAGCAATATGAGGGCAAAGGGCAGGTAAACAACAATGTGAGGGCAAATTGCTGTATCAGCAAATAATGAGAGCGTGGAATCACAAATCATTTTGGTGGTTGTAAGTTCTCTGTCAGCTGTGTATATAGTTTTTTAGATGCATTCGCCACATTTGGTTTCCAAGTACTGGATGAGGTGAACTTGGTGTACAGCTCAGTACCATTCTTGGATTTAAAACTATTATTAGAGAATAATAAGCAGTTATTTCAATCAATGCTGGGTTGGGCAAAATAGTTTGAAGCACGTGTTTCACTCAAGCAGCCCACTGTGCCTAAATTTTGTTGGGCACGGCCAGTTTCATTTGCAGTGCATCATGCAGTAAAGACTGAGTTTAGACAGGTTGGACTTGGGGATCAGTTAGTCAGTGGGCGACTGGCATGGTCTTAGTGAAGAAAGCAAATGGGTCCACCAGAATTTGAAGTGAGTATAAGGCCATGATTAACAAGCAAATGAAACACTTACTCAATCTCTTGGCCAGAGGAACTTACAGCAAACTTATTCAGGAACAGTGTTTTTCAAAGATTTATTTGAAGCAGTTACCTCTAGATGCAGATACACAGAAAATCCTGATACTAAATATGCCACTTGAAATGTATCAACGCAATAAGTTACGCTCTGGGGTCACCTCAGCCCCACAAATTTTCCAAACATATACAGAGCAATTAAGTCAAGGTATTCTGAAGTGCATAAACTACTGGGGTAACATTCGGGTGATGGCTGCCACAATGGGAGAGTACAAATGAAACTTATAAACACTATTTCATTGGCTACTGGAGAATGAACGACATTTTAACCTAGACAAAGGCAAGTTTTTTGCACCATCCACACAGTATTTGGGGCATATGTTCAGCGGCAAAGGGATCACACCAGCAATAGAGCATGTTGATGCTGGCCCCAAAAAACGTAAAGGAATTGCAGAGTTTTCTGGGGAAAGTGGACTACAACTCAAGAGTGTTTCCCCAGGCAGCTTACCCCACACATCCATTGAACCATTTGGGGAGAAAGGCATTCCATTCATTTGGTCTCCTGAGTGTCACAAAGCATTCTTGCAGTTGAAAACAAACCTGAGGTCAGCCTCATGCTTAGTGACGTACACACTGGGCAAGCTCCTGGCCCTTGCAACTTGCATGTCACAATACAGGTTTGGAGCCTTTCTCTCGCATAAGAATGCCGATGGTACAAAGCAACCAAATGCTTTTGTGTCTAAGATGCTCTCTCAGTCACAGCAAAACTATTTACAAATTGAGAAGCAGGTGTTGGCCAATGTTAATTGCATTAAGAAATTCCCCTTTTTTTCTACATGGGAATAAGTTCAGTTACTTACAGACCACAAACCCCTTGTTTCTCTTTTTGGTACATGTTGTCACCTTCCAGACAAAATGGGACAGCACTTGCAATGCTAGACTCCATTCTTCAGCAATTACCTTATAGCATTCGTTTTAAGCCCACTGCACACTGTATGCATATGCTGATGCATTATCATGCCTTCCAATTGGCCCTGACACCGAGTTTGAGCATCTGGAAGCAGTGTACCTTCCAATATTTCCTGATCATTGCTCACGAAACAGCTGTGGTTACTACCCAAGACTTCCTCCTACAGAGAGCCTTGGCAGTGGTGCAGAGTCGAGTAGTATTATTGTTGACAGAGGATGCTGAAATTCACACTGTTGTTCCACCTCCGCTAAGTGGCCGCATTCTTCAGCTACTACATACATCCCCCTGGAGGATGTTGAGAATGAACACTTTGGCTCTCTTCCATGTTTACTGCCTCAGGGCAGACAGAACAATAGAGAATCAAGAGAGTACATGATCAGACCACTTGCTACCATTTTTGCTACAGAGGGAACTCCCCACACAATAGTATATGATGAAACACTTCAGTTTGTTTCAGCAGAACTCAAGGCATCGTCCTGACACAATAGAATACAGCACCTGACCACCATCTCTTTCGATCCAACATAGAACTTTGAAGTGGAGCAGATCGTCAGAACCTTCAACGTACAGATGAGGAAGACAATGGCATCAATGCCCATTAAGGGTACCTTAACAGCCTTTCTTGTCATCTACCAACTGCTCCTTCCCAGTCAATGAGCAATGCCTCACTGAGGTACTGCACGGACGCAGGTCGCACATGCTCTTGGATCCACTGTGTCCTGCCCCATGGACTCCGAGCCCTAGTTACACACCCCACTACCTGCAAGGTGCTATCATGTGGGCTTCAACAATTGGCTGGAAGTCAGACTGAGCACTGGGCATCATTCTCAAGCCACAAGGGATACCAAATTTTTCTCATTGCAGCTGGGCAGGAACACTTGACCAGTCACTGAAGTCAGTTGTGGTTGGGACTTATGCAGAAGACATTGCCACCCTCTGAGCCAGCACAGGGGGCTTTGCACTCTCGGCAACTGCACTTTCAGGCAATCCCCCCAGACTACCAGTGCTCCTAGGTTTGCACAATAGACATGGCCACAGTGCCATTACAAACTGCACTCACGTCATCACTACGAGCAATGGCAGCAGCCGAGGACCGAACAGGCACAGGACTAGGAATCCATGAAGGTTGTGTCACTTCCTGCAACACTGGCCTTACCAATAGTCCCAATGCCTCAGCAGCAACTGCTGTCTCCAGTGGACCAGGAATGAATGAGATGAATGAGATGCCATGTGGATGGCAACACAGGAAACAGAGATGCATTTGGAGCCACTGGCAGAGCTACTTACACAATACTCCCCCATGGCCTAGTGGATGAAGCATAGGTTTGGTTATTTCCAAATTAATGCACCTATTAAAAGGGGGAAGGATTTAGTACTGTCACTAGATTTGCACGATATCAAGATGAACGTACCAGTTTTGGCCATTCAGAATTGTTCAGTTTCACAGTTGCAACTTGGGCATCTTGGACACCATGTGAGTTGTTGGCAAGATCCTACGGTGGCATAGGCAATGAGGAAAGAGAGTGCACATTCCTCATTGAGTTGTGTTTTTGTATCTGACACATTCCAAGTGCTGAAATTACTATTGAGATCCAATGAAACACTTGTTCTAGATGACTTTCTTGATTTGCTATTAAGGTTTTGTTTGTGTGATACTGTCAATTAATTTTGCTTCACAGATACCTCTTGCACAGTTTGTCCAATCAGATTTTTGTATGGCTAGCTGTTGTTCACTCAGTCTTTTTTGGCCACTTACTGTTTCCAGAGAAACTGCATAGTGGCACTCACCCACTGGGATAGTGCGTTAGAAGACATTATTGACAGATGAGATAGAAGCAATAAAAAAATGACTTGCACTGTAAATAATAAAATATTGATAGAGTAATTTTCAAAAATTTTAACAGCGTTCAGACCACAATGTCAATAGAGAGAGGGGGAGGGGGAGAGGGAGTTGGAGATACAGAGGAAGAGAAAGAGTACAATGCATTATATTCAATACTTCAATACCTTGCTTATCTACCTATCTGTCTGTCAATACTCCTACTGCATAATGAGCAGTTGTCTTTTACCACAGTATTGTTTATAACCAAAAACTTGAGTTCATTTCACAAAAACATTTACTATGTGTGCATTATGCTATTAGTAAACATGTCCTACCATATTTAACAGTACCCTGTTGAAACTTAAAAATTCAATAATGATAAGGAGCAAGAAAAGATTAAGTTGGCTTACCACTTGAAATAGTGCAAGATAGGCATTCCCAACATTATCAAAAGTTATTTTAGAATTAACCCATGTGTAATTCTTGTATAAACAAGTCTGCATATCATTCACCTCCTGCAATGAAGGATTTTTATTAAATTACATGTTCTAAACACAGGTCACTAATGAAGAAAAATCTACACAAATGACATGTGTGCTTATAACTTACAAAAGAAAAATAAATTATTTAACTTACCTCTACAGGAAGAAGTTCTCCTTTCTCATCAAGGCATTTGAAGAATTTGCCCCCAAAAAACTGCACACCCATGATTGAAAATATAAGCCAGAAGACAAGACACACAAGAAGTACATTGAAAATGGAAGGAATGGCATACATGAGTGCATTCACGACAATCTGAAAAACACAGACCACAAGAAGTATAACTGTGGAATAGAATAAACAGTCACATGTAGAACAGGACATACCAGTTCCTTCCCTACAAAATACATATTTATTTTTTGTTTTAATTAATCTGGCCACATTTTATATCTATTTTATGGGTGCAATAATCTGTTACTGTTCTTGCTAAAACTTATATATATAATAGAAGGAAACATTCCACGTGGGAAAAAATATATCTAAAAACAAAGATGATGTGACTTACCAAACGAAAGCGCTGGCACGTCGATAGACACACAAACAAACACAAACATACACACAAAATTCTAGCTTTCGCAACCAACGGTTGCCTCGTCAGGAAAGAGGGAAGGAGAGGGAAAGACAAAAGGATTTGGGTTTTAAGGGAGAGGGTAAGGAGTCATTCCAATCCTGGGAGTGGAAAGACTTACCTTAGGGGGAGATACAGAGGATATGTCTGCTTGTGTCTGTATATGTGTGGATGGATATGTGTGTGTGTGCGAGTGTATACCCATCCTTTTTCCCCCTAAGGTAAGTCTTTCCACTCCCGGGATTGGAATGACTCCTTACCCTCTCCTTTAAAACCCAAATCCTTTCATCTTTCCCTCTCCTTCCCTCTTTCCTGACGAGGCAACCGTTGGTTGCGAAAGCTAGAATTTTGTGTGTATGTTTGTGTTTGTTTGTGTGTCTATCGACGTGCCAGCACTTTCGTTTGGTAAGTCACATCATCTTTGTTTTATATATATATAATAGAGGGAAACATTCCACGTGGGAAAAATTATATATAAAAACAAAGATGAGGTGACTTACCGAATGAAAGCGCTGGCAGGTCGATAGACACACAAACAAACACAAACATACACACAAAATTCAAGCTTTCGCAACAAACTGTTGCCTCATCAGGAAAGAGGGAAGGAGAGGGAAAGACAAAAGAAAGTGGGTTTTAAGGGAGAGGGTAAGGAGTCATTCCAATCCCGGGAGCGGAAAGACTTACCTTAGGGGGAAAAAAGGACAGGTATACACTCACACACACACACATATCCATCCACACATACAGACACAAGCAGACATATTTAAAGACCATTAAATATGTCTGCTTGTGTCTGTATGTGTGGATGGATATGTGTGTGTGTGCGAGTGTATACCTGTCCTTTTTTCCCCCTAAGGTAAGTCTTTCCGCTCCCGGGATTGGAATGACTCCTTACCCTCTCCCTTAAAACCCACATCCTTTCGTCTTTCCCTCTCCTTCCCTCTTTCCTGATGAGGCAACAGTTTGTTGCGAAAGCTTGAATTTTGTGTGTATGTTTGTGTTTGTTTGTGTGTCTGTCGACCTGCCAGCACTTTCATTTGGTAAGTCACATCATCTTTGTTTTTAGATATATATTTCCTACGTGGAATGTTTCCCTCTATTATAACCATATATATATATATATATATATATATATATATATATATATATATATATATATATATATATATAAAAAAAAAAACAAAGATGAGGTGACTTACCGAACAAAAGTGCTGGCAGGTCGATAGACACACAAACAAACACAAACACACACACAAAATTCAAGCTTTCGCAACAAACTGTTGCCTCATCAGGAAAGAGGGAAGGAGAGGGGAAGATGAAAGGAAGTGGGTTTTAAGGGAGAGGGTAAGGAGTCATTCCAATCCCGGGAGCGGAAAGACTTACCTTAGGGGGAAAAAAGGACAGGTATACACTCGCACACACGCACATATCCATCCACACATACAGACACAAGCAGACATATTTAAAGTCTTATGGTCTTTAAATATGTCTGCTTGTGTCTGTATGTGTGGATGGATATGTGCGTGTGTGCGAGTGTATACCTGTCCTTTTTTCCCCCTAAGGTAAGTCTTTCCGCTCCCGGGATTGGAATGACTCCTTACCCTCTCCCTTAAAACCCACTTCCTTTCGTCTTCCCCTCTCCTTCCCTCTTTCCTGATGAGGCAACAGTTTGTTGCGAAAGCTTGAATTTTGTGTGTGTGTTTGTGTTTGTTTGTGTGTCTATCGACCTGCCAGCACTTTTGTTCGGTAAGTCACCTCATCTTTGTTTTTATATATAATTTTTCCCACGTGGAATGTTTCCTTCCATTATATTGATATCATATATATATATATATATATATATATATATATATATATATATATATATATATATATATATATATATATATATATATATTTTTTTTTTTTTTTTTTTTTTCACAGATCTGTGTGTGGAGTGTAGGAGACAAAAGTGGAATTAAGTTACCAGTCAATGAAAGTATATCTTAGGAACCAGGTGGCTAGGCACTGGGTGGTTTTGAATGTTCATATTACGCTTTTGTACAAAGGTGCATTATAAAAATACAGAAGTTATGAAACTAAGCACCTTTGTTAATTATCAAGACAGATTTGATCTGAGTCTGTCAACTGTTACTGCAGGACAGGGAAGAAGCACACATACTAACTGGTGAATTATGCATTTTTTGTTTAACAGGCCATGAACAAATGAGGCAAAAAAGGAAGAAGAGCTGCAAACTTATTTAATTCTGTGTGTTAGCAGTTATGGTACAACCATTTTGGCATGTATGTCAAACACTACAGTGTTTATGTGTATCAAGACCAACTGCATCATACTAATGACTGTGTACACAATTTATAGCAAGACACAGTCATGGTGTGGGTTCCTGTTGTCATGTCCTAGTTCATGAACCATGGGCAATGTATGAGTGGCCAAGTAAGTGGTCCTGACAGTCGGGATACCAGTTAATTTGGAATAAGGCTGGGCATCTCGGACATATTCTGAGTCGTGGTCACCTTCGTGCTCATACGGCAAAGACTACCAAATCCACCGGTTAGTCTCTCAACCGTTAGGGGTAAAACTCAATGGGACTCGGGGCAAGTAAGGCTAGCAACCTGCTTCCCTGGTACTTTAAATATGATGCTGGCAACAATCAGAGCAAAATGCCTCAGACCTTTGGAGGTGACGGAGTCCCACCTCTAACTGACAAACCAGGGACTCCTAAGATATGACTTGGCAAACAAATGGTAATGAGATGGGGAGCTATTAATATCAATTGGGGCTACTCTGGGAAGAAGGTAGAGCTGGCAGAGGCTGCAAGTAAGATGGGGCTGGACGTTTTAGCTGTTAGTGACATTCGGGTAAGGGGTGAGAAAGAAGAGGAAGTGGGAGAATACAAGGTATACCTGTCAAGAGTCAAAGCAGGAATAGCACAGTGGGGTGCAGGGCAGGAAAGAAATGGAACCCAGCATAGTTGCAATAAGGTATGTAAACGAATGACTGATGTGGATAGATTTGACAGTGTCTAGCAAGAAAATTAGGATTGTGTCAGTATATTCGCATTGTGAGGGGACAGATCAAGATAAGATGGATAGTTTTTATGATGCACTCAGTGATGTAGTTGTAGAGTAAAGGACAAGGACAGTGTTCTGCTCATGGGTGATTTTAATGCCAGGATTGGAAACTGAACAGAAGGGTATGAAAAGGTTATGGGTAAATTTGGAGAGGATATGGAGGCCAACAGGAACGGGAAACAACTCTTGGATTTCTGTGCCAGTATGGGCTTAGTAATCACAAACTCCTTTTTTAAACATAAGAACATTCACCGGTATACTTGGGAAGGCAGGGGAACCATTCCTGTCATTGACTATATAATAACAGATCAGGAATTCAGGAAGGCTGTGAGGGACACACGTGTATTCAGGGGATTCTTTGATGACACTGATCATTATTTAATCTGCAGTGAAATTGGTATTGTGAGGCCAAAAGTGCAGGAGGTCAGGTCCATATGTTGGAGGATAAGAATGGAGAAACTTCAGGATAAGGAAATCAGGCACAAGTACATAACAGTGATCTCAGAAAGGTACCAGTTAGTTGAATGTAGTCAATTACAGTCATTGGAAAATGAATGGACAAGGTACAGGGACACAGTACTAGAAGTGGCTAAAGAATGTCTTGGAACAGTAGTGTGTAAAGGTAGGATGAAGCAAACAGCTTGGTGGAATGACACAGTCAAGGCAGCCTGTAAAAGGAAAAAGGAGGCGTATCAAAAATGGCTACATACTAGAACTCGGGTAAACAGAGAAAGTTATGTTGAAGAAAGAAGCAAAGCCAAACAGATAATTGCAGCATCCAAGAAGAAATCTTGGGAAGACTTTGGAAACAGCTTGGAGACTTTGGGTCAAGCTGCTGGAAATCCATTCTGGAGTGTAATTAGCAGTCTTCGAAAGGGAGGTAAGAAGGAAATGACAAGTATTTTGGACAGGTCAGGAAAACGGCTGGTGAATCCTGTGGATTCCTTGGGCAGATGGAGGGAATATTTTGAAGGGTTGCTCAATGTAGGTGAAAATACGATGAGTAATGTTTCAGATTTCGATATGCAATGGGATAGGAATGATGATGGAAGTAGGATCACATTTGAGGAAGTGGAGAAAATGGTCAATAGATTTCAGTGCAATAAAGCAGCTGGGGTGGATGAAATTAAGTCGGAACTCATCAAATACAGTGGAATGTCAGGTCTTAAATGGCTACAAAGGATAAGTGTAATGACCTGGGAGTCGAGACAGGTTCCATCAGACTGGACAAAAGCAGTAATCACACCAATCTTTAAACATGGAAGCAGAAAAGATTGTAACAACTACAGAGGTATCTCTTTAATCAGCGTTGTGGGTAAAATCTTCTCAGGTATTGTTGAAAGGAAAGTGCGAGTATTAGTTGAGGACCAATTGGATGAAAATAAGTGTGGGTTTAGGCCTCTTAGAGGTTGTCAGGACCAGATCTTTAGCTTACGGCAAATAATGGAGAAGTGTTACGAGTGGAACAGGGAATTGTATCTATGCTTTATAGATCTAGAAAAGGCATATGACCGGGTTCCTAGGAGGAAGTTATTGTCTGTTCTACAAGATTATGGAATAGGAGGCAAACTTTTGCAACCAATTAAAGGTCTTTACATGCATAGTCAGGCAGCAGTTAGAGTTGACGGTAAATTGAGTTCATGGTTCAGAGTACTTTCAGGGGTAAGACAAGGCTGCAACCTGTCTCCACTGTTGTTCATATTATTTATCGATCATATGTTGAAAACAATAGACTGGCTTGGTGGGATTAAGATATGTGAACACAAAATAAGCAGTCTTGCATATGCGGATGACTTAGTTGTGATGGCAGATTCAATTGAAAGTTTGCAAAGTAATATTTCAGAGCTAGATCAGACATGTAAGGACTATGGTATGAAGATTAGTATCTCCAAAACGAAAGTAATGTCAGTGGGAAAGAGATATAAACGGATTGAGTGGCAAATAGGAGGCACAGAGTTAGAACAGGTGGACAGTTTCAAGTACTTAGGATGCTTATTCTCACAGGATGGCAACATAGTGAAAGAACTGGAAGCGAGGTGTAGCAAAGCTAATGCAGTGAGTGCTCAGCTACAATCTACTCTCTTCTGCAAGAAGGAAGTCAGTACCAAGACTAAGTTATCTGTGCACCGTTCAATCTTTTGACCAACTTTGTTGTATGGGAGCAAAAGCTGGGTGGATTCAGGTTACCTTATCAATAAGGTTGAGGTTACAGATGTGAAAGTAGCTAGGATGATTGCAGGTACTAGTAGATGGGAAGAATGGCAGGAGGGTGTCCACAATGAGGAAATCAAAGAAAAACTGGGAATGAAGTCTATAGATGTAGCAGTCAGGGTGAACAGGCTTAGATGGTGGAGTCATGTTACACACATGGGAGAAGCAAGGTTACCCAAGGGTTCAGCAGTAGAGGGTAGGAGGAGTTGGGGCAGACCAAGGAGAAGGTACCTGGATTCGGTTAAGAATGATTTTGAAGTAATAGGCTTAACATCAGAAGAGGCACCAATGTTAGCACTGAATAGGGGATCATGGAGGAATTTTATAAGAGGGACTATGCTCCAGGCTGAATGCTGAAAGGCATAATCAGTCTTAAATGATGATGATGATGATGATGATGATGATGATGACAGTCACCAAAGGGTATTTATGACTGAATCAAGTTCTTGGTGACTGGTACTGCCATACAATGCAGCAGATTATCTTAAGTACTGTTGAGATAGTATGGCATGCACCTGGATCAGGTGAGATCTCTTTGAGATTCTACAGAGATTACGCCAAAAAACTTGTTCCTCCACAACGTTTCTCAAACGGAAAAGTGTTATCAAGGCAAAATGGTGTCCCAGAATGTTGTCTGAATACTTCCGGTCCTTATGAAATGAATTCCTGAGGAAACTGGGATTCCTGATTCTTTACTTTTCTTTGCTCTTATGTTACTCATTTCTTGGATTTCTTTGTGCAAAAACAGATATCTCATTGCTGTTTGCATTTTGAAGTCTTGTTGTTGTTTGCCAGATACATATAATACATAGGCTGATGTAAGCATTTCCAAAAACCATTATTACACAAAAATGGGGCTGGTACAGAGATTCTGTAGATAGATCTCATTTCAGGGATGATATATCTCCCAGAAACAGTGAATGTTGTTCTTGAAACTGAAGAAAAGATCTTCTGTTGACCACTGCAATTTAAAAAGATAAACCACCAGTGATACAGGTGAGCACCATGGATGTCTAAGACCCAGCCCCCCTAAAGTGTCAACCAGGCTTAGTACACTCAAACCACGGCAACAAGAAAAATTTGATTGTTATCAATGGTGGCCACTATTATGTGAACATGTATTTGTAGTTACACTGAGGTGACAAAAATCATGGGATATCTCCTAAAATTATGTTGGACCTCTCTTTTGCCCAGCGTAGTGCAGCAACTTGATGTGGCATGGACTTAGCAAATCTTTGGAAGTCCCCTGCAGACATACTGAACAATGTTGCCTCACTAGCCATCCATAATTGTGAAATTGCTGCTGGTGCAGGATATTGTGCACAAACTGACATAATCTAATGTCCCATACATGTTTGATGGGCTTCATGTCGGGTGACCTGGGGGGGCCAAATCATTTGCTTGAATTGTCCAAAATGTTCTCCAAATTGATTGTGAGCAATTGTGGCCTGGTGGCATGGCATCCTTTTCTGGGCTCATGAAGTCCCTGAATGGCTGTAAATGATCTCCAAGTAGTGGAACATAACCATTTCCAGGCAATTATTGGTTCAGTTAGACCAGAGGACCTCAGCCGACACCAGCTTACACAATGCTTTGTTGACAATTGGTGTCCATGACTTCGTGGGGTCTGCACCACACACAAATTCTATCATCGACTCTTAAAAACTGAAATTGGCACTCATCTGACCAGGCCACAGTTTACCAATTGTCTAAGGTCCAACATATAGGGTAATCAGCCCAGGAGAAGCACTGCAAGAAATGTCGTATTGTTAGCAAAAGCACTTGTGTCACTCATCTGCTGCCATAGGCCATTAACAACACATTTTACTGTACTGTGATAATGTTTACATTTGTTGTTCATCACACATTAATTTCTGTGGTTATGTCACACAGTGTTGCTTGTCTGTTAGCAATGACAACTCTATGCAAATGCCACTGCTCTCAGTTGTTAAGTGAAGTACAGCAGCCACTGAATTGTCCTAGCGAGAGGTAATGTCTGAAACTTGGTATTCTAGGGACACTATTTCACTGTGGATATCAGAGTATTGAATTCCCTAATGATTTCTGAAACAGAATGTCCCACACGTTTAGCTTCAATGACCATTCCACGTTCAAAATCTGTTAATTCAAATTTTGTGGCCATAAACACATCGGAAACCTTTTCACATGAATCACCAGAGTACAAAAGTTCCACCAATGCACTGGCCTTTTCTACTTAGTGTACACAATACTTCCACCAACTGTGTATGTGCATATCACTGTCCCATGACTTTTTGTCACTTCAATGGAAGAAATGGAAAGAAGGTACAGTTGAGTAAGTATCTTACCCTTCTAGCAATAGTTTATCATGTCACTGGGACAATTGATGGGTACCAACTGATTGAAAAAAAAAGCACAGGTTATTCCTATTTTCAAGTAGTATTGCAAAACTAATGCTCATAACCACAGGCTTAGGGTCCTATATTGCCAATGTTAATCTACTGTGCAGTTATACAACATGTCCTATGATAATGCTTTATGAAGTTTCTGGAGACCGAAAAATCTCCTCTATAAAAATCAGTGGATTCTGCAAACAGAGTGCTTGTGAAACACAGCTTTCTCTATTCATATGTGAAGTACAAAGTGCCAGAGACAAAAATGCCCAGGTAGATGATGACTGACAACAGGCACACACAAAAAAAGAAAGAAAACTTTCTAGCTTTTGGAGTAATATTTTTTCTGAGCTAGAGCGAGAACACACATGCATGCACACACACCTCTATGCTCCTATATGCCACAAGCTGGACACACATTACCAGCAGTGGATTTCAGCAGGTGGACTAGTTGGGATTGAGTGTTGTGATGGGTGGGGTGGGTAAGGGAGAGAGAGTCAGGAGGCAGGGAGGAGGATTGGGAGCAGGTAGTCCCTAGGCTCTGAGGGAGGCAGCCAGTTTTCTGCCTAGGAATGTGTAGGCTTGGCATCTGATGCACGGTTGTCACAGCCAATGGGAAATGGCACATACTGAAGGTGATGTTGGGATATGAATTGAGTGAGGATGATAGGATGGAGGAAAGGGAAACTGTTCGGTGGAGGGTGTGGGGACCGAGTGTTACCAAATATTGAAGCCTCAAGAATTAAGGGAATGAAGGATGTGTTGCGAGGATAAATCTCATCTGCATAGTTCAGGAAAGCTCATGGTGGAGGGGAGGAACCAGATGGCCCAGGTTGTGAAGGAATCATTGAAATTGAGCATGTTATGCTCAGCTGCATGTTGTGCCACTGGGTGGTCAACTTTGTTCTTGGCAACAGTGTGTCAGTGGTCACTCACCTGGTGGACAGCTGGTTGGTAGTCATACAGGCATAAAAAGCTGTGCAGTGTTTACAGGAGGGTTGGTACATGACACGGTTGCTTTCACATGTGATTCTGCCTCTGATGGGATAGGATAAGTCCATGACAGGACTGGAGTAAGAAATGTTGGGTGGGTGTGTAGGGCAGGTCTTGCACAATGTTGGGAGGGTGTGTAGGGCAGGTCTTGCACCTTTGTCTTATACAGGGATATGATCTCTGTAACAAGTAGTTGGGAATTGTAGTGGCATAGGGACTGACTAGGATATTGTGTAGATTGGGTGGGTGATGGAACACTACTTTAGGAGGGGTGGGAAGGATCTCTCAACACTTTCTCTTCTCTCGCTTCACCTGGCCCTCATCAATGCAATGTGCCATCTTCCTGGATGTTGACCTCCATCTCTCTGATGGCTAAACCCATACCTCTGACCACATTACACACACTAACCACTTACAGTACCTGCATTTTGATAGCTGCCGTCCTTTTCACAGCAAAAAATACTCCATACTGTCTGGCCAGCCATTGAAGAAGTGACGAGAACTTCCTTGCCAAGTATTTTGAAAGTCTCACAAAGGTCTTCACAGACAGTAACTATAGCTCCCCTCCCCCCCCCCCCCCCCCCCACACCTAGTTTGCAAACAGAGTTCTCAACCCACATCCTCACACACACCCAATCCTCCAACCACCCCAAAGAACCAGCTACAAAAGAGCACTCCCTCGCCACTCTATATCATCCTGCAATGGATCCACTGAACCATATCCTTCTTTGGAGCTTGGATTATCTCTGGTTGTGCTCTGAACTGAGGGCTATCCTATCCAAGATACTTCCAAGCTCTCCTAAAGTGGTGGTCCATTGACCACCCACTCTACCCAACATCCTATACCACCCCTATGCCACTCCAATTCCCATTCCTTTGCAACATGGATCATATCCCCATGGAAGACCAAGATGCAGGCCTGTCCAATACACTCACCCAGGACTTCCAAATCCAGTCCTTTCAGATGCTCACCCTACCACCATCAGAGGCTGGGCCACATGCTAAAGCAGGCCCTTCATATACCAACTCTGCTGCAAACATTGAACAGTGTTTTATGTTCAAATGACTACCAACCAGGAGTCCACTGCAAATTGTTGCCAAGAACAAAGTTGACCACCCGATGGTATGACATGCAGATGAACATAACATGCTCAATTTCAATGGCTGCTTCACAACCTGGATCATCTGGATCCTTCCCTCCACCACCAGCTTTTCTGAACTTCGAAGATGGGGTTATCCTTGCAAAACATCCTTCACTCCCATATCATCCTGGCCTCAACCTCTGGTAAACCACCCAACGGTTTTCCCTTCCTCCATCCTATCACCCCCTCCCAACTCATATTCCGACATCACCTTCAATGAGTGCCTCTGCCCACTGGCTCTGACAACAGTGCATCACATGCCTAGCCTGTGCACCTGCCACCCCTCCCTCCCATATTCTTAGCCGGCAAACCAGCTGCCTACCTCTGAGCTGCCAGCAACCCACTCCAAATCCCTCTATCCCTCTCCCTGCCTCTGGCCCCTCCTTCCACCACCCCCCTTACTCTCTCTCTCTCTCTCTCTCTCTCTCTCTCTGTCTCTCTCTCTCTCTCTGCCCACCCTACCCGACACATCTCCCACCCCTACCTAGAGCATCTACTGAAATGCAACATTGGCACTATGTGTCCAGATAGCATCACAGTGCAGGGGCATAGATGTGTGTATTCATATGTGAGAGTGTGTGTTTTTGTTTTCTGTGTGTCTTTGCACTTTATCTCAAAAAAGCATTATTCCAAAAGCTGGAAAGTTCTCTTTCTTTTTTGAGTGCACCTGGCAGTGTCTCAACCCTTCTGCTTTTCCATGAGTGATCTTCTTCACTCCTACAGTATTTAATGGGAAATATTGTGTTCCTTGAGATCTGGAAGGCATTTGGTACAATCCTGGACTGTTTTTCAGTGAACAAAATATGATTTCACTGAGTATCAGATCATATTTGTGACTGGATTCAATATTTCTGAAGGTTGCAATACCAGAAGACTGTAATAAAGTATAGAAAGACCTGGGGAAGAGCACAGCGCAGGTGCTTGTAAATAAATGTAACATAATCTGCATAAATAGGTGAAAGAGATCCATTATTGTTTGATTATGTTGCTGGTGAAAAAATTACTGCCAATGGTAACAATTGTAAATTACCTAGGCGTAACTGTCCAGACCAACCTAAAGTAGAATGACCACATAAAACTAACTGTAGGAATAGCAGATGCCAGGCTCAGAGACATTGGAAGAATCCTGAGGAAATGTAATTTAGCCACAAAAGAAGTACTTTTTTATGTACCACACCTGTTTGATCCATTCTTGAGAATTGCTCATCAGTGCAGAATTCTTACCAAGTAGTATTAAAAGAGGAGACTGAGAAGATTTAGTGAAGAATGGCATGTATCATCACGGGATTGTTTAGTAAGTGCAAGAACACTATGAAGATATTCAACAAACTCGAGTGATAGGTTCAACCAGGAATCATTTTTTAGCAACGAGAGGTTTACTGTTGAAATTCTGAGGGAGTAAATTCCAAGAAGAGGCAGACAATATATTACTTCCTCCCACATATGTTTACACTTATTATTGAAAGTACAATCATTTGGGGTATCGACAGAAATTTGTGACTGGATTGAAGATATTCTCATAGGGAGGCTGCAGCATGTAATCTTGGATGGAGACTCATTGAAGGATGCAGAAGAAATTCTAATAGCAGTTACCTATAATAGATAACTAATAGCAGTTATCTATAATAAACCAGTACCTTGGGGGAAAGGGGAACAAATAGAACCTGAATAGCAATTCAAGTGGAGCAACGATTACCAACTTGCGTCAAATGTAAAATTCTGCAGTTCACAAAATGAAAAACGGTAGAGTCCTCTGATTATGATATCAATGAGTCACAAATGGAATCAGTCATACAAAAACCTTGACATAAGAATTTGTAGCTCTTCACTAATGAAGCTTAATGTCTAACATTAATGTTTGGCCAACATTTATGTCATATTTCTGCTATCTTAATCACTGATTGCTGATACACTGTACAGTACATATTCTCAGTATGGAATTCATTCAGGCAATTCTTCTGGATGTTACAATTTTCTCAAATATTAGAATAGGTACTGAAAGAGATCATTATTTTGGATATGATTACACATGAGTTATGGAAAGACTTGCACATAACATGAATACATATATTCTTCTGATAAGAATCAACACATTTGTTTTTGAGGGGAAACTGTGACTAACTCTATTGCAATGAACAACCAAGCTGGGTTGACATGATGACAGTGTCTAAAAAGATATAGTCTGATTGCTGCGTGTTGGCATCTGACACTTGTTGGGTATTCACATCACTAAAGAAATGTGGTAATACTACATTTATTTTGGAGGAAAAAGATACAGTGTCACTAAATGGGTTAGGCACACTATGATTGTGTGAGGAATAAGTAATGTTTAAATAATGAGGACTTTCACAGAAATACTACCTAACATGTTGGTATGGGTAACTGAAAAATGAATGAGAATTTTTTATATAAATTACATGCATATTTATGTTTAAATTTAAGGACATTTATTCATAGAGTATAGGGTTAATTCTTTGCATTGAAAAATTCTTTACTGTTTTGTATGTGATTATGTAACAACTGCAGGTACATAACCTTAAAATGAAACAAATTTTCATTCTAAAGAAATGAGATAACTTCTTCTTTGACTAGTTCCTGAGAAACCTGGAATGATAACAGAGCACTGACTTTTACGCACAAGAAAACTCTTAAGTCAAGATTACACACAAGAAAACTCTAAGTCAAGAACAATTTATTCACTGCAGATCAATATTATCCTGTGTCAACAATATATTTGCTACAGAACTGTTGAGATAACTTTGCTTGCAGTACTGTGAATATTTTCATTTTCTGAAACTCATATGAATTGTGAGAACCAAAATCATGTACTGCGAAGCTATAGTTAATATTTTCAACTGCATAGTTGTCTACAAGATGCAGGTGTGTGAACCTCACACAGGATGGAAGTGGCAGATATCAACAAAAATGGCCATGATGCATTGTCTCCATTAAAATTGTCTTTGTTGCTGAAGTTCTAGTTCTTTAGTATTGAAGTGGCATCCATCGAAAAGTAGATTTTTGCAACCAATGAATAACTGTCTTAGCTGTGCCATGATCTGTAATTTCTCCATGTTGATCCTGAATCCATATTTCTTTCCCTTTTCCTTGATGTGGTGATTGTTTTTGAGACGATGTATTATTTGCTTTTTTGGTATGTTGAAATATGAAGGGCATTGTGTAAGTAATACAACACACTGTTTTTCTCAAAGCAAGTTGGTTTTATCCAGAACTGCACCACACCATATTATTCCCCACTCTTTTCACCACAAAACCCTAATTTCAACATAATTTCCATTTAATGCAGAGGCCTTATGTCACCTTACTGGGAGGGCCCATATGCCTACATGATAACACTCTGCTAGTCGATGTTGGAGCCAACATCTTGTTGCATCAATAACGTACTCTCATCCATGTACTGCTTCAAGGGGAGTGCATGCTTCCTAGAGCCAAACTGAGGAAGCTCTTGATGGTATTCTGTTAGGATGCAAGGAACCCAGTGGGCTCTTACTTTTGAGTACCCCAGCTGGTGCACGAGTGTGTCAGCACAGCTAGCAGATATGCTCCATTGTGCACAGAGGTGTTTGACTGTGATCCATCAATCACCTTAAATGAGAGCACCCACATGTCTTCCCAGCATTGTAGGAGTCACAACTGTGGATGATTTGCTGGCATCCAGGATATTGGAAGGTTTGTACAAACTTATTGCAATGATGATAGATGCCTTTCCCAATGACTTGGCGTGCTTTTGTTCAATACCGGGTCTCCATAGATATTCTGAAATCACCTACGAATATCTGTGATGCTCTGGTTTTCTGCAAAAAGAAACTTGATGACAGCTCTCTGCTGGAATGCACCTCCATTACAGATGCCATTTTGAAGGCTGCACACTGTGCTGTCACCTACTGAAACTTCATGAAACTATAGGGGCTGAAGCAGGAATATTGCACAATGTCCCATAACAAATCACGCATTTTTTCAACTGAAACTGGCCGAGAAAAAAAAAGTTGCATTACTTATTGAATGCCCCTCATAATTTGTCTGGCTTTGGCTTAGTTGCCCTGGAAGTCACTGCCATCCGTTCTGATGGAAAAATATGTTCCATCACAAGGCGATTTTTTAGTTACACTTGCATGTAGATGTGTTACTGCTGAAGTTGCTGATTCACACTACCGTTCTTCTAAAGCATTTTCTAACTGTAGGGACTGGAAGGCTTTGATAAGGTTCATAGATACTTTATGTACTACAGCCACCTCTTTTAAAAGCACACCAACACAGCTTCATTGTCTCTGAACTCACAAATAAATGTAAATTGGAGATACTTTCTCAAATCTAACTTTTTCCTACTTCATAATTAGAAATAAATTTTGGAAAATTAGTGATCTCTGTTGATAACTTCTTGTTGTCACCATGCTTTCGGTAGATTAACCTGACCAACTTTCTACACAAATCAAAAAAAGTTTTGCATCACCTTGGTTCTGAGAGTTCTGGAACCTGTACAGAAAATTGGAATAGAGATCAACATAAACACCATTTCTGCCCTTTTTATTAATCATGAAAACCACACATTGCATGTTGTACTACCATAAAGTGAGACCTTCAGAGGTGGTGGTCCAAACTGCTGTGCACACTGTTACCTCTAAAAGCCAGTAGCACGTCCTCTTGCATTGATGCATGCCTGTATTTGTCATGAAATACTATCCACAAGTTCATCAAGGCACTGTTGGTCCAGATCATCCCATTTCTCATCAGTGATCTGGCATAGATCCCTCAGAGTGGTTGGTGGGTCACGTCATCCATAGACAGCCCTTTTAAATCTGTCCCAGGCATGTTCAATAGGGTTCATGCCTGGAGAGCATGCTGGGCACATTAGTCGAGCAATGTCGTTATCCTGAAGGAAGTCATTCACAAGATGTGCACGATGTGGGCGCGAATTGTTGTCCATGAAGACGAATGCCTTGCCACTATGCTCCTGATATGGTTGCACTATAGGTTGCAGGATGACAGTCACCTACCATACAGTCATTGCATGACCACCAGCAGCATACGTCGGCCCCACATAATGCCACCCCAAAACAGCAGGGAACCTCCACTTTGCTGCACTTACCGGACAGTGTGTCTAAGGCGTTCAGCCTGACCGGTTTGCCTCCAAACACGTCTCCGACGATTGTCTGGTTGAAGCCATATGCGACACTCATTGATGAAGAGAACACGATGCCAATCCTGAGCAGTCCATTCAGCATGTTGTTGGGCCCATCTGTAATGCGCTTCATGGAGTCGTGGTTGCAAAGATGGACCTCGCCATGGACAATGGAGTGAAGTCGTGCATCATGCAGCCTATTGCACACAGTTTGAGTCATAACATGACGTCCTGTGGCTGCACAAAAAGCATTATTCAACATGGTGGTGTTGCTGCCAGGGTTCCTCCGAGCCATAATCCATAGGTAGTGGTCATCCACTGCAGTAGTAGCCCTTGAGCAGACTGAGTGAGGCATGTCATTGACAGTACCTGTCCCTATGGATCTCCTCCATGTCTGAACAACATTGCTTTGGTTCACTCAGAGATGCCTGGACACTTCCCTTGTTGAGAGCCCCTCCTGGCACAAAGTAACAATGCGGACACGATCGAACCACGGTATTGACCCTCTAGGCATGATTGAACTACAGAGAACACGAGCCATGTACCTCCTTACTGGTGGAATGACTGGAACTGATTGGCTGTTGGACCCCCTCCATCTAATAGGCGCTGGTCATGCACGCTTGTTTACATCTTTGGGCAGATTTAGTGACATCCCTGAACAGTCAAACGGACTGTGTCTCTGATATAGTACTCACAGTCAACATCTATATTCACGAGTTGTGGGAACCAGGGTGATACAAAACTTTCTTTTGATGTGTGTAGGTAGGCTAGGTATTAAGAGATCTAAGAGATCTACAGCAGCCCCCCCCCTCCTCATCCCAACAAGAAGAGAAGTAAGTATCCTTGGGTGATTTATTTATTTTAAATTTCACTGGTCAACAATTTTTTTGTTACAAGAACAATACAGAGTGTTTCAAGAAGATATTTCACACCTGAATGCAGATTGAGTTACCGAATTTCTGTACCAGACTCATTTTCCAGGTAATATTGCTTTCTGTAAATGATTGTGGCAGCCTATGTATAATATGTATCTGGAAAACAACAAGAGTTTTAAAAAAAATCTCAGTACGTAAAGGAATCAAATAAATGAGAACATAAGAGTAAAAAATCATGCCTAAGAATATTACCTTTCTAATTTCCTGTGAACCTTTGCCTCAGGAATGTTGCTTCATAAGACCTAGAAGCAGTCAGACAACAACTGGGAACTCCATTTTGCTGGATAATGCTTTTACATCTGAGAAATGCCATGGAGGATCTGTGGGAGTGACAAGTCGATAGTCGACAAGACACTGAGAGATTCTCTTTACGAGCGGGATTCTTTGGAGGACACGAGAAGTGTTGGTTTTCCCGCGTTAACGTATGTATCAAGTGTGTTTGTGCGGTACAATAAAGGTGGTCGTTCACAGTATAAATTCCACACAAGTGTTTTCCTTTATGCAGTGAAATTACCCCTACATAAGTGGTGACTCTGTAACTAAGCAGTGTGACAGTAGGCAAGTTTCTTGAGATATTTTCCGCGACGTCTCGTATCGACATGTCGTCTGCACAGAACCTCTTCCGCGACATCGACGGCGTCATCCAAAACATCAAAAAGGAGCTCGACACGATGCAGCAAAACCCTCAGTTCACAGTGCCACGGACGCCTACATCTCAAACCGACTTCGCCCACGACGTTACGTTTCCAACTGCGCCGCGTGTGCCGGCAGGTCCCGCGCCGCCACCACAGGACATTGCCTCGCACAACCAGCGCGCAGGACACGCCGATATCAGACCCAAAGTGCTCCCGTTTTCATCACCCGTGTCGGTACCGTTCCCACGAGTTTCGCACTTTCCGTTCGCCAGTGATCTTGGGCCACCCGCGTCGCGGTTACCCCCACCTTTCGTTCCCAACCGTCCGGAAATTTGATTCGATATTATGGAGAACATTTTCGTGCAGCAACAAATAGTCAACGATTTTGAACAGTTCACGCTAGTGATATGCAACCTGGACCAATGTGCATCATCAGTGGTATTGGATATAATTATGCAACCCCCACCACAACAAGCCTACGCCACTCTCAAGACGGCTTTAATTTCGTGTTGTACAAAACCTGTGGATCAGTGGATATCACAGCTCCTGTACCACGAGAAACGCGGTGACAGGTCGCCTTCAGACTTTTACCGGCATTTACGTGCTAAGGTGGACCCTTCCGTGTTCTCAGACACATTACTTTTGCACATATGGCAACAGCAGTTACCTCCGCAGGTGGGCTTAACCTTAATTGCTTACGAGGGCCGGCCATTAAGCGAGTTGTTGCAAGTGGCCGATAGAGCGCACTCCCTGTTCGACTCGCGCACCACAGTGGCCACCGCCGCAACCACCTCGGCCAACGACACCAGCCGAGCACGGCCGGAGCCGGTCGACGCGGCGCCTCCAGCTTGTGCTGCCACGACCGCACGACGAGCGCCGGACGCGACCGAAGATTTCCATTCTCTCCGCTCTGCCATCGATCAGCTGACCGCCCAGCTGCAGCGGCTAGAGCCACGCGACGTTGCGGCGGCTGACACACACACGTGTCGTCGCCAGCCGACGCGACCGTCGTGTCACGCAAACAACGGCACCGGTTATTGCTGGTTCCACCAGTGCTCCGGCGCGCAAGATACGAAGTGTAAGACGCTGTGCTCACACCCAAACGCATCCCACGGCCTGCTTTAGGCGCAGCCGACCGTGACAACAAGCAACTGCGCCTAAACTCACAGACGCATGGAAGGGGAACACCCCCATTTCAGCACGAGCCTACGTTATGCGGATCGACTTCTCCCACAGCTGTAAGGTACGCTGCTTCACAAAGACTTTTCGTTCCTGATCGCTCTACAGGATGGATGTTCTTGGTCGACACCGGCTCAGATGTCAGCACTCTGCCTGTAAATTTCTTCCCTTCAGACAAACGCACTGAAGAGACCACTTTGAAAGCAGTCAACGACTCAGTCATCCACACATATGGACAGAAAACACTGCCAGTGGACATTGGGCTACCAGAAGAATGCAACTGAACCTTCGTTATGGCCGATATCGACCAACCTATACTAGGTGCTGATTTCCTGGCAAAACATGCATTGTCCGTGGATTTACACAAGTCACAACTCGTCCATTCTGTCAATGGATTTGTTATTCCGGGAATACAAGGACGTCCGACTTCTCATGCATGCCAAAGGGTCGACAACCTCAGTGCACCCACCTGGGAGGACACCATTGCAACGAAGGAAGCTGACCGGCACATGGCTCAAACGACATCAAAACAGTTAACGACACAACAACAGGCTCCTGCTGTTTCAACCACAAAGGCGACACCCAAACCAAAACAGGTAACAAGAAAGAGCAGGGTGAAGCATGAGACGGTGCACCACATCCGTACAACTCCAGGCCCACCAGTCTCCTCACGTGTTCGCAGGCTTTCACCTGATCGCTTGCGGGAAACCAAGGCCATTTTCAACGCGATGCTACAGGAAGGAACTATACAGCCATCCAACAGTCCGTGGTCCTCTCCTCTGCATCTCGCCCATAAAAAGAATGGGTCGTGGCGCCCGTGCGGTGATTATCGAGCTTTGAACAGCCGAACTGTTCCAGACAGATACCCTGTGCCACATATACAAGATTTCACCCATTCACTGGCCGGGGCATCCATATTCAGTGTTTTGAATTGCCGTAGGCTTATAATCAGATCCCGATGGCAGAACAGGACATACCAAAGACTGCAGTGACAACCTCATTCGGGCTGTTTGAATTTTTGGTGATGCCATTTGGGCTGAAAAATGTGGCCCAGACATGGCAACGGTTCCTAGACAGCGTACTAAGAGGACTACCATATTGTTTCGCCTATTTAGACGATATTCTGGTGTTTTCGGAGAATGTTTCTGACCATCAGAAACACATAAGCGAGGTGCAAAGCAGGCTTAGTGCTCATGGAATTACACTTAACAAGGACAAGTGCGTGTTTGGGGAACCCGTTGTAACCTTCCTGGGTTATAAAGTGTCAGCTCAGGGCATTTTCCCACTGCCAGAGAAGCTGGAGTTGTTGCGTACCCTACCACGGCCTCAAACCTACCACGATCTCTGACGGTTCCTAGGGATGATAAATTTCTATCGTCGCCACCTCCCCAGAACAGCAGCAATCCAGACGCCACTGAACAATGCCTTGGCCGGACACAACAAAATTGGCAAGTGCCCACTCCCATGGACACCCGAGATGGACTCGGCTTTCAAGGCACTGCAAAACAGCCTTCACAACGCAGTGGGGCTTGCACACCCTGCACCAGGAGCTCAGCTAGCCATAGTAGTGGACGCAAGCTAAGTCGCAATTGGGGCAGCACTGCACCAGAGAGTGAAGGGTCATTGGCAGCCACTAAGTTTCTTCTCACAAAAACTACAGATGAGTCAAACTCGTTGGAGTGCATATGACAGGGAACTCTTCGCAATGTATGAAAGCGTCAGGCACTTCCGCCCCTTAGTTGAGGGCAGGCAATTCACCATATACACCGACCACAAACCTCTCGTGGCAGCTTTCTACAAAGTCAGCAATTCATGTTCCCCCCACCAGGCCCGCCATATAGAGTTTATAGGCCAGTTTTCGATAGACGTGCGTCACATCCATGGTGCCGAAACATTGTGGCAGACTATTTCTCACGTATTAATGGGATAAGTCCAATGTTAGATTATTCCAAATTGGCAAGGGCTCAGGCTTCAGATTCGCAGCTGCAATCCTTGTTGGTGGACCCGTCCACTGGCCTACGTTTACAACTTGTGGACGTCCCCTGCAGCCCATGTAAGGTATGGTGCGACACCTCCACGGTTAGACCACGCCCATACATCACCCCCCAGTTCCGACGAAAGGTATTCGACAGCATTCACAACCTGGCACACCCGGGAACCAATGCCTCAGTGAAATTAGTGACGGAC
Source organism: Schistocerca piceifrons (assembly GCF_021461385.2). Classification (NCBI taxonomy): domain Eukaryota; kingdom Metazoa; phylum Arthropoda; class Insecta; order Orthoptera; family Acrididae; genus Schistocerca; species Schistocerca piceifrons. The sequence goes on from NC_060142.1 coordinate 44,096,593, forward strand.
CGTTTTGTGTGGCCTTCAATCAAGAAAGATACACGGGAGTGGGCCCGCAGCTGCTATCAGTGTCAACGTAGCAAAGTGGGACGCCATGTTCACACTCCAGTAGGACAATTCCCAAACCCAACGGCACGTTTTGGGCATGTACACATTGACTTGGTTGGACCCCTCCCCCTTCAGAAGGTTACAGGTACTTGTTAACAGTAGTGGATCGTTGTACGCGGTGGGCAGAGGCTACACCAATCAGGGACATTTCTGCAGAGACTACTGCACGCGCATTCTTGGAAACTTGGATGGCTCGTTTTGGGTGCCCATTTTTCGTTACCACTGACCAAGGACACCAGTTCGAGTCAACACTGTTCCAACAACTGTCAAAACTCTGCGGCTTCCAACGAAACCATACTACTATCTACCGCCCGGCCAGCAACGGTTTGGTGGAAAGGTGGCACCGGACCTTAAAGGCTGCCCTGATGTGCCACGAGGACTCATGGACTCAAGTGTTGCCATTGGTTTTGTTGGGGTTACGGACCGCATTAAAAACAGACATCAATTGTTCCTCGGCAGAGTTGGTATACGGAGAACCACTCCGAGTTCCAGTAGAATTCCTTGCACCAGTTCCTCTCCCAGATGACACACAACTACCCCACCTCTTGCAACAAATGAGGAAGCAGGCAGAGACACCACGTGCAACCCCGACGTCTCAGCACGGCACGCATCCAGTGTTCATGCACAAGTCCCTCGATACTTGTTCCCACATCATGCTCCGCACAGACCTGGTACATCATTCGTTGCAGCCACCGTACACTGGACCATACCAAGTGCTAGGACGGGACACACACACAATGGATATCCTCCTCCAGGGAAAATCGACCAAAGTTTCCATTGAGCGAGTAAAACCCGCTTGGACAATGACAGCACCGACGACAGTCTCACAGACGACTTCAGACACAACTTGCAACGAACCCACACCTTCCGCAGAACCAGACAGCTGTGTCCCACATGAGCCCCACACCAGGGGACCTAATGCAGCAACAGAATCAGCAAGCAGCACCCACACCCGCACTATCCGCACTCGGGCAGGCCGAGAGGTGAAGTTTAAGTACCCCACCATACCGGGTGCTCCGCACTTCAAGGGGGGGGGGGGGGAGGGCTGTGTGGGAGTGACAAGTCGATAGTCGACAAGACACTGAGAGATTCTCTTTACGAGCGGGATTCTTTGGAGGACACAGAAGTGTTGGTTTTCCCGTGTTAACGTATGTATCAAGTGTGTTTGTGCGGTACAATAAAGGTGGTCGTTCACAGTATAAATTCCACACAAGTGTTTTCCTTTATGTAGTGAAATTACCCCTACAGATCCATTTGGCAGGTTTGTGACTACTGGCACCAACATTTTTGGGGAAAAAAGTCCATCTGCTCATTCCAATGTAATTTAAGTGACAATATCCATCCCATAAGGTGGTATGGTCATAATAGTTGTACAATATCATGATAGTTTTCTGTCTGTTGTTGACCAAAAAGATATTGCAGGCACTTTCAACATCACTGAATCAATCAAGGAAATGTTCATCATGTATTTATGCCCAAACATGTGGTCCCACAAATATCCTCTTCTTTAGTTTTGCTTCACTGATCATTGGAAACTTCCTTCACAGGTACAGGAATCCATGTGAAGTTTTGCCCATACTTTTCAGATGTTTTTGATGTTACTCAATTTTATATGAAGCAATGGTAGATACATGTACACTCCTGGAAATGGAAAAAAGAACACATTGACACCGGAGTGTCAGACCCACCATACTTGCTCTGGACACTGCGAGAGGGCTGTACAAGCAGTGATCACACGCACGGCACAGCGGACACACCAGGAACCGCGGTGTTGGCCGTCGAATGGCGCTAGCTGCGCAGCATTTGTGCACCCCCGCCGTCAGTGTCAGCCAGTTTGCCGTGGCATACGGAGCTCCATCGCAGTCTTTAACACTGGTAGCATGCCGCGACAGCGTGGACGTGAACCGTATGTGCAGTTGACGGCATGCGGGAGGCCGGGTGGACGTACCGCCGAATTGCTCAACACGTGGGGCGTGAGGTCTCCACAGTACATCGATGTTGTCGCCAGTGGTCGGCGGAAGGTGCACGTGCCCGTCGACCTGGGACCGGACCGCAGCGACGCACGGATGCACACCAAGACCGTAGGATCCTACGCAGTGCCGTAGGGGACCGCACCGCCACTTCCCAGCAAATTAGGGACACTGTTGCTCCTGGGGTATTGGCGAGGACCATTCGCAACCGTCTCCATGAAGCTGGGCTACGGTCCCGCACACCGTTAGGCCGTCTTCCGCTCACGCCCCAACATCGTGCAGCCCGCCTCCAGTGGTGTCGCGACAGGCGTGAATGGAGGGACGAATGGAGACGTGTCGTCTTCAGCGATGAGAGTCGCTTCTGCCTTGGTGCCAATGATGGTCGTATGCGTGTTTGGCGCCGTGCAGGTGAGCGCCACAATCAGGACTGCATACGACCGAGGCACACAGGGCCAACACCCGGCATCATGGTGTGGGGAGCGATCTCCTACACTGGCCGTACACCACTGGTGATCGTCGAGGGGACACTGAATAGTGCACGGTACATCCACACCGTCATCGAACCCATCGTTCTACCATTCCTAGACTGGCAAGGGAACTTGCTGTTCCAACAGGACAATGCACGTCCGCATGTATCCCGTGCCACCCAACGTGCTCTAGAAGGTGTAAGTCAACTACCCTGGCCAGCAAGATCTCCGGATCTGTCCCCCATTGAGCATGTTTGGGACTGGATGAAGCGTCGTCTCACGCGGTCTGCACGTCCAGCACGAACGCTGGTCCAACTGAGGCGCCAGGTGGAAATGGCATGGCAAGCCGTTCCACAGGACTACATCCAGCATCTCTACGATCGTCTCCATGGGAGAATAGCAGCATGCATTGCTGCGAAAGGTGGATATACACTGTACTGGTGCCGACATTGTGCATGCTCTGTTGCCTGTGTCTATGTGCCTGTGGTTCTGTCAGTGTGATAATGTGATGTATCTGACCCCGGGAATGTGTCAATAAAGTTTCCCCTTCCTGGGACAATGAATTCACGGTGTTCTTATTTCAATTTCCAGGAGTGTATTTTGGGCTTAACGAGAAAAGTATTCACTGCATTCATCTGGAGTGAAGTGTAGATGTTTTTTTGATTGATTAATATCTTTTTAATATATATTCAGATTTGATTGCTGGCAACTGCATCTACCCCCAATAGTAAGCTGTCATACAAAAAACTTACATTCTTTTCATTATCTTCATTTTTTGATAACTTGGTGTAATTTAATTCAGATGAAGCAATTCGTGCTTCTTCGGTGCACCACCAATTAGAGCTCTGCAAAATGTTTCAGGCTGATCTCAGTTGGAATTGAGCCCTGGAGGGAGCCGAGTGAGCATTTGATTAGCAGCAGCTCCACAGCTCTCTGTAGGCAAGGCTGAACACATAACTTCTTATTTGCACATTGATTCTGTAAATATTAATGCACTGCGACTCTGCTTCTAATTCAGAGCAAGATGTGTGTATAGGAAGTAATTTTTGTCAAGTGATTTACGTAAGATTTCAGGAACAAGTATTAACATTATTAAGTGTGTGATCAGTATTACATATGACACTGTATTAAAACTTTAATTATTTCGATTGTAAGCTGTTTATGACTTTGTCTACCACTTAGTTCCATTAAATTAAAGTCATTGGCATCCCTGATCTAAATCTAACTCTTCAATTAGTAGTGTTGAGAGCCTTATACCACTCACTAGTTATGTCCTTACAGCCTCACATCAAAGAGCTGAACTCCACAACCTATGAGCTGCTTCTGTAAAGGGAAAAATCTGTAGAAGGCAGCAGTTTGGTGAAATTAGAACTTTTGATGTGGCAGAGTACAATTATGGCCCCTTGCAAATTCTGTATTCAAAGTACAAATTTGGGCAGGCACATGTAATCTGTAGTGATACAGAGGATGGAATATACAGGGTGCAAGGTTGCTTATTGTGATGAATATTGACTCTTGTTTTGATCCATTTGCAAAGATTAATTAGTTACCAAAGAATTAGTGCCATCACTAGGGTCACAACTGTCTTATTTTTCTGCTGTACATGGCATTGCTGGAGAGGAAAATAATTAACAGTTCTCTGTATATGGGAGTCTCCAAATCAGTAGTGAGAACAGTGAACTGTTTGAACTCTGAACTATGTAGGATGAGTTGAACAGTATTTGGACTGTGAAACAAATGATGGATTGTTGCAAAATTGCTAGTGTGTGAGGCTAAAGGTTCAGTTTAAATCATATACTGTAGAGCGAGATTAAAATCACATTTGAGTGTGTGGTTGCTGGATTATGTGAGTGGTAAAATTACAAAGATTTCATCACACAATGGATCCACACATCACAGAAGGCAACAAGGGAGAGCAGGCTACAGAGAATGAGAGGTAGAGAGCAGGTTACAGTGAATGAGAGGTATTGTTGGGCCTACAGGGTGTGCAGGCAGTCACAGCAGCAGTACTTTATGTCACATCAGCATTGTGCATCTAACTGGAATGATATCTTCAGAATGCAGCATATAGGTAACTGCATACTTAATGTGAATGTTATGCTTTGCATGAAAGTTTAATACATGCAACAGCTGCCAAAAAGGAACTAGATGAACTGAGAGTTATAATAGTGTATTTCGCAGTAGTAACCATGTGTAGAACGCTTTTTATAAATTTTGTAAACTGTTAAAAATGACTGGTCAAGGGGAACGAATGTATCTTCTTGCAAGTAGGGAAGAATTGCAGTCCAACTGTGGTAGCAACGATCCTTCAGATCAGCAGCAAGTTGCAAATAATGAAGTCATAGATAATGAGAACAAAAATGTAGACCTCGCTGTTAATGATTGTACAGAGAATGAGTACACTGTTGTGCCTGACCTCAATGACAAGGTCAATTTGAATGGGGATGTCAGAGATACTGAATATGACATCAAAGATATTGAATATGACATTAATATTTTTAATGAGTTAACAGAGTATTAAAATAAGTTAAGCCATGGCACTGCATGAGCTGACACTTTGCAAAATGAGAATCATAGTCAGGGGAAGAATGCTGAACAAAGTCAGGATTGAGCAATAAAGGGTATGCTAAAATTATTTATGCAGGAAGCAAAAGAACTAATTAAGGGCTAAAAGAAACTAATCAAAAGCTAAAACTATGGCTAAAGAAAACTAAAGATAAAATTTAAAAAAAAGGCTGAATGGCATTTGAGGCTAAAACTGATAACTTCATATAGAAGATACACAAGAAAATGAAAGAACTAATTAAAAATTTAAACATGTGTCAGGATAAAATAGAGATAGGTTGGACAAAGAAATTAAGGTCTGTACAAAGAGTTTTTAAACCCAAGCAAAGGATATCAAATGATTAAAAAAGAAGGTTGTGAAAATCAATGACATACAATCTGAAGCTATCAAATCATGTCAAGAAAGACACAAACACCAATGTCCAAGTTTACAAACTGTTATAAATAATCAAAGTAAACTAAACAGTGAACTTTCTCATGTGCCAACCAAATGTACAGACAACAGAAAGGTGATCCACAATAATTAAAAGTAATTGAGGAGTGTAGGTGATCCTGCAAATTATTTGAATGCATGTAAATTCCACCATTTCTCAATTAAAGGCAACATCCATGGCTTTAATTACAGAGTTTGAGGGTTTTATTCCAGAACACTGGCCAGACCGACAAAAATAAAGTGTGCTGCTAGTAGCTTTAAAGGGTCTCTTATAGCATGGGGCATGGGAGTAATTAACACATCTAAAACGTATGACAAATTTGCACTTGTATTTCTGAATTAATAATGGTCTAGTAGTACAAAGAATAGTGTTCGGAGTGCAATATTTGAAGGTTGATGGATCACCAGCAGTGGCTCTAGTTACAAACGAATTTTTCTACATGTATTTAATCATCCCATTAAAAGAATCTGATATTACTTCAATTATAATGCTAAAATTATCAGTGTCAATGCAGGAAGAACTTATTAGTTTCAACGAAGGTGACATCAACAACTTATTGCATGTATTTGAGCAGTTAGATTTGTTGTCTGGCAACAGACAAGGGCAAAGAGGGTGGAGAAGAGACAGGTGGTGAACAGATGGAAGGAATGACAATGAATAAAGAAGAGAAAGCAGCGTGGACAGGAATGACCCACATCATAACTGGGAAGAAAAGAAACCACTGTGACATGGTTGTAGCCCACCTAGAAGAGGGAAAGATGCATTTCAGGGGATTATGAATAGAGAGGTTTGTCATGGAGGCAGCAGAGAGTACAAGAATAGTTGAGCAACAGAGAGCACCAGAATAGTCAAAATGGGGAAAAAAACACCCAAAAGAGCTAGAATTTGTGAGGTGACTGGAAATTAGAGGTCTGTTCAGACATTATTCAGTTGCAAATGGACAAATGTAATGGACCACTTATGAAATTTCTGGATTATGATGAGGGGGATAGAATTAAGGAAGCACTCAAGGAAGAGAACACAACAGTTGTTAAGGAAGAGTATCAACAAATGATGGAGGTTAGCATAGAGTATGGAGATTCCAGAATTATCTGTACACAGGGGTAAAGTGGTTACAGCATGTAAGATCAAAAGTAAACTTATGGTAAGGAAATTCTCTTGGAGTTTAAAGTGCAAGATAGGATGTCTTCCGTAACTGGTATGATAGCACCGGCTCTACACATCAGTTTTATTCTAGGAATGGACTGGCTAATAGCAAACATGGCAATGTTATACTTTGCTTAGGGTGTAATGAGAATAAAAGAAGGTGATGATGAAGTGGCATTCAAATCTGGACACAGGAGCATGCAAGGTAGTAATGATATTGCTAGTATATGGATAATGAGTGAACAAATGTACCAGAATCTCAGTTCAGAAGAAAATATGAATGTGTATGAAGGGGCAGCACAGCTGAAAAGGTCAGAATGAAAATAAATATAAGAGAAAAGGTCGCAAATATTGATAAATTGGGTGGAGATGAAGCCAATTAGTTGGAAGAAATACTGTTTAAACATCAATATGCATTTTTCCATGAGACCAGAGTGTATGAAGAACTATGAATATTGTTTTCAAATTACGTCACATGACACATTCAAACTTAAACTGTATGTAATACCACTGTCTAAGAGGGAAGCAGTGCTCAAAGAAATAAAAAGAATGATACAATGGAGAATTACTGAGCATTTGCAAAGTAATTACTGTAGTCCATCATCATACTGCCAAAGAAAGATAGTTCAGTGCATGTTACAATAAATGCATGAGCAATTAACCAAATAATAATCCTGCAGATGGATAGGCCAGAAGTGTTAGAAGAGCTTGTGCAGAAATTTAATCCTGCTAAAATTTTAACCAGTAGTAGTTTAACGATCAGCTTCTGGCAAGTGTCACTCACTAAAAGTTGCAGAAAGATAACTGCATTTGTTTACAGAAGAAGTAGTTATCATTTTAGAGTACTGCCATTTGGCCTAAAAATTTCAGTTGTTTTTTTTCTCAGGTATTTGGCGCAGAAATTTTGAACAGAATTACAATGTACATAAACAGCATATTACTTGCTACAAAGAGATGGAAAGAATATAAAGAAATATTGGAATGTGTACTGTCAGCATCTGAGGAGAACAACATTAGTGTAAACCAAAACAAATTGGAATTTGGCAAGAGAAATTAAATTTCGAGGGTACATCACCTCACATGAGGATTTCAGGTCAAACCCAGATAAGTTAGAGGCAATCAGGAATATTCTGTGGTCTTAGAACAAGAATCAAATTAAAGACTGTTTCAGTTTAACCAATTTCTATAGCAACTTTGTGGATAATGAAGTACTTACTGTGAAGAGCTTATTTTAATTAATGAAGAAAAATGCCACCTGGACATGGATCGATGAATGTGTGCAGAAATTTCAGAAAATCATAGAAGCATTATGCAACAGCGTCATTTTGGCATATCCTGATCTAAATTTACCTTTTTGTATCTTTTTCTAGCAGTTCAGAATATGGCCTTCGTGTACATCTGTGGCAGTTCATTGCAAATGGGGGCATAGTGGAAAGAAAGACCATCATTTTTGCCAGCAATATATTTAATAAGTGGGAAAGCAGATACACAGTGATAGAAAAGATAACACTGGTGATAGAATGAGTGTTTAGAAACTACAGATACTATGCTATGGGAAGAAAGATACATTTGTTTACTGACCACTAGACATTTTCATTCATAATGGACTGTAGATTAGTGCGCAGCTGATTATTGCAATGAGTGTTAACTCTTCAGGAATATGACTGTATGATTGAATATCTGCCAGGAAGAAGTAATTTCGTAGCAGACACACTATTCAGACTGCCAGTGGCTATGGACAGTGTGGAATTCAATGACCCAAGAGAGAAAGTGGTTGCCAGGAATGTAAATTACAAAAGTAGGATAAAGAACCCATACTAAGAGTATATTTAACAAAAGTAAATTGCAAAGAAAGGGCAAAGGAACATGAGGAAGGAACAGAATAAAGATGACACAACAAAAATGATTCAAGCAGAATGGAATAGGAAGACTAATGACAAAATGAAAAAATAAAACAATGGGAACTCCAGGTAGGAATTTCAACAATACAGGAAAAGATGGATTGCTGCTTACTGTAAAGATGACACATTAAGTTGCTAAGCATGTGAGAGTTGCATTCTGATCCAAGATGCTGGAGCTGGTGGTTACGTGTGCATGAGGTGTGCTTGCTTGTGTGTATGAATTGTGTGTGTATCTCTTTTGATGATGAAGGTAAGTGTCTTTTCATTCTACAACTTATCATGTCTTCTTTACAGTAAGTAGCAATCTATCTTTTCCTACATTGTTGATATTCCTACCTGTAGTTTTCATTGTCTGAGTTTGCCAAATGGATTTTCTTCCATCCTTCAACCCTGTGATGTTTTCCTTTGTTACTCTTCTTTTAGCATTACTCTTCTCAGTGACCATTCTTTCTTTTCTTTGCTGTGTTTATCCACTGCCTTCCAAACAACATCTACTTCCAAGCCACACTGTATCAACTATCATCTGCACACAACACAAACTTTGTAACGACATGGATCATTGATGCACCACCTGGTGCCCCAGATAGTCATAATTGTATTTATCAATATTGATCCCATTTCATCTCTCATTCTAATGCACTTTAGCATTTTATTTTCCATACCTGCCTATGGCATAAAAACTTTTGAGCTTCAGCCTAACCTATTCCCCACTCTTCACTTATCACTTATTGCAACCCCCTTCCCCATGCACGCACACACACACACACACACACACACACACATATATATATATATATATATATATATATATATATATATATATATATATATATATATATATATATATATATATCCTTCCAAATCTCATCGTTCTTTTCTCCCACGTTTAAAGTTTTTAACATATTTGTCTGTATTTTTACATGGTTTCACGCATCTTAGCATATTTTTACGTATTTGTATGTAATTTTGTGTATCTTTGCATGTTTATGTGTGTCTTTACATATATTTACGTGTCTTTTTATTTATCTAGTCCCTCTTACAGCCAGTGGCACCTGTTTTCCCCATTTGTGTGTCATTCTTGTTTACTTTACACCATTCCTGCCACGATGGACCCCTGCTCCATCTTTCTAAACCAGTTCAGAAAAATATTCCTTTCCCTGACTATTGGTTGCATGCAATTTACAGCTTTGTCCACTACTTGGTTCTGTTAAATTTTAAGCCACTGAGATCCCTGAACTAAACCTGACTCATCACTGAACAAAACCTGTCTCTTTAATTAGTAGTGCCGAGAGCCTTATACCATTCACTATTAACTTTCTTTCAGCCTCACATTAAGAGAGCCGAACTCCACCACCTAGGAGCAGCTATGGTGCAGGAACATCTGTAGAAGACAGAAGATTGGTGAAATTAGAACTTTCTCATTTTGCTTTGATGTGGCAAAACACAGTTTGGACCTTCTCATGCTCTGTATTTAAAATACAAATTGGGACAGGCAAGTGTAATCTGCAGTAATAGAGAGGTAGGAATATGAGGGACTCTAGGTGCTTGATGTGGTGAACATTGGCTATCATTTCCATCAATTTGCAAAGGTTAATTAGTTACTAATCAGCTGATGATTTATTTCACAGTAAGGGACAAGACAGTTCGAAGTCTCACAAAGTGTACCTATCAATCTAATGCAGAACTGAACATGAATCAGCCAATAGCAAAGAAAACCCTTTGTAAGTGATTAATAGTGAAGAATTACAAACTGCCCTGCTAACTGTAAGCCAAAATGACAAAATGTGCAAATCTGCAGTTTTGTACTGATATGCAGGACCATCTTTAAAATGATGACTTAAGCAAATTAATCTTCAGTGACAAAGCTACTTTTAATCTTTCGGGAATGGTCAATTGACACAACACATGCATTTGGGGAACACAGAATCCAAATGCAATTGTCAAACATATTTTGGATTCTGAGAAGTTAACACATTCTGTGCAGTGTCCAGTATGATTGGGCTATAGAGTCTTCTTCTTCCCTGAAACAATTGTATCACCTATCTCGACATGTTGTAACTGTAGCTCATGCCACAACTTGAAACTGTTGAAACTAATAGCAGGCATTTCATGTTTCAACAAAACAACACCCATCTACATTTCCACAACTATGGACAAAATTACCTGGATGAGATGTTGCTACATCACTGGATACACCATAATGCAGCTGCTGACCTGGCACTATGATAGGCTTAACACCTCATGATTTTTTATTGTGTGGTTACATTAACAACAGCATTTATGTTCCACCTCTACCACAGAACCTTGAGGACTTGTGACACCACATCACAGTAGCTGTTCTTAGCGTCACTCCTGATATGTTGGACTGAGTATGGGTGGAATTGGAGGGGGTGGGAGGAGGTGATTAGTGTTTAGCATCCTGTTGACAACGAGGTCATTAGAGATGGAACACAAGCTCAGATTAGGGAAGGGTGGGGAAGGGAATCAGCTGTGCCCTTTCAAAGGAACCATCCCAGCATTCACCTGAAGCTATTTCAGAGCTTTTGTAGAACAAAAGCAAACTGGTGCTTTTCATTTACTACTTCAGAAAATCGTGGAAAACCTAAATCAGGATGGCTGGACATGAGTTTGAACCAATATCCTCTTGAATGCAAGTCCACTGCACCACCTCGCTCGTTGCAGAACTGGATTGCTGATTAGATGTGTGCCAAGCGACAAAAGGTGGACACAGAGAACACAGAGTTTGTCTTTTGCATACTGTATCATTTGTTGTGTCGTTCTTGGTCACTTTTCTGTAATAATTTTTAGATGTGGTACATGGACTTTATAATTATCCAGACCCTATAGCAGTTCTCCCTGTCAAGGTGATTCCATCTATTTTTGTCAGACAAAAAATAACAGTTCAGTGTAGTCCATTGGTTCTCTCCAAATCATGGGAACACCATGGACATATGAGGTGATCCTTCTAAACAGTCCATCAGCAAAATAGTACATGAGAACAGCGTATGCCGGGGAGCCTGAAATAAAGTTCATAGCCCTTTATTACAGCAGAATTAAGTTTTTGTTTCTGCAATTTCTGAGTAACAAAAATAATTAGCACTTTTTACACAAGTTTGAAGAATTTCTTCTTTTGAATTAACACAAAACACAAACCTTCATGAACAAAAAGCAATCCCTTTCAACAACTGTCAGAACTCTCAGTGCTGAGGTGCAAGTAGCAAGAAACATAATGTGATTCTACATGTTCAAACATGATTCATTGGCTGTGCTGCCAAACCACTTTCATTGCCTGGGGGTATATTTCTGAACTAACAGTCAAGTGTAGTAACACCTTGTACATATTTTGATTGTTTTTCCACAATTAAATCTGTAGAATATTTAAATTAAATCACAGAAGAATAACCAATAAGCAGTGTTTTTCAAATACTTTGAAAGATAGTAGCATGTCACAAGAAGATTGGCCCCAACAGCCACATACCGATTTCATTTTCAAATTCAAAACAATGACTTAGCAAAGAACACTAACCATATTTTTTGTAGCAGAAATGTTGCTGACCAGTGTCATCTGGTTCCTTTAAGGTTCCACAGAATCCGAGGAAACAAAAGTTTACTTAAAGGATTATCTATATCTGAGCAAGTTTAATACAGTTGAAACACAGCTACCTCAGAGATAGCTTCAACTCACTTCATTGTCAAGCAGTTCACCTTGAGCTTCAGAAGAAGAAGAACGGAAATGTCACAAAAAGGAATGAAAACTTTGCGAGCTTCTGGACGAATCCTTGAAAGAGCCAGTGTATGCGCACAAACATGTGGGTGCCTGCATGACCCCCCCCGCTCCGTCACCACCACACCTGTGCAGCTACTTTGTGACAAAGGATGCTCACATGCATGTGTAATCTATTAAATGATTCATCTGAAAGATAGAAAAGTTTAATTCTTCTTTGTGTGCCTGTTGACTTACTCAATGTTTTTACTATTCAGTGAGTGGTCTCCTTTACTCCTAAGTTATCATTTCTGTCAGAACTTTCCATGGAGCCATATTATACAAAGGAGAGTTACACTATTATGGACACTCACTGTAACATAAAAAAGTTCTGCATTACTGAATTATTGACCTGCAGTGCCTGCTGAAGTGTGCCCTTATCCTTGCAGACAAGTTGCTGTAGTTTGTGGATTGGCAAATGTATTTCGACATTGGTAGCATATTAACTTGAAAAAACATTCATAATCTTCTGCCTTATACTTACAAAAACTCAAAAAATGAAGCACTGTGTCAATTCAGAATGCTGACCTCTGTGTACTGGTGTGTCTAAAGGGTCAAAGGAATCTAAGTTTACAATAATACAGGAATGGCAGTGTTGACCAATCTAAACCTTAATTTAACTATAGTAGATTGACTTTCCATTTAGCACAACCTTGGGAGGACATCTAGGTATAAGCCACTACCAAAATGGTGAGCATTATCACCACCTCATCCCTTCAGGGACCCACATATACTTCCAAGTAGTTAAGACCTGCCAACAAAATGTGGAACCTGCTGAGTCATACTGGTTCTGCAGGAAGCAGTATTACAAGCCAGTTACATGTGATTGAGGATGTAGCTCTGACGAAATCCTGATTTTGGAACTGTGTTGCTAACATCCTAAATTTTTTGTTAACAAGCCAATATGCATAGAAATTTTTTATATATGTTTGAAGTATTAATATTCCTGAAGAAGGAACAAAAAAGATTTTATACAATACTATGAATATTTCATGAGCAAAGCTTTGGCTGAAAATAACCCGCAGAAATGCTTCATCTTGTAATGAAATAATTATAAGAATACAAAAAATAAAAGAGAGAGAGAGAGAGAGAGAGAGAGAGAGAGAGAGAGAGAGAGAGAGAGAGAGAGAGAGAGAAAAGAGCAAATGGTGATCTACTTTGATTTAATATACACTGGAAAGTGAAATGTTTACTCTTTGTAGTTACAACTTGCATAAAGCTGTTTAGATCATATTTTACAGTTAGTAACTGCCAACAAGTACATGAATGTTATGAACATGTCCATTATCTAATTTAGTACTGCAATTACAGAGAAAATGTCTCCATGTGCATGTAATAGCAAATTTATCAATCTGATCTGTGCTCACCCGCATTCCCTGCCATCTCGAAATTGCCCTCAGTGGTCTCAAGGCACGAAGAGTTCTCAAAGACCGCAGAACTTTCAGATTTTCATTTTCCTCTATTAGTAAACTAAATATTGATACCTGATAAAAGAAGCAGCCATTGTAATTAAAGCACAATAATCATAAGTTAGACACAATTCATCATGATTTTTTTATGTTGATCAAAAGCTGAAAATTCAAGTTACTTACAAAAACAATAATAAAATCAAGAATTGTCCAGAAACTTGTGAAGTATTTCCAGAATCCAAGTGCAATCCATTTGAGCATCATTTCTACACTAAACAAAGCACAAAATCCTAAATTTGTCCAATAAAGAATTTTTTGTAGCATTACATTTTCATCGAGGTAAATGTCCTCAAAGCACAATGTTATACTCGATGCAAAAATAAGCACTAAAATAAACCACTCAAACATTGGTGTATCCACAACTGAAAGAACCTGTGTACGAATTTCCATCCACTTCTTGCCAATTTTTGTTTCAAGACACTGATCACAGCATGCACACCTGAAAATTAGACATGAATTAATTGCACAATGCACTTCTAACATATGGATATATTAACTATATGAGCAATGCTAACTTACTTTCAAAAGTTGTTATTTGCTTCTCACAGTTTTACATCCACAACTGCTATTGATTTTCTTTTAATGGTTACAATAGTTACTTATTAAAGACTTACAAAAAATGTCAAATTATTCAAAACTACACTGGCAACAGCATCTGGGAATAAGACTTATATATGTACAATAGCCATAAAAGCAACAAGAGGTATATAAAATTTTAGTACCGTTGATAGCAATGTTGAGGGAAGCATTCTTGTGGAACCTTCATGATCTTGTTTCGGCCGAACCCCGGAAAGCTGCCCATGCCATCAATGTAGCGCCCCTGAGAATCTCGCCTCCCACCAACTGTAAGTTCATCTACATAAGAAACTAGAGCATGCCAAGGGTGTGAGGCAGTTTTATCATCACCTTTCTCTCCAGCTGTTGGCAACATTGTCTCTAATTCTCCTGGACCTTTATTAAGAACTTCTAGCTCTATGCTCTCCTCTGCATTTGACTCATCTGTAATAAGATGCACGTTAATTAGATTACAGGGTCAGAAGAATGCTGCAACAGAAACAAGACAACTAAGTTTTCTTTATGTCTTCCCTGGAACCTGCAATATTTAGTGGCCTATAATTCTTTTTTATTTTTAAAAGATACACAAAAACATATGCACACAAACAACTGTCATTGTGAGTGAAACACTGATGTCTTATTTATCTTGATAACAGAAATAACAATAAAAGTCAGTAATAAAGTAATACCAAATTGTTATGCATATGTTTTTTGATTATGAATAATAGCAAAAAATATGGAAAGATAATGCATGCATATGCTTCAATGAATAAACAATCTTTTAAATTTCTGTCCCTAAATACTCTGCAAGAACAATAATTTTACATACTGACTGAAAGTAACTCGTTCATGACCAAACCACTATTCAATTTCTTTTTATTGAAACTACTTTTTAAAGCTGTGACAAAATAGAAAAAGTAACCAAAATTAATCAACAAGAAGTGTACAATAACTTCCTAAAATATCTAAACTTTTAACTATTTCAAGTGAACTATTGTCTAGGCAATGCAATCTAATGATGCTAAAATGCACACTGTTAATGAAAAGGATTTTTTCTTTACCCTTTTGCAACATGACTATGATTATCTGTACAACAGACAGTAACCACACATTTTTTGAACATGCAGTTGACATGAAAAGATAATGGAAAATAAGATTTAAATGTGCTTCTAAGCCACTTGTACTACTGTTGAAATATTTATACAATGGTGACTATCTCTCTTTCTTTTATGTGGCATATTATGACTGCTTAGAAATTAACTGAATTGTTACAGCAGTGTAGTAACTGTAAAATTATGCTACAAACTGTATATATATTTTTAAGAGTGCAGTAAACAAAGTCTTTATCAATCACTGATGATAATATATTTTAGTAACAAGATTTTTGGCTGGATTCACATGACGTTTAAAAAATGTGTGGGATTACTGAGAATGTTCTAATACAATATGCCAAGATGTGCAAAATGCTTCCTATGAAGAATTAAAGGAAATAAATAAGGGGTTAAATTTCTCTGAGTGTGAATAAACCACAAAACAGAACGACTACTAGGCTACTGTGTAAAGAAACTCATGCGTAATGTAGCTCACACACAACTCAGTTGACAGTATCATCCATATGATTTTATTTCATATAACCACAAGGATTTCACATGGTTTTAATGAAGTGCTTAAACAAATGACCAACTGCTTCCATGTTTTCAAATACGCCAATACTCTCTGAAGTGTATGTAGACTACCTTTCCCTCGAGAGACAACTACCAAAATCATGTATCTATGGCTGTATTTACAAGGGAATTCTTTATGTAATTTTGTGGTTTAAGTGGAGAATTTACATCAGCTATGATAAATACTTTAGTTCAAATTCTTTAATCAGTTATTTAATGTAAACATCATAAAAAACTTTACATAATGTGCTATTTGCTGACTTACAAATGGACCTGAGGTCACTGAAATATGCACTACTGTATGAGAGAATAATTTTATTTTTGGCAAGTGTTTCCCATTACTGAAGCCACTGCAATTTAAATGTGAAATCTAGTGGAGTGAAATATCGTACATTTTATTTATGTGACAAGTCTAAGATTCAACAGCAATCAGTACCTCAGTGCATTTGACACATGAAGCTTGCCTTACATTCCAGTATTCAGGTACTGAGGGTATTGATCAAAGAGTTTTGAATATAGTCATCTTAAATACTTAAAGGTGTTGCAGCAAAAACAAAATTAATCATCAAATAAGTCTGTGAAGTGCACTTCTTACTGTGCATTTACAACATGCACGTTGGGAAACACTGACCTGAAATTTTGTTTAGTGTCAAGAAGCATGAATACCATGCTGTATGTGCTACAAAAAAGCTGGCAATTGCTATACAACTATCTGGAGCCATATATCCAGATGCCTAAAAGGACTATACTCCAGAGAGATCTTCACAGGAGATTTGCAATTTTTGTACTTATTATGAAGCAACTACAAGTTTTGTTTGTCATACCTGAGAGAAGAAGAGAAAAGCAAAGGACCTGTATGCTACTTGAAAGTTGGAAACTGTAGATTAATAATATTAAGTACAATGATTTTTTAAAGAACAGAGGTGATAATTACAAAAATACTTAAATTACATTTTATAAAGTATTTGTCTTTAAACATCAGTTTCAGTTGAACTCCATTATTAAGGCTTCCTGGGAAAATCAAGTTTACTTTATGTTTATAAATCTGATTACAGTCTGTAATGTGTTTGGATTTTATTAAAAACAATTATTCAATAGATTGTCAATGGGCATTTATTTCTGTTTGCTTCTCCTAATCTAAAACATGTAGCAGGCTTCAAGAAACATCTGGAACATTTATATGGATGGAATGCTTCAACATTTTTCAGTTACTCCCAGTTATCTTCTTCCCTTTAAAAAACAAAGATGAGAGGGGATTGGGCTCATGGAGAAAAATAAATAAAGAAATACTGATAATTGTGAAATGAATAAAATGCAGAAAAAACACCAGATATGACTTTCCCATACGCCAGAAAGGGAAAAGAGGCATGGGAAAGCATAAAAGTACAATGCAATATTATAGACGATCTAGAAATGTTGTTTGCTCATTCTGTGGATAACTTAGCATCTCTTCCCCTCTGTTACTGACAAAGGGCAGTGTTACTCAACACAGTGTAGACCTTTTGGTTAAACACCACAATAATTGTATCTAAAAGAGGTTTAAGCATGAGGGAAATGATTTTTGCACATTTACTAATGTAAAGCTATAATAATATTGGAGAAAATTCACACTTTTTATAAATAAACTCATTTTGTTACGCTGCATCAGAAGTATTTTTGAAGAACTTTTCAAGTCAAATTTATTTGACAGATTTTCATTCTAAATGAATGTTTTGGTAATTATTAGTCACTGTTGCTTGAAGCGCACAAAGGAAGTGTATAATGATTCAGGGTATTTATCTAAAAATTCACACAGAACATTATGGATAATACAGCAGACATAAAAAACTATGCTAATGCCAACATTAGAGTCTCAGCACGATAGCCTAGAAGAATGATTTGTAACAAAGGGGATTTACAACATAAACAGCAGACATATGAATTAAGAAACTGTAAAGGCAACAAAATGTAGTATAAATTTGTGAATGAAACTGAAATCATCAGAAAAATTACAGGTAACATCATTTTATAAGATAAATCTCAGATGAATAAAAAGAACTAAAAAATTATGGAACAGCGAAAGGTACACATATGGTAAGGAAAATTCTGGTAGAATGTGTGTGTGTGTGTGTGTGTGTGTGTAAAGCTTTCATTCTCTTTTGTGTATCCCTGTTGATAAATCAACACTTCTGCTATTCAGTAAAAATATCAGAAAACTACAGAATTTTTTTTTTTAGATATTGTGAAACAGTGATATGTTAGTGTAACTTGGAAATAGTTGTTATACAGTTTGAGCTGTTTTACTCTTTGTGTGAATATAAAACTGTTTTACATACATGAATGATAAAATAGCTTAAGAGTCAAACAAAATAAATGGAGAAGTAAAACAGTATAAACATAATCAGACACATTCAAAATGATATTTACTTGTTAAGGAAATTTCCTGATATGTTTCTCTGTAGAAGAAGAATCTGTGTTGAGGCAGAAATCTGGATTTTTTTTCTTTTCTGTCATTGCTCTACTTGTTAATTTATACAATAATTTCTCACTGATTGACAAAATAACTACAATCTTAAACTGTGTGTCAACTAGTGTCCTAAATTTCACAGGTATTCTCTACCAATATATGTATGATAGCACCACTGAGGAAAAAAGATAACTATACTATAGTTGGTTACAAGATGAAATCTTTCTTTCTGTAGCAATATATGCAGCAAAAGAAATTTTCTTGAGAGATTAAAACTGCACATAATGTCAAGGCTCAAACTCAGAAGTTTGGGTTGTGAGTTAAGTGTTCTAACACCAGCTGAGTTAGTGAGACAAAATCTCAAAGAGTGATGTATAACTTCAAATATAATATTAAAGGTTTTTCCTCTAGTCCTTCAGGCCTATCAAATGTAGAAGATAAGACAGGACGTTTGCTTGGCTTGGCTACATCATACAGTTATCAGGCCTCTCGTTCTACAGTTGCATTTACACTGATATAACCAATTTAAAAGGTATGCTGGACTGTACCTTGACCTAGGACCTCTGGAATTAATTATCATGATTCTGTATCTAGCTTCTGGATACATTTTTTGAATCAGTTTGGAACTCCTGGCTTCAATTCCTTTTCTCTACATTGCCGTATTCTATACACGAGTTGTTGCTAATTTTTGACTATGAAATCCAGAGAATCACTTTAACCTCTCACCAAGCTGAATTTAATAAGGACACACTTAACTACAGTTCAAATGATTACTTCTGGAACTAGTATTACATCCTGCCTCAGTAATTACTCTCCGTACACTTATAACACATTTTTTTCTTTCTGGCGCTGAAATAGAAATGAAATGAGCGTATGGTATTTTTGGATGGGAGGCCCCATCCAGGGGAATTCTGCCGCCAAGTGCATATCGGTGATAATGATGAAATGATGATGAGGACAACACAACACCCAGTCCACGAGCAGAGAAAATCTCCAACCCGGCTGGGAATCGAACCCAGACCCACTGGCACGGGAAGCAAGCATGTTACCACCCAGTTAAGCAGGTAGACATGTTGTTTACTTATGATGATGATGATGATGATGATGATGATGAGGTCCCATACTCTGAGGAGCGTAGGAGACGATGCGGGAGACCCGCACCGCCATACTAGGCAAGGTCCTAGCGGAGGTGATTTGCCATTGTCTTCCTCCGACCATAACGGGGATGAACGATTATGATGAAGATGACACAACAACACCCAGTCATCTCGAGGCAGGAAAAATCCCT
Organism: Schistocerca piceifrons; assembly: GCF_021461385.2. Classification (NCBI taxonomy): domain Eukaryota; kingdom Metazoa; phylum Arthropoda; class Insecta; order Orthoptera; family Acrididae; genus Schistocerca; species Schistocerca piceifrons. The sequence continues at coordinate 44,116,360 of NC_060142.1, forward strand.
GACCCTACCAGGAATCGAACCCAGGACCCCATGAAATGGAATCGAGAACGCTACCGCAAGACCACAAGCTGCGGACATAACTTTTTACAGCTGGAGATCTGTTTCTCATTATCCTAGCTTTATTATGATGAAAAGCTACATTTATTCCACCCGGCAGCAGTGAATGCATTAAAAAAATAATTACTTTCTATCTCAGCAGACTACGTACTAGTATTTCAGTCCATTTGGTCCTCCAACAGCTAACAATTGTCTGTCACTTTGCCACTGAACTTTTATCTATCAACATCCCACATGTATTCCCTATGACATTCATATCATTGAGAAATAACTATGGTTCAAACCATCACAAATATCTTATGAATCAGAATATTTATATAACTCTTACTTTTATTTCTCATTTTTTCTTTCTTTTTCGTTTCTCTATAATACTTTATTGACAGTAAAATGTAATGTCTTATCGTTTGCCTATTTAGTATAAAACTAGCAATAAGTAAAGCAATTATATGTTTTACTGAAAGCTGCAAGTCACACAGATATTTCTTTGCCGCATTGAAATCTAACAACATCCACATTAATTCACATACATTGAATTAAAGGTACCAAATTCCCTCTATTAACTAAAAGATGTTGTTGTTGTTGTGGTCTTCAGTTCTGAGACTGGTTTGATGCAGCTCTCCATGCTACCCTATCCTGTGCAAGCTTTTTCATCTCCCAGCACTTACTGCAACCCACATCCTTCTGAATCTGCTTAGTGTATTCATCTCTTGGTCTCCCTATACGATTTTTACCCTCCACGCTGCCCTCCAATGCTAAATTTGTGATCCCTTGATGCCTCAGAACATGTCCTACTAACCGGTCTCTTCTTTTTGTCAAGTTGTGCCATATACTCCTCTTCTCCCCAATTCTATTCATTAGTTACGTGATCTACCCCTCTAATCTTCAGCATTCTTCTGTAGCACCACATTTCAAAAGCTTCTATTCTCTACTTGTCCAAACTATTTATCGTCCACGTTTCACTTCCATACATGGCTACACTCCACACACATACTTTCAGAAACGACTTCCTGACTCTTAAATCTATACTCGATGTTAACAAATTTCTCTTCTTCAGAAACGCTTCCTTGCCACTGCCAGTTTACATTTTATATCCTCTCTACTTCGACCATCATCAGTTATTTTGCTCCCCAAATAGCAAAATTCCTTTACTACTTTAAGTGTCTCATTTCCTAATCTAATTCCCTCAGCATCACCTGACTTAATTCGACTACATTCCATTATCCTCGTTTTGCTTTTCTTGATGTTCATCTTATATCCTCCTTTCAAGACACTGTCCATTCCATTCAACTGCTCTTCCAAGTCCTTTGCTGTCTCTGATAGAATTACAATGTCATCGGCAAACCTCAAAGTTTTTATTTCTTCTCCATGGATTTTAATACCTACTCCGAATTTTTCTTTTGTTTCCTTTACTGCTTGCTCAATATACAGATTGAATAACATCGGGGAGAGGCTACAACCCTGTCTCACTCCCTTCCCAACCACTGCTCCCCTTTCATACCCCTCGACTCTTATAACTGCCATCTGGTTTCTGTACAAATTGTAAATAGCCTTTTGCTCCCTGTATTTTACCCCTGCCACCTTTAGAATTTGAAAGAGAGTATTCCAGTCAACATTGTCAAAAGCTTTCTCTAAGTCTACAAATGCTAGAAATGTAGGTTTGCCTTTCCTTAATCTATTTTCTAAGATAAGACGTAGGGTCAGTATTGCCACACGTGTTCCAACATTTCTGCGGAATCCAAACTGATCTTCACCGAGGTCGGCTTCTACCAGTTTTTCCATTCGTCTGTAAAGAATTCGTGTTAGTATTTTCAGCTGTGACTTATTAAACTGATAGTTCGGTAATTTTCACATCTGTCAACACCTGCTTTCTTTGGGATTGGAATTATTATATTCTTCTTGAAGTCTGAGGGTATTTCGCCTGTCTCATACATCTTGCTCACCAGATGGTAGAGTTTTGTCAGGACTGGCTCTCCCAAGGCCATCAGTAGTTCTAATGGAACGTTGTCTACTCCCGGGGCCTTGTTTTGACTCAGGTCTTTCAGTGCTCTGTCAAACTCTTCACGCAATATCATATCTCCCATTTCATCTTCATCTACATCCTCTTCCATTTCCATAATATTGTCCTCAAGTACATCGCCCTTGTATAGACCTTCTATATACTCCTTCCACCTTTCTGCTTTCCCTTCTTTGCTTAGAACTGGGTTTCCATCTGAGGTCTTGATATTCATACAAGTTGTTCTCTTTTCTCCAAAGGTCTCTTTAATTTTCCTGTAGGCAGTATCTATCTTACCCCTAGTGAGATAAGCCTCTACATCCCTACATTTGTCCTCTAGCCATCCCTGCTTAGCCATTTTGCACTTCCTGTCAGTCTCATTTTTGAGACGTCTGTATTCCTTTTTGCCTGCTTCATTTACTGCATTTTTGTATTTTCTCCTTTGGTCAATTAAGTTCAATATTTCTTCTGTTACCCAAGGATTTCTACTAGCCCTCATCTTTTTACCTACTTGATCCTCTGCTGCCTTCACTACTTCATTCCTCAGAGCTACCAATTTTTCTTCTACTGTACTTCTTTCCCGCATTCCTGTCAATCGTTCCCTTATGCTCTCCCTGAATCTCTGTTCAATCTCTGGTTCTTTCAGTTTATCCAGGTCCCATCTCCTTAAATTCCCACCTTTTTGCATTTTGTTCAGTTTTAATCTACAGTTCATAACCAATAGATTGTGGTCAGAGTCTACATCTGCCCCTGGAAATGTCTTACAATTTAAAACCTGGTTCCTAAATCTCTGTCTTACCATTATATAATCTATCTGATACCTTCTAGAATCTCCAGGATTCTTCCATATATACAACCTTCTTTTATGATTCTTGAACCAAGTGTTAGCTATGATTAAGTTATGCTCTGTGCAAAACTCTACCAGGTGGCTTCCTCTTTCATTTCTTAGCCCCAATCCATATTCACCTACTATGTTTCCTTCTCTCCCTTTTCCTACTCTCGAATTCCAGTCACCCATAACTATTAAATTTTCGTCTCCCTTCACTACCTGAATAATTTCTTTTATCTCATCATACATTTCTTCAATTTCTTCATCATCTGCAGAGCTAGTTGGCATATAAACTTGTACTACTGTAGTAGGTGTGGGCTTCGTGTCTATCTTGGCCACAATAATGCGTTCACTATGCTGTTTGTAGTTGCTTATCCACACTCCTATTTTTTTATTCATTATTAAACCTACTCCTGCATTACCCCTATTTGATTGTGTGTTTATAACCCTGTATTCACCTGACCAAAAGTCTTGTTCCTCCTGCCACCGAACTTCACTAATCCCCACTATATCTAACTTTAACCTATTCATTTCCCTTTTTAAATTTTCTAATCCACCTGCCCGGTTAAGGGATCTGACATTCCACACTCCGATTCGTAGAATGCCAGTTTTCTTTTTCCTGATAACGATGTCCTCCTGAGTAGTCCCCGCCCGGAGATCTGAATGGGGACTATTTTACCTCCGGAATATTTTACCCAAGAGGATGCCATCATCATTTACCATACAGTAAAGCTGCAGGCCCTCAGGAAAAATTATGGCCGTAGTTTCCCCTTGCTTTCAGCCATTCGCAGTACCAGCACAGCAAGGCCGTTTTGGTTAATGTTGCAAGGCCAGGTCAGTCAATCATCCAGACTGTTGCCCCTGCAGCTTCTGAAAAGGCTGCTGCCCCTCTTCAGGAACCACACGTTTGTCTGGCCTCTCAAGAGATACCCCTCTGTTGTGGTTGCACCTACGGTACGGCCATCTGTATTGCTGAGGCATGCAAGCCTCCCCACCAACGGCAAGGTCCATGGTTCATGGGGAAGAACTAAAAGATAAGTGACTTTAATCTTAACACAGTTTTGTTCCTTCACATTCTTTCAAGGAAATGTTAACTCAGCCTCAGTGGACACTGGGAGAGTACTAAAGAGATAGCTGCTGAACATGTTCAAATATCACAGAGTGTAGGGGACTGATCTTGAAAGCTGTAGACCTCATTTCCAGAAGATTGGTGTGCATTTTTAGCATGTTACTAAAGTTTGTTCAGCCCATATTCCATTGGGAGAGAGACACTCCTCTGATGTATCGGATGCTATTTCTGCCTAAACTATTGTTTCTCCTTACTATATCTTGTATTAATCATTTAAACTGTGATGCATGCCTACAGATGGAAAATTTGGATGGCATAAAACATACACAAGACATGCAAACAAAAAGTTTATTTTGGATCTAGCAATAAATTTTATGTTGAAATTAGTGAGAGACAGTTGGTTTGATGAGTACAACAGTATGACACAATTACCTAATATTGGTCCCTTTCACACCACTTACAGTAAAAACAGTGAACTGTGATAAGTAAAATGATCATCTACGGTGTATGTTTCATTATTCAAACAAGTGAGGAGGCCCATTCAGAAACAGACAATAAGAAACAATTTTTTTTCTTTGACATTTACTTGTCATAACTTCTGTTGCTTTAAATGTGGACATACTTTGTTCCTCATTCACTTTCCTGTCAATGAATAGAGCTGTATGTTTGTTTCATTTTTACTGACTTCAGTTAACATTATATATTTAGATTGTCTCTATTTCTCAAACCATCAATTTGTGACCAGCTTATTCCTGTAAATTCACAGCTTCGCATAAGCCCATCTACGATGATGTGAGACTAATATCTCCAGGAGAAAGTATAAACCATATAATTTTGTTTATCCATAGGCTTTAGGTTCTTGCTGAGATCTGCCAGTATTGTATTTCATCCACAACTTGTCAATATTTTCAGTAAAATTCGAGATCAGAAACGTAAAATATATCGACAATTACTTGCAGCAGTTGAAAATTCTACACAAACACACTATTTATGAATACTAATGATGAATTCACAGTTTTTAAAACAGAATTCATTTCTCCATAACAGTGGCACAAAAGAGATGAAATATTCAAATAATAAAACAGAAGGAAACAGTCTTTGATGAGCATGGATTCAGACTAGAAGTTCTAAGGAATGGATGCACTGGAAAATTGACCTTAACATCAGTGTTGGATACCCTGCTTTCCAGACTTGTTTTGAAGATATGCATATTTTATAATGGGAAATATATACCAGAGCACCAAAGAATCTGGTATAGGAATGTGTATTCAACTACAGAAATATGTAAGCAGGCAGAATACGACGCTGCAGTCGGCAACGCCTGTATAAGACAACAGTTGTTAGAATGGTTACTGTTGCTACAATGTCAGGTTATCAAGATTTAAGTGAATTTGAATGTGGTGTTATAGTCAGCGCACGAGCGATGGGACACAGAATCTCTGATGTAGCAATGAAGTGGGGATTTTCCCCTTCGACCATGTCATGAGAGTACCGTGTATAACAGAAATCCGCTAAAACATCAAATCTCCAAAATTGCAGTGGCTAGAAAAAGATCATGCAAGAATGGGACTGACAATGACTGAAGAGATTCATTCAACATGACACAAGTGCAACTCTTCTGCAAACTGCTGCAGATATCAATGCTGGATCATCAACAAGTGTCAGCATGTGAACCATTCAACAAAACATCATCGATATGGGTTTTTGGAGGTGGAGGTCCACTCGTGTACCCTTGATGACTGCACGACACAAAGCTTTATTCTCCGCCTAGGCCTGTCAACACTGACACTGGACTATTGATGACTCAAAACATGTTGCCTGGTCGAACAAGTCTCATTTCAAATTGTATCGAACTGATGAAGACAAACCTCATGAATCCATGGACCCTGCATGTCAGCAGGTGACTATTCAAACTGACGGAGGCTCTGCAATGATGTGTTGCGTGTGCAGTTGGAGAGATATGGGACCCTGATATGTCTAGATACGACTCTGACAGGTGACATGTACGTAAGCATCCTGTCTGATCACCTGCACTCATTCATCTCCATTGTAAATCACAACAGACTTGGGACAATGCGACAGCCCACATGTCCTGAATTGCTACAGAGTGACTCCAGGAACACTCTTCCGAGTTTAAACACTTCCACTGTCCACCAAACTCTCCAGACACGAACATTATTATCATATCCGGGATGCCTTGCAACATGCTGGTCAGAAGAGATCTCACCCCCCCCCCCCCCCCCCTCCATCGTACTCTTAAAGATTTATGAATAGCCCTGCCGTATCCATGGTGTCAATACCCTCCAGCTCTTTTTCAGACATTAGTTGAGTCCATGCCACATTGTGTTGCAGCACTTCTGCATGCTCGCAGGGGCCTTACACAATATTAGGCAGGTGTACCAGGTACCAGTTTCTTTATCTCTTCAGTGTAATATGTTGGCTTTAAAATCACAAAGATACAGAATGTGATGTAACTGGATAGATAAAAGTCTAACCTTCAACTGGTGGTGAAAGAAATATACAGAAGTTAGAAGTTAAGGCAATGTACAAGCTTTTGGAGCCAGTAGCCTCTTCTGGCAGAAGAAGAAGGAAGAGCACTGAAGGAAAAGGACTGGCAAAGTTTAAGAAATGGTCAGAGGAGACTTATCAGACGGGATTAGAAGGAATGGCTGACAGTTGGGGACTGCACTGGCCAAGGTTTGAAAACCTGGGAGCTTAAAGGTGGAAGAAAGGCTAATAAGTAAGCTAGAGAGTACTGACAAAACAAAGAGTTAGTAACATTGGAAAGTTAAGTGCACAATACATGGAAGTCATATGAGGTGGGAGAGAGGGAGGAGAGAGGGGATTAGTGGCTGAAAAACAAAAAATGCTAAGACTGAAAAAAAAAAAAAAACAATGGAAAATAAGACTGAAGAAATTAACATAAATTAAGGCCATGTGAGTGGCAAGAACCAAACACATGTTGCAGTGACAGTCCCCACCTGTGTAGTTCTGAGATACTGGTGTCAAGAGTAGAATGCAGATGACAAGTGTGGTGAAACAGGCACTGTGGTCATGACTGTCATATTGTAGAGAATGAATATTGTGTGTTGCCTGTATACACCCTCTGGTGGTAGTCATACCAAAGTAGAAGGTCGGATAGTGTTTACATAACAGCTGATACACGATATGTCATTTCACACATGGCTCTCCCTTTAATAGTCCATGTTTTGCCAGTTACAGGGCTGGTATAGGTGATGGTAGGAGGGTGCATAGGCAAGCAGGGATGGTCACAGTGGTAGGAGTCATACTGCAGGGATTGGGAAAGGGGGAGTTAAAATGAAGAAAAGCTACTCTAGGTGTGGTGGGTAAAATTTCAGACAGAAAGGACCTCATTTCAGAGCATGATTAACAAAGTCAAAACCTTGTAGAAGTAGCTGATTAACACATTCAAGATGAATATAGTGCTCAGTGACAAGAGGTGTAAACATTGTTTTTCTTGTCTTTTTTTTCTTTTCTTTTCAGGATTGTATGTGATGGCCCAGGTGGTCCAGGAAATCTGCTTTGGAACTAGGCTGGCTGGGTAATTACATTCAGTGAAGGCTGAGGTGAGAATGATGGGAGTAGTGCTGTAAAGAGTCTGCATCTGAACATTTCCCTTGAACATCAAAGCTGTATGGGAAGGAAAATTTGACATGGAAAGAATAGCAAGTGTTAAAATGTAAGTACTGTTGAAATGTGAAGCACACCTTCAGTGAGGATGATGTCAACACCAAGGAACGTGGCACAAGTTTCAGAATAGGACCATGTGAAATTTAATTGGAAAACTGTATTTAGAGATTCCAAAAATTTTAACAGATCAGCCTCACCATGAATCCATACAGCGAAGATATCATCAATGTATCAAAAGCCAAGGACTAAGGGATCCCACTTAAGCCCTGTCCAAGATACAGAAAGGATGTTAGCTCTTACCTTCAGGAGGCAAAATTTCGGTACCAATGTCAGACGTATTGAAAAGTAAAAAAATATTCCTAGCTTTCAGACCTACTTATTCATTCCTCAGTAGGAAAAAAGAGGTAGGTTGGGAAAGAAAAGGAAAGGTGGCAGTCACCCTTTGTTTTCCCTCTTATCTGGGGGATTGATTGACCTGCCCTTCCTTTATAGCCTCTCCTAACCAATTTCTCTTTCCTTTCTGATGAATAGTTTCCTGAATTGAATTTTCCAACTGATAGAATGTATTGTATTTGTTTATTGATGACACTATATGTTTGAAATATTATTTGTCCCTACAGATCTTTTAAACTTAACTATCCTCTAGAACAGGTGTTGGTAACTAATTTTAGGTGGGGTTCAGATATGGCCCCAGGGTTCACATACTTTTGAAAATTTGTATCGAGGTCACAAAAGAAAAGCAACTCATATTCGGTACTAATATTTTTTTAATTCTCACTCACAAAATAATATGAAAATAACAGGTAGGAATAACGGAACCAAAAATCAATGGGAGAAATTATATTTATGGTCTAGAGCCAGGTTTTTCAAGTTAGGTTCACATGGAGAATAGATTATGCAAAGAGCATCTTTCACGTGGATGAATGTAAATCTTTAGAGGTACTGGTTCTCAAAAAAATTCATTTTTAAAAATGAACTAAATAAATGGTTGTAGCTCCATCATAAGTTGCAGGACGAAGTATCTTTCTTATTTCTTGACAGTGACTAGTTTCGGACTCTGATGTCCATTTCCAAACCATCTGTACCGTAAGTGTGACAATATAAGGGAAAGCCTTTGTACAAAAACTGCCTCTGCAGTTACGATCATAGCAGCACTATGGCTCGTTCAATAGTACATAGACAACATACGACAGACAAGTTCCACAAACGTATGTGGAGCCAAACATAACAGCCAGATAAATGGTTAATTTTTTGCAATTCCCTTATTTTTCTGGGAAATGTTTGCTCCAAAATTCTTTGCCAGATGCAGTTTTATACATCTACAAGGAAATCTCTTCCTTAAAATCCAGTATTTCCATTTGGAGGACAGGTTTTGAATAGCAGAACAACTTCGCAGCCACGTCGGTCCATTTTGCTTCTAGAAAAATTTGAAAAGGCGATCTTAAGAATCATGACAACTTCTCTATCTCCGCGAGGTCTTGGGGTCTCACTGCGAATTCCTTTGTAACATCTGACATCAAATTTGAAAATGCTGTAATATCTGTTTCAGAATTATTTTTATATTCAAGAATTGTTGGAACACGAACATATTCAGCAATTGCATTTCTTTTTCAAAGATTCCCAGGTTGTGACAGAAAGAGGACATGCTTTGTATCAGACCACATATTAATTTACCAATTCCATGTAGCTCCATACTGAGTGCATTTGAACATTTGAGAATGTCTTTCAGCAAAGCTGTAGATAGAATATCACATTAGTCTGCTAAGAACCCCAGAAACATCCTAACTTCTTGTCTACAAAATAAGTTACTTCTTCTTTTGTTTGCCAAAAATGTTCAGTCACTTGATGTTTACTTTGCCTGTGAACATTGTTGTGCTGCATTGAGTCAGAATGCGATGAATCACACTCAGATAGAAACTATTTGTTCTGTCTGTGCCAAAGAGCAGAACGAGTTCTCATAAAATTAATCAGCTTGATCAAGCTATCCATTACTTACATCAGAGTGGTACCAAGTTTTCCACAAAGAGCTGCGTGGTGAATTATGTGCTGAGAAGATAAGATTAATTGATGAAAGGAGAAAATATAAAAATGCAGTAAATGAAGCAGACAAAAAGGAATACAAACGTCACAAAAATGAGATCGATAGGAAGTGCAAAATGGCTAAGCAGAGATGGCTAGAGGACAAATGTAAGACTGTAGAGGCACATATCACTAGGGGTAAGATAGATACTGCCTACAGGAAAATTAAAGAGACCTTTGGAGAAAAGAGAACCACTTGTATGAATATCAAGAGCTCAGATAAAAAACCAGTTCTAAGCAAAGAAGGGAAAGCAGAAAGGTGGAAGGAGTAGATAGAGGGTCTATACAGGAGCGATGTACTTGAAGTCAATACTATGGAAATGGAAGAGAATGTAGATGAAGATGAAATGGAAGATATGATACTGCATGAAGAGTTTGACATAGCACTGAAAGACCTAAGTCGAAACAAGGCCCCAGGAGTAGACAACATTCCATTAGAACTACTGATAGCCTTGGGAGAGCCAGCCCTGACAAAACTCTACCATCTGGTGAGCAAGATGTATGAGACTGGCGAAATACCCTCAGATTTCAAGAAGAATATAATAATTCCATTCCCAAAGAAAGTAGGTGTTGACAGATGTTAAAATTACCGAACTATCAGTTTAATAAGTCACAGCTGCAATATACTAACACGAATTCTTTACAGCCGAATGAAAAAACTGGTAGAAGCTGACCTCGGGGAAGATCAGTTTGGATTCCGTAGAAATGCTGGAACACGTGAGGCAATACTGACCCTATGACTTATCTTAGAAGATATATTAAGGAAAGGAAAACCTACGAATCTAGCATTTGTAGACTTAGAGAAAGCTTTTGACAATGTTGACTGGAATACTCTCTTTCAAATTCTGAAGGTGGTAGGGATAAAACATGGGGAGCAAAAGGCTATTTACAATTTGTACAGAAACCAGATGGAGTTATAAGAGTCGAGGAGCATGAAAGGGAAGCAGTGGTTGGGAAGGGAGTGAGACAGGGTTGTAGCCTATCCCCGATGTTACTCAATCTGTATATTGAGCAAGCAGTAAAGGAAACAAAAGAAAAATTTGGAGTAGGAATTAAAATCCATGGAGAAGAAATAAAAACTTTGAGGTTCATCAATGACATTGTAATTCTGCCAGAGACAGCAAAGAACCAGGAAGAGCAGTTGAATGGAATGGATAGTGCCTTTAAAGGAGGATATAAGATGAACATCAACAAAAGCAAAATGAGGATAATGAAATGCAGTCGAGTTAACTCAGGTGATGCTGAGGGAATTAGATTACGAAATGAGACACTTAAAGTAGTAAATGAGTTTTGCTGTTTGGGGAGCAAAATAACTAATGATGATCAAAGTAGAATGGATATAAAATGTAGACTGGCAATGGCAAGGAAAGCGTTTCTTAAGAAGAGAAATTTGTTAACATCGAGTATACATTTAAGTGTCAGGAAGTCATTTCTGAAAGCATTTGTATGGAGTGTGACCATGTATGGAAGTGAAACATGGATGACAAATAGTTTGGACAAGAAGAGAATAGAAGCTTTTGAAATGTGGTGCTACAGAAGAATGCTGAGGAATAGATGGGTAGATCACATAACTAATGAGGAGGTACTGAATAGAATTGGGGAGAAGAGAAATTTGTGGCACAACCTGACTAGAAGAAGGGATCAGTTGGTAGGACATGTTCTGAGGCATCAACGGATCACCAATTTAGTATTGGAGGGCAGTGTGGAGGGTAAAAATTGTAGAAGGAGACCAAGAGATGAATACATTAAGCAGATTCAGAAGGATGTAGGTACTGGGAGGTGAAGAAGCTTGCGCAGGATAGAATAGCATGGAGAGTTGCATCAAACCAGTCTCTGGACTGAAGACCATAACAATAACACAAGATGTAGCCCTGCATTCTTATCCTTGATTCTCTTTACTAGCCCCTTTTCTCTGCCGGCCATCCCTGGGTCCCCTTCGGTTGTCAGACATCATTTTATCAAAACTAATGGTTGATTTTTTTCATACAGTCATCAAAATTCTTGAATAAGTCTTCTCCACAAATCTTGTTTTTAAATGGCAATATTGATAGCAATTATTTCCTACATGATTTGCATTCAGTATCCAAAAATCACATGACAGTGAACATTTGTTCTTCATTAAAAATGTCACATGAACCATCAAGAGCTGTGGTGTTGCAGGGCATCGTCTGTAGAAGTTCGAGCAAACTGCTTTTACTGTCAGCAGTAAAAATTTTGGTTGCTTGTTGCTGACAATGAATACAATGAACTGTGGCAACAATATCCTTTTTCTCTTCAAAAAGTGATGCGGCTACTTCCAATGTATCTTTTTTTCTATCTCAGAGTCAGGAAATGGCTTGTGCTGTTTATTAAGCACCCAACACACATGCAACACTTTTTTGGCAGATTTTGCTTGTCCACCCATAGGATGATTTTGTAAGGCTAGGCCTTTTTTGACGAGCTTCACCATCCAGAGGAAAAATTTTATAGAACTGTTGATGAGATGTTTGGTAGTGTTGCTTTAAATTGGCATGTTTAACACAAGTGATCATTTTGTTGCTTATGAGGTAAACTCGAACAGCTCCAGGCCTACCACTCAGCATAAAAAAAAATTGTTCATTCTACAAACTTTAGGATACATATCAATACTTTAGGATACATATCAATACAAGAAAACATCATAAGCTTCATGTTATTACAAGACAAATTAATGACAGCTCTGTAAGAGGTCGCAACAACTCTTCACAAAGTGACAATAAAATTTGTCTATTTTATTTAGATTTGTTCTTTATAAAAAATACCGTTGCCCAGCACAAACCGCATACTGACACACCGTAAAGGAGCTGCTTCCATGTCACAGGTCACCATCACCATGTACACCCACCCAAAAGATAAAACTGTCATTTCACTTCAAAATTTCATAAAGTGGTGTTGAGCTTTCATTCGAATTACAGACACAAAAAATTTGTTGAAATGAATATGCTTGCTCCAATTAAAAGAGACTTTGTAGGTTGCCAGAGTCAGAGATCAACTTATAAAATCTCCTATTTCATTAAATAAAATGCTCATGTTGCCTTCAGGTGTGCAGAGCTTTTGTGAGGATCAACACAAGGCCAGCTAACTTGATCCCCTCTGCTTCCATTCTCCAGCATGCTCTCCTTCATTATGCAGCACAGTGATTCTGCATTTAATCTACTAACTAACCATCATCAACTTAAATCAAGTCACTCAATTACTTGTAAAACACTACAGAAAAATAATTTTTTAAATAATTTTCTTGTATCAAAAAGAATTATCCGGTCTATAAAAATCATAACCATTATGTTATTTGAAATATGTGCATGAACAATGTACCATTGGAAAGAGCAAACTCTCAAGTTTTACATGGTTCCCATTAGGTAGCTGCAGTGTGCACCCACTTCAGTTCTAGTAAAAATGGCGTCAAGACAACAGAAAGAGTTTTGTGTTCTACATTTTGTGCAGTGTGGGTCAGTAATAACTGTTCAGCTTGACTTTTGTATTAGGTATGATGTGGATCCTCCCACTGCACAGAGCTTTAGATGATGGCATGAACAATTCCAGAAACAGGTTGTTTTTGTAAAGGCAAATTTGCCGGGCCGTTCCTGAGTGTCTGACACAGACATTGAATGTATCTGCCATAGTTTCACAAGGAGTCCACAGCAATCTGTTCGCTGTGCAGCTCAACAGCTCAACATGCCCCCGATGTCTGTCTGGCATGTTTTGTTTCGACATTTACACATGAAAGCATACAAAATTCAGATACTGCAAGCTCTTTGTGAATGTGACAAACAACAATGTGTGGAGTTCTGTAATTTCCTTCTTGGCAAGATGGAAGATGGCAGTTTTCTTCCACACTTAGTGTTTAATGATGAGGAAACATTCCATTTAAACAGAAAGGTGGACTGTCATAATGTGAGAATATGGGGTATGGAACAACCACATGAAGTTGTACAACATGAAAGGGACTTCCCAAAATTTAATGTGTTTTGGGCAGTTTCATGGGAAAAGGTGTATGGTCCATTTTTTTTCCCCCGAGAACATTGTTGCAGGAAGCACATGTCTCAATATGCTTGAGAACTTTCTTTTCCCACAGTAGGAGACTGATTTGAAGTACTTCATTTACAAACAGGATTGGACACTGTCAAACTGGGATCTGGAAGTGTGGGAATTTTTAAATCAAAGGATTACTGAATGATGGATCAGTCACACTGGACCAAGGGATTCAGTCGTACATTACTGGCCTATAAGGTCACCGGACCTGACTGTATGTGGTTATTTCTTTTGGGGCTTTATAAAAGACTCTGTTTATGTGCCTCTATTACCAACAACAATGAATGAACTGAGGCATCGCATAACAGCAGCTGTGGAAGTTGTGACTCAAGACATATTCGCTGCAATTTGGGAACAATTCGAATACCACATTGACATATGCCATGCATCTTGGGGGCACATTGAACACCTGTGAAATGGAACGGAAAAAAAACAACTTTTTGAGTTTCCCGTTCATCAAAAAACAAAATTCGTTGTAAATGTTTATTAGTTTCAAAAATATAGACATGCCAAATTGAATGATTCTCTTTGATACACGTAGTACCATACTTTCAAAATATTGTTGGCAGTTCCCTTTCTGACCTTCTGTGGTCCAGATCTGAACCACGAACTACCAGTTGCCGACTGTGGCCCTAGAATTATTATTGATTGTTAAGCACAGCATATTGCAGGGTAGTTTACCTTCCCTTATCATTCTTGTTTTATGCAACCTTCTGGTTTCATTACAATTACATCAGGTCCTAATGTATAAACAAGATGTGTTGATCTCTTGGAAAATATGGAAGTAAATATTACAGTATTAGCATACCAATTAATTCAATGCTGAATATCCGTATGAGCCCATAAGATGTATCTTACAAGAATTTGTGCACACAGACAGCAGGAACAAGTCACATATACATTGAAAACATCCTCTTCAAAGCCAAACCTCTCTTAGATCAGTTGGGCAGTACATACTCAGTATTCAGAGGGTGAGCACGGCAAGTTCGGGTCCTTAGCTTGAACTAACAAAAGTAGAGGATATGGTCCGCAATGATGATAATGTGTCCTACTTTATCTCTGCTGCAAGCCTATGACATAACATAAGCAGCTGTTATGTGGACCATATAAACAAAATAGTGGGAAAAAAGTCCAATTATCTGATCTTGAACTTTTGCAGTCTATCATTATCGATTTAATGTTCTATTTCAGTCAGTAGAATGTCCAGGATGGAATAACAGCACCATGGAAAGAATAGATTGCTACTCACCACATAGAGGAAGCATTGAGTCACAGACAAGCATGAGGAAAATGAATACTAGAAATGGTTGAGCTTTTGGGCAAAGTCCTTCTTCAGAAACAGAACTTTTTCACATTCACACAATGACTCAAACATACATGGGCACTGACTCGAGGCACTAAGGTCTGACTTAAGCCGGCCTTAATGCCCTGAGACAGTGGTCAGGGATGTGTGAAATATTGTTGTGTGGAAGTTCTACTTCTGAAGAAGGACTTCACCTAAAAGCTCAAATATTTCTAGTACTTCTTTTCCTTTGCCTGTCTGCGACCTGACACCTCTTCTATCTGCTGAGAAGCAATGTATCCTGTCCATTAAATGTTCTGTTTCTTCCTTCCATTTTTCTTATTTCCTGCAGAAATTATTTTTAGGCTCCAAGTGTTTGCATCTATCATTTTTGTATTCAATGAAACTATTTTACTGAACAGGTGTTAACTGTAAACTAGTCATGGGCAGATTTCTTGTTTTTACATATAGCGTGGGCACAATAAAATTGGCTCAAAAAGTTTTTACAATAATGGTGCTGAGGGATTGACCCTTGTTAATGAAGACCAAAGAAGATGCTGGAAATGGCTACCACTGATGCCCGCACAGTGCTGTACTCCATTTATCAAATTGTTAGACACGCCTAGGAGTTCTGTCTGAAGGACAGCAGCAATAGCATTTTCTGTGTTCTGCTGTAGCTCTTTCACTGTGCGAGGATTAATGCACTATACCTGACCCTTCATTCTGCCCCACAGGTACACATGCATATGCTCCATGATAATATTTTGACTCAACAATCTCTTAATTCCCACTTGAAATGGCAATGAAATTTCATCAGGCTTTGTTTCTGGGTTTACTTCAGTTGAGCAATATTTTCTGGTGATTGAACACTTTTTTGATAGTTAGAACCTGTTTCACACCAGTTTTCCACTAATTTTTACATTGTAGACTTTGCTGGAGGTTTTGCCAAAACACTTTGAGTCTTAAACTGATCTGCACACGTTTTCCATGAATTGTGATTTGCACAATACCTGAGGATGAATATAAGCTGTTTCATCATGAGCACCATTTTGTGTTCCATTCAAACTGGTCACTAAACACATCTGGTCCTCTAACTCACTCAAATGTAATGACACAACAAAATACTTGGGACAGAAAATGCAGGTGATACACATGCACAGACGTGTGACAGTAGCTGACTGGTGAACCGAAATCATAGTTTCCAGCATTTTCTGTGATGGGCAATTCTCCTTTTCATTAACAAGCATGAGTTCCACATCAGTCTTATAAATATTTTCCAGGCCAGTTTTATTTTGCCCACTAAAACACTACTGCTGGGCAAATGAGTCTGTGTCATTTAAAAATTCAAACTTTTAAAATTAGTGAATGCTGTAGTACTTTCTTAAATGGATTGTTAACCCTAAATTAATATCTTTACAGCGAGTAATTAAACAAATCCATTCAGTTTTTCAGTAAAACACACCCACTTAAATAAAAGACAAGAAGCAAATAGAACTTAAATTGAAAGAGAGTCTTATAAATTAAAAAAAAATGTATGTAATACTAAAAGATAGACATAAACTGGAACCAGTTTGATCCATGCCAATGAAGTGAAGAACAAAATTGATACACCAAATATTACACCACAAGAAACAGATAGTGGGATACAATAGACATGTACATCAACTCTAATGCTATCAGCAGTGAGGAGGATAGTGTTGCTCAGTAAATGCCGCCAGCTACAACAGAGACAGAGTGTGTTTTTCTATGCAGTACATAAATAGTTTTACTATGTTTCCTGTTCTAGTTTATAATGTCACATCCATTATATCTGTGAAGTGATAAAACTACATCTCTCTGCTAACACACACATTATCTAGCAGACAGGAAATCTGTTAGTCATCTTTTGCCCATCTGAAAGAGACTGTCCAAAACAGATAGAAGCGTTCTAATATCACACAATACTGTCATTAAAAACATAAAGCTGTTGCCATAGTATGTGCACAGAATACACAGAAATAGCACTGGTATCAACACATCAACAAAACAAAGTCATAGGAGTCAGTTTGTGCAGATGAAAGCTTGTAAAGAAGTGAAGTTAAAGCACATCTAAATCTTTCTGGACAACTGCTTACCTTTGCTACTTGTTTGGTTAGTTGCAAGAGAGAGCTGTTTGTGGACAGTGTGTTTTGGAGTATCAGATGCCTCTTGGACTGTCTCCAGCACTGCCGTCTCTTGATGCTGCAGCCTGGATTCAGAGTTGTTGATCAGGTCCTCAATCTCTGTGTCTTCAAGGTCAACAGCTTTCTGAAGTACTAATGAATATCGCTTCTCTTCTGCATGTTTGTTTAAAGAATCTTGCATGCTCATTGAATGATATTTCTCAGTTGTTGGCTTTGGAGAGATAGCAGGAATGTTTACAGAGTGTCTATTAGTGATACATGGAGAATTTTTAATTTCTTTAGCGATGACATTTTTCTCCTGATTTTCTGCATCTTTGGACGTTCTTGAATCACTGACATCTGAAGGCAGGCTTGCTGAACATTCAGTTGTTAGAGGTTGCTTCTTTTCTGGAATGCTTATAATCGTTTCACGAACACTGGATGGATTTCTTTTTTCAGCTGCATGCCTTGTCATAACTTCTCGTACCATTTGCTCCAGTCGCATGTTTTGTTCATTGTCAGTCTTTTCTCGTGCCTGTCTTTTCTTCCTTACAATAGATCTAATGCGTTCAAAACTTCTCACCAGTTTTGACTCTTCTCCAACTTCCTATAAAATTAAGAATAACCTTAACTTTAGCAGGAATAGAGAACTGAAATGCTGTATTTATTGGACACTATTAATGCTATTTAAGAAGCCTTAGCAAGACCCATAATTGTTTTTAAGTGTCGTATAAACAGTGTTTCCTAGCAGTTATTAAAACTTCAAATCATAAAAAAATGTGGTTTGCTTTCTCTTGTCATAGAAACTTGAAAAGCAAGTGATAGTACCTGTATCATTCACAGTTTCAGAGATAAAAAGTTATGAAAATGTTAAGACGTGTATACAAAGCGTTTTTCATAATTCTGACCAGAAAAGAGAACATTTAAGGATATGGAATGAGTTAAGAAAAGAAACACTTACTGAGATATGTCATTTATGAAATATTACATCTTTTCTGCATACAATTACCAGTAAAAGAAAATGTGTTACAGCTATCACTAAAAGGATTGATGTAATAACAATTAAAATGTACATAATTTTTGTAACCACAGTTAGCATATAAAACAAAACTCTGTCTGACTGGGGCAGGGGGAGATAGCTCTTCCTCCCTCATGTCATCCAGTGACAAGAATTATGTGGTAGACTCCATGTCAAACATCTAAAGAAGTTGAAATTTCATGACAGATTAAAGTGATGTGCCAGACTGGGTCTTGAATCTGGGATCTTTGCATTTTGTGGGCAAGAGCTTTACCAACTTTGCTATCCAAGCATGACTCATGACTCACCCACGCAGCTTTACTTCCATCTGTACCTTGTGCAAAAAAATAATGGAAATCCCCGCATGGAATAATACATAAAGTAAAGGAAAGGCAACTATTCTCAAATGTAGCTGTCTGGTGTGTGGAACATATAAACACACAGCAGAAAACAGTATTTACACTAGCTTTTGAGCTCTTTTTCTGTCTCTAATAGAAGTAGTAGACACATTCATACACACAACCATACAGACACCCAAGTGCCCACACAGCAGCAAACCAATCTCCTCACA
The DNA here is from genome assembly GCF_021461385.2 of Schistocerca piceifrons. Classification (NCBI taxonomy): domain Eukaryota; kingdom Metazoa; phylum Arthropoda; class Insecta; order Orthoptera; family Acrididae; genus Schistocerca; species Schistocerca piceifrons. The sequence continues at coordinate 44,135,100 of NC_060142.1, forward strand.
AGGTTAAAGAAGGATTTGAACTGTCATTTCCCTGAAAACAAGTCCAGTGTGCTGACCACTGTTGCACCACATTGCTTGATAGGTGTGCGTAAGATGAAGTATCACTGCTCCACAGCAATGTGTCTGCACAGGAAACAGCAACATTTACAGCTTCTTTGGGCTATCAATATTGCCTATCCTTGTATTCCAATGAGATGATACAAAGTGACTTCTTCCTCTTTCCTCAGATGAAGAAACCATTGCATGGCAGGCATTTTCCAGAATGACACCAAGGTAATTTTCAAGGTGGAACCTTTCCTGAACATCCAAAATACAGACGACGACAAGAAATGTCCCCATGAAATCATTCCTCATTACAAAAATGTGATGCATTGAAGGGTGAATATGAACAGCAGGGCTGATATCTTCATCAGGTTTCATGATTGTAGCTCGAATTTTTCAAAGTGATGATTAAAACTTTTTAACAACCCCTTGTACACATTGGTGTTTACAATTTTTATCGGCATCTACAATAACAGCGTGTCTCTAATTCTTGTTCTCCAACCTTCTCTATTCTTTCATAACTACAATAGCAAAGGCATGTCAAAAGGATTCAAGAAGAAAGGCTTCCAAAATGTACCATTAACAGCTGTGATAATATTCCAAAGAAATGTATACCATGCTCATAACTTGGCACCAAGCAGATCCTTCACAGATGTGTCTGTTGCGTTCAGTTTGTTTTCAAGTCCTCTGAGTGAAGTGGCACAGCCATCACTCAGTTCTCAAAGACAATGAATGATTTCAGGAGTCTGACTGGAAAGAATGATTACAGACTTATGCAAATGAGGAATATATCATACTAGAGTTATAATATATAACTACATGCCTTCTTCCTTTAAATTCCTAACATTAAATATGTTTAAGGTGAGGTTGAAAGAGTTCTTGCTTGAGCACTGCTCCTACTCTGTCTCTGAGTTTCTGGAACATCATAATGAGTAAATATCTTTTACCAAATGTTAATAATTATGTATTATGTCATTTCACACTATAATTTACTTTATGTTAATCATGTACTCTCCTTACTAACTATCAACTGTAGAAACAATGTAATATGTCAATTTATGTTGTTATGTACTTTGTGTTGGCGTTGTAGCCACAATGACTACTGTAATTGTAAATTAATTATGTTTACACTTGTCCTATATCATGTGTACAAACAATATACTAAAAAATGTAACAATATTATGAAAAGGAGAGTTGCTACTCACCATATAGGGGAACAGCTGAACCACAGATAGGCACTACAAAAAGACTGTCACAAATAGGCTTTTGGCTAGAAAGGCCTTCGTCAAAAATACATGACCCCCCCCCCCCCACACACAAACACACAAGCAGACACTAGAAATGTCTGCTTGTGTCTGTGTATGTGCGGATGGATACGTGTGTGTGTGCGCGAGTGTATACCTGTCCTTTTTTCCCCCTAAGGTAAGTCTTTCCGCTCCCGGGATGGGAATGACTCCTTACCCTCTCCCTTAAAACCCACATCCTTTTGTCTTTCCCTCTCCTTCCCTCTTTCCTGATGAAGCAACTGTTTGTTGCAAAAGCTTGAATTTTGTGTGTATGTTTGTGTTTGTTTGTGTGTCTATTGACCTGCGAGTGCTTTTGTTTGGTAAGTCTCATCATCTTTTTCTGCTCCCAGGATTGGAATGACTCCTTATCCTCTCCCTTAAAACCCACATCCTTTCGTCTTTCCCTCTCCTTCCCTCTTTCCTGATGAAGCAACCGTTGGTTGCGAAAGCTTGAATTTTGTGTGTATGTTTGTGTTTGTTTGTGTGTCTATTGACCTGCCAGCACTTTCGTTTGAAAGTCACATCATCTTTGTGTTTAGAGAAGCTGTTGAGGTTCTGGAGAAATGTGGATAGGGTGTTCTCACCCTTGATCCAGATCACAAAGATGTCATCAACGAATCTGAGCCAGGTGAGCGGTTTAGGATTCTGGGCGTTTAGGAAGCACAAGCCCCCTTCCTCAATGTTGATCTCCACCTCAAAGACGGCTAAATCAGTACCTCTGTCCATATAAAATCTACTAACCACCAGCAATATCACCACTTTGAGAGCTGCCCAAACTCTTTGCCTTTACAAATGTCTGCTTGTGTCTGTGTATGTGCGGATGGATATGTGTGTGTGCGCGCGAGTGTATACCTGTCCTTTTTTCCCCCTAAGGTAAGTCTTTCCACTCCCGGGATGGGAATGACTCCTTACACTCTCCCTTAAAACCCACATCCTTTCGTCTTTCCCTCTCCTTCCCTCTTTCCTGATGAAGCAACCGTTTGTTGCGAAAGCTTGAATTTTGTGTGTATGTTTGTGTGTCTATCGACCTGCCAGCGCTTTTGTTTGGTAAGTCTCATCATCTTTGTTTTTAAATATATTTTCCCCATATATATATATATATATATATATATATAGACACACACACACACACACACACACACACACACACACACACACACACACACACACACACACACACACAAAGAGGATGTGACTTACCAAACGAAAGTGCTGGCACTTTGATAGACACACAAACAAACACAAACATACACACAAAATTCAAGCTTTCGCAACAAACTGTTGCCTCATCAGGAAAGAGGGAAGGAGACGGTATACACTCGCACACACACACACATATATCCATCCGCACATATACAGACACAAGCAGACATTTGTAAAGGCAAAGAGTTTGGGCAGAGATGTCAGTCGAGGTGGACGTACAGAGGCAAAGATGTTGAACGCCAGGTGAGGTATGAGCGGCGGCAACTTGAAATTAGCGGAGGTTGAGGCCTGGTGGGTAATGCAAAGACAGGATATACTGAAGGGCAAGTTCCCATCTCCAGAGTTCTTGAAAGTGTCCAGATAACCCAGACGGTGTAACACTGTGCCAAGATGTGCTGGCCGTGCACCAAGGCATGTTTAGCCACAGAGTGATTCTCATTACCAACAGACACTGTCTGCCTGAGTCCATTCATGCGAATGGACAGTTTGTTGCTGGTCATTCCCACATAGAAAGCTTCAGACTGTAGGCAGGTCAGTTGGTAAATCATGTGGGTGCTTTCACACGTGGCTCTGCCTTTGATCGTGTACACCTTCCGGGTTACAGGACTGGAGTAGGTGGTGGTGGTGGGAGGATGCATGGGACAGGTTTTACACTGGGGGCGGTTACAAGGGTAGGAGCCAGAGGGTAGGGAAGGTGGTTTGGGGATTTCATAGGGATGAACCAAGAGGTTACGAAGGTTAGGTGGATGGCGGAAAGACACTCTTGGTGGAGTTGGGAGGATTTCATGAAGGATGGATCTCATTTCAGGGCAGGATTTGAGGAAGTCGTATCCCTTGCTGGAGAGCCACATTCAGAGTCTGATCCAGTCCTGGAAAGTATCCTGTCACAAGTGGGGCACTTTTGGGGTTCTTCTGTGGGAGGTTCTGGGTTTGAGGGGATGAGGAAGTGGCTCTGGTAATTTGCTTCTGTACCAGGTCAGGAGGATAGTTGCGGGATGCAAAAGCTGTTTTCAGGTTGTTTGTGTAATGGTTCAGGGATTCCGAACTGGAGCAGATTCGTTTGCCACGAAGACCTAGGCTGTAGGGATGGGACCGTTTGATATGGAATGGGTGGCAGCTGTCATAATGGAGGTACTGTTGCTTGTCACCCTGTGGCTAAACATGCCTTGGTGCACGGCCAGCACATCTTGGCACAGTGTTACACCATCTGGGTTATCTGGATACTTCCCACTTACACCAACCTGTCAGAACTCCAGAGATGGGAACTTGCCCTTCAGTATATCCTCTCTTCGCGTTACCCACCAGGCCTCAACCTCTGCTAATTTCAAGTTGCCGCCACTCATACCTCACCTGGCATTCAACAACATCTTTGCCTCTGTATTTCCACCTCGACTGACATCTCTGCCCAAACTCTTTGCCTTTACAAACATCTGCTTGTGTCTGTATATGTGCGGATGGATATGTGTGTGTGTGCGCGAATGTATAACTGTCCTTTTTTCCCCCTAAGGTAAGTCTTTCCGCTCTCGGGATTGGAATGACTCCTTACCCTCTCCCCTAAAACCCACATCCTTTCGTCTTTCCCTCTCCTTCTCTCTTTACTGACGAAGCAACCGTTGGTTGTGAAAGCTTGAATTTTGTGTGTGTGTTTGTGTGTCTATCAACATGCCAACACTTTCGCTTGGTAAGTTACATCATCTTTGTTTTTAGATATATTTTGCCCACGTGGAATGTTTCCCTCTATTACACAGGGTGTTACAAAAAGGTACGGCCAAACTTTCAGGAAACATTCCTCACGCACAAAGAAAGATAATACGTTATGTGGACATGTGTCCGGAAACGCTTACTTTCCATGTTAGAGCTCATTTTATTACTTCTCTTCAAATCACATTAATCATGGAATGGAAACACACAGCAACAGAATGTACCAGCGTGACTTCAAACACTTTGTTACAGGAAATGTTCAAAATGTCCTCCGTTAGCGAGGATACATGCATCCACCTTCCGTCGCATGGAATCCCTGATGCGCTGATGCAGCCCTGGAGAATGGCATATTGTATCACAGCCGTCCACAATACGAGCACGAAGAGTCTCTACATTTGAACCGGGGCTGCGTAGACAAGAGCTTTCAAATGCCCCCATAAATGAAAGTCAAGAGGGTTGGGGTCAGGAGAGCATGGAGGCCATGGAATTAGTCCGCCCCTACCAATCCATCGGTCACCGAATCTGTTGTTGAGAAGTGTACGAACACTTCGACTGGAATGTGCAGGAGCTCCATCGTGCATGAACCACATGTTATGTCGTACTTGTAAAGGCACATGTTCTAGCAGCACAGGTAGAGTGTCCCGTATGAAATCATGATAACGTGCTCCATTGAGTGTAGGTGGACGAAACTAAAATGAGCTCTAACATGGAAATTAAGCATTTCCGGACACATGTCCACATAACATCTTATCTTTATTTGTGTGTGAGGAATGTTTCTTGAAAGTTTGGCCATACCTTTTTGTAACACCCTGTGTGTGTGTGTGTGTGTGTGTGTGTGTGTGTGTGTGTGTGTGTGTGTGTGCGCGTCAACATTCCACGTGGGAAAAATGTATCTAAAAACAAAGATGATGAGACTTACCAAACAAAAGTGCTGGCAGGTCGATAGACACACAAACAAACACAAACATACACACAAAATTCTAGCTTTCGCACACACACATATATCCATCCGCACATACACAGACACAAGCAGACATTTGTAAAGGCAAAGAGTTTGGGCAGCTGTCAAAGTGGTGATATTGCTGGTGGTTAGTAGGTTTTATATGGACAGAGGTACTGATTTAACCATCTTTGAGGTGGAGATCAACATTGAGGAAGGGGGCTTGTGCTTCCTAAACACCCAGAATCCTAAACCGCTCACCTGGCTCAGACAAATGTCTGCTTGTGTCTGTGGATGAGCGGATGGATATGTGTGTGTGTGCGAGTGTATACCCGTCCTTTTTTCCCCCTAAGGTAAATCTTTCCGCTCCCGGGATTGGGATGACTCCTTACCCTCTCCTTTAAAACCCACATCCTTTTGTCTTTCCCTCTCCTTCCCTCTTTCCTGACGAAGCAACCGTTGGTTGCGAAAGCTAGAATTTTGTGTGTATGTTTGTGTTTGTTTGTGTGTCTATCGACCTGCCAGCGCTTTTGTTTGGTAAGTCTCATTATCTTTGTGTGTGTGTGTGTGTGTCTATATATATATATATATATATATATATATATATATGTATATATATATATATATATATTCCATTATATGGTGAGTAGCAACTTTCCTTTTCATAATATTGTTACATTCAGTCCTGGGTTTTGGATTGTTTGATACTGAAAATTGTCTATTGGAATAAATAAATAAATATGTAACTTCCATAAACTATTTTACTGGCATACAGAAGCCTAGTTGAACAAAACTTCTTACATCTAAAATAGGATTTGTAAACTCTCTCTCTCTCTCTCTCTCTCTCTCTCTATTCTGGAATTTGATGATAATCGCTTTTATATGCCTGGTACAGCGAAAGCCTTATTCCTCTCATTTTTAACAATTCATCTCAATACCAGATACCTTTTTATCTTTTAAAGAGCCTATTGTTTTTGTTGGTGAACATGAATGTCTCAGATATATTTCTGGCCAGAGTGGCCAGAGATAGTGGTCATGTGTGCAAGAGGTGTGCTCGCTTCTGTGAATGTGTTCATGTTTTCCTTCCTGAAGAAGGCTTTGGCCAAAAGCTCATGTATAACAGTCTTTTTGTCATGTGTCATCTTTACAGCGAGTAGCAATCTACCTTTCACGACATTGTTAATGTCTATTTCTTTTTAATGTACTGAGTGCAATTTTAACTTATGTTTTTCTAGTTTGGCACCTATACAGAAAGTCCAAATACGTTATATTTAAACTATCAATAAATGACCCAATAAAATCTTTCTGACCTCTTACTGATGCTAAATTAATTCTCTGTGTTAGCAGTAGTGGAAAGCAATGCAAAACTCCATCTTCAAGGTTAACCATATAATAATTGGTTTTAAGTTTTCTTTTTTATGGCGGATCCACAGGAGCATTAGATTTATTACGTGGAATTCTTTTTCCTGCAATAGTCTGATGCAGCAAACATAAATTTGTACATTCCATTCTGGATTTTTTCATTGATTGTTTATTTTAAGTGATACTAATTTTGTTATAATTAGCTAAATTGTCGAACAGACAAAAAAGAAGTACATTTTCCTCACACTGTAAAGACCTAAGTAAGCTAATAACTATTATTTTCACCAACTAATCTATCTCAGTTAAACTCCCCAGGTAGTTCTGAGGAGCATGGTGTATCACTTAGACTTTTTATTTTTTATTTTTCCATTTTTTCTTTAATTTTCAACCATCTTTGATGGTAATTCGAATACCACAATTTTTCTCTATTTCTAACACCCGATATTTGCTACAACATTTCATTCAGGAATAACAATATCTACTTGATTTTCTGTTAACCATTAACCACTGATCCCCCCACGCATGAACCACGGACCTTGGCGTTGGTGGGGAGGCTTGCATGCCTCAGTGATACAGATGGCCATACCACATACCATAGGTGCAACCACAACAGAGGGGTATCCGTTGAGAGGCCAGACAAACGTATGGTTCCTGAAGAGGGGTAGCAGCCTTTTCAGTAGTTGCAGGGGCAACAGTCTGGATGATTGATTGATCTGGCCTTTTAACACTAACCAAAACAGCCTTGCTGTGCTGGTACTGTGAATGGCTGAAAGCAAGTGGAAACTACAGCCATAATTTTTCCCGAGGGCATGCAGCTTTACTGTATGATTAAATGATGATGGCGTCCTCTTGGGTAAAATATTCTGGAGGTAAAATAGTCTTCCATTCAGATCTCCGGGCAGGGACTACTCAGGAGGACGTCGTTATCAGGAGAAGGAAAACTGGCGTTCTACGGATCGGAGTGTGGAATGTCAGATCCCATAATCGAGCAGGTAGGTTAGAAAATTTGGAAAGGGAAATGGATAGGTTCAAGTTAGATATAGTAGGAATTAGTGAAGTTTGGTGGCAGGAAGAACAAGACTTTAGGTCAGGTGAATACAGGGTTATAAATACAAAATCAAATAGGGGTAATGCAGGAGTAGGTTTAATAATAAATTAAAAAAATAGGAGTGCGAGTAAGCTACTACAAACAGCATAGTGAATGCATTATTGTGTCCAAAATACACACGAAGCCCCTGCTTACTACAGTAGTACAAGTTTATATGAGTTATGTTTATATGAGATAAAAGAAATTATTCAGGTAGTGAAAGAAGACGAAAATTTAATAGTCATGGGTGACTGGAATTCAATAGTAGGAAAAGGGAGAGAAGGAGACATAGTAGGTGAATACTGATTGGGGCTAAGAAATGAATGAGGAAGCCGCCTAGTAGAATTTTGCACAGAGCATAACTTAATCATAGCTAACATTTGGTTCAAGAATCATAAAAGAAGGTTGTATACATGGAAGAATCCTGGAGATACTAGAAGGTATCAGACAGATTATATAATGGTAAGACAGAGATTTAGGAACCAGGTTTTAAACTGTAAGACATTTCCGGGGGTAGATGTGGACTCTGACCACAATCTATTGGTTATGAACTGTAGATTAAAACTGAAGAAACTACAAAAAGGTGGGAATTTAAGGAGATGGAACCTGGATAAACTGACTAAACCAGAGGTTGTACAGAGTTTCAGGGAGAGCATAAGGGAACAATTGACTGGAATGGGCGAAAGAAATACAGTAGAAGAAGAATGGGTAACTTTGAGGGATGAAATAGTGAAGGCAGCAGGGGATCAAGTAGGTAAAAAATCGAGGACTAGTAGAAATCCTTGGGTAACAGAAGAAATATTGAATTTAATTGATGAAAGGAAAAAATACAAAAATGCAGTAAATGAAGCAGGCAAAAAGGAAGACAAACGTCTCAAAAATGAGATCGACAGGGAGTGCAAAATGGCTATGCGGGGATGGCTAGAGGACAAATTTAAGGATGTAGAGGCTTATCTCACTAGGGGTAAGATAGATACTGCCTACAGGAAAATTAAAGAGACCTTTGGAGAAAGGAGAATCACTTGTATGAATATCAAGAGCTCAGATGGAAAGCAAAGAAGGGAAAGCAGAAAGATGGAAGGAGTATATAGAGGGTCTATACTAGAGCAGGGTACTTGAGGACAATGTAATGGATATGGAAGAGGATGTAGATGAAGGTGAATTGGGAGATATGATATTGCGTGAGGAGTTTGACAGAGCACTGAAAGATCTGAGTTGCAACAATACTCTGGGAGTAGACAGCATTCCATTAGAACTACTGATAGCCTTGGGAGAGCCAGTCCTGACAAATCTCTACCACACTGTGAGCAAGATGTATGAGACAGGTGAAATACCCTCAAACTTAATGAAGAATATAATAATTCCAATCCCAAAGAAAGCAGGTGTTGACAGATGTGAAAATTACCGAACTATCAGTTTAATAAGTCACAGCTGGAAAATACTAACGCAAATTCTTTACAGACGAATGGAAAAACTGGTAGAAGCTGACCTCAGGGAAGATCAGTTTGGATCCCATAGAAATGTTGGAACACGTGAGGCAATACTGACTCTATGACTTATCTCAGAAGAAAGATTAAGGAAAGGCAAACCTACATTACTAGCATTTGTAGACTTAGAGAAAGCTTTTGACAATGCTGACTGGAATACTCTCTTTCAAATTCTAAAGTTGGCAGGGTAAAATACAGGGAGCGAAAGGCTATTTACAATTTGTACAGAAACCAGATGGCAGTTATAAGAGTCGAGAGGCACATAAGGGAAACAGTAGTTGGGAAGGGAGTGAGACAGGGTTGTAGCCTATCCCCGATGTTATTCAATCTGTATATTGAGCAAGCATGCAAATGTTCTTGAGTCAGATGTCAGCTCTGTGCCAGTGTGCATTCAGCTGTCAATGACGGGACTCTGTACTTGGACAGTTAATAGGGTGTTAATGTTTCTCTGACTTTGTGACTATTCAATGTGTAGTTATCAGCTCATGTAATTTTGTGTATGTACTGGCTGTCAACAGAGATTGTAGAAATGTCACCTTGTTTATTAAAATTGATTAAATTAAAATACCATTAAAATGAGAAGTAGAGAGATCTCAGTATTATGCATTTCTGAGCACTGGTTTACCCTGGAAATAATTAAACAAGCAAAAATAAATGCATTCATCTGTCTGCTATTGCATAAAAAACACCAAGCAGGTAGCAATTTAAATATAGGAAAATATAGATTTTACCATTCTACCTGATTTAACTGGAATGAATGTCAAAAAGAACTATGAAACTGCAGTTACAAAAGTTAATAAGTTCAACCTGGTTACTATACAGGCTGTTTCAAAATGAATACACGGATTTTAAGGCTTTGTAGCAAATATTACATTCCCCTTACAATTATACATAATACACCAAATGAAAGAGAAATACAAACAGTTGTTCTTACAATTTTTCAGTGTGAGCACCGATCACACATCAAGTCGATAGGTAAGTTGTTCCGAAACCTTGATCAATGTGTTAAGAGTAACTGTTGCAATAACACTGTTTCTAAAGTCAGATAGATTAGCTGGTATCAGAGGCACATACACATGATCGCGTCAGATCATGTGTGAACATGGAGGTCATGCATAAAATGCTGTGTCAAACGGCCCCTTGCGCCCAATACACCGGTCGGATACAACGTCTTTTAACCAGTCGTGTACTGAGTTAAGCCAGTGAGGCGGCACACCATCTTCCTCCCAAACAAAGATGTGTTGTTCAGTTTCTTCCCATTGACATACGGGCCATAGCTGTGGCACATCATGATAAGAAACATCAGTTACAGTTGATTCACCAAAAAAGAAAGGCCCATGAACTATTTGCGGGGATATTTCTTGGGGCTAAGCATGAAAGACTTGCACTCGTTCAACATATTTTTCAGTCATTCCATACTCTTCCCATTGTGCACAGGTATACAAATAAAACTGTTTGAGTTGCTCTTTCATTTGGTGTATTATTTACAATTGTAAATTGATTGTAATAAATGCCACAATGCCTTAAAACCAGTATCTTCATTTTCAAACACCCTGTATTGCTACAGTTTACCAATCAACATCTGGAAATTTTGAACTTTTTCTTTAATTGGAGACATAGTGAAACAAAGTAAATAAAATGGATTGTAATTTGACAATTTGTGGTGACTTCAACATTGATTTTCTCATAAAAAGTAGAAACAGAAAGACCCTTTTGAACCTTGCTACAACAAACAATCTAAGGGCTGAAGTAAAAGCTGTTACCCAAGTAAAAGACACTTGTGAAACATCTCTATATCAGTTTCTAATCAAGAAGAGTTCACACAGCTCCTCTAAAAAATTTTCATAGCAGGCATTACCGACTATATTGCTCAAATGCTATGTCTGAAAATAAAAGACAGTATTGTTAACAATATCTCTTTAAGAACCACATATAGAAGTTGTAGTCAGGGTACATAAACTACTTCAACAGCTTACTGAAGAAAGAAAAATGGTCAGAAGTTTACAAAAATAATGACATAAATGGTAAATACAACTTTCATTGACACATTAACCCATTTCTTTCAAATTGCAGTTTGACAGAAAACTGTAACCAAAAGGGGGAATTCTTGAACAAACTTGATCACAAGAGGAATGAGGGTTTCTTGCCAGATGAAAAGACTACTTCATAAAGAATGTAAATGACAAATTCCGTACCTGAATAACACATATGCTATAAAAATACTCCAAAATACTAAGACAGTAATACGAGCAGCAAAAATAATACATAATGATGAACACCTTTATAATTTGGCTAATTAAGCAAAGGCTATGTGGAGTGTTATAAAACAGAATCTCGTGAAAACAGAGCATAATGCCTTATCACAGGAAAACAGAAAAATAAGAAAACCGAAAAAAGTATCCAACACATAACAAACCCCCAAAAAGTGGCCAACACATTTGTTGCTGATAATATGATAAAATCAAACTTCAATGATAACACAGAAGCTAATGAATATAAAATAAGTGAATGTAGAGGGTCGACATATATCAGTTCCATCTCATAACATGAAGTTGCGAAAGCAATAAAGGGAGTAAAAAATTACACCTCTGGTAGGCATTGATGGTGTCCTTGCAACAATTTTACAGATGAGTGTACCAAACGTAATTGAAATATTTACAGACTTATGTGAATGCTCACTTCAGGCAGGCACTTTGCCTGATGTATTGAAAACATCAAAGGTTACTCCAGTATTAAAAAAAGTGAGAGAGACAATGTAAATAACCAGAGATCAATCACAATTTCCTCCTGTATTTCAAAAATATTTGAGAAGGTTATGTATACAAACTTATGGAATTTGTAAATAAAAACAATATCCTATGTAATGAACAACAGATTCAAAAATAAGAGGTCAACAACAAATGCCATTTGTGAGTGCATCAATTGCATACTAAGCCTGACTGTCAAAAAACAGGAATCAACAGGAATATTTATTGACCTATCAAAAGCATTTGACATGGTGGATCATAAGAGTCTGCTGCCACCACTTGAAAAATATAGTATTCAAGATCTGTACAGCAATTGGATCAGTTCCTTCCAGAGCACAAATGTCAACCAAAAAATTACTTCTGATCACTTGCTAGACTATAAACCAATCAAATATGGTGTAACCCAAGGATAAGTAATGGGACCCCTTCTGCACCATAAAGATCTAAGCTTAAACAGGGATGTGCATAAAATGATCATGTTTGCACATGACATCACAATTATACTAAAAGGATAAAGTAATGAAGAATTGCAGCAATCAGCAAACACCGTCATAAAACAACTTAGCAAATGGGCATAGAATAATTAGTTTGTAATAAATAGTAAAAAGACTGTCACACGAAAATTCCACAATCCTCCAAGCAAGGACTGGTTTATCCCATGTGTCTCTGCCAACAATGTACCAGTCAATAAATGTACAGAAACCAAATTTTTATGACTATGGCTACAAAGCAATTTGAAATGGAATAAACATATAAAATACCTTAATCCAAATTTGAGCAAGATATGCTACCTCCTTTGCTCACTAAAATCCTACTGCAGTGAGAAAACGATAATAAACACTTATCATGCCTACTTTTATTCTTCCTTTAAATAGGGATTACTTTCTTGCGAAACTTTACAGCAGCTGGCAGCACTTTCAGACTGCAAAAAAGGGCCATTAGAATCATGTTTGGATTCAAACCTAGAGATTTATGTAAACCTCTTATGTATCTACATTACGAAAACCCTTATATTCTTTAAAATTTATGTAACAGATAGCAAAACAAAAGGAAACAATGCTATTCACGATCACTTTACCAGAGAAAACAAAAACTTACACGTGACCCAAACGAATACATCCCTGTGCAAAAATGGTGCTTTCCATATTGGAGTTAAACTTTATAACAAACTTCCCAAAAATATAAAAAAGCAACTACTGAGGTAAAACCTTCGGAAAAGCTATGAAGTCATATTTAGAGCATTGCTGCTTTTATTCAATTGAAAAATATTTAAACTTAAGAAGTGTGCTATTTAAATACTTAGTGTATGAAGCAATAATATTATGAAAAGGATGGTTGCTACTCATCATATATTATAGATGCTGAGTCGTAGATAGGCACAACAGAAAGACTGTCAGAAAGTGAGCTTTCGACCAACAAGACCTTCGATGAAAAGAGACAACAAACATGTACACGCGCGTACACACACAAGCATGCACATATATATATATATATAGTTATAATAGAGGGAAACATTCCACGTAGGAAATATATATCTAAAAACAAAGATGATGTGACTTACCAAATGAAAGTGCTGGCAGGTCGACAGACACACAAACAAACACAAACATACACACAAAATTCAAGCTTTCGCAACAAACTGTTGCCTCATCAGGAAAGAGGGAAGGAGAGGGAAAGACGAAAGGATGTGGGTTTTAAGGGAGAGGGTAAGGAGTCATTCCAATCCCGGGAGCGGAAAGACTTACCTTAGGGGGAAAAAAAGGACGGGTATACACTCGCACACACACACATATCCATCCACACATATACAGACACAAGCAGACATATTTAAAGACAAAGACTTTGTCTTTAAATATGTCTGCTTGTGTCTGTATATGTGTGGATGGATATGTGTGTGTGTGCGAGTGTATACCCGTCCTTTTTTCCCCCTAAGGTAAGTCTTTCCGCTCCCGGGATTGGAATGACTCCTTACCCTCTCCCTTAAAACCCACATCCTTTCGTCTTTCCCTCTCCTTCCCTCTTTCCTGATGAGGCAACAGTTTGTTGCGAAAGCTTGAATTTTGTGTGTATGTTTGTGTTTGTTTGTGTGTCTGTCGACCTGCCAGCACTTTCATTTGGTAAGTCACATCATCTTTGTTTTTTTTATATATATATATATATATATATCTCACACACACACACACACACACACAAACACACACACACACACACACACACACACACACACAGATATGCAAAAACAACTCTCAGGCACATATGATTGGTCTCTGGCTGCTGAGACTAGACTGAGAGCAATATTGTTTAATGTATGAAGTGAATTTTTGTAATCTTAGAAAAGTGTATTTAGAAATCACTTTCACGTGCATATTTATAAACTGGCTTCTCCACTGTTTTACGTGTTAGCTGCTTTGTAGACAACATACCCAATAAAAGACAATCTACAATGGCTCAGGAGAATTGCTTAAGTGCAGTAAATTGATACTGTTCACATTCACATCCATTTTTTAATGGTCCTGTTGCAAAATATTTATCTGTGTTGTTTCTGTTCATGCTGTCTCTGCTCTTTATATGTAGTACCAAACAATTCATTTCACATCCACAGCCCACTTTAGAAAATGTATGAAATCAGTTATCATACACTACATTTCAACTGGTTACACAGGCCTTTATGTTTTCCACTTCCAACCTACTATTATTGCAAGAAATGTTAGTCAAATTTTTCTTGTAAATTTGAACTATCTTGTCACTGTCTGTTGTGCTGCACCATTTGGATGCAGTACACAGAGATATGGGGTCAGCACATGGCTTTACTAGTGATTGCCAGCTTTCCTGATCTTAGAGCTACTAATTATATTTCAACCAGCTTCTCAATTGACCTTACAATACTGTGTATGCCCAGTTCCGCACCTCCCAGTTAAATCCAGATCATCCATACATGATGGCCACTCAGAGATGGAGATGGACATTATCTTATGGCATCAATACATTAAATGATACATTTATGGCAGAATAAACTAAACAAAATAGTGTTGTGTAGTTCCACAGAAGTGACTGAATGACCTGAAAGAGTAAATGTAAATAACTGTCACCAAGAATTTATTTTTACCTTTTGCCATATAAAATCAGAGCAACAAAATTAAGTAATGAAGTACTTAGCAGTAGAACAAAATAGTGTTGTTTCGGTATATGAAATGATTGAATGTCCCAAAAGCAATAAATGTAAATAACTGTAACCAAGCATTAACAACAACATTGAAAGGATAGAGTGCTTAACAGCAACATTGAAAGGATAGACTGCTGCTCATCAGATACAGTAGGTGTTGAGTAGCAAACAGTCACGATGGAAAAGAATGCTAGAAGTATTCAGCTGTTGGGCAAACCCTATCAGATTTGGAAAAAAACACACATAGTCACACAAGCACAACTCACTCACACATTGCATGTGAATGTGAAAGAGAGTGAGGGAGAAATAGAGATAGAGATAGAGAGATAGAGATAGAGAGAGAGAGAGAGAGAGAGAGAGAGAGAGAGAGAGAGTGAGAGAGAGGGGGGGAGAGGGAGAGAGAGAGAGAGAGGGAGAGGGAGAGAGGGAGAGAGGGAGAGAGAGAGAGAGAGAGAGAGAGAGAGAGAGAGAGAGAGGGAGGGAGAGGGAGAGTATTGCCTTTGTGTGAACATGTGTGTGTGATTTACATCTGATAAAGGCTTTAATCTGAGCACTGAATACTTCTAACATTCTTTTCCACTGTGCCTGTCCGCATCTCAGCACTTCTTCTGCATGATGAGAAGCAATATATTCTTCCTGTATTGTTATTCCATCCTGGATATTCCACTGTAGCCAAGTATTTATCTTTATCTTCTGCCTTATAAAACCAGAGCAATAAAATAAAGTTGACATTCAATAACTGTGCAGTAAGGATCATTATGGACTAAAAAACATGTTTTACCTCTTTCTTTGATTTTAGCTCCTCTGAATTAAAACTATTGAGCAACAAAGCCAAGAAGAGGTTCAGCACCATGAAATTGCCCATAACAAGTGCTGGAAGAAAAATTGCAAAGCAAGTTTCAGGTCCCTGAAAACAGAAAGAGATAATTACTGACTGCAAGCTGTCTTTACACCATTATAAAGCAAGAACATAAATTTTAATGCTACTTGTTATCACTAAGTAACATAATTTGCAGGATCAGTTCAATATTATTGATGTGGCCAGAAAATAGAAAATAATCTACAAAGTACATATTTGGCATCAAAGAGAAATCTAAATTTGAGAAAATTATTTTAACAGTTTTGGCACACATATTAATTTAAGATCAACATACTGCATACATCTATTATTTTCAGCAACTCCATTCTTTGGTCATTACTTTAATGCCATTGCTGTCATATCATTTGATATATTATTTCCTCTGGGTTTTCAGGGCTACATTCTAGTTGCCCTTCAGCATATTGTTTTTGTCTTTCTTTATCCTTGGTGTAATTCACCAGTATTTCATATTACATTAATATGAATTAGGATACACTGCTACTGGTTACAGACACAAATTGAGTAGCACACACTATGTGGTGAGTAGCAGTCTATCCTAATCCACATTGTTGTTATTCCATCCCAGATTTTCCACTGTTCTATGTAATCTTGTAATAAATAGATTATATCTCTGGTAGTGCCCACTGAACAATTGCCATGCATTTATTTTTTCAGATCCAGATAATAGCATACATGTGCACAGAGTGCGATAACTTCCAGTATGTCTTTAAGATTACATTGCCTGATTGTACTCCCTAATTTTTCACTGTTTGCCATGCCATAAACTATTCAGCTGCATTATTTTATTTACTTCTCTTTGACTGATTAATAACTTCATAAATCAGAGTGTGAAGGTTTTAATTCCACATATAAACTTAATATAAGAAAACTTACTGCCATGGATATGGACCAAACTAACTGCTGCATATAAAGCTTCATCTGCAGTACTCTTGAGGATTATATAAAACATAAAAAATTGTTGCTACTTTTTATAAAGAAGGTAACTGTCCAAAGATAAATGCAGAAGTATGTTCAAAAAATACAAGACATCAAATCACAAACTTTTTTTTTATACAAAATCTAAAGTTCATCTGTTTCAAATTATAGCTTGAATCTGTTCATTCCATTTCCAAATTTTTCATTCAGTATTCAGCTTGAACGGAACCTATTTATTTTTGCCATAGCACACTAGTGCTTAACTAAAGCATACATTTTTCAAAATGCTTCTGAAATCTGAAGCCTCTGTTTAATGCTATTAATTTTTCACAGAAAAATTCTTAAACTTTTGAATAGCAGCCAATTTTCAATAAGTGTGGATCACAGATGACATTTCAGTTTTTTGTCTAATGTATACACATCAAAACTTTCTAAGATTCTAAGAAACACACTATTTTACTCTTAACGAAAAATCATAGGGGGTCAATTTTATATTTATGTATCATATACATGTAACTAATCATACGTATGCATCATTACATAACTTTCTAAGACTGGTCAACTACTAAACAATGGAAAGTACAGAATGAAATAATAACAATATGAGAGGATAGATTGCGACTCACCACACACAGGAGATATTGACTCACAGACAGGTACAATGGAAAGATTGCTAAAATATTAAAGCATTTGGACAAGGTCCTTCTTCTGCAAAAGAATACCGTACATTTTCACACAAGCACAACTCTCTCTCTCTCTTTCTCTCTCTCTCTCTCTCTCTCTCACACACACACACACACACACACACACACACACACACACACACATACATACAGACATCTCAGGACAATCAGGCTACAACACCATGATACAATGGCCACATGTGTGTGAGTTGTGGCTGTGTGAATGTGGGTGTGTTTTCTATTGTAGGAGCAACATATTGTCCAAAAATCTGTAATATTTTAGCAATCTTTTTCATTGTGTCTGTGTGCAACTCAATGCCTTCTCTTTGTGGTGAGTAGCAATCTATCCTTCCCTCGCGAAGGGTCAGCAACCCACTTCTAATCATATTAATCCTATGAATAAACAACAGTACTTACATGTTGACATACGTCATCCTTTTCATTCCTCCCATGCAGGTTTCACATTCAAGGCAAACATATCTGTTCACAAGTAGATTTTTTACTGCAATACACCACTATTCTCACCCCAGTCTTCATCGTATGTAAGTATCCCATCAGCCTAGTTCAAAATCAGATTTCCTGGGCCATCACATTCAATCCTGATAGTGCTGATCCCTCCAAAAACAACTCAGGAGTACACCTCATGTCACTCAGTCCTATGCTGGTCTTGAATGTATTAATCAGCTATTTTGACATTGCTATAACTTTCTAATATCAAGGTCCATTCTGTGTGACATTTTGCTCATCACAACTAGAACAGATTTTCGTTGCCTTCTGGCCCCCTACCTCACACGCCGCCCCCACCCCCCATGTCTGCAATATCCTGGTCAGACCCTATGCTCCTTCTGCACCCATTTCCCAACTCTATAGTTCCTCCCCTGTGACTGCCCCAATGTAAGACTTGCCTGACGCACCCTCCTATTACCACCTATGCCAGATCTGTAGCCGGCAAAACATGTACTATCAAATGGAGAACCACCTGTGAAACAATGCATGTCGTGTACCGGGTGTTATGTAAACACTATTCATCCTTCTATATTGGTATATCTATCACCAAGCTATCAGTTTGGATGAATAGGCATAGATAGAGGGTGTATGCTGGCAACACACAATATCTTGTTCCACAGTATGTTTTAGAACATGATAGTCATGACTTTGGTTCCTGTTTCACCACACGTGCCACCTGGATTCTCTGTCCTGACACCAGTATCTCAGAACTCTGCAGATGGGTACTGGTGTTACAACACATGGTTGATTCTCACCACCTGCTTGCCCCAAATCTATGCTAATTTTTGTAGCCTCAGCATTCCTATCAGTAACTATTCATTTTCTTCATTCCCTTTCATTTTCCTATACATTTTATTTTCCGAACTATCTATTCTCCACATCCTCCCTTCACCACCCCATCCACTCCTATTTGACTACCATCTTTCACTCTTATGACTCTTGCACGATGTTTTATCAGTAATCTCTATCTTCCTTATTACTCTCTCTTCCGCCTTTAAGTTCTCAGGTTTCCAAATTTCATTTGGTGCAGGGATCAATAATCAGTCTTTCCTTCTCATCTCATCCAGTAAGGCTCCCCTGACCCATGTTCTGGGAGACTTTTCTGCAACTCTCCCCATTTCCTCAACCTCACCAGTCCTTTTCCCTCGTCTCTCTTCCTTCCTCTTCAATTCTTCTGCCAGAAGAAAGAGCCACTGGCTCCAAAAGCTTGCACATTTCTCTATCTTTCACATGCATTTTCTCCTGCTGCTGCTTGGCAAGTAAATTTTTTTAGCCAATTTTGTCATATTTTAATACATTAATTATTTTCACTGAGAGATAATCTTCTGTGATTCATGTGTGTTACATTCAATGGAAAGCATTCAGGTAACACATGAGGTAAAGATACTTCTATGCTTCCTTATGACTGTTGCAATTATATGCTCTGGATCCCTAATATATGGGAAAGAAAATTTACAACAATCTAAAAGACAAGAAAATTCAGAGGAAAAGCTGCATGATACTTTACTATAGCAGTTCCACTACTCAATTTAAGAAGGATGTCTTCCATTATAAGTCTTATTTTATCTGTAAACCCAAGTATTCATTCTCACTAAATAAATTAACCAATTTTAAAACACATATAAATCTCATTAACTGTAATAACACACATTAATTATACTGCACATTTTGACATGTTTTCTGAACCACCATTGAAGTAAGATTAAATGTATAATATGTAAATAAATCACATTTCATAATAAAAAAACTACCTTCCATTTAATTATAATGAGATTTGTATGGAAGTAACTATAGAATGAAAGATTTTACATGCTTTCTAGCATAAAAAGCACTCAGTGATGGACAATAAATTAATAAAAGTGTGAAACATGTATGATAAATTAAAATGTAGCTGCTTTCAGTCATTCTACATCAAAATTACCTCCTCACTCTCTGCTCTCATGCAGTCCCACAGTGGCTCAATCCATTCTCCACATAAAATTCTAAATATCATCATAAAAGAATGGAAGAAATCTGTGAAGTTCCATCTGAAATTAAGAGAAATTTAAAACATTTTCACAATGATTTTTTACTGGAAAAGTTATGAAAAATACACTTCCCCATATTAATCAGAAAGATTAATACAACAATCAATTATACATGTGAAATTCTTATGGATACTTATTAATATTTTTCTTGTTGTGACTATTTTATTTTGTCAATGGACAGACATTGCAAATAATCACAGAAAATAGCTGATAAATAAGCAATGGATTTCTGATTACTAAATAAAAATACTTTCACATTGTTATGCAGTAGGAGAGTGGGTTTGGAAAGTTAGCAGGAAAAAACCGGCAGATACAAGCTCTGAGTCAGGCAGTGAAAACATAGCCTGTGGGTATTTCATTCTGGCACAAGCTTTAATCTGTCATGAAATTTTGACACTTGTTTAGAGTAAATGACTGCAGCAGTTAATTGCAATAAGATTTGAAGATAAGTGATATGCAGATGCTAGATTTATTCTTTATCCAAGAAAGTGGACATGAACCAAAGCAAGTGTGTTACCTGAAGTAAATTCTGCAACTGACTGATCCTGTTGAACTATGAATTTCGAGTGACAAGGTTTCAAGATATGCTTTACTCATCATGTATATGAAAACATTGGCATAAATCTGCCATTTTACTATATATTGTTCATTTTAACAACTGATAAACATCAAAGGAGTGCTACATATGTAGGCATGCCAAGGTCCACAAGATGCATTATAGTTGTGTATATTTTTACTTGTGACAAACCTGTTTGTAAATTTATTTTTGATAAACCTCTGTGAAATGTGCGATATATATTCCATTAAAATGTTAACGTGGAATGAGTAATGAATGCACAACCAAAAATTGTTTTGAATATATGAAGATGACAATCTTACATGTTGAAAACTGTTAATAAAAAATCATTTCTTTAAAAAACACTGTTCATGCTTAAAGGTATCAGTTTTATTAAGTGTTTTGACACTTTTTTGTGAATGGTAATTTTAATAAACAACCATAATGTAATGAAACACCAGGAGAGGTTGGTTTGAGTTATTAAGTAGACTTCATGAACTTCCTTTGTTTCACTGCATATTCCAGCCACGTAAGATCAATAATTAAGTTTAAGTGGATGTTTTCAGCTTTGGAACAGGCACATTGCAATTTTTACTCTTGAATAGATTTTAGGCGATAAAAATTTACTTCTAGGGATGGTCAGTTCATCCAATGGCAGTTGATACTAGAAACAATATGCTTCAAACCTGGGCAGTTATTCGAAAGGATTCTTGATGAAATTCAAAGAAAATGCACACCAGTTTTTAAATGGGATTAGTCAAAGTTCTGTACAAGAAAATTGGTATTAGAAATATTTGTAGATGATACATACCATACTAGACCAAATAGGTGCACTTTGGAATGCTTGAAAGCCCAATTATGGGTAACCAGGAGGATCTACAGCTTTTCTAAAGCAAAATTTGATCTAAGTTTCCATCTTAAATACACAGAAAAAAACTATATCTTATTACACACTATATATGTACAGTTAATTTAATATTGAATAACTGATTCAATATTTGGGAAAAGGCAACACAATTGCTCTATAGTTTTTAACAGCAGTATTGCTCATACTGCATTAGAAAAAAGAAGCACATTAAATTTTGTTATGAGTCATAGGTGACTATAGTTTGATTATAATGACTTGACACTTCACATGTCAGAGCTGTCTCCCTCCAATCAGAGCAATCAGCATCATGCCCAAACTGTTCGCCACAACCAAACAGTCTATTCACTTCCAGTTCCTTGTCTGGCTTCTTTTCTTGATATGTTGGATCCCATGTTGGATTGTGAGTCATATGTCTGATACTTTTGTTTCACATTTCATCAGACATGTCAAAAAAAACACACACACACCCACACACACAAATGATGACAATGAAATATGCACATTTCACACACAGCACTATCCAAACTTTACGGATTCCTTTCACAGAGGACATAATTCAGTGTCAAATATTCAATTATTATCATCACAGAGATTGACCTATAGTCAATAAGCTTCAAACAACATTGAATGAGGTCAAACTTTTTGAAGACCCAATTCAGCGTTGCCACTGGTCCTATAGAGGAATAACTATAATGTCATAACAAGAAGTGCTGCTGTAGTGCAGTGGTTAAGTTACAGTCCTGATGTGCAGAAGGTTGTGGATTCGAATTTTTTTCATGTGAAATAATTTTTTATTTGTAAATGTTTATCAAAATGACTCTTATTATTACTATTATCATTATCATTCTCATCATCATCATCATCATCATCACCATCATTATCAATTATCTGGTTTAAATGTTTTTTATATTTTAAATCTTTTGTTCCATCATTTTTATCATCATACTGACTTTTTTATTTGCTCTTGTTTTTTCTTCCTATCATTCTTTTTCCATTTGGAATCAACCTGCATTGCCTTGAGTGGCAACCAGGACTGCTCATCGATTGAGATTGTGTCAGCTTGTGTAGCCAGTCAGAGGTAAATGACAAAAGTGGATGTTACAGTTCGCTTTTAATGCTGAAAATGAAATTTTTCTGTCTTTAGTTTGCTGGTAGAGGTCAGCTTTGATCACCGTGAATGAAACGAGTGTCATTAATAGTTCTGCTGCAAGTTTTTAACTGATGTTTTCTCAGATACATTGCACATCACAATGTTGTGCTTAGGTTATGACAAGAGTCTAAATTCAGGACTACAAAATGTGTTGTCTGCCACTGTTCAGTCCCTGGTCACTGAGAATCAGCTGCAAACAGAGCGTCTTCCATTCCAACTATATCTAACAGCACCCACTACCAACACTGCTCTGTGTTACGAGAATGGCACTTCAACACTTGTGAAGTGACTCGCCATGCTTTCGTGTTGCCTTTAACCAAGTGGCAGATGGTATGACAACATTGTTACAGCCAGTGACAAATGTCAATGGTAAAGTAATTTTAGCAGGACTATAGGGGTGACTATCTGAAGCAACAATAATGTAAAAAGCAAATTAATCAAGAAATGGGAAAGAAAATGTCAGATGCAGTTCAATTTAAGAATTATGAGAGTGTTCAGCTGATCTTTGAAGATAAACACTTAAGATAACCCCAACCGGTACAATCTCAATAATACTAATCAGTACCAGTAAGTTCTGACTGAAGAGGCACAAGATTTAAAGGAGAATTAGATATCTAATTACAGGGCTGTTGTGTGCACATGGATGTTTAGTAAGCACGAGACAATTAAAGAAAGCTCAATAATTTCTACAAAGAGACACTACAAGATAGTAGGAGAGAGATGAAGAGGAGTGAAAAAAATGTAGAGAAAGAGAGGAGGGAGGTGAGAGAAGAAAGAGGGAATAAAAATAGAAAAAACCATCTAGTTCATTGTGAACAAAACCAATTGTAAAAGATTTTACTTAGAAACAGTCTTAACCACATATGATAATTTATTTTTACAACAATTACTATAATATTGCATGCATTCATGACTGTTTGTAATTAAAATTTTGTTATAGTGCTTTCAACTGCTGCTGTTTCCACGAACAATATTTCAAAGCATTTTAAAACCAACAATATTAATTTTGCATGTTTGCAAGCTTCCATATCCTTTTAACAATCTGTATCCAGTTCTTCTGTTCATCTTTATCACTTTTAAATCTCTCTCTCTCTCTCTCTCTCTCCCTCTCTCTCACACACACACACACACACACACACACACACACACACACACACACACACACACACACACAGATATATATCTAAAAACACAGATGATGTGACTTACCGAACGAAAGTGCTGGCAGGTCGATAGACACACAAACAAACACAAACATACACATGAAATTCAAGCTTTCGCAACAAACTGTTGCCTCATCAGGAAAGAGGGAAGGAGAGGGAAAGACGAAAGGATGTGGGTTTTAAGGGAGAGGGTAAGGAGTCATTCCAATCCCGGGAGCGGAAGGACCTACCTTGTGTGTGTGTGTGCGTGTGTGTGTGTGTGTGTGTGTGTGTGTGTGTGTGTGTGTGTGTGTGTGTGATTATTTCCTTTAATTTCAGAATGTTAAATAATCATAATAATTCATTCCTTAAATTAAATGTTTTGTGTAGTACAACATTATGGAATATTAAATATACTTAATTAATAATTTAATGCATGTAGCTCACCTTGGCACAGGATCTGGATGAAATCTCTCCTTTGTATAGTCTTTGGCAAAAAGTTGCATACCAATAACAGCAAAAATGTATATTACAATCACTAACACAAATGTTAAGTTTCCTAGAGCACCAATGGTTGATATAATAATGCTCAGTAGCACCTTCATAGTCGTCCATGACTGTGCAAGTTTTAGTACCCGTAACTGAAACAAATGTAAATACACCTATGAGAAATGTGCATATTTTTCGCAGAAAACAATATCTGATTTTAATGCACAATATCTTACAGCTGTATAATTTTATGTCTTTCAGTAGTAATATTATTTAGACTGGGCAGTCACTGAAAGTGGAGGAAATGTCTCAGGTGACACTACATACGAGGGGCATTTGAAAAGTCCATGCAAAGTCCTAGAGGTGCCACCACTGGCATGTATCGAGGTCATGATTAGTTAGTAGCATCTTTGGAAAGAACATACACCAAGATTCAGCTATATTTCTCCATTTCTTTGTGTTTGGCATTCGTGTGAATCAACGAAGTCGAGTGATTGTCAAAAAATGAATGAAAAAGAATTTTGTGTGGTGATTAAACATTACTTTATGAAAGGCAAAACGCCTAAGGAGATTAAAGAGAAGCTTGATAAACATTACGGTGACTCTGCTCCTTCAATTAGAATGGTTTATAAGTGGTTTCAAAATTTTCGGAGTGCCATATGTGCACAAGTGATGCTGAACGTTCTGGATGCCCTGTGGAGGTTACGACTCCAGAAATCATTGATAAAATCCATGATATGGTGACAGATGACAGAAGAGTTACGATGCGTGAGATTGCTAGTGCTGTGGACATCTCGAATGAACAGGTACATAATATTTTGCATAAACATTTGGACATGAGAAAGCTACCCACAAGATGGGTTCCACGATTGTTCACACTTGACCAAAAACGGAATCATGTGAAGTGTTGCAAGGATGGTTTGCAGCTGTTCAGGAAGAATCCGCAGGACTTTAAGTGTCATTTCATCACTGTGGATACATTACTATACTCCTGAGACCAAAGAACAATCTGAACAATGGGTTACCAAGGGAGAATCTGCACCAAAAAAGGCGAAGACCATTCCTTTGGCCGAAAGGTTATTGCGACTGTCTTTTGGGATTCACAAGGGATAATCCTCATCGAATATCTGGAAAAGGGTAAAACTATTACAGGTGCATATTATACATCATTACTGAAAACCAAGCTGCAAGAAAAACACCGGCGATTGGATAGCAAAAAAGTCCTTTTCCATCATGATAATGCACCAGCACACACCTCAGCAGGTGTGGTCGCAAAATTATTGGAAATAGAATTCCAACTTGTTTCACATCCCCCCTATTCTCCAGACTTGAATAAAATCTATGTCCCGCCAGCCATTTCTTCAAATTGGGGAATAAATAGTAGTCCGAGGGAGCCAATTACGGCAACTAATAGCTATTTTGCAGACTTGGGCAATTCCTATTATCGGGAAGGGATCAACAAATAGATTTGGACGAAGTGTATAAGTCTAAAAGGAGACTATGTCGAAAAATAAAAAAGGTTTACCCCAAACACGTAAGTAGTTTTTATTTTTGCATGGACTTTTAAACACCCCTCGTATAGTGGATCCACTTTGAAAATTTTTTGAACTGCCAGTTCCTGGTTCCTAAATATATTTTAAAGAAAGACACAAAACAGTCTAATTTAATCCACGTTACAAAAATGTACATACATTATAAATGAGGAAGGGTCTGTATATTTGTGCCCTAGATAATATTCTATAATCAACCATAAGAATAACCAAAAAGGAGGAGTACAGGATAACTTTTTACAAAATGTGTTTGAATGTGAACTAATACACTGTTGAGTTGATTGATTTTGGTATTTTAGCAGATGTCTATATGATTCATATTGACAAGATTTGTAATGGGTGAGAAATGTACCATTTAACTCAAGAAAAGACAGTTCAGCATTGGTATGGTTCCCAACCAACCTCATTTTTCCAACATAGTCTCTATGTTTAACAAATTTTCCTGGCGTCCTTAAAGACTGTTTGGAGGCAGTGAAATGTCCCAAATGTCTGACATTTGTAACATAAATTTCATTTTTTAAATAATGTTATTGCAATCATCTGATCTCCTGGAATGCTTTCTTTTGGAATGCTGGACAGATTTCTATTGAGTACTTCAGTTACTGCATGAATTAAAAGAAAACTTTCAAGCTTTGTCAAGCCTCAAGCTCAATAACTAATACTAATTTCCTCAATGGCACAAAATTTTGATGTCCCATTACCAGTGTCACTAATTGGATTCTGGAATTCTGTTGTGGCAGCAGTATTGTTGTTTGTGTGCAGTATTTTGTATGTTAAACAATGGAAAATGATGAGTCGCAGATAGGCACAACAAAAAGACTGTCAGAAAGTGAGCTTTCAGCAAACAAGGCATGCATCAGAAATAGACAAGACACTCACGCAAACACAACTCACACACATATAATCACAGTCTCTGGCTGCTGAGGCCAGACTGCAAGCAGCAGCACATGATGGGAGAAGCAACTGGGTGGCGAGGAGGGGGGGGGGGGGGGGAATAGCAGAGTAGGGGTGGTGGATGAAAAAATGCTGCTTGTGAGAGCGTAGATGGACAATGTGGGCAGGGTGGGGCAGCTAGGTGCAGTTAGGAGGTTAGACAGAGGCCGGGAGGGGGAGGGGGGCAGGGAGTTGTGGGTGGTAGTGGAAAATGAGAGATGTAAAAAGACTGAGTGTACTGGTGGAATCGAGGGTTGTGTAGTGTGGAATAGGAATGGGGAAGGGGTTAGATGGGTGAATGGGTAAGGACAATAACTACCAAAGGCTGAGACCAGGATGTTTACAGGCACATAGGATATACTGCAGAGAGAGTTACCACCTGTGCAGTTCAAAAAAGCTGGTATTGGTGGGAAGGAACCAGGTAGCCCAGGCTGTCAAGCACTCATTGAAATGAATAACGTTGTTTTGTCGATGGCCATTCAAGCGGACGGATAGCTTGTTGGCTGTCATGTCACATAGAATGCAGCACAGTGGTTGCAGCTTAGCTTGTAGATCACATGACTGGTTTCACAGACAGCCCTGCCTTTGATGGTTGTGAGCGGACTGGAGAAGGTGGCGATGGCGGTGGTGATGGAGGTGGGAGGATATATCAGACGGGTCATGCATCTAGGTCTGTTACAGGAATACGAACCATGAAGCAAGGGGTTGGGACCAGGGGTTGTGTAGGGATGGATGAGGATATTGTGTAGGTTCGGTAGCTGGTAAAATACTACATTGGGAAGGTGGAAAGAATAGTTGATAGGACATGCCTCATTTCAGGGCACAACAAGAGGTAGTTGAAAGTCTGGTGGGGAATGAGATTCAGCTGCTCCAGTCTTGGGTGGTTCTAAGTCACGAGGGGAATGCTCCTCTGTGGCCAGATGGTGAGATTTGGGAGATGGTGGGTGAACGGAAAGACAAGACATGGGATACAACCTGTGATGACCTCAGTGAGACCCTAAGTATATTCTGAGAGGATCACTTGTCACTACAGATGCAACGAGCATGGGTGGCTAGGATGTATATAAGGGGCTTCTTGGTATGGAATGGGTAGCTGCTGTCCAAGTGGAGGTACTGCTGCTGGTTGGTAGGTTTGATATGAACAGAAGTACTGACGCAGCCATCTTTGAGGTGGAGGTCAACATTGAGGAAGGTGGCTTGTTGGGATACTGTCATGCCACATGTCACAGTCTAACACATAGTTGGTTCCAGTTCTTACACCTGCGATTTGATAAATGGTATCGTAATATTTCCTGTCTGCCACAGGGAAATGTAAGTGCAAATACACAGTGTGTTATTGCAAGACTTTCACCTCATAAATGGGAGGGTGAGAATGTTATCTGAACATTTTCTGGTGCAAAATTGAGTGTTGTAAATGTAAGATGTGTGTTGGAAATGGACGATGAACTGTCATTATAATTCAATATAGTCAGACATAAACTTGATGTTAAAAATATATCATAAACACTTAAAATTGATAACTTACTAGTAGAGAAACTGATTATAGATATGGGAAAAGAACAAGGTACGTAGCTACAACAGTACCACACTGCGAAATAGCACAAGTGTTTTAGGCTGACGAACTGTGTCCCTGGTACAATTAAAATGCAATTCAATCAAAAGTTCTCATGTACTCAAACTAAATGGTAATGAAAGTAATAGTGCCATTTGCTGTGTTATGACTAATCAATGATTTTGGAGAAGCAGTATTTATTTAAATGATTATTGAGTCCTCCTGTAACATGGATTTCAAGCTAGTTCCTTTACTTGTTATGTATACAGATAAAGCCATGTGTATGAATCTTCCCCAATGATACCCATTCAGCAAAGAGAATAGAAAAAGAAATACAAGTAAAAGCAACTGTGGATTTCAAACTAGTTCCTTTACTTGTTATGTATCCAGATAAAGCCATGTGTATGAATCTTCCCCAATGATACCTATTCAGCAGAGAGAATAGAAAAAGGAACACAAGCAAAAGTGAAAGCTTGCTCTTTCTCTGCTGGGTACATTGACACAGTTGCCCTTGAAGAAGGTATGACCCTAACGATCAGATTAGTATTTTGGAGTACATATTCTTAAGGTTTTTAAAAGAATCCAGTAGAAGCAGCGAAATGTAGGATTTTGTGAAATCCTGTTTTTCTGACATAACACACCAGTTCATGAGGGAGTGGGGAAGGGGGCAGGGAGGTGACAAGGCAGTAAACTAAAAAGCATTTGTGGAGGAGTTTTTGACCCAGACAGTTTTTTTCCCCAAAAGTGAAAGAAATCAATTACGGTGTGAAAGTACAACGTGAACCAAGTTTACATCACAATAATGATTTTTTTTTTTTTTTTTGGCAAAATTTGGGTGGTTTAATTCACACAAAGAAAAAGGACTTGTCAGGATAGCCGAGCACCTGCCTGCCAGCCTGGATGTGGTTTTTAGGTTTTTTCACATCCACATACATAAATACCAGACTGGTTCCCACATCCTGCCTCAGTTACACGATGTCTAACACTTTGAAAAATGATGTCACATTTGCCCATGAGGTTACACTAAATGCAAACAGATGCAGTACACTGATTTCTTCCCAGGTGGGAGGGGGATGACAGTAGCTTTAAAATGTCTTTGGGAATGGCAACCCCAAAGTAACACTACCCTATATAAGGGTATGGTTGGTTCTCCACAAAACTGGAGAAGCCCAACATTAGTCCTAAGCCCTGCACTGGCTAGGTAAGGGGCCCCAGAAAGGAAGGAAGGAATCTGCAAAAATAAGGACGTTACATCCTGACATTTTTATTTGAGAGATGGCTATATGATGGAGGTGGTGAATGACAGAACCAGGCACAAATACTTTTTAAATGTTTTATTTTAGTGCCACAACCTTTCCTATCTTCAGATGGCTAATATTTTTCATTACATAGATCTTTGATCAACACTACATCATCTGCTCCACACTGCACAAGAATATTTGAGTATTTAGTGGGGTGCAGATGACATGGTGTTAGTTAAAACATCTGTGTAATGAAAAATATTAGCCATCTGAAGAGGGACATGCTAGCCTGAAACCCACTATGGCAGTAAAGTAAAACATTTAAAAAGTATTTGTGGCTGGTTGTGTCATTCACCACAGAGTTCACAAGATCCAACATGGATAAAACAACATATGATGATAGCTTCCTTGGTGGGACATTTATTTCTACATTTTGCTTCATAAATGTAAATTTGTGTTTAATGTTTTTTTGTTTTATTTTGTTTGTTTTGTGAAACAACACTGATGAGATGTTATTGGATGATTAGAATACCATAATCTATACATGGACTAATTCTCCAATTCAGCAAGATCTTTAGAATAAACAATTAGAATGGGAACTGCCTTGGATTCTTTATCAGCAATATGTATTTGTTTACAAAGCATTCATAAGAAACCTCTCAGAGCGAGATATTTTGGAACTTTCACTTAGTTATTTGAGTACATACTTGAGTACAAGTGCTAGTGTACCCAACTCGACTGGGATAATGATGATATTATGAAAAAGATTGATTGGTACTTACCATTTGGAAATACTGAGTCACAGACAGGCAACACAAAAAGACTGTTAACAAGTAAGCTTTCACCCAAAAAACCTTCTGAATTTGCCTGTCTGCGACTAAACATTTCCACAGTATGGCGAGAAGCAATATTCCTGTTGATAATACTGTCATTATTTGAGCCTAGCTTTTCTATTGTTCAACTTGGCTGGGAATAATTTCTGAAACTGTATCAATAAGCTTTTGAAACAGCTGGGATTTGGGTTACTTTCCCAAATATTTCAATGTGGCCATTAAATATGGCAAGGCAAATAAAACAGTAATTAGAAAAACTTCTAATTATGGAAAAATGCCTACCTGATAAGTGGCAAGAGGGTCAAAAAAATGCTATCCCTCTCATCCTTTTTCTTAAACTTGGCATTCTTTCAATTGAGAATAGAAAGAAATGAGTTGGAAGAAATGAGACCATTGAAGTAGTTAAGTAGGAAATATTGGAAGCTATATTTACAATAAAAAATCAGATCTTTATGTAATATATGCTGTTGCTAATGGCAGAGACCTCCAATTGCATTATACAAATGTTCATTAAAGTTTCAAGAAATCCATACCAGCCTCAGACCTCTCAAGACCGACAGTCCATCTACCAGCTCAAAAGCAAGATCCAGTAAACTTGCTGTGACGATGATAAGATCAAAAATATTCCATCCACAAGCAAAAAATTCTTTGCTAAGTGCTAGCAGTTTAAGGAAGCATTCCAACGTAAAAATTGAAGTGAAGACCTGAAAAAAATCATACAAATGTAATTTCAGACACAGATTATTACCAAACATACCAGGCATATTAAATTCGAACAATGCCCAAAATTAACAAATAATTCAGACTTTTATAACCATGAAATGGCCAGTTACCCTGCTGGCTGATCGTTATTCAACTTTCCAAATTGACTTATATTATTTATCTTTGCTGAAGTTTAGATAGTATGTACAGGCAGCATTTTCATAAAGAACTCTATATCAATTATTATATGTTTTCATTAGATTCTGTCAGCAGGCTCATTAAATAAAAGCCCATTTGTTGCTAATCACATGCACCAGTGTAAGATGTGGACACACTATTCTAATACAGTAATTCTTTTCAGAAATTTGAACTGGTTCCTTAAACAGAAAGTTAGTAGAGCTACAAAAAACAAAAGTAACATTCCTCCTTCCTTCATCTTACGCACTAAAAATTGTGCTTTATGCTACTGAAAATAAATGCTATATATTTTAAATTATTAATTTTATGATTTTATAGATATATTTATCTCTCACTGTAAAGTTTGCTAATAAAATGCCTTGAAATGTATTGTTATACTTAAAAAATTAGTCAGATGACATTTAAACAAAGTGTGACACATTTATCTTTGTTATTAAATATCTGTCTTATTATTTCACAGATATTTACATGCATTTTTCTTTAACTTTTATCATCTCTTAAATCTTGTATGTCACCACATGCATCTATTACTTGCTAATTTCTGGACAACTGAGTCACTTCAGTGGACTGTTAATCACTGCTTAGATTTCGTAAATTTCTTATACTCCTACTTTCTTATCAAGTATCTTTCCTGGCTGTTCTGAGTTGCCATTCTTAGCAATTCATAATTCTGGATAACTCTACTCTCTCTATATTCCTAAGTAGTTCAAGCATATTACTACCAGTTAAACAGGCCATGGAGACATAATAACTTTATTACATCATAATAACTTTATTACATTTGTACTGATCCTGCTACTGTTATATCATTGAGGTAAATGCTTATTTCTTTGAAAGAACACAACAGCATCAGAAATTTGTGTATCTTAATATGTTTACATAACAACAAAAACAATCAATTACTGACAAAATTATTTAATTGTCTAGATAAAAAATCTACTCACTAAGCGGCAGCAGAACACACACATAAAAGACGATTGTAATTGGCAAGCTTTCGGAGCCAGTGGCTCCTTCTTCAGGGAAAAAGGTTGAAGGGGAAGGAAGAAGGGTGAAGGAAAAGGGCTGGAGAGGGCTAGGAAAAGGGGAAGATTTCAGGAAAGAACAGCACGTCAGGGGAGACTTGCCGTATGGGATGAGAAGTAAAGGCTGATTGTTGGGGACTGCATCGGGCGAGATTTGAAAACCTGAGATCTTAAAGGTGGAAGAAAGGATAATATGCAGACAGAGATTACTGCTTAAACGTCATGCATGAGTTAATAGGAGTGAAAAGCTAAGTGCATTCTACGTAACAGAGGTGAGGGTGGGGCGGTGAAGAATAGACAGGAAAGACAATGAAAGACGTAGAAAACTAAAATGGAGCGAAGCAAGGAGTAGTTACTACTTCCTTCCCCTTCAACCTTTTTGCCTGAAGAAGGAGCCCCTGGCTCTGAAGGCTCGCCAATTATGACCGTCTTTTATGTGTGTGTTCTGCCACTGCTTGGTGAGTAGATTTTTTAATATGTTTACAATGTCACAACATATAAATCATCACAGGTAAATACACAGCCAATGCACATAGTAAATATTTGCACTGAGATAACTTCAGGAAATGTCATCACATTACCATTAGACTAATTAAGCAAGCCTCCTGGTCCAATGCAGTTCTCAATGTAATCTAATATTCTCTCCTATATGCATAATATTTACACACAGCAATTCTCCCATAATAATAGCAACACTACCTAATAAAAAGACCTCTGCCTGTGTTCCTTTGCCACGGTGCTATTCCCATGGTGAGAAAACCTCTGCACATACAAGTTTAGGGTATGGTAGGGTACACAGGACAACTGAGAATTAGAATTGAGCCAAAAGGTGTGCTTGTATAACCTAATACTAGAGTGATGATTAAAGCAGAAAATCCAGTTTTCAGTCCTACATTAAACGTATATGGCATGTACACACATAAAAATAAGGTGTATTTATGCAGGCAGGAGAGCGGTGTGTTGAAAAAGTAGGGTGCGGATTATTTTTGCAATCCTAAAAATAACTGTATATTTTTGTATTAAAGAAATTTCAATGTTAGAACCCATTTCTTGTAGTTTGAGACAGAGCAACAATATTGCTATTGTTTAAGAAGTAACAGTGTAATTATATTTGATTGTTGATATCTTTTATGTTGAAAGGAAATCATCAAATCATGATGAAAATTTCAATCTTGCAGCATTATGCGAAGAACACATTAATAATAAAGCAGGGAAAAAGTACGGTTTGGACAACTTTAATTTGTGGCATTGGATCACATTGAAGACCAATCTCCAAACTTTGCACAAGACAAAGAGAAAGACGGCATACCTACCTCTTGACAAATAATAATTAATGGACTTAGAAACCGTGAAGATCTTAAACATAGCACACACAGAAATGTGTGAGATTGTAGGTTGATGCTGCAGGTTTATAGGTAGAAATGGTCTCTCTATCTGACGAAGTACTTCACTAGCACAGACTGCCATAAGATTTTTACCAAGAAACTTGTCAATCTCCAGATGCACATTATCCAAATGCAGAAATGGCCCTCTTAACTTCTACATGCAAGTACTCACATACAAATAAGGTGTATTTATGCACGTGAGAGACCAGTGTGTTGAAAAATTAAGGTTTGGCTTATTTTTGCAGCCCTGAAAATACCTATATATTTTTGTATTATAGAAACTTCAATATTAGAACTCATTCCTTAGTTGAAATAGAGCACCAGTATTGCTACTGGCAACACCAAACAGATGACCGTCTTTTGGGACTTGCTGAGCTATACAACAGTGGACTATAGAGGGGCAAAAAATTCCCCATTTGGACCAACTGTCACTGAAAAACAAAAAATTACCATGATGTAAACAGTTACTGCAGAGAGAAGAAATCTGCAACCTCCCCCCCCCCCCCACCCCCACCCCCTCTCCCACCATCCCCATGCCATTCTTGTTATTCTGAAACAGAAAACTCTGGCCAAGGAAAATTTCCCTATGGGTTTAACAATTCATTGCCAAGAATAAGGCTGGATGAGAACTAGGGTGGGATGTCTTTAAAGGTCACCTTACATCTGAGGTAAGGAATAAAGTTGCTGGATTTAACAAAGATCTAGTCTTCATAGCTGTAGGTGTGTGATGACACTGTAACAAGCCATTTAAGGTATGTCTCCAAAAATACTTTTTTGATTGGCTTTTAGAAGGGGAACATGCAATTGTTTCATCTGGCATGATTAAAAATCTCTCAGTCAGTCTTACAAGTGAATATATTCTCTCTACAGGGCACACAATATCACTACATTCTACTGCCAAGGGATTCAAGAAGTGCCATGTATCCAGTGCCCTGGATAATAGTGAGAACAAGATGCTTTGTCAGCAGAGTGATGAGAATACTCATTGTGATGAAACAAATACAGGTAGTGAAGATAACAGTGACATCAGTGAAGACTGTCATTAAAAGGCTGGCATTTTTGTGTAATTTATCTACATTACAACACAACAAAAAGTGATTAAGAGTGAATATATTCTGAAAAGTTTTTGTAAATTGATAATGTAACAAATTTTTCTCCTCTGAGTTTTTCCATTTTATTCTCTCAAAATTAAAGGTGCAACTTATATTTTGGCCAACATGGCAAGTCAAAATCTGAAATAAGACTTACCTATATTGCTATTTCTTTGAACCCCCTGTATGAAGCTATATTGTACCCCATAAAATATGTAACATACGAGCTAAATTTCAGGAGGCAATACTTTTATTACTGTAATTGGCACACATAAAAATACATGAAATTATCCTCGCTTTTGGAATTATTAATCCTTTCTTGGGGAGGGAGGGAGGAAGGAAGTAAAAGTTTCAAAAACTAGGATAATTTGTCAGCAGTACTAAAAATTTTGCATCCTGAAGGTAAGAACTGGTCTGCAATTCTGCCTCATTCTTTTATAGACTCCTCAAGTGAATTTGCTTTTGATACAGCATAAATTATCTGTTTCTGAGTTTTTCAAAATTTGTGTTCCTATTTTGACCTCATGAAAATAATTAAATGTGGTCTCTCTCCCATTCACAATTCCAACATACTGTTTGAACAGTATAGGGCAAACATACAAAAAAAAAAGTCTAATGGTTGGGGTGAGATATCAAACCTGTTTCCGCCCATATGTTAGGTTTATTAGATACAATCTGAAATGAAGAATAAAAAGAAACTGAGAGGAAGAGACATACAGAGAGAGAGACTGGCAGTCACAGGCAGAGCAAGAAAAGAACAAGAGCCAATAAAAACAGCACAAATTAAAGAAAATATTAGGGTTTCAATTTCTGCACACAAAATGCAGAACATCAGTGAAATTTTATTTCTTGTGCCTTGTTTGTATCATTTTTCCAAATTCTGTAAATCATGTAAGATGTATAATTTAGTTACAAAACCTGTTATTATTTGTACACACATTTTACTCATTTAAAAATAAAAAATGATGGAATATAGTAATTTTAAAACTGTTGGGTTAGATAAATTTCTTAGTGTTCATATCCATTTGACTGAGAAGTCGTCTTTAGAATCGTTTTTAATTGTTTAATTAATAGCCATATTGCTAAGGCAGGCTGACAGGCTGATGAATTATAAGTTAGTTAGCAACTTTGTTGGTACATTCAGGACCTTTAAATGGATGCTTTTTTTAATGTCTCTTACTTTATTGCCTATGTCCAGGGCCTGTCGAACAGACTCACTCATACCATGATGTTCCATAGCGAGGAACATGGTGTTCAGAACGATGCACAGAGTAATGAGAAGCTCAAACAGTGGATCCCGTACTACTTTGTACAGTCCACTCTGGAAGCGCAGCCACCCATCATAGTCTATACAACACTGAGTGCACTTATCACAGTTTCTGTCAGGCAGGTCATCTGAAAACCACACAGAATTAATTATTAAAGCAAGATTTGCCAGTGAGAATAACCTGTTTTTCCAGATCTGTTTATCTTATTTGCATTTTAAAGAATTAAAACTCATTTATGCTCACGTATACTTTAAATAACAAAATATTTGGGGTTTAGCTCAATATACAACATGTTTATCATAGAAAGTTAATGCTGCGAATATCTCAATAATATAAGGAAAAAAAAACTTTTTTTTACTTCTATTTGCTAGAGATAAAATGTTATCAAGAGGAATAGAATTTTTGACAAGTTCTCACAGCAACAAGACCTTCAGTCAGAAAATATTAGTTGAGGGATACTCTAATGAAATATTCCATCAGGGCTACAAAAACTAGTGATATAACTGAGCAGACACAATTAACAGAGTGTTGTACCAACATTAGCCTTTTATCAACTGAGGTATATTAAAAACAAATACAAAGAACTAATGAATAGTTATCACAAGAATTTTATTCCTCACACTGTGCTCTCATCTTTACACCATTCATCAAGAATGTCGAAAGAATAAGTGTGTATCAGATTCTCTGTTCTAAAATACAACACAGATGGTCCATAGCACTTTGGTCACGTTACTGGGTAGGCTAGAAGAGACATTCTTACAGTGAATTTCTGCCTGATTTTCCTACAGTTAATTTTTATATTGTCATTCCACTTTAGGCTACTCAAGGCGGTTACTCTCAGGTATTTGAAAGTTGTTACTGTTTCCAGGGATTCAACACAAATCACATAAAAGGACATTGATGGAACTCTTTGCTTACTTATCTGCAATATGTTACATTTATTCCATTCAGGGCCAATGGTCAGTCCTTGCTACAACAGTTAATCAGCTGCAGCTCTCCCTCCATTTTGCTTGTCTCCTGGGGTCACAATTTATCTATAGAAATCAGCATTGTTTAGGAACAGCCTCGCTGAACTTCCAATGTTATCCACTGCATCATTTACATATATTGTAAACAGTAACAATCCTATAACATGCAACCACGGTACTCCTAAAGTTACTTTTACATCTGCTGGTTTTGTCCCATTGAAAATGACATGATGAGTTCTATCTGATAGAAAGTTCTGAATCTAACCACACAAATGGTCCAGTCCTTGGCAAGCTCTTATTTTATTCATTAAATGACTGTGCTTTCTACAAGTCGAGAAACACGTCATCGACCTTGACACCATTATCTATGGCACTCTCATAGATAATCAGGGTGAACTTAGTTTCAGAAGAGCTCTGTTTCCAGAATCCATGTTGATTTTCAAAGAGGACATTTTAGTCTCAAGAAAGGTCATAGTGCATAATCACAAAAAAGTTATATAATTCTACAAGAGACTGATGTCAACAATATACCTATAATTATGTGCACCTGTTTTATGAGGCTTGTTTAAATCAGGAACGAGGTGAACTTCTTCTCAATCACCTGGTATGCTTCATTGTTCCAGCAACATACAGTAAACTTTAGCACAAAGGGGAGCAAGTTCTTTCACATAATCTCTGTAGAATCTCACAAGTATCTTATCAGATACAGATGTCATTCCACTGTTTGGTCATTTTAGTTTATTTCTTATCATAATATGTACAATTTCAGCTTTCATATGAGATTTGAAAGAAGGGACTGTATCACATTCTCCTGCAGTGAAACAATAACAGAAGACTGACTTAGTATTTCACCCTTCTCTCTGTCATCTTCTGTTTTGATGCTGGTATGGTGACAGAGCCTGAATGCACGATTTCAGTCCACTTACTTGTTTTACATTATGACCAAAACTTCTTAAGATTTTTGGTGAAAAAGACTGGAAAAATTCTTTTGAACTCATGGTGTCAGATGGTATGGGACATGTTGTCTATACTAATACCACTGAAAAATGGAAACACTAAAGAAATATAGACTTCCACTATTTAATACATTTATTTGCTGGTACACAATTTGTTTTCAGTAAATGTAGATCTTGCACCCAAACCTAATGATAACTCAGGCTCTGATGCAGACATTGACATGAACACATCACCATCACTGACACACTGAGCTAGGAGGTGCTCGCAAGATACTGTGCCTATCCTAGGAAGCACTCTCACAACATGTTAAGAGGAGCCATTAACTATGGTGTGTGGGCGATATATAGGGACAAGTGCCAGCTATGAAACTTCACATCAGCAAGGAGCTAGTGACATTGGGTGAATGAACTGAGGAAACCTGCCTTGCCTATGGACTTAGATATTATTGTATACACTGGGCTGCTACCTTGTGGCGTGGTTACCACTCTTACAGTTGTGTGCCACAGTTACACCACAGGCACTACTTCTAGTAACTCTAATCTGGGAGGTGGCAGACATCAACAGAACTCACCAGGCTGTTTTCAACCAAGCCTCACACAACTTTCCTCACATTGGGTGGCACCAGCCTTGCTGATGTGATACTCATATTGCAGTACAGACTGCTGCAACCATGAGCACCAGTTTGCTTCTGCAAAATCACGTGCACCATGAAATGCTGCAGAAGGGTATTCAGATCAACATTTGGCTACTCTGTAGCCAGTGCACACTCTGGCCTCAACCCCGGTCACACCTGCAGCCCATCAAATGGAATTATCTACACCCTCATCATGAGCACTTGCTGGACTTCCAACAGCTGCTCTCCGGAGCAATATTTCACTGGACTTTTGTCAGCTGCCTTCGAGTGCATTGCTGCACTGGATCTGCACCATAGATCCACTCAAGCTCAGCCCTTCATAGGACTTTTGTCTCAACCATCCATGAGCCTATGCCTCTCAGGATTCCTTCACTAATCATCGTTAGTACCCTATGGCTCAGCACTGACTACAGGTCTTCATGGACCTTGTCATTGTGAGCAATTGACTTTTCAGTTTGCAATCATGGATGCTGGCCCTCAGAAATGGTTATTCAGCTCTGTTTCGTAGTTAATAAACAAATAGTTACTATTGCTACTTACGCATTTCAATTGTTGCCTGTTGCACCCCTAAAGATATGTACCAGAACACTACATTGGAGGACGTAGCTATTGTGTACAATGACTTGGCTTTGGATAAATGGGTAACTATTTTGTTCTGTTTTGGGCTCTAGTGAACTTCTGACTCAGCATGGACAGATTATGAACTATTTCACTTATTGTATGTGACTGTGCCAAATAAATCAATGTGTTGGTCAATTTCAGCATCAAATACTTCCACAGAATTACATAGTTAACACAAATAGCACATTTGCCAAACTAATTGCACTAAAACCTATGTCCAAATGCTCTGCAATTTCTGTAAACCAGTTCTTTATCCTGTGCTAGCCTGTTTTTATTGCAAAGAAAATGTAGTTGGGCAAGAGTAAGGCTTTTCCTCATATCATCTGTACCATAGAACTTGCAGCACAACTTAAATTGGAATGTGTTAACTAGTCTCATGGTTTATATTTTTGAATGTTAGCAGGTGTTTGTATTAATAGAAAGCCCTTTCAGTGGTGCAATCCATGCTGCTATGTTATTCTTAAACCTTTATTTTTCTATTCTAATTCCAAGATAGTAAAGTTCATTCCACTCTTCAATATATTATTGTCAGAGTTTAATGATCAGCCATCCAGCAGATCCACCTGCCATGTACACCATTTCCTTAGAATTCTTTTTGTTTATGTGTACATTAAATCCATCAAACAGCATATTTTCTGTTTTGTTAAGCATTTAGCACATTTTTATATGTGAACAACAGTGCCCAGATTGAGACAGTCTTTTAGATCCTTTATTACCTCTTCAGTATACAAATTAAACATCAGTGGTGACAATGACCAAACCTGCCTTACATCTATACTGATTGCTGACTCTTGTACCATATTGCCAATTCTGCCTTTATCAGTCGGCTTCACATAAAGAGAATGGGTTAACCTGCTGTCACTGTAGTTGATACCACACTGCCTAAAATGAAAAACATATTCCATTCCATCGAATGTTCTCTCCAAAGCTATAAAAGCATTGTCTGTATATTTGTTTTTTGTACAGACTCGGTTATTATGAAAGATATTCAGGAAGTAAGGATTGACTAGTCGTGAAATGGAAACCACAACAAAAGTTCAATGAAACTTTGGTCGGATGTGTTGGGCAGTGTCTCTAGTATGCCCGTAGATAGCATCAAGTCACTCTTCTCAATTGTGAGTGCACAGCCAGCATGTAAATATGTCTAAATAACAGAGCAATGAGGATGGTCCTTCAGCACTTTGAATGGAAGTGTTTGATCACCCACCACGTAGTCCAGACTTGGTTCCCTCTGATTTTCATCTCTTCTCAAATGAAGACAACATTTGGACAAAGGCAGTTAGCTGCAGTCCAGTGTAGAAAATTGTAGGAAGCAACAGGAGGCTATCTTCTATGATGAGGGTATTGGAATGTCCGTACAACAGATGTCTTAGTTGGAGTGGCGTCTAAGTAGAGAATTAGCTGGAAGTTGTAGCTAACTGTCACAAATAAAACAGTTTTGATTTTCACTGTGGTTTCTGTTTCATGACAGATTGTTCCTTATTTTCCAAATAGCCCTCATAATAGCAGTACCAAAACTGTTTCTCAAGTGTCTATTTCTCCCAAACTTAAATTAGCCCTCTCAATTTATTTCAGTCTCCCCTCCCATTTTTCAGTAATGAACTTGTCAGTATTTCTGATACATGTGGTAC
Source organism: Schistocerca piceifrons (assembly GCF_021461385.2). Lineage (NCBI taxonomy): Eukaryota > Metazoa > Arthropoda > Insecta > Orthoptera > Acrididae > Schistocerca > Schistocerca piceifrons. Next base: position 44,175,921 of record NC_060142.1, read on the forward strand.
TAGACTGACTGTGCAATAATTTTCACATCTACCTGCCTTGCATTCTTTGTATGCATCATTACATTCATTCCTGATTGCAACTAAATTTACTGAGTAACATAAATTTAATTCTGGCCTTAGGTCTGATGTTTGTTATGGTTCCATTGAAATTATATCTATACCTGAGCTTTTGTTCCTTCAGGCTTCATGGAAACCCTTTGAAATTCAAAGACAAGGTTTGGAGTCCACTTCTAGCTTTTTACACTGCATCTTATCGATAGTTATTACATCATTAAAAATGGTCTGAGTGAATGAGAAAGTATAATGTAAATAATAAAAACAAAAAGAATAATATTCTTATTTTATTATCCTTAAACTTATCATAAAATGATTACATTTAATTAGTAAAAAAAAAAAAAAAATTGGTAATATACATTAGTCACAAACTTTTAATTCATTCTACTGTGCTGAAAAAAATATGCATTACAATATGACAAATTCCAGTTTTTAGTTTGTTTTCATTTCACTTACCGAGAACCACAATGTGTGAGAGGTAATCCGGCGGAAGTGTATACAGGTGATTCCTTGGGCCATGGCCTGGGCTGACACCATTACATTTTATCACTCTAACTTCTTTTGGACTCAAAGAAATTGTCACAGGTTCGGCTCTCTGAAAATTATTCATATTAATGTAGGACAGTGAATAATACAAAACTACATAAAAATTGTAATGCAATTTTACAAAAGCTAAAAAGTGTAGTGTACACACTGTGCTTGGTAGAAAAAAAAAAAGAATTTCTTGTCTTCTTAGGAATCAACAAAATACTTTAGTGAGGTAAAGTATGTGCAAGCTGCCCCCCCCCCCTCCCCACGTACACAGTTAGAGGATTTGTGGATTAAAGTACACAATTATGGGACTACATCCACAAATGAAGCTGAACAGTAATTCATGTCAATGGTTGAAATTAAAGCATGATGAAACAGTGAAACTAGACATTTCTTTAAAAGTTTTCTTCTTCAGGAACTGGAAGAAAGAAGAAGAAATAATATGATTGGCACAAGACACAATAGGAAGAGCTACTTGGCTAAAGCTGTGCATCAATGACAATATATTTCTTTTTAACTGAAAATATTCATACCAAATACACACTTTCTACTTTCCACTATTCTCTTTGGCCTGTGCAGTAGAACCTCGATTAACTGTCAGTTTCAAGACCAAATGGTGGTCAGAAAGCTAAAAAGGTGGGATAATCAGAGGTAAGTGAAACAAGTCATTTACAGAGCTCAAAATGATGTAGTAAATCAGAATTAAGTAAAAAACATATGTTTCTAATAAAGAGAAAGAAAAACAGAAAACTTTTGACACCGAAAATCTATTTAAAAGTGTAATTTTTTTTCCTATTTCTCCAACCTTGACTTTGGCACACTGCTTGACACCGCTTCTTTCCTCACAATATGTCCATAGAAGTAGTGGTCGGCTATTGTTCCAAGGATCTGAGGACAATCTTGAATGCATTCTTAGCTGCAAAGTGGCTGATCTTTGGTCTTCTTCCTATTCTTCATCATCTGACTCTTCTTGCTCAACACTATATCTGTACTGTTGCAAAACCAGATCAATGATCTGATCATCTACTAGTTCTTCATTGGTGACAGCAGCAATGTCACCTTCTGCAAGCTATTCTTCTCCATCAGCAGGCTTGATATCATTCTGGAGAGCTTGAAAATTTGTGACTAAATCTGCAGTGTCTGACTCATTTGTTGCTGGAAGTTCATGCTCTTGGTTTAGGCTAGGACAATCCTTCCATGATTTTTGTAGAGTGATTTTCTTAAGTATCCCCAAGCTTGAGCGACTGTGTAAATTGTATCTTTTATGTTGACGCTTTTCATTGCCTCAAAAGGATCACAACTCTCTTCTGTTTTCTCTAACAAAGCGCTGGCATATTTCCTCCTGTAATGTTGCTTTAAAGACTCAATAACACCCTTTTCCACTGGTTGCATTATTGAAGTCACACGGTGGAGGGGGCAAAAACATAGCTTTTATGTCACCTTTTTGAACTTAACACTCAGAGGGGTGGCTTGTGGTGTTTTCTAGCAGTACAATTGCATATAGTGGTAGATTTTTTGATTTCAAGTATTTTTAACAGTCACAACAAATGCATCAATAAACTGTTCTTTAAACAAATTACTATATCATTTACCCAAGCACAGTTTTTAGCTTTGTAATAATCAGGAAGTGCCGACATGTTTATGTTTCTGAAGGAGCTTGACTCAAAGTGTTGGACACGTTGTTACAGGAGTAAAATCGATTGATAATGCTGGCATGCTGTTCAGTGTGAAGTGCAGATGGACAGTCAGATAATCCAAGGAGTAGGTTAATCAAAGATAGATAACAGAGGTTCTACTGTACTTCCATCGCATATTATCCCTCTCTTGGTAGTATGTTTTAGTGAAAACATTTCCTGTGTTACTTTCCTAATTTTTTTGACAAAGTAAAACAGCCACTACTTTATGTCAAAAACATTTGTTGACTGATACTGCCAGTTAGTATAGTCACTGAATATGGAAATTTCACTCTTTGATGTTTCTATATATGACAAAAATAGTGTTAAAACTATGAGAGACAAAATGGTGCTTATTTATCAATCATCACAGCTGTGTCAATAGCAATAGTGCATGTATTTGAACATATAAAATATACACAAAATACTGGGATTTTGGAATTATATTTAGGTTAAGTAAACTTATGACTCTATGTACAGTTTCTTGAAGTTCAGTTTCCCTGTATGTGTGTCCCTCTAAATTTAATCTAATGCCAGGATCTTCCAGTTGATCAAATACCATGAGATCATGTAATTATCAATTTCAGATATGATAACTAGTGCAGCATTTATGGAAATATATTGCATTTCAAACAATATTTTAAACTTAAAAAAATTAATACTAATGGTTATGAGCTAGAAAAATGTTTAATGAAATACTCACTTGTGTAACATTTGGCATCTGAGCAACATCTTCAGATGTAACATCCTCTTCATGGTCATCAACTACCCCTGAATCATCTAATGATGATTCTCGATTGTTACTATCACTGTTGTTACTGCTAGGATGTCTACTTGCATGTAGTTGAGCTCTGAGAGGAGGACCTGAACAAAAACAAAGTCTCATAAAAGAAAAGAATAGGGATAAAGTGTTGAGATCCATTTGTAAGATTAGCACTTCAGAAAGCTTAACATAAAAAAAGTTTGTGTTTGTCCCTGACATTACTCTGACTTTATATAATTGCACTGCTATTGTAGCATTACAAGATGATAAAGGCACTAAAATATTTACACACACACACACACACACACACACACACACACACACACACACACACACACAAAATTAGTTGAGAAGATAGTACGAAGAAGTGTAAAATTATTGCTTAAGAAGAAACATGAACTGAACTGCTGAGCAAGGATAAATTTAGTGGATTGCAAAATTGATGGAGTATGATTTAAGGTCACCATGGAAAAACTGAGCACACTATGGGAATACACATCACATGTACATTTAGATCTGTATTATCCCATAGTAAAGTTACAGCACTATTTGTGCAGATTTTTTTACACTATTCTACTGTGACATTACCGTCACATGTTGCTGTGTGGTATTGTTTAATTCATTATGAATACTAAACCCATGTGCTTGGGAGAAAAGCTTTGTGTTTCTCATGATGGGACAGTGCACTGATGGTGTGGTCTCAGGGCCCTGTTCTCAGCAGAAAAACAGTTAGTGAATCTCATTAGAAGAGGTGTGCCTCCTCAAGGAGACAGGCAGTTTTCATGAAAGTAATGCTGCTGCCTGCTTCATGCTATTGTAGACAGAACTGATGCCTTGGCCTAGCTGTGGGCACGGGGTGCCATGCCTCTACACCTGTCCCTTGAGAGCAACTCAGTTTGACATTTTTGCCATTCTGCACAAACCTCAAGGGCTGAGAAGGCACAGCGCTGTGAGGCTAGCATGAGAATAATGGTTGCTTTCACTCCAAAATTTTTGTTTTCCAATCAAATTAAGCCACCCCACCACTGCACTTGGTGTGAGGGGCCTGACCAATTGAAGAAACACTGCTCCATGCTGACACCATCCTCACCTTTATTAATGAATTTTCCATGCCAAGAGTGGGAATTTCCACTGTATTTCCGTGTCCCCCCCCCCCCGAAATAAGCAATATTCTTGTCTATCACATTGGCAACAGCTTGGAACAGAGAGACATTGGTCTCAGGGCTGTCACTGACAGGGAATCATTTTTGGCCACCATCTGCTGCTGATTGGTGCATGCTAGCCGATTTGGAGAAATGCAAGTGTCACAGATTGTGGTAATATGATCTGTATTCTAAGCACCTGTTACTGGCTTACTTTGGAATGCAACTTGTATTGCTTGATTTGGCTATAATTTGTGGCATCTTGTTGTATCATTAACTTTCATTTTCCAAGCTGCCCATACACTTTCTTCATACAGTCTTCCATATTTCTTGATACCTCTCCATAGTGCTAATCATTTTGAAATTTGATTTGTGTTTTAAGGAACTTCACTCTCTGTTAATTTTACTGTGATTTATGTCAATCATTAGTGCAAATAAATAACTGTTTAACCTCAGTCTTGACGAAGATTTTAAGAGCACTTACTGTCCTACACCTTTTCAATTGTCCACTAACGATGAATAAAACCTTTTGTACACCCGATTTGTAGGTCTCACTGTGGCAGTGTTTCCACTGTCTACAGTTGTGGAGCTCAATGATCAGTTATGTTAAGAATTGAGAGACAAGAACAAGCATCACACTCACTCATCTTGTTATGATCAAAGATTTGTGTTATAACAAGCGCTGCACTTATGCTCCTTGAGCCAGATCTGAGACACATCAGACACAATTTTCGCTACAATCATTATACTCACACAGTATGATGTAATAATTTACTCAAATGTGGAAAATTACTCTTACATACAGCTTAGTACAACACCTTATTGCTAGGAGAGGAGTGTTGCTTTCATTGTAATTCACGTTAGCTCCAAGTTATACAGGCATTTATGGATAAGCCACTGCTTAAGTCACTTAAAAAAAAAGTAGTTCCAGTTCCTTTCACAAACTGAGGTGACTCTAGAGTCCATTAATAGTGCTTTGTAGGCTCCATGAAAACTTTTTGAAGTTTGTTCCAAAAGCCAATATCCAGATTCTCTTTGGTTCTGTGCGATGATATTTAGCAGTTTAGCTCGCAGCAATTGGTGGCTTAACACCAAACCATATTCTCAACATCAAAGGCAATTTACTGTTGTATAACCATTTGTATGTGCATCTTGGTGTTATAATAGTCACAAATCGTCATATACTAACATTTCTTCTTGTTTCATTCACTTGTGGAATGACGATTTATTCCCCTCCTCCTCCCCTCCCAACCCCACTATGAATTGTCACCTTCCCAAGGTGGTGTGGCTTAATTGTTTCAATGGTACACCACAACAGACGTGTATCTGTGGACAGGCCAGACAACTCTGTGGTTCCTGAAAGGAGCAGCAGGTTTTTCAGTAGTTGCAGCAACAATAATCTGGATGACTGACTGATCTGGCCTCGTAACATTATCCAACGTGCCTTGTTATTTTTGTACTATAAATGGCTGAAATAAAGTGTAACTAAAACCTTTACTTTTCCTGAAACCATGCAACTCTATTGTATGGCGTAATGATAATGACAGCCACTTGGGTAAAAGATTCCAGAGGTAAAATAGTCATCCAATCAGATCTCCAGGTGAGGACTACTCAGGAAGATGCTGTCATCATGAAAAAAATAAATAAATAAAATAAAATAAAATAAACAACCACCCTGGCATTCCAAGGGTCGGAAAGTGGAATGTTAGATCCTTGACCGGATAGCATTCTAAGGGTCGGACTGGAGATGTTAGATCCCTTAACCAGTTAGCTAGAGAGATTGGTTGAAGTTAAAGTGGGAATTAGCAAAGTTCAGCAGCAGGAAGCACAGTGCTTCTGATCAGGTGAGTGCATAGCTTTAAATACAAACTCACACAGAGGTAATGCAGGAGTGGGTCTAATAATTGGTAAGAAAATAGGAATGTGGTTAAATGAAAGTGACCTGGAGACAGTGGAATGTTTCGTATAGATTATAGAGCGATGAGTCAAATATTCTGAAACAAGATTTTAAGCTGCAAAACATTTCCAGGGGAAGACAATGACTCTGACTATAGATTATTGGTTATTAATTGCAGCTTAAAATTGAAGAAACTGGTGAAAGATGGGTAGTTAATGAGATGTAACCTAGATAAATAGGAAAGAACTAAACTGATGAGGATTTGAAAGGGAGCATTAGGCAATGATTGACTGAAACAAGGGAAAGGAATAGAAAAGAAGACTAATGGTTAGCTTTGAGAGACAAAATAGTGAAGGCAACAGAGGATTAAATAACCAAAAAGACAAGGGCCATTAGAAATCCTTGGATAAAATGGGAGATACAGAATTTAATTGACACTAGGAGAAAATATAAAAATGCAGAAAATGAACCATGTGAAATGGAATGCAAACACTTAAATATTGAGGCTGACTGAAAATGCAAAATGGCTATAAAGGAACAGTTCAAGGACAAATGCGAGGCTGCAAAAGCACACATAATTAGAGAAAAGATAGAATACCACCTGCAAATTAAGGCTGTCTTTGGAAAAAACAGTATTGGGCACATGAATGTCAAGAGCTCAGATGGCATATGTACTAAGCAAAGAAGCAGAAACTGAAAGCTGGAATAAATGTTTAGAAGGACTATATAAGGGATATGAAACTGAAGACAATGTTATAGAAAGTGAGGAGGAAGTAGATGAAGACAAGATGCAAGATGTTGTAAGTTATTGTGAGAAGAAATTGATAGGGCACTGAAAGACTCAAGTCAAAACAAGGCCCCTGGAGTGGACGACATTCCATCAGAATTATAGAGATTCTTGAACAGGCAGCTATGATAAAACTATTTTATCATACAAGAGCAAAATGGCTCTGAGCACTATGGGACTCAACTGCTGAGGTCATTAGTTTATCATACAAGATATGCGGGATAAGCAAAATACTCTCGGACTGCATGGAGTATGTAGTGATTCCAATTCCAAAGAAGGCAGGTTCTGAAGGGTGTAAATATTACAGATCAATCAATTTAATAGGTAATGGTTGCAAAATATTGACACGGATTTTTACAAAAGAATGAGAAATCTGGCAATAACTGATCTTGAGAAAGATCGTTTGGGTTCCTGAGAAATGTAAGAACACAAGGCAATACTGTCCCACTGACTAATCTAAGAGGATAGGTTGAAGACAGGTAGCCTATGTTTACGGTATCTGTAGATTCGAAAACAGCTTTTGGCAATGATGCCTGGAACACACACACTTTGTGATTCTGAAGGTGTCAGAAATAAATTACTGGGAGCGAAAGTTTATCTCCAACAACATTGCCACAAAACCAGATTGCAGTTATAACAGTCAAAGTACGCAAAAGAGAGAGGCAGTAGCTGCAGAGGGAGTGTGACAGTTTTGTAGTCTATACCCAGTTTCATTCAATCTTCTGTACATTGATCACACAACTAATGAGGTACCATACTGAGTAAAATTGTGGAAAAAAGAAATTTTTCGCACAACTTAAGATAAAAGTTATGCATTGCCGCCTCCCCCCCCCCCCCCCCCTTGCATCTTTAAATATGACATGGACATAAACATCAGACTTCGTTACCAGTCAATCTGTTACCACTACCAGATTTTCTGCCTCCACATTCATTGCCTGCGCCAACTCAACCAAATTGTCACCTTCAAACCTAACTTAGTCCGCAGGCTGCGCTACGTATCAGTTTGTGAATACGAGCAAGTTTTCAGTGGAAAGGGGGGGGGGGGGGGGGAGGGAGGGTCCAATTCGTAACTTTGGCACAATTGGAATAAGAAGGATTGAATTGATAGGGTGCATCCTGAGGCACTAACGAATTGGCAATTTGATAATAGAGGATAACGTGGAAGGATTAAAATTTTAGAGGGAAACCAAGGCTTAAATAGAATAAGCGAATGTAGGTTGTAATAGTTTTACTAGCACAGAAGAGACTATGTGGGGCGCTGTATAAGACCAGTCTTCGGATTAAAGGCCACAACAAAATTAAATGATGGAAGAATGACTGTTTATATGCACGTGTGTGGCTCTTGTTAGTCTTATTATGTCTTCGCAGTCATTATGGAGCCATGTTCAGGTAATTGACAAATATTCACAATTTCATCCTGAACCTCAATTTTCCAAACGAATGTATCTGCTGAAATTCCAACCCAGACCGCTCGGGATGGATAAAAGCTGCCGTATACAGCACAAAACATGACCACTGTAGAACTGACGAATTTTAAGTAAAGATACCGCACTGTCTTTACTGTCAGTTACAAAAAAATCTTACCCCCAAAAGGGTCAGAAGGGTTTCTGGTTTGCAAACTCGGAACACCACGATAAACATTTTAAGACTGAAATTTCTCATCAGGCAGACACTCAAAGAAAAACGTCCAATTTCTCGTGAATACATACTTTTAGGTAGAAGATTCCTAAAATAAATTATCTGGACATTTACGAACGTCTCTTCGCTACCTAATTATCACTCTAACAGAGTACAAGAAGGCGAAGTTACAATCATCAGAGCTAATACTCTGACATAAACAATCTGTTAATTACGAAAATACTGAACACAGCACACTGAAATAATATGTAACATCCAATACCCAACAATAGCCACTACATGCCATTGCACACAACACAGTGCATCACAGTTTTACCTCCAATGTTGGTAATGGTCCGCCATGAAACGTGTGATGTCTGAACGTCGACCGAGTAACAACGTCTACTGATTCAGGAATTCGGTTAGCTAGTTCAGTAGTTATTTAGGGACACCCCTCATCTAAGTACCTCAGACCCAGAGATATATTTCTTAGTTATCATACTTTTAACTTGTAAGCCACTGACGTTGCCTCCTTCCCCTCCACCGCCAGCCAAATCTTGTACCATGAGAATTCTTTATGGATTGAACGTAGACTTCATGAGCTCGATATTACATTAGATAACTATGTTGAGGAAAAACATCCGCCAACTGAAATAGCATCCTGTTCCGTTTACCAGACAGACCCATCAACTCAAAATCAGTTTGAGGAAAGACGCCACATAAAGATGCCACACCCAGGCAGGAATGCACTGTAGGTTACGGTAATAGATCAAATGAAAGTGTGACTGAAGTTGATTTCTCGCCCCAGTAAATTCCTTCGAAGTATGTAGGCCTAGTATCAGTCACCAGTGCGTTTGCAACAGTTTTTACCATTCACTTTCCACCATTTTTTGTTATCTTGCAAACTTCTAACTCGTAACAGCGACTGAAAATCCAACAAAACTCCGTCCAATCTCACAATCGTAGATGAAATTATTAGTGATGAGGGGACGAAGACATTTAAGAGAATTGTTATCACCGATGAAAAAAGCACCTGCAAAGAAAATGACTACCGACAGCCACGTAGAAATGAGGCTCAATGAAAAACGGTGAGACAGGCACAGCATAAGCAAAACGTTCACGTTCGAATTTGGACTGTTGTGTGTGTCGTTTTCTCAAATGTGTCCTAGGTCTCACTGGAAGAAAGAGCGAACAGTAAGATTCTACGAAACGATTTTAGCCGCCTGCGCGCATTCAACGGCGCCAGAACTGCTCTCAGACAACCATTGTCTCATTCAGAATAATAATGCCCCCACTCTCATGCTTGTAAATCTCCATTACGGGTTTGGAGAGCATCTCTATGAAATAACACTTTCCCTGAACTGTCAGATTTGAGTATTACAGGCCAATGTCGTTTGCATTAGGAAAAAGTATGAAATCCTACTGACAGTTCTTCAGAATTTATAAGAACCGCTGCTTAATGAATTCGGAAAACATCGGCCGTACTAAACCAAGTTAGCACTTTTCTCACGTGGGATCCTGAAAGTTATGGCTCAAGGCGATCAGGTGCATACAGTATTTCTTGACTCCCAAAAAGTATTTGACCCACCACCACACCAACGTTTATTCATGGAAGATACGATCATAGGGGTGACGTATTAAAAGGTATTTGTGAGTGGGCTGAGGATTTATCGGTAGGGAGGACGCAGCTTGTACCGGTAATCTTGGATAGAGAGTCACCGAAATATGTGGGAGGAACTTCAGTCATGCCCGAGGGAAGTGTTCACGGTGTATGCGAATGGTCTGGCAGGAAATGCTAGTAGTAACCTCAGACTTTTCACAGATGGTGCAGTTATTTGACATGAACTGGGAATGGGAAAAACTGCACAATTACCAAGTGATAAGACTTCAAAGTGATACATAGTTTAGCAAGTTGCTGTAAATCTTCAGAAATGTAAAACTGCAGCACTCGCTTTCGAAATTATCTCTCACAACAAACATTAGTGTTTACATAAGTGGTTTCATTGTTCGGATACCTGAATAACGTGCTCGGTCTAAAAAAGGAGATTTTTTGCAAAACTCGTGTGACACATCCTAGAATATTGCTAAATGTGGGTACTGACGTACACAAAGAAGGCAGTATAAATGGCCAGGGTTCGTTTGACCGAAATGCTGAAAAACGTGAGCTTAAAGGTAGATGTCAAATATCTCGCGAAAACCTACTTACAAAGTTCCAAGAAACAGTTTTAGGTATAGAATTTAGGAATACATTACATCCCGATCGGTTTGTTCAGCGAGGGGTATGGGAGAACATATTCCACACCCTTCCTTCAGTCCCGTAATAAATAAACAAAAATAATAAAATTATGTTCTCAAACTGAATTCGCATCCTGCCGTTTTACACACGCAGGCGTATCTAGTAGCAAGTACGCTATCTGGTCAAAAGTATTCGGACTGCCATACTTAATGCAGAACTGACCAACAGATGTCACGAGATCGGACGTGGCTGTATAAGAGAAGGCAGGGTGTACTGTGCAGACATGTGAAGGATGGGCACCTCCTTCCGGATGAGCAGCTCGGTTTCCGGAGGGGACACTCGACCCAACAGCAGCTCCTAAGGTTGGTTGTACAGGCAAAGGAAGCGCTGGAACGTAGGGAGTACGTTGAGGTGGTACTCCTCGACGTGTCCAAGGCATTCGACAGTGTGTGGCTTAACAGCCTCCTGGACGAGCTTCTTGTATTGGGGGTACCAGTGTCACACGTCCGCCTACCTACGTGATCGCGCCTTCCACGTTCGAGCGGACGGTTTCAAATCCACAGCAGACCGAACCCGGACGCGAGTGCCGCAGGGGTCCGTTCTCGGCCCCCTGCTGTTCACACTGTATACCTCTGAAACGCCGAACACTCCCAGAGTGGAGCTTGCGCTTTACGCAGACGACACTGTGCTCTCTGCGCGCAGCCTCAGCGCCCACATAATGAGGCGTCGTCTGCAAGAAGCCTGCGACAACCTTGGATTCTGCGTGACCAAATGACGACTCAAAATGAATGCGGCTAAAAGACAAGTCCTGGTCATCACCAGGAAACAGCTTCCTGAGGGTTTAGTACCGCTTCGTATCATGGGAAATACCTCTGTGTGACCCTAATCGACACATGACCTGGGGACCTGACGTCCGCGAAGTAAAAGGAAAAGCGTTGGATCGTCTACACACGCTTTATCCAATCTTAAATCCAACTACGACGCCATCCACTCAGTGTGGATTAACACTACATCTGCACTTATTAGGCCCGTTACAGAGTGTGCTTCTGTGGTGTGGGGCAATGCTGCCAACACCCACGTTGAAAAACTACAGAAAGTGCAGAACAAAGCTCTTCGCCTTGCCCTGCACCTACCCAGACGCTCCACCATTAGGGAGCTTCACAAGCAGGGTGGCGTTCCAATGTTAAAGGACCGCCAATTCCATGAAGAGGAGCAGCGGTGTGAAAACCCATTAATCGCCAATCTGCGCAACCAGATACATTGGTGCCCGACTACATGGTTGTCGAACCTATTGCGTGTATAGAGCGCGAAGTAAGAGTGATATGTTAATAAAAAAAGAATGACGCACAGTACAGACACACCGGAAAGAGAAGTGTAAAAAACCAAACAAAGAGAGTAGATAAATAGGGAAGGCACTACAAGTTCCAGAACTACGAAAGAAACGAAAACAAGAGATGTTCAAAAGTCAAGTGAGTGAGTGTGTTGTCAGTAGAAAAGCAGTAGCAGCAAAATGAGTCGCTCGGGATATATCAGTTCAAAAATGGTTCAAATGGCTCTGAGCACTATGGGACTTAACATCTGAGGTCATCAGTCCCCTAGAACTTAGAACTACTTAAACCTAACTAACCTAAGGACATCACACACATCCATGCCCCAGGCAGGATTCGAACCCGCGACCGTAGCGGTCACGCGGTTCCAGACTGAAGCGCCTAGAACCGCACGGTCACACCGGCCGGCGATATATAAGTGATTTCGGTCGTGGACTGTTGGATGTCACGTGCTAAACAGATCCATCTGGGACATTACAACGATTTTAAATCTGTGCAGGTCGATTGTTGGTGATTTGAGTACGAAGTGGTAACGTGCAGAAACAACCATAGTTCAACCAAGACCGCAGTCCTCATGTACTGATGAACAGGTAAAGTATTGCAAAGGGCGGCTGGAGAAAATCGCATGAAATCAGGGGAAGGAGTTACTCATGACTTACAAACTGCTACCAGCAGCCCGGCTAGCTGAATAACTGCATGTAGAATGTTGAAGAGTGTGGGGTACAGTGGTTGAGCACTTCTCATAAGCCACACATTTCTGTAAACAATGGGGATGGATATCTACAATTTTATGGCATTGCGTACAGCAGGAGAACAGTTCGTAGACGATGATTCTTTGCATCAGCATGACAATACACCCTGCCATAAGGCAACATTTGTGAGGCAATGGTTTGTGGGTAGTAAAATTTCTCAACTGGACTGGCCTGCCCAATGGCAGAAAACACTTGTGGGATACGTCAGAACGTTGATTTCGCTCCAGACGTCGGCTTCCAATATCACTACCCTCTCTGGTTACGGCTATTGAGGAAGAGTGGGCTGCCATTCCTCCAAAGGCATTCATACACCTCACTGAAAGGGTCCCCAGCAGCGTTCAGGAGAAGGAGGTACACACCCTATATTAATGCCCACAAATAGTGTCTGGATACTTTTGGTCAGATTGTGTAAATTCCCAGATCAGTCTCTAGCGTGGGTACATGTATCTTGTTGAGATCGCCTTTCAAGTTTTCACAAACGTCTACTAGATGGCGCTGTTGGTATGTACCATTAGTATGTTTTCAAAATTTGTCATTTATTAATGGCAGCTTTGAAATTTGCGAAGTTATTTATAGAGAACGCGGAAAGAAACATTGATGTGATAAAATAGAGGCTACTCGAGATGGTTTTCGCTGGATTTCTTTTTACTACTTTGGTAACGACCTAAGTCAGCAACACCTCAAATGGCTTCGTTCAACTTCGGTTAGTCACCTATAGAAATGTCTGTTTACAGCTGGTTTGCAGGATTTCGTTGTAGTCGTGCTTTTGTCAGCGATGATCTTCGCGAAGGCTGCCGAGAAAAAATGGAAAGCAAAAACATCGATGCTGCATCCAGCATCATTGAAGAGAAAGTGGAGGCATACTTAGATGTATCTAAAACTGCGGAAATGATCTGTTGCCGAAGAATTCCGCACAGTTCGGCAGGAACTCAGAAATAGGCTCGTCTAAACTGGCGTAAGGAAATAATCATAAAATTCGACCGAGGTAATGCAAAACCCGTGTAACAACGTCGTAACAGGAGACTAAATTTGGATCTGTTCTACGAGCCGGTAACTAAGGGGGATAAGCTATTTAGTTGTTTCAAGATAAATAGAGACAAACAAAACTGATTCGTTAGCGAAGCACTTTCAAGTAAATTGTCGCTTGTTTCTTTACTTACACTGGACACATCACGACCATTGCTAATTTTGGAAACCGAACTACAGTTTCCAGAATGAGATTTTCACTCTGCAGCGGAGTGTGCGCTGATATGAAACTTCCTGGCAGACTCGACTCGAACTCGGTCCGTCACACAGTTTTAATCTGCTAAGACGTTTCATATCAGCGCACACTCCGCTGCAGAGTGAAAATCTCATTCTGGAAACATCGTCCAGGCTCTGGCTAAGCCACGTCTCCGCAATATCCTTTCTTTCAGGAGTGCTAGTTCCGCAAGGTTAGCAGAAGAACTTCTGTAAAGTTTGGAAGGTAGGAGACGAGATACTGGCAGAAGTAAAGTTGTGAGAACGGGGCGTAAGTCGTGCTTGGGTAGCTCAGATGGTAGAGCACTTGCCCGAGAAAGGCAGTAGGTCCCGAGTTCGAGTCTCGGTCCGGCGGACAGTTTTAATCTGCCAGAAAGTTTCGAAGTACAGCTAATCCTCAGTTATAGACAACTATTTGTGTGCCACAATTCATCGATGAAATCGGGAGAGACAGGCGAAAATGTCGCATCATATGTCATCAAGATAATGCCAACTATCACGTAGATCGTCAAAGAGCTTACCAATATCCGTCCCCCCTCCCCCCCCCCCCCCCCACGCACCCTCTCCCAAAACTGATTTAGCAATGCCAGGGTATTTATCTACTGCGATTTTCTATAAGTCCAATTGCTCCTCCCTCTGCCCATCTCCTCTTGCCTCCTGTCTGTCCATCCATCATCTCCTTCCGCCTCTCTCTATCACCCCCTCCTCCCTCATCTCTCTACCGATCCCCTCTCTCTTCATCCACCTCTCCTCCCTTTATCCATTCCCCCGTCCCCGTCCACCACTTTCACCCCTCCCTCTCCCTGTCCATGTCCACCACTCTCGCCTGTAGGTGGCATTTCTTTTAATCTTAGGCCGACACATTCGTTGTTCTTGTGGTTTGAATTACACAGTCAGGCACACAAAAGCACTGAAGGTCTGAACTGTTTTTGCTAATCGCTGTGTTAAACATTTAAACCGCGTGATTCTTGTTTCAAATCTCATTGGACAGTCGCTCTCTCTGCCCCATCAGTCGAGCTGCAGTGGTCTTGTTCGTACGCAAAGCGAAAATTTTTGAATTTGCTTCGCGTTCTGCAGAGAAACATATGCGTGAAAAATCGTTAAGAAGTAGCGAGAAACAGACTGTACACGATGGCGCAGATGAAAGCAGCCAGTATAAGTATAAAGGAAACGCAATAAAATTGCAGAAACGAAGAGGTGAAATAGACTTAACATTCATTTATAATGAAAAATACATGTATAGAAGATGCTGAAAGTGACCCCATGCAACATCAATACACAGCTGTGCACGTCTAAGCATATACAGATACACCCGGAGTAAAGGTCAGATATCGATGGCAGGAACTTCACGGCTGATGATGTCGTTCAGTTCCTATTTTGTATGTGGATTTGCTTTATAGACCTTGCTCTTCAAGTATCCTCACAGAAAAAAAAAATCGTGTGTTGTTAGATCTGGCGAATGTGGTGTTCATAAATGTCTGTTGACAGTTCGTTCCTTAGTGAAGGCATCATGGACTCATTCCAGGGATACGTTGGATGTCTGGTATGTTGCCCCATCTTGCCCGAATAAGCATTATTGTCTTTCATTTTCAGTGAGCAGAGCACAAAATGCACCAAAAATTACCATATATGCAACCGTGTTGAGGGTAGTGTCAAAAAATATCTGTCCAATAATGCGCGTTCCTGTTACATCGCACCAAACCCCGATTTTTCCATCATGGAGTGGTTACTGACACACAATGTTACGGTTCTCCGTATCCCAATACCTCGTGTTCTGTCAAGTCACATGGCCGGAAAGATGAAACCATGCTTCATCATTCATGATGTAATGAAAAGAGCCTAACAAACCATTGTTGATGGTATTCAAAAGTCACGTTTCTTTATCCTCCCCTAGCTGTTGCACAACCGTCACAGGGTAGGGCTCCAAATTCAGACTTTTCAACGTGTGCTGGCAACTGCCCCTACTTACATGCGCCGGCCAGTGTGGCCGAGCGGTTCTAGGCGCTTCACACACATCCATGCCTCGGGCATGGATGTGTGTGATGTCCTTAGGTTAGTTAGGTTTAAGTAGTTCTAAGTTCTAGGGGACTGATGGCCTCAGATGTTAAGTCCCATAGTGCTCAGAGCCAATTGAACCATTTTTTTACTTACATGCGCCTGTTGAGCTAATTTACATGTAGACTTCTTTGGACTCTGAATAATTTTTCGGCGAATGTCTGCAATAACCTCTGGTATCCGAACTGAAGGAATTATTTGTCGTTTTACATTTTGCACAGATTTGTAGGTGCGCCATTTTTTATTGCTCTCTTTGCTGGTAGTCCTGTATTTAGATACTTGACCCCGAAAATTTCGCGAGTTTCCTTAATCAACCTGTTTTCACACATGCTTCCACAATTTAAATTCTTTCTTCTATCGAGAAAATCATTTTCCAGATCGTAAAGAGAACGTCTAACTTCACTGATGAAATAAACTGAAATGCTGACAGAAGAATACCAACAATCGATTAGAGCATAAAACTGTCCATCGCTGTAGCTGTTTATTTCAGAAGTTGAAGTATTGCATTCGGATTCAGTGGGGAGGCGGGCTAATTTTCAGTGCACCACTCCGTACTTGATAAATTCTTAGAAAACACATTCGTCGCTGCTCTGCGCGGAAAGAAAAACAGAACGCAGTTTCACTGTCTGTTTCTGGCAAGGTAAGAAAAAGACAAACTTATGTGCTGGAGAATGTTCACGACTTTAGAAAAGGTGCCTTCTGGTCGAAAGTGTATGCTTTTTCCCTCCGGAAATGAAGTGCCTACAGTGAATGTATCTTCCTACAAATTTACAAGTTGCACTGTTTGTCTGCTTTTGTCGTCTTTACAAACCACATACACAAAGTAACCGCCGATTTGCTGCTCGGCTCATGTATTTGTTTGCTTTTTTTTTTTTGTATTTTTGAGTCATCAGTTTTCTGACTGGTTTGGTGCAGCCCCCCACCAGTTTCTCTCCTGTGCCAACCTCTTCACCTCAGAGTAGCACTTGCAACCTACGTCCTCAATTATTTGCTGGATGTATTCCAATCTCTGTCTTCCTCTACAGCTTTTGCCCTCTACAGCTCCCTCTAGTACCTTGGAAGTCATTCACTGATGTCTTAACAAATGCCCTATCACCCTGTCCCTTCTCCTTGTCACTGTTTTCCACATATTCTTTTCCCCCCCGATTCTGCGCAGAACCTCCTCATTCCTTATCTTATCAGTGCATCTAATTTTCAACATTCGTCTATAGCACCACTCCTCAAATGCTTCGATTCTCTTCTGTTCTGGTTTTCCCACAGTCCGTGTTTCGCTACCATACAATGTTGTACTCCAAACGTACATTCTCAGAAATTTCTTCGTCAAATTAAGGCTTATGTTTGACACTAGTAGACTTCTCTTGGCGAGGAATGCCCTTTTTGCCAGTGCCAGTTTGTTTTTGATGTCCTCCTTTCTCGGGTCCCCTCCTCAATACACCTGCTCTAACAACAGCTCAAAAATTTTCTAGTGCCCTTTTCAGACATTTCCGAACATCGCAAAAATTGTCCAGTTTATACTAAATACTAGCGGAGAAACGGGGCGAGAGCCAGGCGTTTATTTATAGCTGGGCGCCACGCTCATACCACGCAGTGTCTGGCCTTATCCTATCGTTTATGACGCCATACCTCCTGAATTGTGTGCCGTACAATGATATAATTTTGAAAGCACGTTCAGCTTCATATGAGGGTAGGGCTATTGTCTGCAAATTGTTTTGCGAATAGAGTTAGTAGCCACGAAGTAATAAATTTAAAAGTCAATCAAGGTGCAGCAGTTTTTCATGCGTCTCATTGCCTATGACGTCATATCTCTTGAACCCTGGCCAACGATGAATACAGGGCTGAGCGCACGTCTGTCTCACGTCAGCAATGTAGTGTTCGTGGCCAGCGATGAATACTTATCAAAGCCCTCTGGTCGTATCTTTGCGCGCTTGGTAGGCAAGCTTTTAGAACTGATCTTTGATAAAAGCTAGAGCGAGGGCCGTTGTTTACATGTCGATTCTCTTCGTTTAGTGCATTTAAGCCATAAAAGGACGAAGTATATTTGGTGCGTTTCTACTACCTCAGTGATCATTGCAAAGTGCCAAGAATAAGAAATTCTACGTAAAGCATGCTGACTACAAAAACTGTAATAAGCGGTTAGAATCTTATAAAGAAGTTGTTGCACTGTGGATGATGGAAAGCTTGCCTATAAAAAGAAAGGATCTGGGAGGAGATGGAGATGTGAAAGCCAAGTATGTTCAAAGTTTATATAATTGAAAGATGTATTTATTTGTACTCTAAATAACCTAACGTAACTTTCATAAATGCTTCAATAGGTAATTTATATACTGGTTCACATGTTTCTGGAATAACCGTGCACTGTGGGATTCGAGTATTGTATTGTAAGCTGGAATAGCTTTCACCCGTTGCTAAAATACTTGACCTATCTATGAGACGATCTTTAGCAGAAATAGCGTTCATGATTCAAACACTCAAACATTGTACCAATTACGTATTTTTTGCATGATGCTTTGCCAGAATTTATTCTCAGATCAAGTACAAATATTTACATACGTATTTTATGCGGTGTTTCGGAAAATGGTACAGCAGAAATCTGTCCGATTTCAATAAACTATAAATCACTATCGCAGGGCAAGAGAGACAGAAGAACACGTATACAAACACCGCATAAAATATCTATGTGTATATTTTCTTATGACAGTGAGCATAAATTCTCGAAAAGCGTCGTATTAAGCATGAAAAAGCACATAACTAGTGCAGTGTTTCATTATTTAAATCATGAATGGCACGGTTGCAGGGTTTCCAGAAACAGCGGTTATGATGAATGAAATTAAGAAATGGAATTTCTTAAATGAATATCGTGTATGCAAATACGAGGGGCCACTTTCATTATGGCAAATTGAAACGTTTGTTCGCCCATTCTCAAATAATTTTCGTTGTTGTTTATGTTCTCGCACTGTAGCTCACGAAGCTGATTAACACTTTGACCTTCTCTTCTCGCTATCCACGGTTTCATCCACTATCGTTTCCATTTCGCTTTCTTCTCAAGCAGTGCAACATATGCTGTTGTAAACTGTCCGGCATCCATTCCCAAACAACTACGACGAAAAATTTTACGACCGTCTAACAGCGCCAAAGAAGTAGTTTGGTCAAAGAAATTCGACGACATCTTTGGCAAAGCATGCGTTTATGTGTCACACTGTGGTTTACACTACATAACTGACGTCACACAGACGTGCGCTTAGTCCTGTATTTATCGTTGGCCACGTCCTGAACTGTGGGTCGCACAATGATATAATATTTTAGGTACATTCATGGGCATACGTGGAGGCTGTCTGCGAAATTTATTGCAAATAGAGTTAGTAGTAAAGAAGTAATAAATTTAAACGTCTTGCGTTACGCTACAGTTTTTCACGCATTGTTTATGACGTCATATTTCCTGAACTATGTGTCGTACAATGATATACTAATTTTGCAAAAATGGCTCTGAGCACTATGGGACTTAACATCTATGGTCATCAGTCCCCTAGAACTTAGAACTACTTAAACCTAACTAATCTAAGGACATCACACACATCCATGCCCGAGGCAGGATTCGAACCTGCGACCGTAGCAGTCGCGCGGCTCCGGACTGAGCGCCTAGAACCGCTAGACCACCGCGGCCGGCATAATTTTGCATTTACATTCAGTGGTATGTGCGCATACTGTCTGTAAAAGAGTCGCTAATACAGGTAGTAGTAAGGAAGTAATAAAGCATAACGTCATGCATCATGCTGTACTTTTACTGCATAAACAGTGAAAAAAATAGTAGGCGATAAACTTTTTCCTTTTATCATTTTTAGTGGTTATCAGCGAGGAAAAAATTCGTAAAGGTTTCAAATTATGTGTAAAGTTTGCTGCAGTGCTCTCGTTCTTAAATACAGGAGAAGTAAAGTCTGGGAATTCACTCGTCGCTGGCTACACATCTTTTCCTCCCTTTGATAGGTAGATCGTTCTTAACCTTACAGCGATTGTCGCCTGACAGTATGGTGTGTGTGTGTGTGTGTACCAAGTTTCGTTGAAATCGGTCCGGTGGTTTGGGAGGAGATTTAATAATACTCCGTCAGTTTTTGTCCATGTTTACTTCATTTACGGCATCCGCAACGTGACGATTTACACCGATAAAAAACGATAAACTTAGTGAAACGGAGGAACTAATATGAGAAAATTTTTACACGTTAAGTTATACAATAAGAAGGGCTGTGGTGATCTCTATGCCTCCGGTGCCAGATAGCCATTCGTTCGAAAACAGGTGAAATGAATGCCTGTTTAGAAACGTTATTTATACTTCTCACTTTTAAAATTATCTCCTATGCTCACAACAAACACTGATGGTTTAATTTGTAGGATACGACGGAAGTGCACTCCGTCTGTCAAGGAGACTGCTTACTAAACACAGGTACGACAATTCTGAAATAATGCTCGACAAGATTATCAGTGGATCTTGACGTATACAAAAACGTATAACATGAATGATCACAGATTTATTTGATCCACGGACAGGCGTCACTGAAGTGCTCAAAACCTGAACTGCCAGGAAGTCTATCCCGCGAAAGCCTTTTTACCAAGTCCAACACAAATATTGTGGGATCTAAGAGAGAATATATATATATATATATATATATATATATATATATATATATATATATATATATATTTTCAAAGTTCTATTTTTTCCAAAGTATTATACAGCAAGAAAAGAGTTTTTGTGTGTTGGAATAAGCGACATGTTTATCCGTTACCACAGTGCAGGGTGAATTCAGAAAAAAATTCTCCTGACGTAATGGCGCGCCAACGAGGTTCACCGAAGCTAGAAGTTTTCTGTGTAATGTCAAAGCCGAACCTGTATGGGCCGTTTTTCTGCTGTGAGAAGACTGTGACAGGCACCTCTTACCTTGCTATGTTGCAGTTGTGATTGTTTCCACAGGTGACTGCCGATTCCGAGAATTTCATCTTGCAACAGGATGGGGCACCCTCTCATTGGAGCACAGACGATCTTCGCTATCTAAACGACGAACTACCGCGTCGCTGGACTAGGTGCAGTTGTTAAGATGATGTGTGACTGTTTTCTTCCCCTCCCCCCCCCCTTCCCCACCAGCCTCACCTCACCTCACCCCACCCCCCCTACCCCCTCTCACAGGTCGCCTGTGACTTTTTTATTTGGGGGTACATTAACGGCCATGTTGACGTACTCCCAGTACAGATGGGTCGAACTCGTTCATTTCACTCTTTGCCGTGAAGCGTTCAAATGAAGTAGTTCATTCACGAAGTGCGGAAGCCTGGCGAAGTTGCCCAGTTCGCCGCTCAGCCGCGGCTACGCTCGCTTCGCCTTGCTCGTACAATAAAGCTTCGTAATACTTCATAATTTTTCCAACAGATGGCCGAACTGTGCAGTATCGTGCACACAACGTTTTACGCTCTTACAGCGTCTGAGCTAACTTAAATAGAGCATGGTCGAAGGGGACAAAGGAAAGATAAACAGAGAAGCCTGTCACATATAAAAAAGGTATTACATTTAATCTTGCTCGACATTTTCTCGTGAAGCGCCCAAAAAAGTCTTTATCTGCCAAGTGAAACATTATTTGTTGTATTCATGGACTGAAAGCTAGGGTTACCAACGAAATGTAGTCCAATTTTATGTTCCTTTCAAAATTTAATTCAAAATAGAATGAGTATGTTTACCACTGTCACAAAGTCTATATATCTACGTTAAGTAATTATTCAGAAGTTTTCCTGTAGATTTTATTTTTGTTGAGAATAATAACCCTCCAGATTCAAAACGTAAACTGTCACCTGTAGTCATCGGTACGATTTCAGGTAAAATCTCTCTTTCAGTGTTATTAGCAAACCTTTTATTTTCATATTGGCTGTGCGTGCTGACACAGCCAGCCTCTTCGTTTGTATCTGTAATATTCATTTGTCCGCAAGCGCTGCCAACGGTAGGCTACCGGTAGACCCGAAGTGTAACAGAACTGCACAAATAGTCACGGGTAATGACGTCAGCACTGCAGGAAGCAGCTGACGCTGCCTTCCCCTCGCCCATCACCTCCCCAACTCCTCGCAAACCTATCGTTTCCCACAAACGCCGCGCGATTCGTCGACAGGCAGTAGAGGGGGGACTGAAGTGAAGGGAGAATGAGTGACGTAGCGCCGATGTAATGGGCGAGGGAGAGGGGAAGAGAGTGAGTGAACTAGAAAAAAGTGTGGAGTGTGTTATCTGTGAAGAGTCTGAAGTACCAGTTCATTGAAATTGAGTGGTTAGTTCACACTTCACTGGAGTGAAGTGTTCATTTGAACGACTCATTCACGAGCTCCCCATCACTAACTCCCAGTGCCAAGAACACTGGAGCAGCTAACAGAAACGCATCAGTGGTGCTGCCGTGACCCCAGACAGGATGTGTCTACGTACAGTATGGAACGGACTACCGCTTGGACGCGTGTCGTGGTGACCAGAGGGGGAGTCGCAGAACATCTGTAGAGTGAGTTTATGGTCTATTCATGCACCAAACACGTTAGTACATGTAATACTTTGGAAAACAAAGCTTTGAAAACGAATGACTCATTTGTAGCGGTCCTGTACAACAGCCTTCTACGCGTGGTTCCTGTAGGGATCGAGGAGACAAAATTAGATTGAATATAATGGTATTTAAGAAGTCATTATTCTCGCGCTCCGTACGCAAACTGAGTGGGAAACAATAGTATGTCATCCGATGGAAAGCTTCCTTTGCCATGTACTTCACACTGGTTTTGCAAGGTATGAACGTAGATGTAGGCGTACGTTGCAAAAGAAACCTCATAAACGAGAAGTACTCTATACAACAGCAAGGCTAGTGACCCTGAAGCCAATCACACATCAAATTCCAGTACTACCGGTGATGATCACTGCTCGAAACACAAACCAGCTTGATATCTTCGCTTGTCTTGATCTGGAGCAAGCAGTGAAGCTGAAGGGTAAATGCGCCGGTAACATTCTCCTCAGAATCGACGGCAAACCTACGGCAGTAACAATAGCTTAGGAAGATATTCCGATGTCACAAGCAGAGTACGAGAAGATAAAGTATATGTATTATTGATTAGGTAATTCTGTATGTAAAAGGAGGTGATAATGTAACAGTCATGGGGAAGACTTGTCCGATGTGACTGAGGAAGAAACATGAGTCGATAGGGAAGAGATAGGAGGTCCAATATTAGAATCAGAATTTAAAGAGGTCTGGAAGACTTAAGAATAAATAAGGCAGAAGGTATCGGTAACATTCCGTCTGAATTTCTCAAATGATTGGCAGAAATGGCAACAGAATGACTATTAACTTTGGTGAGTAGAATATATGACACTCGCAGTATACCATCAGACTTTCGGAAAAATATCATCCACACATTTCCGAAGACTGTAAGAACTGACAAGTGCGAGAATTATCACACAATCAGCTTAACAGCTAATGCGTCCAAGGTGCAGACAAGAATAATGTACAGAAGAATGGAAAATACAACGGAGAATCTGTTATATGACGATCAGTTTGGCTTTAGGAACGGCAAAGGCATCAGAGAGACAGTTCTGACGTTGCGGTTGATAATGGAAGCAAGAGTAAGGAAAAATCAAGACACTTTCATAAGATTTGTCCACCTGGAAAAAGTGTTCGACAATGTAAAATGGTGCAAGATATTTCAAATTTTGAGAAAAGTAGGGAGAGACAGTTCATATACAACATGTACAAGAGCTGAGAGGGAATAATAGGAGCGGAAAACCAAGACAAGAACGAAGTGCTCTGATTAAAAGGCGTGCAAGTTAGGGATGTAGTCTTACGCCATTACTGTTCAGTCTATACAATGAAGAAGCAATGACGGAAATAAAAGAATCGAATTAAAATTCAATACGAAAGGATATCAATGATAATATTCGCTTATGAAATTGCTATTCTCACTGAAAGTGAAGAAGAATTACAGGACTCGCTGAATGGAATGAACTGTCTGATGAGTAAAGAACATGGAATTAGAGTAAATCGAAGAAAGACGACAGTAATGAGAAGTAGCAGAAATGAGAACCGCGAGAAATTTATCATTATAACTAGCGATACGAAGTAGATGAATTTAATGAATCTTGACAGCTAGGCAACAAAGTAACCCGTGACGGACGGAGCAAGGAGGACATCAAAAGCAGACTAGCACTGGCAAAAAGGACTTTCCTGGCCAAGACAAGTCTACTAGTACCATATATAGGTCTGAATTTAAGGAAGAAATTTCTGACAGTGTATGTTTGGAGCACAGCATTGTGTGGTAGTGAAACATAGACTGTTGGAAAACCGGAAGCGAAGAGAATCGAAGCATTCGAGATGTTCTACAGACGAATGCTGAAAATGAGGTGGACTGACAAGGAATGGAATGAGGTGGTTCTGCGCAGAATCGGAGAGGAAAGGGATGTATGGAAAACACTGACAACAAGAAGGAAAAGATCATAGGACGTCTATTAAGACATCAGGGAATAACTAGAGGGGCTGTAGAGCGTAAAAATTGAAGACAGACTTTGGAATACATCCAGCAAGTAATTGAGGACGTCGGTAGAAACTGCTATTTTGAGATGAAAAAAAAGTAGGGGAAGAAACAGATTAAATCTTGCATAAATTTCAGCAAGTCTTCTTCATCATTCCAAGTGTTGAGCCTCTTGGCATGTTATGATCTCGTCGAGAAGTTCTGATGTCATCTGGTCACTGGTCGATATAGCGATCTTATATCGTCGGAGTGGCAGTGTACCATGGATTTTGCGATCCTGTTTGAGCTCATTCATTGTAGATGCTTCCACCAGTTATTTTGGTAGTTTTGTCTATAATTGTCATGGGCTCAATTTTAAGTTCCTTCAACAAATCTTCATTCCTTTTTGTGATCTCATTTGGTATTTGTTTCAGCTAGTAACAGCAAATAGACAGTTGAAAAATTACAAGAGGAGGAGATACATTTGGAAAATGCTTGGAGACGGGGTAGATTCCAGCTGGATTACATCATGGTGAGACAGAAATTCCGAAATTAGATATTGCATTGTAAGGCGGACCCAGAAGCAGATATAGACTCGGATCGCAGGTTAGGTAATGACGAAGAGGAGTCTGAAGTTTAAGAGACTAATTCGAAAGGATCAGTGTACAAAGAAGTGGGACGCTGACGTAATCGGAAATGATGAGGCGCGTTTGAAGTTCTCTGAGGCAATAGATACTGCGATAATAAATAGCACAGTGGAAATGGACATCTCTAAAAAGGGCAATCACAGAAATTTGACATAAAAGCATAGGGACCAGGAATGTGACTGTGAAGAACTTAGAATAAAAGAAGAAATACTTCAGTTGATCGATGAAAGAAGGTTCAAAAATGGTTCAAATGGCTCTGAGCACTATGGGACTTAACTTCTATGGTCATCAGTCCCCTAGAACTTAGAACTACTTAAACCTAACTAACCTAAGGACATCACACAACACCCAGTCATCACGAGGCAGAGAAAATCCCTGACCCCGCCGGGAATCGAACCCGGGAACCCGGGCGTGGGAAGCGAGAACGCTACCGCACGACGACGAGCTGCGGACTATGAAAGAAGGAAGTACAAAAATGTTCAGGGAAGTTAAGGAATACAGAAACACAAGTCGCTTAGAAATGAAATAAATAGGAAGTGCAAGGAAGCTAAAGCGAAATTCTAGCAGGAAAAATTTGAAAAATCGAAAAACAAATAGATGCCGGGAGCAAAGATTCATCATATACACTCCTGGAAATGGAAAAAAGAACACATTGACACCGGTGTGTCAGACCCACCATACTTGCTCCGGACACTGCGAGAGGGCTATACAAGCAATGATCACACACACGGCACAGCGGACACACCAGGAACCGCGGTGTTGGCCGTCGAATGGCGCTAGCTGCGCAGCATTTGTGCACCGCCGCCGTCAGTCTCAGCCAGTTTGCTGTGGCATACGGAGCTCCATCGCAGTATTTAACACTGGTAGTATGCCGCGACAGCGTGGACATGAACCGTATGTGCAGTTGACGGACTTTGAGCGAGGGCGTATAGTGGGCATGCGGGAGGCCGGGTGGACGTACCGCCGAATAGCTCAACACGTGGGGCGTGAGGTCTTCACAGTACATCGATGTTGTCGCCAGTGGTCGGCGGAAGGTGCACGTGCCCGTCGACCTGGGACCGGACCGCAGCGACGCACGGATGCACGCCAAGACCGTAGGATCCTACGCAGTGCCGTAGGGGACCGCACCGCCACTTCCCAGCAAATTAGGGACACTGTTGCTCCTGGGGTATCGGCGAGGACCATTCGCAACCGTCTCCATGAAGCTGGGCTACGGTCCCGCACACCGTTAGGCCGTCTTCCGCTCACGCCCCAACATCGTGCAGCCCGCCTCCAGTGGTGTCGCGACAGGCGTGAATGGAGGGACGAATGGAGACGTGTCGTCTTCAGCGATGAGAGTCGCTTCTGCCTTGGTGCCAATGATGGTCGTATGCGTGTTTGGCGCCGTGCAGGTGAGCGCCACAATCAGGACTGCATACGACAGAGGCACACAGGGCCAACACCCGGCATCATGGTGTGGGGAGCGATCTCTTACACTGGCCGTACACCACTGGTGATCGTCGAGGGGACACTGAATAGTGCACGGTACATCCAAACCGTCATCGAACCCATCGTTCTACCATTTCTAGACCGGCAAGGGAACTTGCTGTTCCAACAGGACAATGCACGTCCGCATGTATCCCGTGCCACCCAACGTGCTCTAGAAGGTGTAAGTCAACTACCCTGGCCAGCAAGATCTCCGGATCTGTCCCCCATTGAGCATGTTTGGGACTGGATGAAGCGTCGTCTCACGCGGTCTGCACGTCCAGCACGAACGCTGGTCCAACTGAGGCGCCAGGTGGAAATGGCATGGCAAGCCGTTCCACAGGACTACATCCAGCATCTCTACGATCGTCTCCATGGGAAAATAGCAGCCTGCATTGCTGCAAAAGGTGGGTATACACTGTACTAGTGCCGACATTGTGCATGCTCTGTTGCCTGTGTCTATGTGCCTGTGGTTCTGTCAGTGTGATCATGTGATGTATTTGACCCCAGGAATGTGTCAATAAAGTTTCCCCTTCCTGGGACAATGAATTCACGGTGTTCTTATTTCAATTTCCAGGAGTGTAGAAAAGTCAAAACAAAGATCGCTGAAAAAAAAAAGATTCAACATTAAGAGTGCAATGGGAATTAGATTGTTAAGCGCAGAGGAAAGACCGATAGATGGAAAGAGTCTGTTCAAGGGCTTTACGAGAGGTAAGACTTGTTTGATTACGTGGTTGGAGTAGAAATGGGAGTTGATCTGGAAGACACAGAGGATCCGGTACCCTATTAGAGTCAGAGTTCAAAGAATTTTGGAAGACTTGCGATTAAATACATACCATTCGTTTGGAATTTTTGAAATCATTGGGGGAAGTGGCAACAAAACGGCCGTACAAGTTGGTGTGTAAAAATTTATGATACTGGAGAAATATCGTCAGATATTCGGAAAAACTGTATCCTCGCAATGCAGAAGATGGAAGAACTATCGACAATCTGAAATGGTGCTAGATGTCGAGATTCTGAGGAAAATAGGAGTAAGCTATAGGGAAAGACATATATACAAGAATTAAGAGGCAACTATCAGATTTGGAGTCCAAGAACGAAGTGCTCGGGTTAAAATTTGTGTACTGTTCAATCTATACATCGCAGAAGCAATAGCAGAAATAAAAGAAAATTTCAAGAGTGGAATTAAAATTCAGGGTGAGACGACATCAATGATAAGATTCTCTGATGACATTGCTGTTCTGAGTGAAAGTGAAGAAGAATTGCTGGACGTGCTGTATGGAATGAACAGTCTAAGGATTACAGAATATGTTCTGAGAATAACCTAAGAAAGACGAAAGTAATGACCAGTAATAGAAATGAAAATAGCGAAACACTTAATATCAAAATTGGGGACCACGACGTAGTTGAAATTAAAGATTCTGCCACCTTGGAAGCAAAATAGCACATGACGGACGAAGCAAGGGGGATATAAAAATCGTCACAGGTACAGCCAAAGTGGACAATTACTGGCCAATATCAAAAGTGGATAATTACTGGCCAAGACAGGCCTGCTAGTATCAATAATCGGCTTTAATCTGAGGGCGATATTTCTGAGAATGTATGGCAGTGAATCACGGATTCTGGGAAAGCTTTTGAGATGTTGTGCTGTGGAAGGATGTTAAAAATAATGTAGACTGATAGGACAATGAACGAATGAGGTTCCACGCAGAATCGGCGAAGGAAGAAATATATGGAAAACACTGACAAGGAAAAGGGAAAGATGACAGGACATGTCTTACGATACCAAAGAATAACTTCCGACAGCGATTGGAATACACCTAATAAATAATTGAGTACGTAGAACTCGAGTGCGTCTCTGAGATGATGTGGTTAGCACAAGAGAAGAATTAGTCGGTAAAAAAGGACTAATTGGGCTTCATCATCACCGGGTCATGCCGGTGATACGGATGAACAGGAAAAACAAATACTTAATGTTCGGGTGCATCATTTGTAGTGTTCTGCTTGAGACTGTCACGTCGTTTAAATATCGTGCCGTAACGTTGCAAAGCGATGTGAAATGGATCAAGGCTGTGAGGATTGTGGTAGGGTTTATTGGGAGAATTTTGGGAAACTGTGGTTCATCTGCAAAGGAGACCGCATATAGGACGCAAGTGTGACCTATTCTTGAGTTCTGCTCGAATGTTTGGAGTCCGCAGCGGGTCGGATTAATGAAGGACATCGGGCAATTTAGAGGTGCGAAGATAGATCTGTTACCGGTAGGTTTGAACAACACGCTGGTATTACGGAGATGCTCCGGGAATTGAATTAGGAATCCCTCAAGGAAAGGCGACGTTCCTTTCGTGGAAGTCTATTGAGAAAATTTTGAGAACCGGCATCTGAAGCTGGCTGCAGAACAATTCTACTGCAGCCAGTATAAATTTCGCATAAGAACTACGAAGATAGATTAGGGTTCATACGAAGGCACATGGACATTCGTTTTTCCCTCCGTCTGTTAACGAGGGAACAGGAAACGAAATGATGAGTAGTGGTGCAGAGTATCCTCCATCAGGCATCATATGGTGGCTGGCGGAGTATGCACGAGGCTTATTCCAGTACAGTACAGTACAGTCAGTACAGTATTATTTTACTACATATCTTCTTCACTTTTCCACATAATCGCCGTTCACATCTATATACTTTCTGTCGCCTGGAAATTCAGCCAGTTGGTAATGCCAGTATTGAGGTCATCGTCGTTTTGAAATCGTTGTCCGTTCAGTCACTTTTTCAAACGCAAGGAAAGGAAATGGTCGCCTGGTGCAAGGTCGGGACTGTACAGAGGGTGATCAAAAAGCTCCCAACGAAAATCTTGAATCTTTTCCTTGATTTTGGCAGCGGTATGAGGGCGTGCGTTGTCGTGACGGAGGACTATGCCAGACGACAGTTCCCATGCAGCATCGATTTTGAATCGCTCGTCTCATTTTGGTTAGCACACGTCAGCTCCAACTGATGACCCGTAGTCCATGAAATCAATCCAAAAAAAAAGTTCATATGTGTGTGAAATCTTATGGGACTTAACTGCTAAGGTCATCACTCCCTAAGCTTACACATTACTTAATCTAAATTATCCTAAGGACAAACACACACACCCATGCCCGAGGGAGGACTCGAACCTCCGCCAGGACCAGCCGCAAAGTCCATGACTGCAGTGCCCTAGACCGCTCGGGTAATTCCGCGCGGCGAAATCAATCAAAAGGACGTCCTTTTTTGCTAGCCATCATTTTTCGATTCGGGAACGGAGACTGCTTAAATGTTTTTGGTTTGTGTGGTGTCACCGCCAGACACCACACTTGCTAGGTGGTAGCCTTTAAATCGGCCGCGGTCCGTTAGTATACGTCGGACCCGCGTGTCGCCACTATCAGTGATTGCAGACCGAGCGCCACCACACGGCAGGTCTAGAGAGACTTCCTAGCACTCGCCCCAGTTGTACAACCGACTTTGCTAGCGATGGTTCACTGACAAAATACGCTCTCATTTTCCGAGACGATAGTTAGCATAGCCTTCAGCTACGTCATTTGCTACGACCTAGCAAGGCGCCATTACCAGTTACTATTGATACTGAATCATGTACAGTCAAGAGCGACGCTCATCATTAATGGATTAAATTAAGTATTCCACCAGCTACGTCAGTTTTTCTAGTCTAAATTCCTTGTCCTGTTCCAGACCTCACGCCAGCCTGCGTGAGCTAAAACGCGTGCCTTTCGGCTTCCTCTAGTACCGGTGTTGGCTCTCCTGCCAACCCACAACAGTTTGAATGGACTTTAATTGCGCCACTGCATTGGCTGTTGTCTCGAATCTGCATTGGTGTGCGATATCCACGTCTTGTCGCCCGTAACAATGTGGGAACACAAATCATCTCGATCTTATATAGCGCTCCAAGTACTGCAGTGCACTACGCATTCTTTGTTCTTTGTGGTGATCAGTGAGCAGTTTTGGAAACCACCTCGCACACAGTTTGTGATATCCAAGCTGTTCAGTGACAATCTCGTAAATTGAGGTTCGAGCAACATTTTGGATTCATTAGCCAGACCACTAATCGTCAATTGCTCATCATTTCGAAGTTTTTGGTTCACTTTATCAACGAAGTCGTCGGTCCAAATACTGAGCCAGATATTCCGCTGTTCGTCGTGAACATTCGTGCGGCTATTTTGAAATTCTCGACTCCATTTTCGAACATGTTGGCACTCGTTATTTCAGGCTCTTGCACTAGGAATAATTCACGATGGGTTTCAGCAGCTGCAGATCCTGTTGTCAGCAAAAATCTAATCATACCGCGCACTTCACAGCTGGCGGGATCTACAATTGTCTCGGCCACTGCGACCGCTCTCACCAATTGGCGAACAGCTACTGAATGAAACCAGCACTGCAGTAGTTTCCTCAAGAGTTGGTAAACGGTTCTGTATGCGTGAAACTTCATTCAGGCCTATCGTCAGTTTAACATTGGCCACCGACCGTAGTTCTGTAACAAGCCTCGTATGCAGATGTAGATATGCAAGCAGCGAGGCTGCAGCATAAACTCATCAAAATAATCGAATGCGACTTTACTTGACAGGGCGTACTTACACTACTGGCCATTAAAATTGCTACACCAAGAAGAAATGCAGATGATAAACGGGTATTCATTGGACAAATATATTATACTAGAACTGACATGTGATTACATTTTCACGCAATTTGGGTGCATAGATCCTGAGAAATCAGTACCCAGAACAACCGCCTCTGGCCGTAATAACGGCCTTGATACGCCTGGACATTGAGTCAAACAGAGCGTGGATGGCGTGTACAGGTACAGCTGCCCATGCAGCTTCAACACGATACCACAGTTCATCAAGAGTAGTGACTGGCGTATTGTGACCAGCCAGTTGCTCGGCCACCATTGACCAGACGTTTTCAGTTGGTGAGAGATCTGGAGAATGTGCTGGCCAGGGCAGCAGTCGAACATTTTCTGTATCAAGAAAGGCCCGTACAGGACATGCAACATGCGGTCGTGCATTATCCTGCTGAAAAGTAGGGTTTCGCAGAGATCGAATGAAGGGTAGAGCCACGGGTCGTAACACATCTGAAATGTAACGTCAAGTGTTCAAAGTGCCGTCAATGCGAACAAGAGGTGATCGAGATGTGTAACCAATGGCATCCCATACCATCACGCCGGGTGATACGCCAGTATGCCGATGACGAATGCACGCTTCTAATGTGCGTTCACCGCGATGTCGCCAAACACGGATGCGACCATCATGATGCTGCAAACAGAACCTGGATTCATCCGAAAAAATGACTTTTGCCATTCGTGCACCCTGGTTCGTCGTTGAGTACACCATCGCAGGCGCTCCTGTCTGTGACACAGCGTCAAGGGTAACCGCAGCCATGGTCTCCGAGCTGATAGTCCATGCTGCTGCAAACGTCGTCGAACTGTTCGTGCAGATGGTTGTTGTCTTGCAAACGTCCTCATCTGCTGACTCAGGGATCGAGACGTGGCTGCACGATCCGTTACAGCCATGGGGATAAGATGGCTGTCATCTCGACTAGTAGTGACACGAGGCCGTTGGAATCCAGCACGGCGTTCCGTATTACCCTCCTGAACCCACCGATTCCATATTATGCTAACAGTCATTGGATCTCGACCAACGCGAGCAGCAATGTCGCGATGCGATAAACCGCAATCGCGATAGGCTACAATCCGACCTTTATCAAAGTCGGAAACGTGATGGTACGCATTTCTCCTCCTTACACGAGGCATCACAACAACGTTTTACCAGGGAACGCCGGTCAACTGCTGTTTGTGTATGAGAAATCGTATGGAAACTTTCCTCATGTCAGCACGTTGTAGGTGTCGCCACCGGCGCCAACTTTGTGTGAATGCTCTGAAAAGCTAATCATTTGCATTTCACAGCATCTTCTTCCTGTCGGTCAAATTTCGCGTCTGTAGCACGTCATCCTTGTGGTGTAGCAATGAGATAACAACAGACATAGCGCTTTACATTTAACGATGACCAGAGTAGGCAGAGCGTCAGGAGTGAATGAGAGGAGGTACGTACCGAGGGTGTTTCCGGAGCGCGGGGTGTCGGCGGGACGGACGGGCTCCGGGCTGGTGACGGGCGGGCTCAGATGAGGGGCGGCCGCCTCCTTCTGGGGGCCGGCGGGAGGCGGCGGGCGCTGGTCGCGGCGCGGGCTGGGGGTGGCCGACCTGCTGCGGCCGCGCGCCTGCCCCCCGCTGCCCCCGCCGCCCCCGCCGTTGGACGCGCCCCCGGAGCCGCCCCCGCCGTTGCCGTCGCCGCCGCCCCCGTCCGTGCTGCTGTCGCCGCCCCCGCCGCCGCCCCCGGACCTCGTCCCCCGTTTCCTCCGGCGCGTCTTCTTGCGGCCGTACGACGCCAGCAGCACGCCCTTGCGGGAGTCGATGCGCTTCGTCTTGTGCTTCTCCAGTTGCTTCACGTTGATTTTGGTTGGGTCGAAGCTGAACGTCGAGTCGTCCCTGTGATCCGTCAAGTCTTTTCGCCTCTCCTAGACAAGCGCGAAAATTCGGTAAATTAGTTTCTGTCAGTTGCATACGTACCCACGATAGCAACGACCTCCTCGTGAAATTTCAATGTCCAGTATATATACTAAGATGGTATCTATTCTTTCGGACATGCCCCAAAGAACAGATACCATCGGTGACCATACAGCTCGTTAGAATGAAATTACAGTGAAATGAACACGCTTAGCTGCTTACAGGCGTTGACATACGTCAACGGGGACAGATGAAAATGTGTGCCCCGGCCGGGACTCGAATCCGGGATCTCCTACTTACATGGCAGACGCTCTATCCATCTTTTTTAAATCTTATTTTGTTCGGTTTAGTTCGTTGCATCTGCTCGGGGCGGACGTCGCAAGACACCCGTTTCAGTTCGTCGTTTATCCATTAACTCAGTTTTTTTATTACAGAGGGCTGCTAACCCTCTGACCGAACACGATGAGCTACTGTGCCGACTCCCGTCTGAGCCACCGAGGACACAGAGGATAGCGCGACTGCAGGGCTTTATCTCTGGCGCGCTTCCTGCGAAACCCACATTCTCATCGTATTGTCCCGCACTACATTCGTAGTACCCCCGCCCATTATACTCATTACTCGCGGCGCGTTGCCGATTCCCGTAAGAGTTCGGGCACTGTTTGTGCATTCCCACAGAAGAAGAAGATGGTCAAGTGGCAGGTGAGCCTTAACTATATATATATATATATATATATATATATACTAAGATGGTATCTGTTATTTCGGACATGTCCGATCTCGGGTTCGAGTCCTTGCCGGGGCACACATTTTCATCTGTCCCCGTTGACGTATGTCAACGCCTGTAGGCAGTTAAGGGTGTTCATTTCATTGTAATTTCATTCTAACGAGCTGCATGGTCACCGATGGTATCTGTTCTTTCGGACATGTCCGAATCGGCAATGCGCCGCGAGTAATGAGTATAATGGGCGGGGGCACTACGAATGTAGTGCGGGACAATACGATGAGAATGTGGGTTTCGCAGGAAGCGCGCCAGAGATAAAGCCCTGCAGTCGCGCTATCCTCTGTGTCCTCGGTGGCTCAGACGGGAGTCGGCACAGTAGCTCATCGTGTTCGGTCAGAGGGTTAGCAGCCCTCTGTAATAAAAAAACTGAGTTAATTGATAAACGACGAACTGAAACGGGTGTCTTGCGACGTCCGCCCCGAGCAGATGCAACGAACTAAACCGAACAAAATAAGATTTAAAAAAGATGGATAGAGCGTCTGCCATGTAAGCAGGAGATCCCGGGTTCGAGTCCCGGCCGGGGCACACATTTTCATCTGTCCCCGTTGACGTATGTCAACGCCTGTAAACAGCTAAGGGTGTTCATTTCATTGTAAATTCAATCTCCAGCTTTCTCCTCAGAGTCTAAAATATTTTTTTGTTGTCCACCTACCGACGGAGAAATGACCATCGTAACAAATTACGAGAAATGAGAGCTCACAGTGAAAGATGCAAGAGTTCGTTTTTCCGCGCGCTGTTCGAGAGTGGAAAGGTAGAGAAGTACACTCCTGGAAATGGAAAAAAGAACACACTGACACCGGTGTGTCAGACCCAACATACTTGCTCCGGACACTGTGAGAGGGCTGTACAAGCAATGATCACACGCACGGCATAGCGGACACACCAGGAACCGCGGTGTTGGCCGTCGAATGGCGCTAGCTGCGCAGCATTTGTGCACCGCCGCCGTCAGTGTCAGCCAGTTTGCCGTGGCATACGGAGCTCCATCGCACTCTTTAACACTGGTAGCATGCCGCGACAGCGTGGACGTGAACCGTATGTGCAGTTGACGGACTTTGAGCGAGGGCGTATAGTGGGCATGCGGGAGGCCGGGTGGACGTACCGCCGAATTGCTCAACACGTGGGGCGTGAGGTCTCCACAGTACATCGATGTTGTCGCCAGTGGTCGGCGGAAGGTGCACGTGCCCGTCGACCTGGGACCGGACCGCAGCGACGCACGGATGCACGCCAAGACCGTAGGATCCTACGCAGTGCCGTAGGGGACCGCACCGCCACTTCCCAGCAAATTAGGGACACTGTTGCTCCTGGGGTATCGGCGGGGACCATTCGCAACCGTCTCCATGAAGCTGGGCTACGGTCCCGCACACCGTTAGGCCGTCTTCCGCTCACGCCCCAACATCGTGCAGCCCGCCTCCAGTGGTGTCGCGACAGGCGTGAATGGAGGGACGAATGGAGACGTGTCGTCTTCAGCGATGAGAGTCGCTTCTGCCTTGGTGCCAATGATGGTCGTATGCGTGTTTGGCGCCGTGCAGGTGAGCGCCACAATCAGGACTGCATACGACCGAGGCACACAGGGCCAACACCCGGCATCATGGTGTGGGGAGCGATCTCCTACACTGGCCGTACACCACTGGTGATCGTCGAGGGGACACTGAATAGTGCACGGTACATCCAAACCGTCATCGAACCCATCGTTCTACCATTCCTAGACCGGCAAGGGAACTTGCTGTTCCAACAGGACAATGCACGTCTGCATGTATCCCGTGCCACCCAACGTGCTCTAGAAGGTGTAAGTCAACTACCCTGGCCAGCAAGATCTCCGGATCTGTCCCCCATTGAGCATGTTTGGGACTGGATGAAGCGTCGTCTCACGCGGTCTGCACGTCCAGCACGAACGCTGGTCCAACTGAGGCGCCAGGTGGAAATGGCATGGCAAGCTGTTCCACAGGACTACATCCAGCATCTCTACGATCGTCTCCATGGGAGAATAGCAGCCTGCATTGCTGCGAAAGGTGGATATAGACTGTACTAGTGCCGACATTGTGCATGCTCTGTTGCCTGTGTCTATGTGCCTGTGGTTCTGTCAGTGTGATCATGTGATGTATTTGACCCCAGGAATGTGTCAATAAAGTTTCCCCTTCCTGGGACAATGAATTCACGGTGTTCTTATTTCAATTTCCAGGAGTGTAGTTTGAAGACGGTTCGATGAGCCCTCTGCCAAGAGCTTAATTGTAAATTCCAGAATATTCATGTAGCTGTAGATGTAGATGCAGATGTGAACAAGACCATCGCATTAGAACTGACGGGACTGGAAGGGTGTCTTGCCCCGAACACTGGAGGTGTGTCTCGCCCAGAACACAATCTACTGTAAGTCAAATGGTCCAGCGAGATGTTTGGTTTTGAAGCCTCTGGATTGTCAGTGCCTTCTGCTGAAATTTGGGGTTAAAAAAACATGAAACGCAATAAGACGTTCGTACATTGCGCAGATGACTTCCATTTTTGTTGCTGGAAGGCAGCACTGGACGATGAACTGAAAACGACTGGCTGTTCACTACCGACAGGGCGGTAGGGAGATGGGACTACACAGGGAGAAGAGGAGAAGTAGGGCAGAAAATCGTTGGTGGGAACTTGAAAGGAATGTATGTGAGCAGTCGGGAGTGTGATTTAATGTGTTTTGTATCGCTATTTGGTTTCACGTGTGGTTTTTCAAGTAAATAAATTGGAAATAAATTTTAGTGTTGAACATTAAATACTGTCATCGCATTTACTGATGTTAAATACTAAAAAATTACATAAATGAAAAGAATTGTTGATAATGACTATCAACCAGCCTTTCCCTTTTTATGTAACTAATGAAATGCCGCTCCAGTTGCTAGTATGCACTTAAGGCTACGACCGACTTCGACCTACACATTCGTACCATTTCCAAGTGCATCTGTGAACTGTGGCGGCCGTTAACATAAATGAAATAAGTATCAGCAACTGGAGTGGCCTTTCATTAATTGAATACGCGTCTGCTGAACAGTAGCACTCACTGAACATACAGAGACTAATAATTTTCCTTCCTGTTGTGATAAATTACTATTAACATGAAATACAGTGTTTATTGAAATAATAGTGAAAGTTTCTTACATTATTTAATTTTTTTCAGACACATATTTGTAATCAAATGAATCTCCTTCACATTACTGATAATCTGAAGGTGAACAAAAACACCGATCTTGAAGTTCATGAATAGCAGCTTACTGTAAGTAAAGAATTTACTTAATATTTTCATACTCTCCCAAATGAATTAGTAATTAAATAAGATGGAGACATATAAGACATTAAGAAATTTTTGGATGGTTGGTGATAAGTGAAGGATGTATTTTCACATATTATAACGAATATTTTTTTGGGAGTTCTAAACACAATTTTGATTGGATGGAGTTTATATTGTTGTGTTCCCTTATCAATTTATTATTAGAGTATGTGTTATTTTTGGAGTGGCGTAAGTTGATTTTCAGGTTGGTGTGACACACAAATCAATTGAATTCTTTTACTGCCACCGACCAACTGTTACGAAC
Source organism: Schistocerca piceifrons (assembly GCF_021461385.2). Classification (NCBI taxonomy): domain Eukaryota; kingdom Metazoa; phylum Arthropoda; class Insecta; order Orthoptera; family Acrididae; genus Schistocerca; species Schistocerca piceifrons. Next base: position 44,213,475 of record NC_060142.1, read on the forward strand.
TGATAGGTTATATACATAATGAGTGTTAGGTTATTGTATATAATGTTTTAATGGACTTTTGGTTTAATTATGCTACAGTACAGGCTGTTTATGGGAGAGGATCAGTGCGTTAGGAAGAGCAACTCTGATTTTTGTTTGTTTTATTTTTTACCTCGAAGGGAAGAGCGGGCAGTTCGAGATCCAACTCATTCTGGAGCTTAGTTCCTTTCCCCTAAACCAGACGAGCAGGTAGTGGGCAAGCGAGAATCCGAACTGGGAATATTTCGGAGAGCGTTTCCCGTTCCGGTATGTGTCTTTCAACCAAACGAAATATCCCAAAACAGTCGTCATGTTAGAAGGATTGCAGCGAGGGGCAGCTGCCTGTCGCCTAGAAAGTAATCTTCACAGACCAGACTCGCTTTCCATCCTGCCAAATGTGCAGTCGTATCAGACATGAATAAATTTGAAGAGTGTCATATCATGTAATGAATTATGACTAGTAACAAGTCCACCTATAACCTAAATGTCGTTCATGGTGGGCTATGATTTGGTAACTGCGACTGTTTACAATATAAAACACAAATTAAAACACCTATCTGTGTCGGTCACTTTCACGACGTGTTTAGTGCTCAGACGCCCATCTTTTTCTGAAACGAAATTCTCAGGTAATCCACTTGTCCACATGTACATGAGAATTTAAGCTTTCGAAACGAAGACACACAGACAATTGTTTGATTTGTATATTGTAAGTGTACCCATTGCATTTTGCTGTGAAATCTCACAACTGTTTCGTTATTTACCGCGAAATTAACACATGTTGTTCGTTCACCCCTCTCCAGTTCAAATACTGTCTACACATTTCGGAAATATTTTTAGTTTATGCCTGGGACAACACGTTCCGGACGAAAATATGACAACCTAGTGCATGTTTGATTACCTGTTGCCGCGCGGGATTAGCCGAGCGGTCTAGGCCGCTGCAGTCATGGACTGTGCGGCTGGTCCCGGCGGAGGTTCGAGTCCTCCCTCGGGCATGGGTGTGTGTGTTTGTCCTTAGGATAATTTAGGTTAAGTAGTGTGTAAGCTTAGGGACTGATAACCTTAGCAGTTAAGTCCCTTAAGATTTCACACGCATTTTTGATTACCTGTTCATGTGTGTAAGACAGTAACGCCGATGACTTGTTCGATATGACTAGTGTACCTAGCTGCAATTCCCTCTAGCAAAGCGTATAATTACGGGTGTCTTTTGCTATCAAGAAAGCAGGAACGGCAGTGATGGCTTCTTCCGTTTGGGAATCGCTGGTGTAATACACAAACTCCACGATGAGCTCATGTTAAAATACGGCGAATATTAAACTAAGAAAACACTGTACAGAGCGGCACACCGAAACAACACAATCGCTACTGCAGTTTTTCGGTACACGTTTTTTTCTTTTTCTTTTTTTTTTTTTTTAAGCTAGCTTGGCAGCAATCGGAATGGAACGAATACCGGCTGACGTCATCAGATCAATGGCAATTGTTTTTGTCACTGGCAGCACGAACTTACAGTCTTCTTATTGTGGAAAACACGGTTACCAGAATACACGGTAGGATCACAGGGTGTTTTTCCTCAGTAGCAAGCTGCGACGTAGACGTCACAGCCAAGCCAGCTACCACTTGTTAGCCAGCCATTGCCGTAACCTATCATGTTGTAGTTGTGTTTTTCAGTATGTACAAAGTTGGTTATTTGAATGTCAATTGTTACCGGTGACTGACGATAAGTGTTGTATTGCTGAATTGCGCTAGAGTTGTCAGTGTACTGTGGATTTCTGAGACTATATTTTCAATTCTTTTCAGCGAAAAATGAAGGTTTGCTGTGCGATCCTGAGTTTTACTATCAAATGCAGACATCGAAAAAATTTATGGATAAAACGTGTAAGCATGACGATTCGTTTCCGACTGCTAACGCTTGTGCGTGGCCGATACATTTTGCTGATTTGGATCACAAAAGAGATTTGAAAGTGAATTGTTTAAACTTTCTCCGAAACATAGGTTGAAGTCTGATTCTATTCCAACTCTGTATCTCCCATCCTTCAAAGTGCACTTAGGTGGTGGTTATGAGCCTGAAAACGAGATAAAATTTCGAACACAAAAACGAAGCCCCAGTAAAGCAGTAGAAGAAACTTTTCGGGTGTATACATACACATCAAAAAAAGTTTTGCATCACCTCGGTTCCGAGAGTTCCGGAACCTGACCAGAAAATTGGAACAGAGATCAACATAAACATCATTTCCGCCCTCTTTATTGCTCACGAAAACCACACATTGCATATTGTACCACCATACAGCGAGACCTTCAGAGGAGGTGGTCCAGATTGCTGTACACACCGGTACCTCTAATACCCAGTAGCACGACCTCTTGCACTGATGCACGCCTGTATTCGTCATGGCATACTATCCTCAAGTTCATCAAGCCACTGTTGGTTCAGATTGTCCCACTCCTCGACGGCGATTCCGCGTAGATCCCTCAGAGTGGTTAGTGGGTCACGTCGCCCATAAACAGCCCTTTTCAATCTATCCCAGGCATGTTCGATAGGGTTCATGTCTGGAGAACATGCTGGCCACTCTAGTCGAACGATGCCATTATCCTGAAGGAAGTCATTCACAAGATGTGCACGATGGGGGCGTGAATTGTCGTCCATGAAGACGAATGCCTCGCCAATATGGTTGCACTATAGGTCGGAGGATGGCATTCACGTATCGTACAGCCGTTACGGTGCCTTCCATTACCACTAGCGGCGTACGTCGGCCCCACATAACGCAACCCCAAAACAGCAGGGAACCTCCAACTTGCTGCATTCGCTGGACAGTGTGTCTAAGGCGTTCAGACTGACCGGATGGCCTCCAAACACGTCTCCGACGATTGTCTGGTTGAAAGCATATGTGACACTCATCGATGAAGAGAACGTAATGTGATGCCAATCATGAGCGGTCCATTCGGTATGTTGTTGGGCCCATCTGTTCCGCGCTGGTGTCGTGGTTGCAAACATGGACCTCGCCATGGACGTCGGGAGTGAAGTTACGCTTCATGCAGCCTATTGCGCACAGTCTGAGTCGTAACACGACGTCCTGTGGTTGCATGAAAAGCATTATTCAGCATGGTGGCGTGGCTGTCAGGGTTCCTCCGAGCCATAATCCGTATGTAGCGGTCATCCACTGCAATAGTAGCCCTTGGGCGGCCTGAGCGAGCCATGTCATCGACAGTTCCTGTCTCTCTGTATCTCTTTCATGTCCGAACAACATCACTATGGTTCACTCCGAAATGCCTGGACACTTCCCTTATTGAGAGCCCTTCCTGGCACAAAGTAACAATGCAGACGCGATCGAATCACGGTATTGATTGTCTAGGCATGGTTGAATGACTGGAACTGATCGGCTGTCGGACCCCCTCCTTCTAATAGGTGCTACTCATTCATGGTTGTTTACACCTTTGGGCGGGGTTAGTGACATCTCTGAACAGTCAAAGGGACTGTGTCTGTGATACAATATCCACAGACAAAGTCTATATTCAGGAGTTCTGGGAACCGGGGTGCTGCAAAACTTTTTTTGATGTGTGTATTATCAACTAACGAAGAAACTACTGGTAGAGAGACAAATGTTCAAATGTATGTGAATTTCTGTGGGATCAAACTGCTTAGGTCATCGGTCCCTAGACTTACACACTAACTTATGCTAAGAACTACACACACACCCATGCCCGAGAGAGGACTCCGGCGGGAGGGGCCAAGCAGTCCGTGACATGACGTTTCAAACAGCGCGGCCACTCCGCGCGGCTGGCGAGACATTAATTATGAAAACAAACGATGCCTTAAACGTGACAATGTGTGTTGGTGGTAACAATTAGAACTTATGGAAAAAGAAATAAAAGAACTTAATAAAAACACTACAGACTTACGAGAAATAGTAGAAAGGATAGTGTACTAATTGGTCATCTGAAGAGACTACAAAGGCTGCCTTTTCATTATTTACCCCCTATGTTTATGTCTTTAAATAAAGGCAAATGTATTTGTTTATTTAACTAATAAATAAGCTAACTGGGATAATACATTACATGAAAAACCCCGATTGTATCCTCCATTGTGTACATTTACGTGCGATGTGTTTATCAGGTTCTGTACGGCGCGGTATGGCGAGACGGTCAGTGGTGACTTCATCACTTACAGAAATGTACCCATGATATCTACCGAGTTTTCTAGTAACTTTGGTGGACAGGATGTGTGTACACATTGAGTAGGTGTGAAAGATAAAAAAAGAAAAGAACAAGAAACAACCTCATTTTTACAGCAGGACTCCATTATCTTTTTGAGTCCTCTATCTTCTTGATATAAAACACATAAATACACACATGCACATACCCGTCAAATAAATAAAACGTTACAAGTGCAAGAATAAAAGAACTAGGGGGAGGGGTGAGGGGACCCAAAAGTTACTTGCATTCATTTCGTTTTGACGGAAGGGCAGCAATGGTAGCTTTTCCAGTTACATACGTTTTCTGTGCAGGGTGTTAAATTCCTATTACAGGCTTGTCATGGTTGTTGAGGGGACTTATTGTTAGTAGATAAAATTTAGATAAGGATCCCATGTATAGAAATGGCCATTTGGATGTAGTATAAGTTTGAAGATCGGATACTCTTCTGCGTGACGTGTCCATAGAGCATCCCAACACTCCTAGTGGCGAACGTACCAGTTTATCACATTCGTCGTTGTAGTCGGACAAGAATGATATGTTATACATTATCAAAACAGGGATTGATGACAGCACCCTCTTCTCGTACCATGAATCAGACATTTGAAAGTGATTTGATCTTTTTATCTCGTATCAAAACGGTACATTTACGGACATGTGTTTCTATAGGGATATGGTTATCGCTGAAACTACCGATTTGCTGTTATATCGTTTTTTTTTTTTTTTTACGTCAATCTAACCTGACTGTTAAAACCGCTCCAAAAATCGGTTTCTGAAAATTTCGGTTTTTTATTCATATTATTTTCTGTAAGAAACATAGAAATCGAACAAATATTGAAAAATTTTGACTCCCTCAGTTGGAAGATGCTTAGAATCAAAACCTTAAATTAAATAAGCAAATAAAATAAACGTTACCACGTCCATTTTTAGCTGTTTTCCTCGAAATGCGGTAAATAGTTGAATAGTACAAAAGATCGACAGTATTCTCCTATAGATTTTAGTTTTTTGAAACTATGCGCAAAACTCGCGTCGTAATCTATGATCATATTATTATTGGAGCATTATGAATTGTCAGTGCTAAACGGTGGAATCTAAGGTTGAAGAACTCTGTTTTTCTTTGTTTTTTTTTTTTTTTTTTTTTGTCGATTTATCCGTTTTCAATTAGAATAAGAATAACGAGCACATGCGAAGCTGAGATGGTTTTTCGAATAGATGATGGTTTGATCCTAGACCGAAGTCGATCGTCCCTAATAAAATATACTGTTACAGCTGTGTACAGTATAACGAAGTTCTTGAAGCTCATTAAAGTTGCACAAAACCACCTCCATGAAAAACTGTTGTTAAGTTTTTAATTTGTACTGTTACCCTAATTTCTATCCTCTTATTATTTCATAGAAATGGCAGACAAATGTTTAATTTTTTGAAGCAAATTAAGCATTGTACTTCATTGCTACGTCACTTTGTAAAACAGTTCCAGACTTTAGTTGGTGCCATTCTGATATACAACGGATGGCTGACAACGAAAGTGATAAACAACAATATTGAACAAAAGCGGTAAGTCTTGTACGCCAGAGGTACAGGCGTACCATATAATAGGCCACGCCTCGTAGTAACAAGTACATTGTTGTCTCAGCAGCGTTGTACCAATTCTAATTCCATGCGCTTGCTGTTTGATTCTGACGGCATTATTATTAAAATAGCACTGATCGCTTTACGCATTTTCTATTATAACTTAATATTTCAAAGCAATGCTGGTTGTACGAATAAAAATTACTCGTTTCTTGAAAACGGTTTATTCAAAAAATGAAAAAAATCGCACTGTTGCCACGACTAATAGATACTTAGTTTTTTTTACCTGGTTATTAGAAAAATGTAAAAAAATCAGCTGTTATAACCGAGACGAAATAAATACTGAAAAATAATGGTTATTCAGAACTAAAATATCGGAAAGCGTTTTAACTGATCGGTTTTTCCCATCCCTAGTTCTTTATCAGAACTTTATCTACTAAGTTCCCTCTACAACCCTTAGAAGCCTGTGGTAGGGATTGTGAAACACCCTTTATATGGGTTTGAATTAGTTGACCTATCGTCTTCCATATGGAAGTGTTAGTTGGTTTGGAGAACTTGTTTCCGTGGATCCTATCGACGTAACAGGCAATGTTGCTGTTCTGGACATGACAGTACAACGTGCTAACATCATGTTTTTATCAAAAATCACTGCAGATGACAAGACAGTGAGTTAAAGGAATGAGCCAGTGACAATGCAGCAACAGAGACAGGGAATGGTAGCACGACGATCGAACGCAAAGCAAATGAGAACAAAAATGAAATAATTGTTGATGTTTTTCGATGAGGGGGAAACAAGAATAGAATTTCTTGAATTTATACCTCAAGCTACTACAGGTAAGCGACGTTACTACGAGTATCTTGATGTGCTAAAACAAATGCATGAGGCACCGCAGAAAAAAATGGCCCGATTGCAGTGATCAAAGATTGGTGCACCGCCACATATCTCCCATTCCAACATCGTTGAGTGACATGCGTGTCTGGCCAGAATGAAAGTGACAACGGTTTTGATCACAGTCTACTCATCCTTTGTCTTTTTCCTGTTCCAAAGGAGGCTAAAAGACCTAAAAGAGAATCATTTTCAGCACGTAATAGAGGTCAAACAGTAATCGATGAATATATTACACGGGTTTCACAGAAACAAGCACTCTGAAGCACTTGACAATCGGTCAGATGATGGAAAACTGTGAAATAGAGGATATAGGCACCTGCTATGAGAACCAGTCACCAACGTTCCTCCAGCCGTAGGACAGGAATTTTAGTTGCTTTTGATACCCTGCTTGAACAGGCTATACCAGGAGGAAAATTTCATATTCGGGGAAGTTATTTGAATCACAGGAGGCTAACTAAAACAAAAACCTTTATACTGACTGTATCCGAACGGGGTCGAGAAAACTGAAGGGGTAGTTTAGGAACACTTTTTGTGTTTCCGTATAACGGATCAGTGGTCATCTCGTCTGACACAGAATAATGTCAGTATGGACTATTTTGAAGAACAACCACCATGCAACATACACTCTATTCCTGCGATTTCCAAGATGCAGTTATCAAAATAATTTCTCGCCTTCGTCACTGATGAACGTGGTTCAAAATGCCTATTAACATTACTGTGAATACATGTAGTATGCTTAACTGACTCGTGGAAGTGGTGCACAACCGCTGAATTTGTTGTCCATTCTTCCTTGGCATTTTATAAAACCATCGACGTATGTCCGCCCACGGTTTTCGCTGGCTGCAGCAGTATAGGGGAAATTTGAAAGCAGGGCAGTAATTACCGACGAGCAACGCAACATGAAGAAAGGCTACCATTAACATTATTTTTGTTAGCAAGTGGAGGAAGTAACGTTAGTAAATGTTCTGAATGTGAATAGCTGCTATATCTCAGATATTTCCGATGCATGCAGTGACATGTACAAAGAACTCAAATATTTTATCAGTCTACGTTAAGGAATACATTATAATGCCAACAGGGTATGATTAATGTAATGTAAAATATATGTATATCCTGTCACACAAGCTAAATGATATAACCTGCTATATAGTATGTTGCAGGGGATAAAATGTGGTCAAAAGCTCCCCAAATTACTGTCATACATTGCGATGTAATTACAGCTATCTTGAACGTAAACCATGAGAATGATGAGGTCTTCGGTATACTTTTAATTTCGCATTGTTTAGAATGATAGATACATAATTGTTTACTACACAGACTTAGCAGTAGGACTGTTTAACTTTCTGAAATCGTTACAGAGACAAATCCAGAACAGCCTGTTATCCCTTCGGATATTTATTGAACAAAATGACGTATAGATTAATAATGTGGTATGGAAATCACTGGTAGTGAATGAGGTAACGTTTATAACGCCTTGAATCCTATAACCAGAGTGTAGTCTCGAAAGTAGCATGTAGTTTTCGTACCAGATATAGTAGACCAGTTATTAACATATTCTTTATACTTCTGATACCATTTTACTGTAAGATAAATTAACTACATGCTAATAAGTATCAAGAATATTTACTCATTTTAATGCTACAACTACAGTCCCAACAATCTCATTAGTGAAGTATACATTAGTAACAATAATAAGTGCCAAGCCAACCCTAGAAAATTAATGTTATGAAAATAAAATATGCTCTAGTGGTGATGTGATAGACGATTTCTTACCTCCTGAGTGATTTCCGCTTCCTCTTCGTAACTTAACGCTACCACAGCCAACATTAGGTTGATCAAGTAAAAAGAACCGAAAAATACAACTACCGTAAAAAACACAACGCTGATTGGCCCACTGGACGCGAGTACCTGAAAAAGAAAACGTTTTATGTTAATCTTCTACCCAAAAAATGAAAATGAGTATTGTAAACAAGTGTTGGTTTACTGTGTGAGGGCCAGTCATAAAGTTTTAATTGTATTAATTATCACCTCGAAAAAATAAAATTACGTAGTTTTCTTTTCTTTTTTTCCTGGTACATGTCTGCCATCCTGGTTCACGCTGAAATTCCTAAACCGCAACACCGCAGCACGGTCCTGGAGGAGCCAGAATGGAAATAACACATCCCACGGATAAAGCTGTGAAGGATCGTGCTGTTATTTGTTTTTGATAAAATCGGAAATGTTGGAGCTGTGTGAGGATGGTCTAGGTGACTGCTTTAGCTGTCTAGATTGCCCTGATACAGTTACGACATGTCGACTGCTGCCGAAAACAAGGTACCGCACGATACTCAGCTTTGTGAACGGTTTGCACGATTTTTTTGGCTCCCCTAGCGACATGCTACACGACTGTAGCGCAGCCATTTTAAAGTGTACCGGACAAGTACCAGCAAACAAATAAACAAACAAAAAAAATCAACTGGGTAAAATTATTTCCTTGACAACCTTTCGTACGTGTCGCTGCGCAGTTATCGTCGTAGCGCTTCCGACTGTTGTGTTTATTTATTTACACACTTACCTGAATGAAAAATGCTCCCATCGTACAGCAAAAAGGCGAATATGTCCTGGGCAGAGTTAGGGATCTAAAAAAAGCGAACTACCTTTTCGACTTATCTGGCAGCTTCAAAGACATTTAAATAAAAACATCTTGACACATTCGCGCTCTTTTACTTGCAGCATTAGTACCCATGTCATACTGTATAATGCATCGTGTGAAGTAAAGTCTATATTTTTATAGCTAAGTTTAACGAGATTTTGCATCACCACCCAGATTTTATAGCCGGCCGGAGTGGCCGAGCGGTTAAAGGCGCTTCAGTCTGGAACCGCACGACCGCTACGGTCGCAGGTTCGAATCCTGCCTTGGGCATGGATGTGTGTGATGTCCTTAGGTTAGTTAGCTTTAAGTAGTTCTAAGTTCTAGGGGACTTATGACCACAGCAGTTGAGTCCCATAGTGCTCAGAGCCATTTGAACCATTTGAACCAGATTTTATAACTGTTTGCATGGATGGGTCTAAACAGGGAGATTTTCTCGGTTGTTCTGTCGTGATCCCCCACGCTGCCCTCTGGACAGGGCTTCCAGAGCAGTTTTCAGCTTATTACGCGGAACTGTTCGCTGTCCTGAGGGCAGTGAAGCAGATGAGACGGCGTCATGACAAGAAATTCCTGATCTGCTCAGATTCTCGAAGTGCTCTTCTCGCTACTGTACAGATGTATCCAGCAGATCGGATGGGGCAAGAAGTGCAGTATTTCCTCCTTCTCTTTCAAAGGCAAGACAAAGAAATAATTTTCTGCTGGGATCCAGGGCACACAGGGTTCGGGGAAACGAACTCTTTGATACGGCTGCCAAGGGGGCTCGTTCCCTTCTTCCTCCTGCTCGCTGTTCGGTCCCCTTGCAGGCTGTCGCCTCATTTGTGACTAGGAAGGCCATGTGTTTGTGGGAGGCTCAGTGGCTGGAAGTGGGGAACAATAAACTACGTTCCGCGAAACCTTCAGTGCGACCGCGACGGTCTGAAGAGGTAGTCCTTACACGGCTTAAAATGGGACATTACCCATTGACACATGGCTTTCTCCTACGTCGCGAGGAGCCCCCAATATGTCACAGATGCGGGACACAGCTGTCAATACGACATATTTCAACTGAGTGTGTGTTATATGACGACCTGAGGGTTGATCTGCGTCTCCTACAGGACCCGCCGTCTTTTTTAACTGATAATGATACGAGTGCTGTTCGTGTTTTATGATTTTATGTGGTGTGTGGAATGCTTCCCGAAATACTGAGTGTGAGATTTTAATGCATCATTATTTATAATTACTCATCTACCCACAGTCATCTGTCCGCCTTTTATCCAAGATTTTTTTCTAGTTTTTCTCCTGTGTCTCGTCGGATTTTACTACGAACTTTTCTGAAACTCACCTTATCTGGGTTACCTTGAAATTCTTGCGGGGGAATGGAACTTGATTTCCCGTTTCATTGCTATTTTTAATAGATTTTCACTATCTCATTGGTATATCATGTTTGGCGCCCTCAGCCATAAATCATCATCATCATCATCATATCATCATCATCATCATCATATCATCATCATCATCATGTAAAGTAACATGACACATCATTCCATGTCGTATACATGACACATGCCACCATGCCATCCAGCATGGCATTTGTCACGTCGTGCAATATGACACAACGTGTCATTAACGTTTAGAATACATGCATCCCCGCTCTGGGATACTTACTATTATAAATGCTCGGATACTTCCCATTGTAGATGCGTCCCATTCTTCAGAAGCACATAAATTTCTGTCCATTTGTCCTTACGCCCCTCACCATATATGTGACAGGGGGTGGGTTTTGGCGAGAAATGGTCCCCTTAGAAAAAAAAAATCAATCCAACCCCGCACCCAGAAATCAAAAAATTGTTTTACCGTCCCCTCAGGAACAAATACGTCCCTAGAAATTCTAACCATCCGGAAGAACTTGCTTACTTATTACAAGTATGATATTTTGAATTGTTTGCGGTGGTGGCGAATATTCTGGATTTTGCGCACAGCATCAGGGGCTTTAGACTACAAATTGCGAGATGCAGGTGTGCCAACACCTTGCAGCTAAGAGAGCTCACTGTGCTCTGGAAGTAGGGTTAACTAGTAAGTAAACGCGAATATGTCAAGATGTTTCGCTTTAAATGTTTTGGAAGCTACCAGCTAAGTCGAAAAGCTCCTTCCCTTCTTTTACGTCCCTAACTCGCCAAGGAAATATTCGTCTTTTTGTGCTAGGAGTCTTACTCTACCATAATTTCGACATTAGATCGTCATAGCTTGGCAGCCGATGTAGATTTTTGTTGACTCGGGCGACGAAAGATGCGGCACAGATTTTTATTCTACTTCGAACCATGTTGCTTATATCGTGGTAACGGATAAAGTTTTCACGAAAAAAAACAGGACGTCCGTTAATTATATGTAGCTCTCTACCTTCTTAAAATATTTGAACCAATTCGCACAAGTCTGAAACACAGAAGTGCCACCCGCAAAAAACGCAATAAACGTGTTTGTTCCTCGTAAAATCCGAATGAAGCTAAATTGTTGAAAGCGAATTTTAAATTTTACCATAAGGATACATTTTTTATTTATTAGATTCACTTTAGACCCTTTCCATGCATTCAATTCACGTAAGAACGAAATTTACGTGCCCCATTTACCTCGCCTTTAAGTTTACTGGATAAAAAAATTTCGTTTTGACTTCATGCATTTATCTACCTTCGTGCAAAGTTTGAACGGATTCGTATAAGTTTGAGGTGTAGAAGTGGTGAGCTCCAAAGAACTCCGAGAAAAGCGTGTTTTTTGCATATTTTTGCACGCAAAATCCGAACGGTGCACATACAAATGGTTCCATTAGCTGAATATTAATTTCAACTCAATCAAAATCTTTTTCAAAAGGAATTAATCGATTCTCAAAATTCGCCTGGGCGTCAGCTCGATATTAGAACATTCACAGTCTTCAGTGCTACAGCTGAGTCTTCCTTCGATTTTTTGTTGTCTTCCTTGGAGTCACAGCTGCTTCTCTAAACCCTTCATTGTGCTGCTTTGTAGATATACAAAGCTGAGTTTGAAGAGGATTTTCTCTCCGGTCAGCGAGAGTTTGACATTTTCCTTATGTGAACTGATGTGCTTCTAAATGGGGCTAAAAAGGTGACCACCAGTCTGTGCTAGTTTCGAGTCACGTGACATCACGTGTCCTTTTGTGTAGCTTCGCTATTCTGGCGCATGATGCCCTCAATGTAGGGTGATTATTTGATGTTCTGAATGAGAATACGCAAAATCAATATTTCTTGGTCTATTATCTTTGATGCTTGTAAATTTGTACTTAGTATATAATTCTGCTAAGAATTGGCCAGTTCGGAACAAGAAGAGAAGAAGTTGTAAACTTTCCCCCTGTAAAGCATTTACGTACATGATATGTGAAAAACGTGAAGTCAACTTGCCCTTGAATAAAGTAGAAAACGATATTTTGATACATAACCAGCGCGGATTAACAAACTTTTGTCTTGGGAAACAACTGGCTCTTTATTCGCACAAAGTAATGAGTACTACCGACAAGGGACATTAAGGGGTTTCCATATTTCTAGATTTCCAGAAAGTTTTGGACTTAGTTCTTCATAAGCGACTTCTAATCAGATTGCGCGCCTATGGTATAACTTCCTGATTGTGCCACTGAATTCCTGATTTCGTAGTAAAAGTCACCGATGGGACGATATTTCAACTATTTAGTAGGGTCTACTAAACAGGTATGCTGCATCTGTAAGCTACCTACCCTGGTAAATTGACAGATCAACAGAAAACCTTAAGAATGAATGTCTCTAAGCGTATAAAGATATTTTGGAACCTCGGCCTACCTTCTTTAACGCAGTGCAAATGACTGGCTTATATGCAACACAGTGGCTGTGTCCTGCCGCCTCTCAGGGACATAATAAATTATAAAAGACACACAACATCGCCGGCAAGTGTCAGTGAACATTTTATCTCTAACAAAAACTGTTCAACATAATGAAATCTATCACACCTTGACATTTGTCACAAAGACTTTGAAATACCTTGTATCAACGATTTAAGCGACAAACTGAACAGCCCTCTTAGATATTTTGCAGATGGTGCTACCGTTTACCGCCTCGTAAAGTCATCAGATGATGTCGGAAGTGGAGGTCCAAAGGTAAAGCGTGTGCCTGGAAATTGAGAGGTCGTAGAATCGAATCCCGGTCGGAACAAGGAAACTTTCAGCCTCCCTTTGATCTAGCCTTCATCTCTCTACGCTGTGGACAGTCGTCAAGATCGACACGTGGATTCGGATTTAAAACTGTAGATCCTCTTTCCCCAGTTGGGTAACGGGTAGATTAGGGTCACGAAAGTGGCGTTCAGTCGAAAGATTTACGCTCGGCGATTTAACCTCACGAAAGTATTACCAGAATATCAAAACGAACTGGAAAATGATTTAGATAATCATAATGAGATATCTGCATTGTGGAAAAAATAGCAATTAACTCTGAATAACGAAAGGTGTGAGGTCATCCTCATGAGTACGAAAAGGAATCCATTAAGTTTAGGTTACACGAAAAATCACACAAATTGAAAAGCTGTCAATTCAACTAAATACCTAGGGATTACAGTTATGAATGACTGAAACTGGGCCATCATATAAAAAATGTTGTGGGGAAGGGGAATCATAGAATGCGTTTTATCTGTAAAATACTTAGCAGACGCGACAGATCTACTAAAGGGGCTGCTTACACTAAGACTGTCCGCCGTTTCGTGAAGTACTCTTGCGGAGTATGGAATCCTTACCTGATAGGATTGAAGGGAGGAACTTTCGAAGTGAAGCGAAATAATACTGTTCCACCGCTTAGATTATCTGATGTGGCAATGAAGCGCGGTCGACGTGAAAAAAAGGAATCAAGGCTAATAGTGAGAGGGAAGTATTTACAGACATGAATAGAGGCAGATACGATCCGGTCATACGAAATATTCTGCACCTTTGGTGGATAAAGTCGGCCAACCTCAGCAGCTACCTGCAGCAGAATGCTGCATCACCAATATTGCCCAGACATAGCGCAATATTGTCATGTATTGCAGTCACATTACAGCAATGTTGAGGGCACACTATTTCGACTAGACATTTCCGTTAAATAAGTCTTTAGTAAACGTACTTTAATGTCCATATCCAACAAACGGATCACCATCAATAAGATCTACATCTACATCTACACACATACTCCGCAATCCACCATACGGTGCGTGGCGGCGGGTACCCCGTACCACAACTAGCATCTTCTCTCCCTGTTCCACTCCCAAACAGAACGAGGGAAAAATGACTGCCTATATGCCTCTGTACGAGCACTAATCTCTCTTATCTTATCTTTGAGGTCTTTCCGCGAAATATAAGTTGGCGGCAGTAAAATTGTACTGCAGTCACCCTCAAATGCTGGTTCTCTAAATTTCCTCAGTAGCGATTCACGAAAAGAACGCCTCCTTTCCTCCAGAGACTCCCACCCGAGTTCCTGAAGCATTACCGTAACACTCGCGTGATGATCTAACCTACCAGTAACAAATCTAGCAGCTCGCCTCTGAATTGTTTCTATGTCCTCCCTCAATCCGACCTGATAGGGATCCCAAACGCTCGAGCAGTACTCAAGAATAGGTCCTATTAGTGTTTTATAAGCGGTCTCCTTTACAGATGAACCACATCTTCCCAAAATTCTACCAATGAACCGAAGACGACTATCCGCCTTCCCCACAACTGCCATTACATGCTTGTTCCACTTCATATCGCTCTGCAATGTTACGCCCAAATATTTAATCGACGTGACTGTGTCAAGCGCTACACTACTAATGGAGTATTCAAACATTACAGGATTATTTTTCCTATTCATCTGCATTAATTTACATTTATCTATATTTAGAGTTATCTGCCATTCTTTACACCAATCACAAATCCTGTCCAAGTAATCTTGTATCCTCCTACAGTCACTCAACGACGACACCTTCCCGTACACCACAGCATCATCAACAAACAGCCGGACATTGCTATCCACCCTATCCAAAAGATCACTTATGTAGATAGAAAACAACAGCGGACCTACAACACTTCCCTGGGACACTCCAGATGATACCCTCACCTCCGATGAACACTCACTATCGAGGACAACGTACTGGGTTCTATTACTTAAAAAGTCTTCGAGCCACTCACATATTTGGGAACGTTATACATCCTCGCCAAATGGGATACTGTAGAGAGATTGGGAAACTAATCGATGACACTAACGCAAAGTCGGAATTAGGAATTTTACATCATGACCTCTCCTTCCGCAGTTGGCTAAATACGCTATGTGATCAAAAGTATCCGGATATCCCACAAAACAAACCTTTTTCATATTAGGTGCATTGTGCTGCCACCTACTGCCAGGTACTCCATATCAGCGACCTCAGTAGTCATCAGACATCGTGAGAGAGCAGAATGGGGCGCTCCGCGGAACACAACGGACTTCGAACGTGGTCAGCTGATTGGGTGTCACTTGTGTCATACGTCTGTACGCGAGATTTCCACACTCCTAAATATCCCTAGGTCCACTGTTCCCGATGTGATACTGAAGTGGAAACGTGAAGGGACACGTACAGCATAAAATCGTACAGGCCGACCTCGTCTGTTGACTGACAGACCGCCGACAGTTGAAGAGGATCATAATGTGTAATAGGCAGACATCTATCCAGACCATCACACATGAATTTCAAGCTGCATCAGGATCCACTGCAAGTACTATGACAGGCGGGAGGTGAGAAAACTTGGATTTCATGGTCGAGCGACTGCTCATAAGCCACACATCACGCCGGTAAATGCCAAACGACGCCTCTGTTTGTGTAAGGAGCGTAAACATTGGACGATTGAACTGTGGAAAAACGTTGTGTGGAAAGAATATCACGGAACACAATGTGGCGATCCGATGGCAGGTTGTGGGTATTGCGAATGCCCGGTGAACATCTGCCAGCGTGTGTAGTGTCAACAGTAAAATTCCGAGGAGGTGGTGTTATGGTGTGGTCGTGTGTTTCATGGAGGGGGTTGCACCCCTTGTTGTTTTGCGTGCCACTGTCACAGTACAGGCCTACATTGATGTTTTAAGCACCTTCTTGCTTCCCACTGTTGAAGAGCAGTTCCGGGATGTCAGGCCTCACCGACCGACATCGATACCTCTCCTCAGTGCCGCACTCAGTGAAGAATGGGCTGCCATTCCCCAAGAAACCTTCCAGCACCTGATTGAGCGTGTGCCTGCGAGAGTGGAACCTGTCATCAAGGCTAAGGGTGGGCCAACATCGTATTGAATTCCAGCATTACCGATGGAGGGCGCCACGAACTTGTAAGTCATTTTCAGCCACGTTTCCGAATACTTTTGATCACATAGCTTACTTGTGGTAAAAAGTCGTTTCGCAACCTGAACTCGAAACGTCTACTTCAGAACAGAGTGCCACAATAAAACCGTGTCGGCTCTGCAGTGCAGACGAATATAGCGAAAAATAAACGCTGGCAACAGATGCTTAAAACGCAGAATGGGAAGGAAATTGTGATTCTAAAAGATCACAAAATAATTATGATAGAGCAACGTCTATAAATCGATGAAACATTATAAAATGTAACTTCCAATAAGTCAGAGAGAGATGAGTAGTTTCATGAAAATTTAGCTGATCATTACGAAAGTGAAATAAGTGCTTAAATGATAATCTCTGTTATCTTAATACATATTCGTGTGTGTGTGTGTGTGTGTGTGTGTGTGTGTGTGGCAGAGAGAGAGAGAGATAGAGATTAGAGAGAGAGAAAGAGAGAGAGAGAGAGAGAGAGAGATCGAGCATTTATTTCAGGTTGCTATGGAAAACAAACATTGTTTAGGTCTGACGCTGAGTTTCTTTGCCCTCGTTCTCGACTGACAGGATATCTGAGATCGTCCGATCAAGTTCTCTTTCAGGAATTGAACTTCGACCTTATACATGGCGCATTGTCTTCTTCTGAGTGCAGCGAGACAATACCCCCCTCTCTCCCTCTCTCTCTCTCTCTCTCTCTCTCTCTCTCTCTCTCTCTCTCTGTCTGGGGAAGCAATAAAGAAGTCTGGCGTTCTCGAGCGCAGGTCGCCCTTCTAATGCCTCTGATATCAGATCCTTCTGTCATAAAGGAACGATTGGAAGCTCCACACTTCACCGGAACTCAGCATAGACCTGTTAGGGCATTAGCTTAATGGAAAGAAGCAGCCTCCTTCCAGTCTGATAGCAAGAATTCTGTGACGCGAATTAAGATAAGGAGCAAACATTCTTCTCTTTTCAATTTATGTTCACAACTACTACTTTACAGCAGTTTCTGAAGCAAAGAAAGTAATTAAAAGGATTACCGGTGTGTCAGAGTGCCAACAAGGGCGGTTCATTTCAAAGTCTTCCAAGAACTCTGTCGTTCGTATTTTTGTTCGGTCATTTTGACTACATTATTCCTTCTCCTGTAAGTGTTATTAAAGATAGGTGGATGTGGTGGTCTAGCGGGTAGATAGCTTGACTTGGGCACTGGCGGTCTTGGGTTCCATTCCGCGTAGGGGCGGAGCTTTTCCTCGTTGCGTTCCCTCCAGGAAGGCTCCTGGTCCACTCACCTGTTAACAAACCGGTCATAAAAGGCGATCGAGCAGATGCGCTCGCCACCCTCCCCCTCCTATTGCCGCGGCGAAGAAAGGCTACACTCTCCCTGCAGAGAGGCCAATAGCCTTGTGAAGGGCCTGGAACACGAACCTTATCATTAAAAGTAATCCTGCGTAGCTGCTCATACAAAAAAGTTCTCTACGTGTACTATCTGACCGAAAGTATGTGGACGTGTCTTTATAACGCGGAGCTGACGACTAAATGTCACCGTAGGCGGACTCACCGGTATAAAAAACGCGGGGCGTATTGTGTTGTCAGTAGAGACGCAGTAACGTGGACTAGTCGTTCGATGTCACAATTACAACAAATGCATCAGGGGTATTTCAACCCTTTTAAAGCTGCCCACGTCGTTGGAAAAATGGAAATGAGCATATGGCATCATTGGCCGAGAGGCTCCATCCGGGGAAGTTCGGCCGGCGAGTGCAGGTCTTATTTCAGTCGCCCCACATTGTGTGACTCGTATGTCGGTGATGAGGATGAAATGATGATGAGGACAACACAACACCCAGTCCACGCGCGGAGAAAAATCCCCAAACCTGTCGGAAATCGAACCCGGGCCCGCTGCACAGCAGGCAAGCACGGAACCACCCAGCTAAGCAGGTGGACACGTCGTTGGTGCGACTGTGAAGGGGCAAAGCGATGTAACAACCACAGCTGGACAAAAATGAGGCAGCTATCGTGTACTGACGGACAGGAATCGTCGAGCACTGCAGAGGGTGCTTGTAAAAATATAGAATGAAATCTGAGAAATGAATCATTTGTGAGTTCCAAAGTGCTACCAGCTGTTCAGCTAGCACAATGACTGTGCCTAAGTTGTTAAATAGAACTGGGTCATAAGCCAAACATATGTGCAGTCAGCGCTAAGCGAGGTTGTGTAAAGAGGGACGTCACTGAATAGTGGACGATTGGAAACGAGTGACTTGGAGTGATGAATCAACCTATGGCAATCCGATGGAAGGGTTCGGGTTTGGGGAATGCCTGGAGATCGTTGACTGTCATCGTGTATGGTGCCACCAATGAAATACGGAGGAGGTGGTGCTGTTATGCTATCGGGCTGTTGTTCGTATTTAGGACGTGGTCTCCCTATTGCGCTTAAAAAACTCTAAATGTGGAAGGATATCAACACGTTTTACAGCACTGCGTACAGCGTGCAATAGAGACACATTTCGTAAATAATGATTATTTGTATCAGCATTACATTGCACCCTCTTATCAAGGAGCACCTGGGAGGCAATGGTCTGTGGACAATACTGAGCGAGGTGGCGCAGTGGTTAGCACACTGGACTCTCATTCGGGAGGACGACGGTTCAAAACCCTGTCCGGCCATCCTGATTTAGGTTTATTATGATTTCCCTAAATCGTTTCAGGCAAATACTAGGATAGTTACTTTGAAAGGGCAAGGCCGACCTCCTTCCCTAATCAGTTGGGAGCGATGACCTCGCTATTTGGTTCCCGCCCCCAAATCAACCAAACAACCAGTGGACAATGATATTCCTGAAATATAATTGCCTGCACACAGTTCCTACCCGAACATCTTTAAGATGAATTAGAACGTAGACTTCGCTCCAGACCCCAGCGGCCAACCTTGTGAGGTTTCGGCTCTCTAGGCAGAACCGGCGGGGTCAGGGATTTTCTCCTTCCTCGAGATGAATGGGTGTTTGTGTTGTCCTCATCGTTCATGGAACTGGCGAGACTGAGCAAAGGTTGGGAATTTGTACGGACGCTGATAACCGCGCAGCAGCCAAATTTCATCATCATCCTAATCATTGAGGCTAAATGGGCTGCCGTTCTTCCAGAGACATTCAGATACCTCACTGAAAGTGTCCCCAGCACAGTTGAAGCCGCCGTATAGCCGAAGGATGGGCACTCTCCGCATTAATGCTCACTAACAGGTGCGCGGATACTTTTTGACCAAATGTACTTCCGTCTACTCTGGGAGGATGTTCTACCTCTGATTAATCGCACTGCTGATTCAACGTCCTTTACCTAACTACTTTCCATATGGTGATGATTCTACTTCCGTAGCAGAATTCGCTAACCCACACCTACGCAATAGTAGTGGGTTTGCAGGTATCTGGGGCGAGTCCTGGTTTGGCCGGCAAGAGGAGATGGTGGCGTAAAGTTCCCGAGCATCAGACTTTGAGTCAATGTTCTGGATTATATTCCAGACATCTCCGCAGGGTCTCGTGGAGTGAGCGCATGTGACACTAATGGTCTGTCTGTCGGATGAGGACATTAAGCCCTGAGTTTCTTTTGCTCTTATTCGAGAGGAGTAATCTATGTGCCAGAACCCATATTTCGCTCTCTCCCTTTTCTCGTCATCATACAACACAAACATGACACCACACTATACGCACACCCATTACAATCAGCTTCACTTAACACATGCACTTAAAGACAGAACTGTCACATACCGCGAGGAAAGGTGCCATTGTGCTCTTTGGAATAAAACCACTTGCGATTACAGGAAATGTATTCGCAATTGCGATTATGATGGAACTTCAGCTATTAATCTACTGGTGAGAGTGAAAATTTGTGCCGGACCGGGAATCGTCTCCGGATTTCCCACTTTACGTTAGCGGTCGCTTTAACCGCCTGGGTCATCCGATCACGCCTCCAGCACCGACCTAAACTTTGTAAGACCATAGCTCCAATGCTCTGATTTATTTTGCCTTTTTGTTTTATTTAATGTTACATCGCTGAGTTTCTGTAAATGTTGTTGGATTGAATCGATACCATGAGAGTCGTTATCCTCTTCTGTGGAAAAAACTTTGATGTCACGGTTTGATTTTGTGCAATGTAGTGTATCTATCATTTAAACTCTTTGTCTCATTTGGAAGGAACAAAACTTAATGTATATAATTGTAATTTCTGTGTGAATAATTTTTCGAAGAATTGTCAATATTAGCAAATGTTCTGTTTTAATTAATATGTTTGGTTGCTGTTGTGTAAACTGCTGACCTTTACTTAGGGTTCTGAGTTATTTTGTATGTAAAAGGTGGTGTGGTTCCCCTCGGGAACAGAACTGAGTAGCGCGGGCAAATTGTGGTTGGCATGGATAGAAGAGGTGGATTGAGAGTCAGTCGGGGACGAGCTACCAAACTGTCAACTGCTCATGTAAAAGTTGTGTATTGTGCTAGTGCCGAGAGAGGGTTTTCGTGCCACTTTCCGATGTCTCGGATGGACGGATAAAGAGCTGGAACTATTCTGGAATTGGTATCTACGTATTATCGCCATCAAGAAATGACAGGATCCAGCATTTCCGCGTGCTAATCCACCCACCGACATCCACTCGCCACCACGTTGCGCAGTCACTGAAAAAGGAACCAAGGAATTGCAAATATGCAATGTGAAGGATCAGCTCATTGGATGTTTTAGTGTGCGCAAATATAAGGTAACTTATACTCGAACTCTAATACCTACCTTGATTTTTTTATCCCTAGTCACACAACCACTTAGGGTCCTTCCCATGACAAAAATGCTTACCGAGTGTCCATATTGTGAAAATAGGAAAGCCCAGTGTTTTACTAATTAATGCCACTTGAAGATAGTAAAAAGAAAGTTAAAGTTTATGTAGCGGAACTGAGTTATATAGTAAATGATGCTTGTTGAAAATAATCTTTCTATTAAAACTGTTTATTAATATTTTGTTGCCAACTTCTAAAGTGAATGTTCTCCAAACTGTAGTTTATAGAGTTTTGCAAATTAAATGATCACAGTGCAGCCTGTTGAAAATCACCCAAAGGTGAGCTATTGTCTTATAACCACGTCAATTTGTGTTCTACTGCAGTAAAAGTTGAGAACTATTACTGTTGAAAGTTACATGTTCATGCTTGATAAGGGCTTGTTTGTCTAGTGTATTGAAAGTGTGTTTAATTTGCTCTGTTACAGTGGTCAAGATTAAAGGTGCCCCCTCCATTGAAAGTAGTTCAAATACACAAAGTTACTTAATTATAGAAAGTTTCAATTACTCTTGCTATTCAAGTGAAATTCTGTATAATATTGGGTTCCTCTTGTGTATTAAAAGTGCATATTAAAGGTGTAACAGGATCAACAGTTTGTCTATTGTGCTCATGCTAGATAACGATTAATAGAAAGACCACTATCTATGAAAACAATAGTGTGTTTCGCTATCTGTTATATTTATGCAAATAGTTTGTTCTGATCTGTTAGTTCGAACCTTAACATGAACATACTGTATTCAGGTGCCAGAGTTCATTGCACTCACGTGTGGCTAAGTATAGGTTGTGATTGTCCGTTAAAGTTACTCATACCTATTTTCTTCAACAAGAATGTCAGTCATTCTCATGCCTAATTAGGGTGGCGACCGTTTTCTTTATTCTTTGAACTGTGTAGATAGGTAAAATATTGTTTATTACCGTTTAAATATTTACGTAATTCTGACTTTCAAGAGCGTGCCGAGACCACAAATTTCAGGCATTACTTCTCACCACGGACAACGCACTGGCCGAGAACATTCACTTGGTGACCGACAGCAGCGGCGCTTGCGTAGAGCTGTAAGTGCTAATGGACAAGCAACACTGCGTGAAATAACCATAGAAGTCACCGTAGCACGTAAGACGAACGTATTCTTTAGGATAGTGCATCGAAATTTGGCATTAATGGGCTATGGTAGCAGACAACCGACGCAAGAGCCTTTGCTAACGGTACGACATCGCTTGCAGCACCTCTTCTGAGCGCGTGACCATGTCGGTTGGACTCTAGACGAGTGGAGAACCGTGTCCTGGTCAGTTCCGATTTCAGTTGGTAAGACCTGATGGTAGGGTTCGAGTGTAGCGCAGACACCACGGAGCCATGCGCCAAAGATGTCAACAGGCGCTGTGCAATCTGGTGTTGGTTCCACAACGGTGTGGGCTGTTCTTACGTGGGATGGATTTGGTCCTCTGGTCCAATTGAACCAATCATAGACTAAATGGTGAAGTTCGGCCACTTGGAGACCACTGTTCCCAAACAACGGTGGAACTCTTACGGATGACAATGTGCCGAATCACTGGACCATAACTGTTCGCGATTAGACTGAAGAACATTCTGGACAGATCGGGTGAATGAACTGGCCACCCAGATCGCCCGACATGACCCCCATCGAACATTTATGGGACATAAATCGTGCACCGGCAACACTTCTGCAACTATGGACGGCTATAGAGGCACCGTGGCTCAATGTTTCTACAGGGGACTTATAAAGACTTGCTGAGTCCATACGACGTAGAGTTATTGCACTACACCGGGCAAAATAAGGTTCGACACGATATGAGGAGGTGTGCCATGACTTTTGTCACTTCAGTGTACTTTTAAAACACGTGGATAAACGAATTTTGTTCTCACATTACAGACCGTTACCATCCCTTTCCCTACCCACAGTGTGGGAGGGATAAATTAGTGACGGGCAACCGTCATGTAATCAGCTAGTAATTTTTTAAGATAGATACGTTTCTTAACAAATAAAAAATTATCCTTTGTTGCTGATTTGTCGTCAAGCAAGGCTTGTCGCCGAGGACCTTATATACCATGTAGAGTTGAACTAAAGTGTTTCATTCACGTCAGTGCTTCAGCGGGAAACTTTACGAGGGCAAAATACGACGTCGGGCCTTCTCATTAAGTCCTCTCCGCTACGGCCCGACATTACACCGGCGATAACATTAATCCAGGATGTACCATGCACACGATGCTAAGGAGGGTGCGAAGCTCCCTTGATAGTTCGTGGAATGCTTGCTAACTTATCACTAATATGCTGTCATAGTTCTCAGATATCTAACACGCCTCCATATCTATACGTACGGTAATTTCCAGCGTTGTACGATTTATGAGAAGGAAGTATTCAGCACTTCTTTTTTTTATTTTCTTGCATCACAACATGATGAACGTTACCTGTAGGCATGCTTGTGTATCTTGTACCGCACCTTATTTAGATGCACAAGAGCCTATAGCCTCTGAGAAGGCAATAAAGAGAAGCCGGAAAGCTTTATGTTTCTCGTGCGACCTAACTACCGCTATGAACAGCGCAATAACGCGTGATGTGATTCGCTGTGCTCGGAGTTTCCGGGTATTACGAGTCCGGCCGTCTACGCTGAAAACACGATTAGGAGTTGTGCCTTATACTCTCTCTCTGCCTTAGTGCAGACGCCCATTCCTGGACGATATGTTACAATTCCAGCACCGAAAACAAGGAAAAAACTTCTGTATGTAGGCTTGTGTCTTACGAAGACATAATGGCACGGGGCCAAGGATAAGATAAAAAGAGCCACCCGGGAAGAAAATACACGCGAATGCAGCCTAACTTCTTTGGGCAGTTAGTTTATTGCACACAGGAGGTCGTCGTAGACAGATCGGCGTTCACATTTATTGAATAAAATACTGATACACAAGGGCAAAGACATTTTTCTTAGCTGCAAAATACTGACGCAAATTTTATTAGGTTGGTGCATAAGTTTGGATCGTTTTCCATAAGTTCAATTAATACAGCAATAAACGTAACAGAAACTTTAGTCATCAAGGATATAATCTCATTAACTATTTACTGCAAAAAGGTGGGAATTTAAGGAGATGGGACCTGGATAAACTGAAAGAACCAGAGGTTGTACAGAGTTTCAGGGAGAGCATAAGGGAACAATTGACAGGAATTGGGGCAAAGAAATACAGTTGAAGAAGAATGCGTAGCTTTGAGGAATGAAATAGTGAAGGCAGCAGAGGATCAAGTAGGTAAAAAGACAAAAGCTACTAGAAATCCTTGGATAACAGAAGAGATACTGAATTTAATTGATGAAAGGAGAAAATACAAAAATGCAGTAAGTGAAGCAGGCAAAAAGGAATACAAACGTCTCAAAAATGAGATCGACAGGAAGTGCAAAATGGCTAAGCAGGGATGGCTAGAGGACAAATGTAACGATGTAGAGGCTTATCTCACGAGGAGTAAGATGGATACTGCCTACAGGAAAATTAAAGAGACCTTTGGAGAAAAGAGAACCACTTGCATGAATACCAAGAGCTCAGATGGAAACCCAGTTCTAAGCAAAGAAGGGAAAGCAGAAAGGTGGAAGGAGTATATAGAGGGTCTATACAAGGGCGATGTTCTTGAGGACAATATTATGGAAACGGAAGAGGATGTAGATGAAGATGAAATGGGAGATATGATACTGCGTGAAGAGTTTGACAGAGCACTGAAAGACCTGAGTCGAAACAAGGCCCCCGGAGTAGACAACATTCCATTAGAACTACTGACAGCCTTGGGAGAGCCAGTCCTGACAAAACTCTACCATCTGGTGAGCAAGATGTATGAGACAGGCGAAATACCCTCAGACTTCAAGAAGAATATAATAATTCCAATCCCAAAGAAAGCAGGTGCTGACAGATCTGAAAATTACCGAACAATCAGTTTAATAAGTCACAGCTGCAAAATACTAACGCGAAGTCTTTACAGACGTATGGAAAAACTGGTAGAAGCTGACATCGGGGAAGGTCAGTTTGGATTCCGTAGAAATGTTCGAACACGTGAGGCAATACTGACCCTACGACTTATCTTAGAAGAAAGATTAAGGAAAGGCAAACCTATGTTTCTAGCATTTGTAGACTTAGAGAAAGCTTTTGACAGTGTCGACTGGAATACTCTCTTTCAAATTCTGAAGGCGGCAGGGGTAAAATACAGGGAGCGAAAGGCTATTTACAATTTGTACAGAAACCAGATGGCAGTTATAAGAGTCGAGGCACATGAAAGGGAAGCAGTGGTTTGGAAGGGAGTGAGACAGGTTGTAGCCTCTCACCGATGCTATTCAATCTGTATATTGAGCAAGCAGTAAAGGAAACAAAAGAAAAGTTCGGAGTAGATATTAAAATCCATGGAGAAGAAATAAAAACTTTGAGGTTCGTCGATGACATTGTAAATCTGTCAGAGACAGCAAAGGACTTGGAAGAGCAGTTGAACGGAATGGACAGTGTCTTGAAAGGAGGATATAAGATGAACATCAACAAAAGCAAAATGAGGATAATGAAATGTAGTCGAATTAAGTCGGGTGATGCTGAGGGAATTAGATTAGCAAATGAGACACTTAAAGTAGTAAAGGAGTTTTGCTATTTGGGGAGCAAAATAACTGATGATGGTCAAAGAAGAGAGGATATAAAATGTAGACTGGAAATGGCAAGGAAAGTGATTGTGAAGAAGAGAAATTTGTTAACATCGAGTATAGATTTAAGTATTTGTATGGCGTGTGGCCATGTATGGAAGTGAAACATGGGCGATAAATATTTTAGACAAGAAGAGAATAGAAGCTTTTGAAATGTGGTGCTACAGAAGAATGCTGAAGATTAGATGGGTAGATCACTTAACTAATGAGGAGGTATTGAATAGAACTGGGGAGGAGTTTGTGGCACAACTTGACTAGAAGAAGGGATCGGTTGGTAGGACATGTTCTGAGACATCAAGGGATCACCAATTTAGTACTGGAGGGCAGCGTAGAGGGTAAAAATCGTAGAGGGAGACCAAGAGATGAATACACTAAGCAGATGCAGAAGGATGTAGGCTGCAGTAGGTACTGGGAGATTAAGCTTGCACAGGATAGAGTAGCATGGAGAGCTGCATCAAAGCAGTCCCAGGACTGAAGACCACAACAACAACAACAACAACAACAACAACTATTGACAACAGTCTGCCAACGCTGGGTTTACTTTTCGATTCTTCGACTGTAGGAATCACGTGATTTTGAGGCGAGGAGCTCTTCGAGCCATGTTCCGAGCGCGTTTTCACCGGAAAGGAAGTTTCTTGACGGTTGTTCCATAGAGAGCGGAAAGGGTGAACATTTGAGATCAGGTGAGTAAGATGGGTGCGAAACGACTTCCCAACTCATCTCCTGTATACGGTTTTTTCTCGGTCTAGTAGGATGCGGGCTGGCGTTACCGTGGAGTAGCATCACCCCGCGCACCCCGCGCAGCCTTCCTGGTCATTGTTTTTGCACAGCGTCTGCAAGACAACTCAGTTGTTGAGAATTAATGTGTGCAGTGATGGCCAGACCTCGGAGAAGCAATTCGTATCACACCACACACTCGCTGTGATGCATAACATTATCTTTTGTGGATGCGCGCGGGTCTTCGTACGGGGAGTTCCTGCTTTCTTTGGGCTCAACCATTCCTTTCATTTCCATACATTAGCATAAAGACACCATATCTCATCACCAGTAATGATACGGGACAGGAATGGTCGGTGTTGTTCATGAGACAATTGATGACGAGCAAGCAGAGATGCACTTATAGCCACCCACTGATTTCTGTGATTTTGGCTTAGAGCATGCGGTACTCATACACCCGATTTTTGAACCTTCCCCATCGCATGCAAATGTCGCACGGTGTTGGAATGATCACAGTTCATCACATCCGCCAGTTCTCTGTTACACTGACGTGGATCATTGTCGATTAATGCGTTTAAAAGATCTTTATCAAACCCTGGAAGTCTTCCTGAACGTGAAGAGTCACTAATATCAAAACGATCCTCATTAAGACGATAAGCCCTTTTCTTGCCATGCTCTGTCCACTGGAACTAACGTCATACACGGCGAAAACGTTTTTGCCTGCCTCCGCTGCTGTCACCCCTTTATTGAATTCAAACAACAGAATACGTCGGCAATGTTGCGATGTCTCCACTTCGCGCCCCATTTTCTAGCGTCCACAGCTTCAGTATCTCCGAATGGCAAAATGACAATATGTAATTTCGAATAGCAACAGTGAACTACGAATAAAAATGACAATTAATAAATAAACCCAAACCAACCGGATACCAGTTCGCAAAACAAAAACGCTACGAACTTATGCACCAGCCTAGTACACAGAATAACGGAAAAACTGGTAGAAGCGGACCTCGGTGAAGATAATTTTGGGTTCCGGAAAAATGAAGGAACATGCGACGCCATACCGATCCTAAGATTTATCTCAGGAGATGAACTGAAGAAAAGCAAACCTACGTTCATAACATTTGTAGATTCAGAGAAAGCTTTCAATAACGTTGACTGGAATACGAGTTTTTAAATTGTGAAGGTAGAGGGAAAATATAGCAAGTAAAAAAATAATTGCAACTCCTAAAGAAACGAGACTGCAGTTGCATTCAGACACGAAGGCATGAGAATGGAGTGAGACAGAATTGTAGGCTCTCCCCAATGTTATTGTGTTAAGAAAGCAAGGAGAAATTTGGAAACAGATCTGAAGTTGAGTGATAAGAAATAAAAAGTTTATGGTTTCAAAAAAATGGTTCTGAGCAGTATGGGACTTAACATCTGAGGTCATCAGTCCCCTAGAACTTAGAACTACTTAAACCTAACTAACCTAAGGACATCACACACATCCATGCCCGAGGCAGGATTCGAACCTGCGACCGTAGCGGTAGCGCGGTTCCAGACTGAAGCGGCTAGAACCGCTCGGCCACAGCGGCCGGGGTTTATGGTTTGTCAGTGGCATTATAATTCTATCATAGGTGACAAATGACTTGGAAGAGCAGTTGAGCGGAATGGATAGTGTCTTTGAAGAGAGGTTATGAGAAGAATTTCAACAAAAGTAAAAGAAGGGTAATACAATATACTTTGAATTAAATAATGCCGATGATGGCGTTAGAGATTAGGAAATGAGACACTAAACGTAATACACAGCCGAAAAAAAAGTTAGCACACCTCGGAAGAAGACGCCGATTTTGACCCGATGACGGCATATGCCACCTGGAGGATAACAGATGTACTGGTAACGGTTTCAACGTCGTCCGCCAGCAGATAGCGTAGTGATATAGTTACCACAGTTGTGTCTACCCTTTCAATAGGGAATGCTCGCAGTTAGAAGGCTCAGTGTGGTGGGTGCAAACGTGTGAAGCAAGAACGAAACCACGCCACGTGCCACAGAGGCGCACTCGTGCTTCTTACAGCCAAGTGAGCGAGTGTGAGAGGGTCCATTCTGTGGCCTTCCCAGTGGCGGAATCGTCGTTTCGGATAATTGTTACACAAACTGGACGTGCTGCGTTAGCTGTGCAACGATGTTGGTATCATGGTCACAAGAGCATTCTCACATCCGTAGACGAGGTTCTGAACGTACACACAGCACAAACGCTCTCCAGGATTGTCATATTGAAAAAGCAGCAGTGGCAAATCGTACAGCTAGCACAGCACAAAAAACAGGGCTTTCGAGCCCAGAAGTGTCAACATTGTCGCAGACTGGGTACTAGCAGTCGGACTACTGGCCCGCACACCTAACCCGTCTTCCGCTCAGGCCACAGCATCGACGTGCACGGCTTGACTGGTGGCGTCAGAAGATCGCTTCGAAGATGGCCTGGCGCGCCGTGGTCTCCACCGATGAAAACACATTCTGCCTGCATGTAAGTGATGGTCGTTTGCACGTACGACGTGGACCTGGTGAGCGCTCCGTCATAGAGTGCATTCGTCCGATACACACTGGCCCCAACCCACATCTTATGGCTTAGGGTGCAATAAGCTACAACTCTCGTTCACCTTTGGTGTTTGTGGAGGGAACGCTAACTACCTCTCGGTACGTGCGGAATATCATTAGATCTGTTCTTTCGCGCTCTTGCAACAGGAAGGTGATACGTTGTTTCTGCATGATAACGCTCGCCCAAACACTGCTCGTGAATTAACGTACTCTGCAGCACGATCTCCGGACTTGTCTCCAGTCGAGCATGAGGGGTATGTGGTGGGATGAGAAGTGACTCGTGCAACACGTCAACCAACAGCTCTTATAAAACTTCGTGAACAGGTCGAGCAGGCGTGGAGTAACGTATCCCAGTACAGCATTTGCCATGTGCACTACCGACTGGATGCCACAGTCAGCTCCTGCCTGCATTGCCGCCCGTCGAGACTACACCGTGTACTAATATGGGTGTTTCAGCATGGGTTGATACATATGCGGTACCCGAGAAACGCCTGTGCTATTGATCTGTAAATGTAATCATTTCATATACTCCATATGCACCGTTCCTACATTAAATCTTGAGTGAATCGGAAACCTATAAAAGGGTGTACTATTTTTTTCCCAGTAGTGGACTTGTTTTTTGTCACTTGGGCAGAAAAGTAACTTATGATGGTGGAAGCAGAAAGGATATAAAGTGTAGAGTTTAAAATAGCAAGGAAAGCGCTTCTGAAAAAAAAAAACAGTAAATTGTTAGCTTCCAATATGTAGTTTTAAGTGTTAGGAAGTCCTTTCTGAAGGTGTTTGTATGGAGTGTAGCTTTTTATGGAACTGTAGCATGGACAATAAGCAGTTCACACAAGAGGACAATAGAAGCTTTTGAAGTGTGGGGCTAGAAAAGAATGTTGAAATTAGATGAACAGACCCACTAACTAACGTGTAGCTACTGATTCGAATCAATTTTGTAACAATCAGGAGTCTAAATATTCGAACCAAGTTCGGAAATTACACTAACAAGCACGATGTCCCAACACTCTCTGGTGGTAGACTAACTCTCTAATTTACACGATTTCGGTACAGACTGTAAATTTTGATAGCTAAACGCAGAATGCCTCCATGATATTAACCTAATGCCTGCTGAACACAAACCGCAAATTACATGATGTTCATAAAATGAATTCTAGCCTTCGATTGACTTATAACATGATATTTACGTTACGGTATCTAAAATGAGAATCGCTGAGTCCTCGCACGCCACGCCTTTTTGTTGATCATAGATTACATTTTGTTGAAGTATAGGCTTATTACATTTTAGATAGTAATACAAAAATAATTAAAATTAAAAAGAACCAGCACAGAACACGCAGTGACGTAAGACTGTTTAACTAATATCCGTGTAACTAGACTATATCATAAATTATAGGTTCTAGTTCACTGATTTGATGGTACATAGGGATTCCAAAAGCCCGCCAAAAGTTTCAAGAAATAGAAATTTTATAATTTGAATAACTAACAAACTAAGACGTTATTTTAACGAAAGTAGGCATTTTTGGAATCAGAGAAATCAGGGCCGCAAATCTATAGTAACGAATTTTGAAAATAATCGTATTCTAAGATTAGAACTTTTTGGAACACGAAATGTTTGAATACGAATGCTTTTTAATGTAGGAAGTTTTCGAAAAGAGTAAAACGATTGTTAAAAATGGGGGCAAGAGTTTTCTAATGAGCTACATCGATTAAGAAATAAACATTTTGCTTAAGGAAAGTTTCATCTTCTGCTTTTCGTGTGTGTTACGTGATGAATATTCCTCTAAATTTTTGAGTAAGAAGCAAACCTACTATTACTTACCGTCAACAGACTGAAAGCTATCCAGTGAACAATAAGTTTTACTGAAATATTGAATGAATAAGAAATTAGCTATTTCGTGCAGCTATTGTAAATTTATTACCAATGAAAACATATCAGAACAGAAAAAAAATAATTTCGACGTCAGGAGTGATATAATAACAAGTAATATAGCCCCCCTTTCCTCAGTTAAGTGTAGATGTTGAGGTCGTTAGAGACGGAGGACAAACTCGGATAGGGGAAGGAAATCCGTGGTGAACCGTTTGAATGAAACCGTAGCTTCATTTGCCTTATGCAGTTTAAAGAAATACAAAAACCTAAATCTGGATGGTCCTCCATGGACCGTCCTCCCGATGCGTATTCTGATAGTTATGTTTTAATGCATAGAAGATTGGAACATTAATATGTGAAGTACATCTTCTTCGTATTGACCGTTCTAGTTGCTCAGACGGCGTCCGATGACCGTGGACGAAGGTCAATAAAATGACGAACTCAGGAGGGAACGAGTATGGAGGTTAATGTTGCAACACCCGGTCTTTTCGAATAAAGTGGTACCTTTATGAGCGGACATAGTATTATACACACCAACTAAGCCTAACTCGGGGCAGTGGCTGATGGGGGCGACCGTAAAGGCATTTCTCATTTACAGTCGCTCCCATCAGCCATCAGCCATCGCGCAAATATTACGGTACAGGACGTCGTGGAATACTGAGATAGGTAAAGAAAACAGTAAATAACTTTTTAACGAATTCATAATGATTTTACCTGACACAGCGAAGATTTGTATTTTATGAATAGAAGTCCGGCAGTCATCTGTACTTCGGTTTTTATTATCTACGCGTATTTCGGAGCGAAAGGTCCTTAATCAGTGGTTACAAGTTTCACTCGAAGATTATCGCTCTCTTCGAGATTCAACAGCCCATATGACCAACGTTCGCCTGCATCAGTTTGTTGTAGCGATATATTTGCAATGAAAATCAAACTACGTAGAGGAATTTCACCAGGGACTGACAGTAAAGAAGATATTCACAACATGCCGATGTGACTGCTTCACCATGTAACACTTTAGCTAGATTTCTTTTATCCCTTAACGCTGTGGAACAACGATGGCCCGGCTCAGCTAGTCCTATTGCGAATTTTTTGACTTACCGAGCGATAAACCTCAACAGACTTCACTTAATGATCCCGACAATAAATAGACGATCGACTTTAAATGGCGCCAGATTCAATAACATAACATCTGCGCGGTCAAATGTAACTGATGATAGATGTGGGTATTCTATATAGGCAGGAGCCTCTTCCCTGATTCCGTTACGCGCAAGTCGTAAACGCTCGTACAAAAACTCTCAGTCAACTTGGCAACAGGTTGCGCTGCAACGTTTGGCTGCGACTCGCCGCTAGTTAATACTTAGCCCCAATGGTTTGTGCCTGAAACAACCACTTCAATAATTTTTTTTGGAAGCATCAATGCTTTTCGCATGAAACCATTGGTGCTACTGCAAGACAGAGACTTCTAGTGGCAGACTGATGTACTTCTACGCACATAGTGCATTGTAGCAGTCAGTCACAGCTTCCGAAGCAACAGTCGACGCGGAAATTGTGCTCCGTACTTGTAGGAGAGTCTGACATGCAGTTCTTTTAATAGTGGCCATATTGAGGAGGTCATTGGTAGTGAAAGTAAATATATCTAAGTTAATGTAAGATAAATTTGAGTCCGTACTATTGCTACTATTGCTTTTATGAGTATTATGGAAATGGAACCACTGGGGCAGAATCTAGTTCTGATACAAAATTTATTAAATTTTACATCCATTTTTGCTCGTTATTTAGGATTATAATTTGTTTTTGGCTTTATGAGTTCATGGACGTTTCCAGATGTGTTATTTTGTCTACGAAAAATGCGAATTTGCCTTCAAGTATGGGTGGTTTAAGTCTGTATGCCTCAGTTGTTCGATAGTGAAACCACCTCCTTAGCACAACTTATTGTTTCCGTTTGCCAATTTAAAGATTAATTTCGTGAAGAATTTTCCATTTATATTCCAAAACGCTACCGCATTCTTCAAACCAATTGTCTGTTTACTTTTTGCCAATTTCGTCTAGTAGTAAGTACTTACTATGACAATAAAGATTAATTATGTAAAAAAAATAAATTATATTTTTTCACAGCGTTGGGTCTCAAGGATTAGAACTAGTTACATTCATGCCACTACTCCAGATCAACCCGAGCACCGAGTGTGACACTTTCAAGAGCGACGCTGGGAGATGACTCCCAACTTTGCGGAAGGCGTCGAACCCAATTAACATCGGGACAATCAACAACGAGAGGCCACAGTCGACCGAGGCTTAGCACCAGGTTAGTAAAGCAACAGATGGAGGACGGTAAACCGTAAGCTTCTCTTCTCTTCATTTTACTACCAATTTTTGCAAACTGCTGCAGCACGAAGATATACTACAAAGAACAATGCTAAATAGGCTTAAATTAGTCAATACCTAATTATAATATCGATGGAACGTTAACTCTCAAGTAAAATAGTAATGCAAACGTTATTGCTACTTCAGCTATATCGATAATAATATAATAATTCACCGTAGTAAGCAAAAATCTTTAGTAAGCCATAACTAAATAACATCTTTCTTAACTCTTTAGAATGTCTGTCTTATATGATAGTGGTCTACCTTACCATATTATATACATTCTCCCAGTAGTCCAGTGTAATGAGCTGAAATGTTGTGAGCATGGACCAAAGGAAGTTGTCGAAACTCGTGTAACCATGGTTAGGGTTTTCGCCGACTTGAACACAGAAGTATCCTGCCGGACAGTGCCTGAAAAAGCAGAATACAAACGGATTCAGACGTTACATCACATATATCATTGAATATTGTTAAAAATGTAATTTTGTGTAAGCGAGTAATAGCAAATTAAACATTCTCGTGAATTTTTGCTTATTTTTTCCCCTGAGTTTCGATTAGTAAACTTATTTAAAAAAATGTTCAAATGAGTGTGAATTCCTAAGGGACCAAATTGCTGAGGACATCGGCCCCTACTTAAACTAACTTAGGCTAAGGACAACACACACACCCATGCCTGAGAGAGGACTCGAACCTCCGGCGGGAGGGGGAAAATTATTTCAAAAGGGCTTAGCGTTCCTGTTGAAAACGTGGAAAAAGCATTCGAACTGTTTCAATGAAGCAAAGGAAACTTATCTTCCATGATAAGCGCAAACCTTACTATGCAACACTTTGGTCGCGTACTACGTAAGCGACGGAAGCGACCGACAGCGCGTGACAGTTTCAGGCGACAAAACACAACCGCAGGTGTAGTTACGGAAGTGTCCTACGTGCGCGACATCTGTGTCGCTGCCTGTCTCCCGCTGCAACTGACGACGTTTGAATTCAAACGTGTTTGAATCTTGTCGCTGCAGCACGTTGTGTTCTCGGCAAAGCAGTGGAGCAGACGCGACAGCAGCTGTGAAATACTTATCATCCGATTTTAAGAAAACTATTTGGTGAAAAAAATTGATTATTCCGCATCTTATAGCTTGGTATCTTTAAACGATAAAGGTCTGAATTTATTTTCGTTATTCGTCGTAGTTAGTGTGCTGCACGAAATTGAGTACATGGCTGCACGAAATTTTTAACAACTTGCAGAGATAAAATCACATTGCGTAGACTTTTCGTATAGTTCATTTAAGGCCGTACATTAGTGCGTATGAAATGTAACCAATACATCTAAATTGTATTTAAAGTTGAGAGCGGAATGACATCTCTTTTCATTCTTGAGATACTGGTTGCTATATCCGCGGACGGGTCGCTCGTGGCGCGTCCGAACCTTTCTCGCGCTTCGGGAATCAAGTGGTCGTAAAAATCGTCGTATTAAGATATACTGTAGAGCCGACGATTTTTGGAAATGACAGCACGCAGAAAGGACTATTTTATCGTATGATTAACACTCGATACGTTTTTGTAGATGCGTGAGCAGAGCGAAAACAAGACTCCTTATAAATTACACCATGCGATTTTGTCCGAATTTTCATAACCAAACAAAAGGAGAGCAACAGGTGAAAGGGGTATCAAAGTGATCAGCATGAGGTCTACTTATGCATGAAAATATTTAACTGCTTGAAAGTAATCAGGGTAATTAACGAGAACTTAATTATGAAGCTGAGGAAAAATTAAAATATTTCACGAAAAGCTGCTGCCAAGCTACGTAAATGAAGCGTCAAAAATTTGATTTGTTCAAGGCCTAGCTATTTTGCACATAAAAAGATTCATTGGCGTGGTATTTAAATTTCAAAAAAACTTCCTTCGAATCAAGTACATTAGGAAAGCAAAACGAGGGGTCAGTAAGATCATGCTTTCTGAATAAAACTTGAAATAAAAAATTAAAGAAATGAGTCAAATATTTTATGAAATGATTTGTGTAAAAGAAATAAGTAGACCAGAGAAACGATCTACGTGCCTTTGAATGATACTCGAAATCATGAAGAAAATGAGGTGCACCAAACGTTTTCCTAATATTTTCTATTTCATACTTTTAGACAAATCATTACACAAAATATTTTACTTTCTTTTCAAAAATTTTGTATGTTTTACTTTTACAGACTATTTAGATTAACTGAAACGCTTGGCCTTAACACTGACTGCTGATGAATTACATTCGTAACATCAAATATCTGTAAAATTTCAAGGTTCATTGTAATTTATTAGGAATTTAATGTGTGTGATATACTGGGATACGTATGTATACACTTAAAGATCAAGTTCTTTGACAAGTCCTTAAAAACATACTTAGCGATGCAGTGTAAACAGTGTACATAAAAACTAGTATAGAGAATTGTAACTGAGTTGGTTAAAATATAAGTAGTACTTGGTATCGCACACGCGTATATTACGTGGCAGGTATTCACGCTCTGTAACGTTACCGCTACACCACAACTAGCAGCGAAGTTTGGTCGTCAAACTGTATGTTTATGTATGTAATTAGGGTAGTCAGTCATGTAGTCAGTCATTCTTCTGCATTTATTGGCTGTTAAAAGTTCTTGATCACGTAAAATAGATTTGTATATAATTTATTGATGAGATAGTCGAATGCTCCTCCGCTCATTCACGTGTATTCGAAGAATTTGTCTGGTGATCTTTGTAGTTGATGATATTTATGAAATTCTCCATGGAGATTCCTCCCTTTGTAAATTTCATGCACAGTATTCCTTTTCGCTTTATTTTCTTAAGTAAACATAAGTCTGTAGCCTTACCCTCCAACTACAGTATTCTACGGAAACAGCTGGTTGGCTCTAAGCAGCTAGCTTGCAGCGCGATACGTTCGCTCGCACGCAGGACGCCCAAGGTATCCGCCCTGTGCTACTGCCTGTCGCTGGAGTGTCGCGTATCCAGAAGTCGCTCGCTGTCGGAGGCTTCTGTCGCTCACGTAGGACACGGCCTTAGGTATTTAACGCCCTTAATAGCTGTATGACAAAGTGATTACCCCATTAATTCCCACACCTGTACTTCGAAACTTTTTAAAATCCTTTACACTTCCTTCAGAACGCAGTGAGCGTCCTCCTACAGAACAAGTGAAGCGCTTATCGCACAAGGCTGTGGTAATTTCAAAGAAAGGCCTCCTCAGCAGACAGTGTGGAACACGCCCCGGTGCGATCTCTCCTTGCATTCATTTGTATTTATTTTCTGGCCCCAGTGCGGTGTTACAATGCACATTCAGCGATAAAATTTCGTCCTTCAGCAAATAAATGTATGCAATAAGCATCCAGTCTGCAGAACCTGCTAAAAAGTGCACAACAGCTGGATTACAAATTCTTGTACAACTTCCGCATTCATCGTTGTGAGTTGGAGAATCTTGGGAAATTTTGCGACTCCGTTTGAAATAGTTGTTGGAGACTTTAGAGTCAGTGACGTATGCAATGGTCAAAAACAAGAGGTCAAAGACGTTGGCTCAACAGTAAACATGGGAACCTTCATTTCAGCATCAGCTTCATATGTTGTTCTTATTCTTTCTTTAAAATTTTCCTTACAAACTTCTGGACGATGCATCTTCATCCTTGTACAAAGAAAATGTTTTATTACTTGCTATTTAAAGAACGTGAAATACAGGTTCTAGCAAAAAGAAAAACAAAGAAAGAAAAATATTACAATTTTAATGTCTTAAACCATCTAAATGGTCCAGCTCCATAGCTGAGTTGGCAGGGTCTCTGGCTACCGTGTGGAAGCCCTGGCTTCAGTTGCAGATACTATAATGGACTTTTTTCCGTGCGAAGGCTGGAACAGGATAAAACGAAACTCGAAAAATCGTCTTTGGAGATAAGATTTCCGAGCGCTGTTGAGTACAAAGCATTTCACTCATGTTATCATTGTTGTCCGAAACTGAGTGCATAGTGTAAAATTTTTGTTATGCGGTTAATATTTTCGTTTTTATTTAAATTCTATTTGTATTATCATTTTGACATGTTGGTTAACAAATATCATAATTTTTTGATAAAAAGATTTATTTTTTATTTTTTTTTATTACTGATCGCATGAAAATATGAGTGTTAAAATAAAATTAGCAAAAAACGCGAAACATCAAACAGAAAAGAAAATATTTTTTTTATTTATACAGAATTAACAGTATTATTGATGTATATACATATTCTTTTAAAATTAAGGCTTTTCGCAAGATTGCTTTAAACTATAACCTCTTTTCAAGCAATTAGTAACTAAAAAAATGGTTCAAATGGCTCTGAGCACTATGGGACTCAAGTTTTGAGGTCATCAGTCCCCTAGAACTTAGAACTACATAAACCTAACTAACCTAAAGACATCACACACATCCATGCCCGAGGCAGGATTCGAACCTGCGACCGTAGCGGTCGCGCGGTTCCAGACTGTAGTGCCTAGAACCGCTCGGCCACTTCAGCCGGCAATTAGCAATTAAAAGCTGAAACATTATGTTTAATAGTATTTATGATTCAATATTTGTTGAATAACATTTCCATTTGATAATAAATATATTATTTAAATAAAAGTAGAAAAAATTTATGCATCCGAGATTAGAACTAGAGACCTTACGATTAAAAAATTATTTACTTTACTCTCTTGGCTACCGACTATTTTTTACTAAATTTTCTATTGAATTCAGGTTCAATGAATAATTGGGTTTTACAGTTGTTAATGCATAGTTTAACGGTTATCATTATAGCCTTCAAATTATTTACATTAAACAAGGAATTAATAATAATAATAATAATAATAATAATAATAATAATAATAATAATAATAATAAGTACGTGTGGATAAGCAAGCCATTAATGTTTATTTTTCCCTGGGCGGGAGGTCTGATATTGAAATGTGGACGCATGGACGCAAAATGGTTAGTTATGACTCTCATCAATTAGCAAACGGAGTGATGTGTTTGTCGGAAGACTGTTTGGCACAAATAACACTCTGAAGTGGGTACATATTATGACAGTAATATTACAATATCTGTATGTTGTTGACCGATCATAGTGCTTTCGGTCACAGTGAAAAATCTGTTCCTCTTAATAGCGTGTGTGGTATGTGGTGTGTTCCATCAGCCAATACGAAGAAAGAGTTTACAGATGTTTTAAATGGACTGAGTAGATCGTTTCTGCGTTCCACCACGTAACAGATAAGGACTATAACAAGAAAGTATCCTGAAATGCGTATCTTATACACTGAAGAGACAAAGAAAGTGGTACACCTGCCTAATATCGTGTAGGGCACCCGCGAGCAAGTAGAAGTGCCGCAACACGACGTGGCATGGACTCGACTAATGTCTGAAGTTGTGCTGGAGGGAACTGAGACTATCAATCCTTCAGGGCTGTCCATAAATCCGTAAGATTGCGACCGGTTAGGGATCTCTTCTGAACAGAAGGTATCCCAGATATGCTCAATAATATTCGTGTCTGGGGAGTTTGGTGGCCAGTGGAAGTGTTTAAACTCAGAAGAGTGTTCCAGGAGCCACTCTATAGCAATTCTGGACGTGTGGGGTGTCGCACTGTCCTGCTGGTATTGCCTTAGCCTGTCGGAATGCACAATAGAGACGAATGGATGCAGGTGATCAGACAGGATGCTTACGTATGTGTCACCTGTCAGAGTCGTATGTAGACGTATCAGGGGTCAAACGTCACTCCAACTGCACATGCCCCACGCCATTACAGTCTCCACCAGCTTGAACAGTCCCTTGCTGACATGCAGTGTCCATGGATTCATGAGGTTGATGAGGTTGTCTCGATAACCGTACACGTCCGTCAAATACAATTTGAAACGAGACTCGTCTGACCAGGCAACATGTTTCCAGTCATCAATAGTCCAATGTCGATGCTGACAGGCCAAAGCGAGGCGTAAAGCCTTATATCGTGCAGTCATAAAGGCTACACGAGTGGGCCATCGACTTCGAAGGCCCACGTCGATGATGTTTCGTTGAATGGTTCGCACGTTGATACTTATTGTGGCCCACCATTGCAGTCTGCAGCAATTTGCGGAAGGGCTGCACTTGTGTCACGTTGAACAATTCTCTTCAGCCGTCGCTGGTATCGTTCTAGCAGGATAATCCGGCCACACCGATGTCGGAGATTTGATGTGTTGTCGGATTCCTGATATTCACGGTACACTCGTGAAATGAACATTATTGAGCATATTTGGGATACCTTGCAATGTGCTATTCAGACGCCACCTCGTACTCTTATGGATTTATGGACAGCCCTGCAGGATTCATGGTATCAGTTCCCTCCAGTACCATTTCAAACATTAGTCGAAACCAAGGCACGTCGTGTTATGGCACTTCTGTATGCTCGCGGTGGTCTTACTCCATATTAGGCAGGTGTACCAGTTTCTGTGACTCTTCAGTGTATCAATGTAATTAACATGTGTAATAATTACCATGTGGCGCAAAACAGCAGATAACAGGAGGATGACCGTGGAACGTTTAGAAATACGCAGTAAACGTACTGACTATTTAAACAAAAAAAGTACCGTGAAGATGGTATTCGCTTCATATATATCGGCGAAACATGCATCACAGTTCACATTTTACTCGCAGTTGAGTGGACAGACGGATCAAGGGAGTAAAGGCGCCAATTTCAAACAGACAACGTCTCATTACATTCCAGTTCGGAAGTGGGTACGCTACACAGAATCAACTTTCTTGAAATTGGTGACAGATAAAGACCTCCTCCAAAGTGCGATATGTCAGCTAAATTTCATATGCAACAGCAAATGATGTAATATGCATCTAACGCAAAATCATACGACCCCTATTTTTCATCGCAATCTTTTCGTCTTTGGTGCCGTTTGTTACATAAATGCAAAGCATCACAGTAACTACGAACATTAACGATATGATGGGCACTTCATCATGATGCTGACACATAAAGCTGTAAGTTAAGGCAAAAATGAATTCTTTCCACCGAAGAGTTTCCGTAAAATCGTTTGAGGAGGTTTGCAGTGTGCGCTCCTGTCAGCGCTGAAAGCGAGCAAACAGCCTCTCGCATCGGCTCGGCATTTTCCCGCCCGTAACCCCCACCACTGCCGCTCTTCCCACGCTTGCCCAGCCGACTGTGCATCTACGGGCTACGTTACTCTGCGCGTACTTTTTTTCTAGCAGTTTTTTTTTTTTTTTCTTGTGACATGACACTGTGACAACAGCATGCGTTCAGTCGCGAGCCGTGAGAAAGGCTTCTCACAGCAGAAAACAGGAATATCAGGGATAGTACCCCTCCTGGTTAAATCTTAGAAACACGTTTCTATCTTCTGTACATTTTTACACCCCATCTGTGCCTGCGCCCTTGGCGGAGCCTATCTTATCACTCCCTCACACCGATCCTGCTCTAAACTTACTATCGTTTCATTCAGATGGTTTAGCAAAGTTAACCGATCAGTTAAGAGCGATATATGGTTCGACTTCTACGATATATTTGTGATCATCTAGAAATCTTTGTGAAATTTAGGTCACCACCCACATCGTCTGAAAGTTTGTCTCATCTATAAGCAATTATTATTGAGCGTTTTAATGAGAATGGTGGCGTCATAAACAACGTAGTATTTTTTCTCTTTAACGGTTTGGTCGCCTTTTGGACACAACCAACTTGTCTTCCTCTAGGAAAGTAGGACGTCATGGTCCTAAAGTGAAACTGTGTTGGTGATAATGACTGGTCACATTATTGTATTTTTTTTTCACGAAGAAGAGGAAGAAAGTGTTAATATTATCAGTTACATTGACATGTGCAAGTGAATGCTTCACCACAACCTGCTGGCTGTCAACTAACATTCGTTTTCCAACAAACTGGTGAACCACGACACTGCACTCAAGGGTTACCGGGCTTTTCCGAACAAAATCAGGATTTTTACGCAACCTATAAAAGTACACATGGCTTAAAAAAAGAAATTAATTTCATTTGCGCGTTTTTTAACGTCAGTTTCGTCTCCACGAGAAACACTGAATGTGAGGGGCACACACTACAGTGAGTGTCATGATCATGTTTTCACGAGGTAAATTGTACCCCATTAACTTGCAACTTAGTTTTCAACTTTTGTTTCTTTTCCTGCACCGACACTTCTTTAATTTCGCTATCTGATGACGAATCCATATTTGCAAAAAATTTTCATGAAGAAACCACACAGCACGACTTAATTGTTCTTGTAGAGAATGACTAAGCGCTGTTATGATCGACTTCTGATTCGCTCGCTACTCGAAAACAACGGCTGGTGAGTCAGGTTTGCCAACGAAATTCTGAACAAAACTAATAGCGGGATTTTAAATTGCAGCAACTTTTAGAAGATTGCCTCTCAGTTTCCAACTCATAATGAACTGTTTAAAATGGAGACCATTAAATTATACGAAACGTTATCGGTTTTTGTGTGATGAGGACTCTTACTTATCCCGACTAGGTTTAACCGGAAGTCTGGTTTTCAACTGAAAATTTGGGACAATCCACTTAGATCGGAACACGTTGCAGACCTGGCTATGGTGATAAGGATCTCTAAAACGTTTACAGATTGTATCTCCTTTCGTTTTCACAACAGCTACTAAATAACACCAAAAGCCAATTTCAAAACAAGATCTGTAGGTAGCATATTTAGCCTCTAACGTTACATTTCCTTACGCTTTATCACAACATACCGTACTTGTTTGTAGAGAGATCTTTGCTTCGATGTACGCGTAATGTTTTTTGTGTTTTCAGTTCCGAACTTCAACAGCTTAACATTTTTCGCGTGCGCACAGTCTACAGCGTTTATGAGATCCCGTGACGAAACAATGACGTTGCGTGACGCCACGAGTCCTGACACCCTTTAGTGGATTTGCAGTTTTTATTCTTGATTGACTTTTAGATCGGATTTGCGCGCACCAAGTTCGTTCACTTTCACCCTAAGCCCATGTTCCAAATTTCAGTCTCACTGAATTCACACTCTGCTGTTTTCAGACTCGTTGTACGCTATACACTATGTGATCAAAAGTATCCGAACACTCCCAAAAACATACTTTTTCATATTAGTTGCATTGTGCTGCCACCTACTGCCAGGTACCCCATATAAGCGACCTCAGTAGCCATTAGAGACCGTGATGGAGCAGAATGTGGCGCTCCGCAGAACTCACGGACTTCGAACGTGGTCAGGTCAGGTGATTGGGTATCACTTGTGTCATACGTATGTATGCGAGATCTCCACACTCCTAAACATCCATAGGTGCACTGTATCCGATGTGATAGTGAAGTGGAAACGTGAAAGGAAACGTACAGCACAAAAGCGTACAGGCCGACCTCGTCTGTTGACTGACAAAGACCGTCGACAGTTGAAGAGGGTCGTAATGTGTAATAGGCAGACATCTAACCAGACCATCACACAGGATTTCCAAACTGCATCAGGATCCACTGGAAGTACTATGATTGTTATGCAGGAGGTCGAGCGGCTGCTCATAAGCCACACATCACGCCGGTAAATGCCAAACGAAGCCTCGCTTGGTGTAAGGAGCGTAAACATTGGACGATACAACAGTGTAAAAACGTTGTGTTGAGTGACAAATAACGGTACACAATGTGGCGATCCGATGGTAGGGTTTGGGTATGGTGAATGCGTGGTGAACGTCATCTGCCAGTGTGTGTATTGCCAACAGTAAAATTCGGAGGCTATGGTGATATGGAGTGGTCGTGTTTCTGATGGAGGGGGCTAGCTCCCTTTGTTGTTTTGCGTGGCACTATCACGCCACAGGCCTACATTGATGTTTTAAGCACCTTCTTGCTTCCCACTGTTGAAGAGCAATTCAGGGATGGCCATTGCACCTTTCAACACGATTGAGCACCTGTTCATAATGCACGGCCTGTGGC
Organism: Schistocerca piceifrons; assembly: GCF_021461385.2. Lineage (NCBI taxonomy): Eukaryota > Metazoa > Arthropoda > Insecta > Orthoptera > Acrididae > Schistocerca > Schistocerca piceifrons. The sequence continues at coordinate 44,256,962 of NC_060142.1, forward strand.
GGAGTGGTTACACGACTACAACATCCCTGCAGTGGACTGACCTGCACAGAGTCCTGACCTGAACCCTATGTTTTGGAACGCCGAATTCGTACCAGGACTCACCGATCGACATCGATACCTCTCCTCAGTGCAGCACTCCTAGAAGAATGGGCTGCTATTCCCCAGGAAACGTTCCAGCACCTGATTGACGTATGCCTGCGAGAGTGGAAGCTGTCATCAAGGCTAAGGGTGAGCCAACATCATACTGAATTCCAGCATTACCGATGGAGGGCGCTACGAACTTGCAAGTCATTTTCAGCCAGGTGTCCGAATACTTTGATAACTTAGTGTAGTTATTCACTAGAAAGTAAAACCCGCAAGAACTCAGACACAATATATCAGAAACATAAACTTGCTGAAAACACACTTTCTTACACAAACACCATAAACATGCAAGGAAATAACGGCACGTTTTGTGAGCTTATTTCTTCTTATCATTTGTGATGCCACTTATATTACCGTATTATAATGCAGTCTAGCTAGTCATTTATAAACTAAACATGCGCTTCCAACAGGAAATATGCTAGCTAATGCCAGAAATACTGCCAAATTATTAATATTAAACGTCGATTAATTACGCATGAAAGTGAAAGAGGAATACATAGACAGGGGATCAGCCGCTTTGTTGATTGCTTTTCGTTGTAAGCAGCAGAAGATGCAAAACTGGAGATTGGTAGGACACCCTTAGACTGAACGAACAGAGCCTTTGGGAGAACCATAAGTAGTAGTAATAGTAATAGTAGGCCTAGTTTTATTCATCCGTAGACTACTTCCTTTATTGGAAGTAGAAGCCAAGTTCGGAAACGTCTAATACATGGAGCTAATTGGCATTTCAAGGTGCAACTAACTACTACCTGTTCCAAAAAATTCGATCTCGACAGTTCCAGAAACATTGGATGTCATTTTTTGGATCCGTGTAGGACATATTCGAAATGCGTCCTGATAGTCTAAATTCTGTAATCCATTTTTGAGAAATGTAATTTATTTTTGGGGCGGCTCCGCCTCGTAGTCTTTAAGTACAAACCTCCACTGGGCTACGCTTTGCGAGACGTTCTGGAACAGACGTTTGCAGACACTGGTCAGGCAGATGTGTCATTCCGTGAGATACTATGTCACCAACATTACGTCCTTGGATTTCTGTCTAAGGGGATTTCGCAAAGCTAAGATTTTCCAAACGTCTTTAAACGATGTCCATTATTTTAAGACGCAAAATCATTGATAGCAACGTCATCGTTGGTGCAGACGTATTGTATTTATTGTGGATGAAGGTGGAATTCAGATTATTAATTGTGCTTACCGTTAAGGGAGCACGTATTCAAATATACTAAAAGAGTTGATGGTTTTGTTAATCACGAAGACACAAACTTCGCATGTGTAACTTCCGATGTGATAATATGTTGAAGATTTAAAACACTTTCGTCCTAATGGCGATGAGTAACACCACCAGCCTTGATTATCCTGCCGTTCACTTTCGCACGGACTGGCAAAGGTTATTTGCAAGTCTTGCCACTACGTGTCGTGGATGTCGGCTAAATCCGTGGGTACCATTCATGATGTTACACGCGTTGTTCCACATATTCCGAATGGGATTTAAATGCGAGATTGTGTAGACAGATGCAGATTTGTAATTGCTCCTCAATCTTAAATCACAGTTTCAATCAGAAGCGCACGAAAATTTGGAAGTATACGATTTTCTAGATATTTGGAGTGGCCAGACAACACATGGTTCCGGAAGAAAGGCGCGGGTTTCTCTGGAGGATGTTGTCACCTCAAAACGTGAACGAATTACCGTATATTTATTACCTCTGAGGATGTCCCCAATAGTAGGAGATAAAACATCATACAGGAAACAAGCACTGGAGTATGATCAACCCCTTCCCCCCCCCCCCCCCCCAAAAAAAGAAAAAAACAGCGTGAGCTAGTTAGGTGTCTCTTTCTCCTATGTGTTTCTTTTTTTTTTTTTTTTTTTTTTTTTTTTTTTTTATCTGTCATGAGTCTTCTGACGCGTTTGATGCGGCCTGCTACTAATTCCTATCCTGTGCCAACCTCTTCACCTCAGAGTAGCACATGCAACCTACGTCCTCAGTTATTTGCTGGGTGTATTCCAGTCTCTGTCTTCTGCAGCTCCCCGTAGTACCATGGTGGTAATTCCCTGATGTCTAACACCTGTCCTATTATTCTGTTACTTCTTCCCGTCAGCCTTTCCGTCGTGTTCCTTTTTTCGCAGATTCTGCAGAGAACTTCCTCATTCCATATCTTATCAGCCCACCAACATTTTTCTGTAACACCACATCTCAAACGCTTCGATTCTCTTCTGTTCCTGTTTTCCCACTCTTGATGATTCACAACCACACAGTGCTTTGTTACAAACGCACATGCTCAGAAATTTCTTCCTCAAGTTAAGACCTGTGATAGCAGCAGTCTTCTACTGACCAGGAACAGTCCGTTTCCCTACGCTAGTTCCTTTTTATTTCCTCCTTCCTTCATTCGTGCAGTATCAGGAATTAAATCATCAGAAATTCCAAAAGTGTGTTTTTTTAGTTTGTTAGCGAATAAAAAAAACTTTTCTTATGTCACGCACTAAATTTCCAGGCAGACTTAAAACTGCCGAGAAAATCTGACCACCTACCTCGCACCAGTCGTGTTGCCACATATGACAGGATCGTCCTCTTCGTTGTACAACCAGTTGTCCTCGTTTCTTATCCACCTACAACACACATGTATTATGTTACACACAAATGGAGAAGTAAGTCACTTACGATATTAGTAGTAGTAACACTGATTTCTTCTATACTCCGAGTAATATTAGAATTAAGCATGAGTTCTAATTATATCATACGTCTGTGCTGGTTCAAGTAAACACTCGAAATTGCAGTGAGATAGTAAGATACACGTTTTGCATTAGAGACGAATATGCGAATAATAAAAAAAGTATCATTTTCTATTGCAAAAAGTAAATATAATAACTTAAAATATTCAATGTTTCAGGTTGTTTTGTATAGGATGTCTAAGTAAGAAGTAAGGGATTGTAATTGGGTGTACTAATTGTGTGAAAGACAAGGAAGAATAAGAAGCGGACATAAATGGTACCTGTCGTCAATATTTAAAGTTAAATGTAGTGCAGAAGTGTCCTCGCTAGAATTATAAAGTCAGAGCTACGTTATTGGTTTGATTAGAAGAAATGAAGAATCCCGTAACTCACGACGTGTGGTCTCTCAGACTGCGCGAGAATTTTCGAGCTCCTCTCCCAGGTCAACACTAGCGAATTGCTACTGTAAACGCTCCCCCCGCCCCCTCCGCCCACCCAATCCTCCTCAAATCGCCAACCCTACAATGTTTTATTGTCTGCTGCTTTATAGCCTTGCTTGTTATTGATACGTGCTGGGTCTCCTAGACCGCGCCTGTTTTCTTCAGTGCAGCACAAAATGTCAGTGGGTGGAGGAAGAAGTGATATAGATCAAGAAACAGGCGGAAAAGAAGACGAATTTGTAACAGCCAGAGATCACAATTCTGCTAGCGAACAATAGAATTCAGAGGAAGAACTTAAGGACAGTGGAGACGAGGAGCTCTCTGTTTCTCCAACAAAATACTTAGTGTTACTTAAAATCAAATGAAGCGTGAGTGGTGGTAAAGAAAAGTGTAGATCAGAGCGTTTAATGTCAGTTTTGCAGACTTCCTTTTTGTACCTATCGCGTGCAATTTTTATGTGCAAGTTTAAAGCCTGGAATTTAGATTTTTATGTGAAAATTTGCACTGTCCAGTAACATTAATGTGACCACCGCCTACGTTCCACGTCAGCGTACGATGACCACTCACAAATGGTAGGTGGCAGCACTAGCAGTGCAGGGCATATAAAGCGTGCCGCGGACGCGGAAAACAGTGAAGGAGGAAACGAAGCGCTTTATCTTACGTCCAAAAGGGCCCGATCATTGGTTCTCGGACCGGGGTGGAAGCATTTCCGAAACTACTAAGTTTGCTCGCATCTGTTTTTTTTAATAGAACGCATAAACGAACTGTTAGAGAACTGAATTTTATATTTGAAAAATTGTAGTATCTCTGTAGCACGTACACGGTCCAGTAACGTTAATGTTACCACCTGTCAGATGCTTGAATAACCACCTTGGCAGTGCGCACGTGCAGGAAAAAGAGTCATTGATGTTGAAGTATACCGTCCACGGAAAAATGGCACCGTCTGAAATCGACGCCGAAGCAACTGTGGTGCACCATGGATCTTAGATGACAGGGGTGAACGACGGCTACGGAGATGTGTACGGGCGAACAGAAGTAGAACTGTTCAGAAATTGACCTCCCAGGTGATCCAAGGGGCTACCAACTGTATCTCCTCAACGACCGTTCAGCGAACATTGCTAAGTATGTGTCTCAGCGGCAGGCTCGTGGTTCATGCACCATGCCGACTGCTGTTCGTTGACGACGAAGGCTGGAATCTGCACTGCAGTACCATAACTGCAGGTCCACTGAGTGGCGACAGGTGTCTTTTACAGATGAGTCATGTTTGATGCCCCATCGGACAGATGGCCGTTGGCGTGTAAAGCATGAAATGTCTGAAAGCAAATACCCTACAACCGTCGTCGGTAGGGACCATGCCAGAGGCATTCTCTGGGTGATCTCGTCACTCTGGAAGACACAATGGGTCAATTCAAACATGTATCACTTCTTGGGGACCATGTCCACTCCTACATGCAGCTTGTTTTTCCTCGGCACGATGGCATCTACCAGCAGGACAATACAGCGTGTCACACAGCTCGGAGTATGCGTACTTGGTTCGAATGGCACCAGGGTAACTGTACCGTGCTCCCACGGCCACGCAAACATCCCTGGATTTAACTACAATCGAGAATCTGTGGGACCACGTAGATCAGGCTGTTCGCGCCATGGATCCGCAACTGAGAAACTTAGCGCAGCTGGCCACGGCTGTGCAATTGGCCTGTCTCCACAACCTTGTCGGTACCTTCGGAAACCTCAGTGACACTTTCCCTGCACGTGGGCACTACCAAAGGTGGCTATTTAGGCTTCTGACAGGTGGTCACATTAACGTTACTAGATTGTGAACGTACCACAGATATAGTATAATTCAAAAAGTAAATCAAATATAAAATTCAGTTCTTTAACAGCTCGTTTGTGTATTCTATTAAAAAAAACGCATAAAATTATGTGATTTTGTTTGAGAAAAAGTAAACTCCTGAAGGCTTTACTTAGTGCGATAAAATCGGGAAGGATTATTTAAACAGCACTTAATTAATTGTAAAAGTTAACGTTAAGAAAACTGTAAGAACTGCAGCATGCAGCTACATGCCGTCACAGTTCGTTCTCAATGTTTCCTTGAGAGGAACTGCAACAAGGACTGTTAACTAGTAATTCCTCAAGGAAAACCCTGATTATGACATCGTCCTGCTCAACTGAGAGTGTCACACAGAACATAGGTGGATGAGGCAGTCAACACTATAATGTGACATATTACGATTATCATAACCTCTTCAATCCCTATGTAACATACATGCTACATCGAAATTTTTTTTCCTAGTTCAGGGAATAAACCAAACGTGGTGTGTACACCATATCCATTCACTGCACCACTTGTTTTCTGTCTTTGCATGTTCCCATTAGGTCGCACCATATGTTTAAAAAGGGTGTTCATCGCAATGTTAGCACGTCTTCGAAAATTAAAGGTAATTTTGGACAAGAATGCGTTTACGCCCTGCTGTGACATGCTAATAGACCCTACATTACCGAATAAGTGATTTTCTATTTCATCACAACAGGAATGGGACCACATTTGGTAACATTCTTTCACATTCAAATGAGATGACTTTGTTTTCATGACTGTTAGGTGTTTAATGTGAATATTCCGGGCATTGGACGTATTTTAATTATTTTACAACATAAATAGTAAAATTTTTATGAATCGCATCAATTTTTTATTTTCAGTATTTCAATCTTATTTTGCACAAGCACATTGTTTGAGCAACACCAATGCATTCAAGAACAATTTAAACTTTGCACTCATAAAATCTAAGGCCAGGAGTGAGGAGGACAAGTAACTGAGAGTAGCAAAGGCGTGCCTGCAACTTACTCGGTGAACTCGGCGTGCGTGACGTTGGTGGTGTTCATTCGGCTGACGCACTTGTTCCGCAGCTCTCCCATGTACACCTGCAGCGCGAACAGGGCAAACACCATCAGGCAGAAGATCGTCAGCGTCATGACTTCCGCCAGTTGCCTGAATGAGTGGAGGAGGGCGTTGATGATAGTCTTCAGGCCTGAAAACATGATTCCCACCGTCACTAAGAGTCAAGCAACGCAACAGAATAATTCTACAGGAACCCAAATTTTAAAGTACCACATTGCGTAATACAGAGGTTCTCAAACTGTTTGGCCCTGGGCCTGGCTCCTTTCACCATCTGACTTGCGGGAAGTCTCTTCGTTATCTTTTCTTAACACGTTTTTATTAGGTCGCTTTCTTGTCTCTCTCTGTTGCGTACATAATTTACAATTGATTTTAAACTAACTTCCCGATGAGCTAGACGCTTGAAACTTTCAACACAGCTCAGAGCTGGATGACACTGCAATATTAATTCGCTTTCTTGAAGGGTGTGTGGCGGTGGGTATTTTCAGTTCCACTGCAATTCTCCCTTTCCCTGTTCCAGTCGCGAATGATTCGCGGCAAGGACAGTTGCTGGTAAGCCTCTATGTGAGCTTCTAATTCTTTTTCTCCACTGTCTTTCCGAGAGATATACGTAGGCGGAAACAATATATTCCTCGACTTAGGTGAAAAGGACCTGAAATAAACCTGAAACTCACCACATCTCTACTGAACTCTCATCAAGATATTTGGAATCGATTTAAATATTTCACAAACACAAGACTGAAAAGCAGAAAATAAATATTTACATAAAAAAACTGTTCAATTTAACACATTTATAAAATGCAATAAAAAGGATAAAACAATTTCTCCTAGCACCTTACAGACTTCTAAAGCCATACAGATAGTCCAGAAAATTTGTGCTTGTGAATTTATGATAGCTAGGAGAATAGTTGGCCTACAGCCTTGTCGCAGTGGTAACACTTGTTCCCGTCAGATCACTGAAGTTAAGCGCTGTCAGGCCTGGCCTGCACTTGGATGGGTCACCGTCCGGGTCTGCCGAGTGCTGTTGCCAAGAGGTTGGCACTCATCCCTTGTGGGGCCAATTGAGTGGTCGAGAAGTCGCAACACAAACTGACAACGGCCGGGAGAGCGGTGTGCAGATCACGTGTCCCACCATATCTGCAGTCCGTGATGCCTTAGGGCTTTGGATGACATGGCGGCCGGCATGATGTATCGTGCAATACGAGAGAAAGCAGCGTGACTTGACGTGACGGTGGTGGGGAGAGAGAGAGAGAGAGAGAGAGAGAGAGAGAGAGAGAGAAAGATATTCTTTATTACTCTGAGGCGGTTAGCGCTCAGGCAATTATTCTCAGTGTAGGAAGTCGTTGTTCTTGTTAAGAAGTAATTCATTAAGAGTTTTCATTCTTGTGAAGTAGAAATCGACGCCATTGCGAGATTTTGAAGGAAATTGTATTATATATCTGTATATAAGCCAGTGAACAGATAATTCATGTTACGAGAAAAATTTCATTGACACAAAAGTCAATAACATATTGTTCATTTCAAGAAGGTACGTGTTGGTTGCACAACTGACGTATACTTCAATTATGATCTATTAATGAATACCAGCTCGAGAACATTTCCGACGGGAGCGTTCAGTTCTAATTAAATAGTTTGATGCTTTCTTCGGAAAAGGAGTTATTTCACGGATCACTTAAATCCACTAATGTTGGCCATTTCTAAGAACTGAAAGCAAATCTGATTGCTGTGCAACAGAGCCCAGACGAATATTTCTCCGCAACTTTGATTAATACTTTCAGCTTCAATACAAAGTCTGCAGCAGCTGGAGCAGATCGCTACAACAACGAAGGCGTGTAGTGTGAAAGAGGTTTGACACATCGCCCTGTATCAAGCCAACGTTGTAGGTGTTCAACTCAAAAGAGCACACACAGTCACTCATACATATAAAGACATTCACAAGGTGGTGTGGGAAAAGAGAGAGAGAGAGAGAGAGAGAGAGAGAGAGAGAGAGAGAGAGAGATACTCAGTGTAAGTGCTCATCAGAGTGACTTTATACCGGTCGGTACCGTTGGGCCTTCAAGTACTGTTCGGACGGTGTCTTTTTATGAGAATATTTGTAAATTTAAAATGAAAAACGTGGGGCACATCCTGTTGATGATAGTAAGGAGTGCAGAGAGCAGCTGTAATTGAAAATTATCACGCAACAGTTCATATCATTTGCAATGTAGTAAAATTGTTACTGACTGAGGTGAACTATTCACGCATCAGTCGTATATTGCATACGCCTCATGTTTTCGTTTGAAATTTTACAAGTATTGTCATAACTATTAAAAATAAACAAGCACAATTTTTTGGACTATCTGTATGTTGTTAGGAATCGGTATGGTGCTAGGAGAAACTACTTTATACTTTTTAATCCACTTTAAAAGAGTGTTATAGTAATAAGTTATTTATTTAAATAATTATTTTACATGATGTTACCAACGTCAGAGATGAATCTATGTGATTACAATATTTCATTCAATAATTACTCCACTTTCCAGATAGGGGAAACTCAGATAATAGCTGACAGCGGATTGTGTCGGCAAGAGCTGTTGCTATGTATACTCTGCCACTAGTGGCAGCAGCTATTGTGCCACTGCCATGTGAACTGTGGAAGAACGAGACCACTCATTCCATTTTGAATCGAAACTAGAGTGCATTTCAGACTGAAAATAGGTTAATCTGTTCCTGGTGAGTTTTTCTGTGGGCGAACTTAACAGTGCAGCGCTGCGTTTTGATTGTAAGTATGTAATTTTACTTTTTATTGTACCTTTGGCTACAGCGGATATTATTCTCTATATTGTAGGCTGTGACAGTGTATATCCCGTTAGTAGCAATGGGGATGTTATACTGCCACCTGTATGTACAGGTTGTAGCGGAAAAAACACACAAAATAAAAATTTAAATCTTTATGTTCTTTATTTAAGAGGCAAAAATGGAGATGCTAAGACGAAAATGAGATAAAAACATAAAGGAAGGAATAGAAAATTTAACTTTTTAAAATGATAATCAGCGAAACAAATGCGAAATATTACTTCCAAGAAGTGCATTAAATGACAGATTTGAACTTTTACGGGGTAACAAAGAGCTGGCCACGAAACATGTTTTAGGACATAATAAGTTTTTTCTAAGAGCGTTCAGTGATGAACAGGATACAATATTGTACGACCAATGAAATCTTAGAAGAATGCAGCAGGGTTCCCGGGTTCGATTCCCGGCGGGGACAGGGATTTTCTCTGCCTCGTGATGACTGGGTGTTGTGTGACGTCCTTAGGTTAGTTAGGTTTAAGTAGTTCTAAGTTCTAGGGACTGATGACCATAGATGTTATGTACCATAGTGCTCCGAGCCATTTTTTTGAAGAATGCAGCAGTTAGACTCTTGAAGGTTCGACCCATGGGAATTGTGCACATAAAGAGATGAACAGTCTTTACTACATGCATGAAGTTTCGTTAAAGATTAGACTGATATTATGGTTTGAGCTTATTCTGTTCACAATTTAATAATTTTATTATGAATTTTTGTTAATTTGAGTCGAGTTTCTCCCGACATGGAAGCCTGCACGCACTTAAATTAAATGTTTTATGACACAATTAAAACTTTTTGTAACAAAATGGAAATTTTTATGCGCTACAGCTCCGGTTAAACCTTCCAACAATTTAAATGACCAACTGCAAAGGATGGATAAAAATTTTAAAAAATCAAAGAAAGCCTGTTTTTATGGTATTCTTGTATTAAATAACAAAATATTCAAATATGTGTGAATTCCTAAGGGACCAAACTGCTGAGGTCATCGGTCCCTATACTTACACGCTACGTTAACTAACTTATGCTAAGAACAACACACACACCCGTGCCCGAGGGAGGACTCGAACCTCCGTCGGGAGGGGCCGCGCAATCCGTGACATGGCGCCGCAAACTGCGCGGCCACTCCACGCGGCTATTAAGTAACGTATCATAGAATTGTTTAGTGTCAAGAACGTTCCTATACAATCTTTAGGAAAAATTACAATTTCGAAAAAGCTTATCTGCATCTACAACTACGTGATTACGTTGCTACTCACAATAAAGTGCCTGGCAGAAGGTTCGACGAACCACTTTCAAGCTGTCTCTTTAACGTTCCACTCACCAACGACGCGCGGAAAAACGACCGTTTAAATTTTTCTCTTATTTTATCGTGATGATCATTTCTTCCTATGTAGGTGGGTGCCAACAGAATGTTTTCGCAATCGGAGGAGAAAACTGGTGATTGAAATTTCGTGAGAAGATCCCGTCGCATCGAGAAACGCCTTTGTTTTAATGATTTTCACTTCAATTCATTTATCATGTCTGTGGCACCATCCCCCCCTATTTCGCGATAATGCAAAATAAGCTGCCCTTCTTTGAACTTACGATATGTATACGATACTACTCAATCTTCCCCTAAGATTTATTATTATTATCGACATATGAATTGCCAGCTCGGACATCGCTTGCTTGTCCAGTAGAATGAATTCGGCTTTCTGTCCTCTTCCGGTTAGAATGAAACAAAACATCTAGCTTTTGTGGACCTGAAACTTACCTAAGGCAATTGACCAAAGGATAAATTATTCAAAGTTTTACACAAATATGAAGTCAGTCTAGCATTACTCTCAAATCTATGCATGAAACACAAGGTTACGAGAAGATTTTCAAAATTTACTCAAAAGCTTTAAAATAATTTGAAACGTACATTGTCATTCACTCATTTAAAATTATGTTCAAGAAACTCTTAAAAACGGGCTGAGCAACACAATTCGTCGTTTCCATAGCTTCCCGGACGTTGCAGCCGATACGCCTGTGCTAACTGGCTGTGGTCGCACACAAAGTTTTAAATGAAACAAGCGTTGTCTTATAAATAAATGTTTATTGACTTTATTCATTTGTGATCACTGTGGAGACTTGAATCTAATAATTTCACGATGTATGTCCATGAACGCTACATGAGCTGCATCCGGTGGAGGGAATTCTGAAGTAAGGGACCATGGTGGTGCTAACGGCGAGTTCACTGTGACATGGAGACGAATGACATTGTGAACTAGCAAATGGCAGACTGTTTGCGCGATATACAGCACCGAACAAATAGAAATTACATGGTTCAATAGTACTGCCATTAATTATTACGTATTGGGTACGTATCGGCGAAGACCAGAATTGTGAGTGATAAAACAATAGCTATCTACTTTCATTGTAAAATGAAAATTTAATATTGTAAAATACTCACTCTATCGTGGTTGTTTCGCTTGGTACGTTGAAGAAAAAGATATATGAGAAATATTATTTCATTCTGCTAATAATCTAAAAGACTGTAATTCACTGTGTTTTACAAGATAGTGCCTTAGGAATGTAAATGTTGCAGTTTGCTTATATCTTATGTTAAATCTGGCCCAGAAGTGTCCAGCTACAATGGCAGAGGTATAAATGGTGTGTAATCTCATTGTTTAGAAAAGATATAAAAGAACTATACTAGAAAGTATTTTTTAAGCTGCTGGCAATTATAGCTCGTAGAAAAAGTGTTGAAACCGATATTTTCATCATTTATATCTTATTTTTTAAAAAAACAATGCAGTGAAGAAATGTATCGAAAGTAAGAAACCTGATCTTAATTATTTTTTTAAATTTTGAAACATACGTTGTTGCTTGAATTTAACGCGTTTAAATCTTATTAACGAAATTTGTCAGTATTACCTGTTTGGTACAGATCGATAAACTATATACATTCTAGGAAATATAGTTGAGATCGTGGCAGTTCCCAGTTATCTAGATTTGATTTTTCTGGGCTAACACATTTAATTTTAACTGACAAGCTAAAAAAGAAATTAATGAAGCACTTTTCACTTTGTACATTTGTGATAAAGGTTTGGATTTAAGTCAGAGATTAATTCACTGAAAAGACAAAAAATATTTCATATATATCTTGTAAATTTTTTTCGTGTTTCTGGCCTGCACTGTGCACGAGATGTTCAAATGTGTGTGAAATCTTATGGGACTTAACTGCTAAGGTCATCAGTCCCTAAGCTTACACACTACTTAACTTAAATTATCCTAAGGGCAAACACACACACACACACACACACACACACACACACCCATGGCCGAGGGAGGACTCGAACCTCCGCCGGGACCAGCCGCACATTACTGTGCACGAGAACGGATACAAACGTGACTGCAGGTGGCGTGTTGAAGAGGATTTCCAATAGGAGCGGCTGGCCTGACATTAACAGCAAAATGATGTTCATAACCTAGAACTGGTTAGAAATGTTAATGGGATTAGGAGTCACTTAAATAATAATATGTTCACCCAACGATAAACTAGACATGTGTTCACTAACATTATTTTGTTTTATGTTCCACTAAGGCTGTAACTGCACACGATGTATGGCGACAGCTTTTGGTTTCCATACTGTGCTGTGGCTTGTCGCCTAGACAACCAGTTTGTGTGTCATGAATGTGCTCTGAATCTTGCGACGGTTAGTGGCAGCTGCACACAAAAACAAAAGGAAGATGGGTATCGAAATAGGTGAACAATCACTCACAGAGCGTCCCAGAAATGTTGCGACAAATTTCGAGCGGTTGTAGAGGGTGTCTTCAGGAACAAATCCAGAACAGGAACCCGTGACCGGAAACGTCACCCAACGACGCTACAGAGCGTCGAAGTTACAGGCGTCGGCGCCTGCCAATGGGCCACTCCTTCAGCAGCAAACGTGACTTCGTACGCTGTCTGACCGTAGGCCGAATGACTCGCAATGCTGTTTGTTATTCAGTGATCGCCACAGATTGCTACGATTGCCATTGCAGAAGACGGAGCTGGCTGCTACGTAGGCGGGCCTTGTCTCCTAATAATGCGATGCTCTCTGACTTCGTTGGATGACGGTTTCGGACATGTTCAAACCGCAGTTTATTTTCTTCCTGGAACCCTCTAAAATCTGCAGAGTTTTTCGTTATAAAAGAGAAAAACAAACTTCAGCTGGAGACCCTAGTCAGAAGCCATCATTCACCAAGGCAAAAGAGCACCATATTCTCAGGAAAAAGGCCTGCCTATGCAGCAAGCGGCTTCATCTCCTCCTCTGGCGATCGTGGCACTCAGTCCCTATCGCTGAATAACAAGCAACACGCGAGACCTTCTGCCTGCAGTCCGACAGCATACGAAGTCACATTTGCTGCTGAAGGGGTTGCCTAGTGGCAGGCGCCGACGCCTGTAACTTCGACTCTCTGTAGCGTCGTTGGATGACGTTTCTAGTCACGCGTTCCTATCCAAGATTTGTTCCTCAAGACAACCCCTCGAAATGTGGAGCAACATTTCTGAGACACACGGCCTGACAAAAAAATAAAGGAGCCAGAAGGGGATGACACAACAAAATGAAACTTCACGGGTTGAGAGCGTATATCATATCATTTCGGTGATTACAAAATCCTATCAAATTTACAGAGAACTAGGCAGTATGAGCGCATTTATGTTGCACTTTGCCTAGCCTGGATGTATGCTCCCACACGCGTTACATCGACAACATATTTTGGCATCTGACTGACTCCTAGAATACCTCAACATCACCCAGCCACTTCATATACTTACATGCCATGTGTGGAGGAGCATTGGCACCACCACACTGTCGCATGAGAGCCAATACATGCAGGTGCAGGATGCCTGACATTCCGTTTAGCGGTCACTTAGTCACTATCGTCTGCGACCTGATGTCATACTCGATGGCTCCCCACACCATGACTCGAGGATTATCTTCGCTGTTCCTCTTCAAAATATTGGAAGCATTTAAACTTTCCGCTGGTCGCAGCCATATTCGTAGACGATGGTCGTCCGCGGTAGTGCGGAAACGCTATTTATCGTAGAACACAATGCGACCCCATTCGTCAGCAGCCCATTCTTCCTGGACACGGTATCACTCCAAACTCGGGCGTTTGCGTTGTAGTGTTAACGGTAGCCTACGCATGGGGAGGTAATACCCTCGTCTGATTACTGCTACTCTGTGACCACAGAATGTTCAAGGGAGACCATTACTAGTTCCCCGGTGGCAGGCGCAAATGTGAAGGGGTTACAATGTACTTGGTGGAAAATGCGGCGAACCTCCTCTGTAGTGGCCATATGTGATCGACTGGAACCTTGACCAGTATGCTTGCGCTCACGTTCCCATTGGATCACTACCATATCCGAATGCCCCACATACCTGGATATTGCACGATTCGACCAGCCATTCAAACGGAGACGCACAATGAGGCCCCTTTCAGACACTGTGATGTGCTGATAATACTGTCTCACACGTTACGCGGCATCTTTGCGTTCTTCACAGTGACGCTGTTCACGCCCTTACATACTTTACCATATCTGCTAACAACACTGAACACGAAAAACAAACATTAATGTGTTCTGGTGACCGTTCTACCTGTCGCAGAGAATTGCGACTCTAATCCTTTATGTACCCGCCGATAGTATGTTCGTGCACGATGTTACATTAACATTCGACCATGTATTCTGGGTGCCTCACATTAATTTGTCAGCCAGTGCATGTATACTCTCCAATAACTTCTTTGTCGTCCGCAGGGTAAAATTTCTGACAGAGCAAATAAACTTAAGACGAAGATTCCAAACTGCGGACGAACTGTAGTATTTCCTTCCGATTTTACTCAACGTAGATATTTGAGTTTATTCAGAGCCACTCCTCTCAAATTTCTGAGAACATATATGTATAAAATTGTTCACTTAAGAAAATTATTGTTAAGTTTCTTTTTAAATCTGTTGTCTCATGGTTTCCATCACTCTTTTAATTAGAGTGACATGTAAACAATTTTGTATTTCAGAAGGTAGTGTCACAAAGAAGACACGAGTTAATAATCTCTACTATAAACTTTTGGAGGTTATAGGAAGTAGTTTGTAGGCAAAGTGTCACATCGGAAACGCTCCGTTCCAGTCTTACAACGGAAACAAATTCGATTTACTGTGTTAACTCTTGAGCTGATATTGAGGTTCCTTACGTAGCTTGGCTGAAAAGGAGTGCGTTACTTCGACCACCAAGTTCGTTTCATGTAATTCTAAGTAAGTTCTGGAAAACTAAGTATAAACCACATGAGACATGGTGACACATTTCTGCCGAAGCCATAACTCATTTATCAAGACCTTCCTCCAATCTTACAGGGGCGGATCATAAACAAGGCTCCTCATGTAGCCCCATAAGGATAGGTCTATATAAATTAGTGAAATCCGGTGTCCTGTGCGGCCAAACATGATCTCCAGGGCGGTCCATCCTTCTCTGAATACTGTGACGAAATGGCCTCGGATGGGAAATGCAAAATGTACCGACTTGCTATGGTATTGCAACCACGCTCCTCCACGGATGGTCAACGTTAGAGTTTCCAACAACTCGACCAGCACTTCTTGCAGGTAAAATCAGTTCTCTCTGATTGGAGGGCGGGAGGTGGTGATATATGACCCGACCGAAACACAATTCATCATTCTTGACCATAAATTGTGGTTTGCTCTCTTGTCGTAAGGTAACAAGAGGAGTGTCGTTTACGTAACCTCTGTGCAGCTCGACAAAAACCTGCTTGCATAGGTTATGCATGCAGCAGAGATGATTCATCATACGCGAGGTACTTTATAATGGACGGAGAATAGTCTACAGAGATGAAAGTAACATGAGGTATGCCCTAACAAGGATCTATAGTAGAATGTTTTTTCAGTATACACTGCCGAAAAAACAAATGCAGCATCCTAAAGGTCTAGGTCATTTCATTGACAAGTAATGTCACTGTTAGCTATCATTGTAGGAGTTTTATGATAATAATTCCATACAAAAGGAAACACATGTGTCCAAGCAAAAGGATGTCCAAACAGTCGCATCACTACGCAGTATAGCCCCACCCCCTAAGCATCTCAGACATGTACGGGGTATTCAAAAGTCCCTCCGCAGTGCCCTATGATTGTTAGCCGCGCGTGCCTTATGCCGCAGTGAATATACCGAAATGAAACTCAGTGAAATGCAACTTACTAATTTATTGAATATTCATTTTTACTTACAAATTTTCACATTAAATGTTGAAAGTGTCCCACCTGTTGTTGAATGCACAATTCATTTCGTCTAAAAATGTTAACAAACACATGCTGTAACATTTCTTCTGTAACAGAAGCAGTTAAAGTGGATACTGCAGTTTTCAATTCATCGATGGATTTTGGACGGTTTTTATAGACAGTTGCTTTCGCTGCATCCCAGAAGAAAAGTCAGGTGGTGTTAGGTCAGGCGATCGTGGAGGCCATAGTCACTGTGTAATTACGCAATCACCAAAAACATGAGCAAGCAGTGAAACTGAAACTCGAGTGTATGCGCGGTTGCACCATCTTGTTGAAAATAGCCGTTCAGTATTTCACTTAAAACAAGTTCTCCAATGAATGGGTACAGAATATCACTGCAGTATCGTTGTGCGTTTATTGTTTCGTTGAAGAATATGGGACCCACAATCCTACGTCTAGAAATTGCAGTCCAAACTCCTATTTCCACAGAATGAAGTGATTCCTCTTGAATACACAATGGATTTGCAGTACTCCACATACGAGAATTTTGCGAGTTTATGTACCCGGATAAATGAAACCACGCCTCATCATTGAAAAACGTTTCATTAAGAATATCCCATCCTTTTTGTTGAAAGAAATTTTTGAACCATTGACAATAATGCAGTCTCTTGTCATGATCAGTATTTTTCAGCTCTTGCACGACCGTCACTTTGTATGGCAAAAGTTTTAATTTTTTCCTTACAGCTGCGTGGGCCGTTCCGACGTAACATCGACTTCCTGGGCGAGTTTTCTTACTGACTTGTTTGGACTTATGGACATTTTATCGGAAATATCGAATAGTTTATCCTCAGACAAAACGCTGGGACGACCACTTCTCGGTGCATCTGTCACTGAAGCCGTACTTCGAAATTTGTTAATCAAATCTTGCACAGTATCGCGATGTGGGAGTGTTGTCTCCGGGAAAACTAAATTAAATGTTTGACGAACTGAAACTGTGTATTTACCGCCAGCTTTGAACACTTGTTCGACAAAATCACACGTTCTTCAATGGTCAGCATTTTAACAGTGACATAAATGAAACAAACGGACAAAGGAACTAAACTGAAACGTTCACGTCAACACGTAACGACACACACAGATGATACTACTGACGCTGCCCGAGTTAAACGAAACAGTGGAATGTTGGAAGCGTTCACTTGAAGGGAAGTAACCCAGGCAGGCGAACAATCATACGGCACGCGCGGCTAGTAATCATACGGCACTGCGGAGAGACTTTTGGAACACCCCGTATTTTCATATGAAAATGGTCGTAAAAGCGCCGAATGACATCCTTTGGTAGATTATCCCAAGTATCTCACGCCTTTTGTTGGAATTCGGCAATGGTTCTTGTAGGGTCTGCACGCCGCTTCATCATGTCTCAGTTGCCAAGTGGTCTGGTGATCACGCTGGCCAGGACAGTTGTTTTCGACCAAGAAGAGCACATCGCGTCTCAGAAGCCTATGTGGACGAGCGGTCGAAGAAGTGGCAGTAGCACGGGGATAACAGCCTAAGCAATGTAGCGGTCACTGGTTACTTTACCCTGTAGAAATACCAAATGTGACAGCGAGTTGTAACTGATGGCCTTCTACACCAGGAAGCCTAGGACGGGGCCTGTATGTGGTGGGCGAATGCACTCTGGAATAGGCGGCTCACAGGTCCACGCAATACACGCGTACATCCACAGCTCGCGTACAGACTTAACCTACGCTCATCGCTGACGACAACAGAGCGGCATTCCACTCTCAAGTCTCTCCTTCACGACACCACAGCAGATATTCTTGGTCGAATCCTGATGTATGTGGTAGTCTGGTTACAGAAACATGTGATCTAAATCCTGCTGCAAGGAGACGGTTCCCAATGGTCCCTCGTGAAACAGCAGGAGCTACGTGTGCCCAGATTTCGTCTCTGGATGATGATCGGCCTGCCACCACTGCTCGCATAATGTATCGATCCAGATGTGCGCCTGTACTATGCGGACGGCCAGAAGCTGGTCTACAGATGTGGGAATGTTCTACAGACCACTGCTGCCTCCAGTGACCCACCACCGATACGTTGTATCCAAGATGTGCAGCAATCGGCCGATACGTCCATTCATCTCCTTGCACGCCCACAATCTGACCCCGTTCAGAAGATTGACGCTGTCCAATAGGAGTACGTACTCGTCGGTGGAGCATGGTTGTACCCAAGAATAAATGTTGCAAACACTGTTCACCTCCAACTGAGCACCTAACTAACATTACAACCCCTCAGCGTGTATATACTATACCCAGGTGCCACTGAACATAGTCCTTGAGGGTGTCTCATTTTATTCCGGCAGTGTACATAAACGATTTATCAGATTGGCTCAAGAATACAATATGAGTGTTCGCTGACGACGTTGTTGTCTTCAGGAAAATATGGTCGTTGAACGATCGTAACGAAAAAAGAACTGGGACAAAATTTCCAGTTAGTTTAATGAAGAGCAGTTCTCTTTAAGTATGGATTAATTCAAGAACAATGAGAAAGAACCCGATAGTAACCGATTACAAAATTACTGGTGAATATCCTGAGCTACTCGCATCGTATAAGTACGAGGGCTGTCCAGAAAGTAAGTTACGATCGGTCGCGAAATGGAAACGACTACGAAAATCCGATAAAGCTCTGCAAAGATGTGTTGGGCAGTGTCTCTAGTATGACTCTAGGTAGAATTATGTCGCTCTTTTCATTCCTGAGCTCTTAGTGAGCGCGTAAAGATGATATAGCCCGCCAAGTACGATGGCCTGGTGAGAATTTTCCCCTGAAGCTATGCAACCAACATTACATAACTGTCGTGCGGTTTCTTCTTCTCACGAGGGAACCTCCCCATCGCACCCCCCTCAGATTTAGTTATAAGTTGGCACAGTGGATAGGCCTTGAAAAACCGAACACAGATCAATCGAGAAAACAGGAAGAAGTTGTGTGGAACTATAAAAAAAAATAAGCAAAATATACAAACTGAGTAGTCCACGCCAAGATAGGCAATATCATGGACGTTACGAGATACGGAGCGCCGTGGTCCCGTGGTTAGCGTGAGCAGCTGCGGAACGAGATGTCCTTGTTTCAAGTCTCTCCCCAAGCGAAAAATTCTTCTTTATTTTAGCAAAGTTATGATCTACCCATTCGTTCATTGACGTCTCTGTTCGCTGTAATAAGTTTAGTGTCTGTGTTTTGCGGCCGCACCACAAAACCGTGCGATTAGTAGACGAAAGGACGTGCCTCTCCAATGGGAACCGAAAACTTTTGATCGCAAGGTCATAGGTCAACCGAATCCTCCACAGGAAAACACGTCTGATATATTCTATACGACACTGGTGACGGCATGTGCTTCACATGACAGGAATATGTTGTCGACCCACCTAACTTGTACACTTGGCAAATGGGTAGAAAGATTCTTCTACGTTGCCCGATTTAGGTATTCTTGTGGATGTGATAATTACTCCCAAAAAGTGATGAAAACATAAGAGTTTGTCACATAAACTGCAACAAATGAATCCAAAAGTCTCACACCCGCACACTTTTCCCTGTGCTGTGTCAGAACATATGTTTTTAACGTTTTCAAATTTTTCCGTGTGTAGACCATCAAATCCTGCATATGTCCAAGCAAATATAAACATGTCCTGGAATTTTGGAGAGCGAAGTTGATTATGTGTGAGTGCCTGAACTTTGATAATTGTCTGAAAATAAAAAATTAAACTTTTTGCTCGAAGGAAGACTTGAACCAAGGACCTTTAGTTCTGCAGCTGATCACGCTAACCACGGGACCACGGCGCTCCTGTGATCTGTCGCTCCTTGATGTTGCCTATCTTCCGCATGGACTACTCAGTTTGTATATTTTGCTTCTTTTTTCATAGTTCCACATAACTTCTTCCTGTTTTCTCGATTGATCTGTGTTCAGTTTTTCAAGGTCTATCCACTGTGCCAACTTATAACCAAATCTGAGGGGGGTGCTATGGGGAGGTTCCCTTGTCAGCCTCATTCTTCAGGGGCAATGAAGATGTTCCTGCATCGTTTCAATTGGAAATGTTTGGTTACCCACAATACAGCCCGTAATTGTCTCCCACTGAATTTCATCTCTGCTCAAACGAACCGCTGGCTATGAAGACAACATTTTGGCACAGACAACGAGCTTTAGGCCAGCGTAGAGAATTGGCAGAAAGCACTGGCGGCTGTCTTCTATGATGAGGGTATTGGAAAGTTGATACAACGCTACGACGAATCTCTGAGTCAGAACGGCGACTACGTAGAGAAGTAGCTGAAAGGTGTAGCTAACTGTTACAAATGAAACATTTCTGATTTTCACTGTGATTTTCATTTCGCGATCAATCGTAACTTACTTTCTGGACAGCCCTCGTATTTACGCGTCACAATCAAGCTTCCTAATGTGCCATAGTTAAGTGACATGATAGATAGCTCTGCACCATCGTACGTTATGGTTAACTTGGGAGCTTGCCTCAGTTGTCTGGCGTGATAGTTAAGCTGGAACCACACGAACTACAGTTTCCTGAGAGGTTGAGACTCTCGCCTACAGTTACGGAGTTACCTGGCATGATGGAGACGGTCTTGAGCGCCCGCAGCACGCGGAAGGTCCGCAGGCCGGCCAGGTTGCCCACCTCCATGCCGATGGTGGCGTAGCCCGACGTGATGACCACGAAGTCGAGCCAGTTCCACGGGTTCCTCAGGTACGTGTATTTGTTCAGGATGAAGCCCTTCGCTATGGACTTGATGATCATCTCCGCCGTGTAGATCGCGAGGAATATATATCTGTCGGCAGAAGACGAGCAGAGCACCATTAGAAAATCATTGGCGAGGCGTGGCTGCAATTAGCTAGGCAAACCGTGCCAAGTCAACTTTAACAGTCAGGGGTATTCTCTTGCCGTGCGGACTGCAGTCCAGGCTCGTGTTATTACAATATTCGGAAGTAGTTAACAGTCAGCTGGATGACGTGTTGGCCGAAGACGCAACTTGAAGGGGTTCTATTGAAGTGGGATTAAACCTATTGTTTCTGTGGAAACTAGAGTGTTCCAGTTCCTATTATAATTCCGGGTCCCTTTTTTCCCATTATTAAAATTTTAGAGAACATTGCAAAGAGCCACTTGGAAATTAAATTGAGATATTTAACGTTCCATGCTTCCAATCAATTCTGGACTCCTAGAATTTATGTAAGAGCTTGGGATTGGTGCAAGTCAGTTCTAAGTTGTGTCAGAGTTAGGTGCTTTTGAAACTGTAGCGCGAGTGAAAGCGATGTTGACGATTTTTATTAATAATCTCTTCGTGCGAAGAATTGACTCGTGTCTGACGATTTGAAGATTCTTCGCCGAAAATGGTGCAGTTTTGTTTCTTAGATAGATTAAGTGGTGTATATAGATCTGAAGCACACGGAACCCACCAGGAAAGTACTTTTGCGAGATCACGCTATTAAGAAGACACGCGGATTGTTACAGCTCTTGGACAAAAGTACGGAAACAGCGCGACAAATCTACGCTTGAACATTAACTCAGACGCTACCTTAATTTTGCAGGTGGCTCTGTTGACAGGGTCTTTCAAAAAGGACTTCACAACTGTAAAAATTCATATAAATTTATTGAAAAAAGATATAGTGCGGAGGTTTAGTGTTATTTTGTAGGGAAACACATCAAATTTGTTTACTTTAAACTAAAGATATTGTATGTGGCTTCCGTTGGTCATCCCGCACTCGCCGCATCGGAAGTTAATTTCCTCCCAAACTCGCTGTAGCATTGCAGGTGTAGCCTGCTCAGTGGCGGCGTAAATTCGTGCTCTAAGTTCAGGTAGAGAAGCAGGCACATGAGGTACAAACATAATATACTTGATGAATCCTCATAAAAAAAACGAGTGGTTACAGGCCTGGGGAACGTGGGGACTATGCAATTGGCGCATCACGGACAATCCATTGACCTGGAAAGCGGTCACTGAGGAAATCCCGGATGTCAGCCAGGTAGGAGGAGGGGCGGGGGGGGGGGGATGCACCATCATGCATGAAGTAAACATTTGGTTCTTTGTCATCTCATCGATCTGTGGTATCAAAAATTGTTGTAACAAATCGAGGTACATATCCCGCTGCTGGTTCTCTCACGCAAAACAAAAGGGGCCGTCCACTTTGTTCTTGCTCAATGCACAAAAAAGTTCAATTTAGGTCTAGCACGAAGATGTTGCAATGTTTGATGTGCATTTTCACTGCCCGAAATCCTACACTTACGTGTGTTATCCTTCCCACTTGAGTGAAACGTAGACTCGTCAGAAAAGGTGATGTTGTCCAAGAAATGTTCACCCTCATGTTAGCGATTTAACATATCTGCACGGAAGTTCTTGTGAGCAATTTTATCAGTGTCTTTTATTGTTTGCAGGTCTGTCAGTCTGTATGGTTTCAAATGCAAACGGTTTCTCAACACACGCCAAACAGTCGTATGCGGGATTTGCAGTTCGCGAGATGCACGCCTGGTAGATTTCGTGGAGCTGTTGACAAAACGTTGTCTCACTCGCTCAACGACGTCGCCAGATATGCTTGGACGATCTTATGACTTCCCACGTCTTACAGAGCACCCTGTTTCCACGAAACATTTATGCCGTTCATAAATTGTAGGCCTACTAGGAGGATCTTTAATGTACCTGGTACTGGAATTACGCTGAACTGTTGTCATCGACTTCGATTCTTCAAACCGAAACACACAGCTAGCGCGCTCGGGTCCAGTGAAGACGCCCATCTTTAACGCAACTGATGCTAGCGCTCCTTACGGTGCGGTTCGGCACTAGCGAACTACGCGAGACAAAACTTAATGTATTTCCCTCCAAATACCTCTGTGAGTACTATGAATTAATTTATATGAATTTTCAAAGTTCTAAAGTCCTTTTTGAAACACCCTGTATTTGATTCCGAACGGAACCTGTGAAATGTCCTCAATACGTAGCAAGCGTCATTCGTGGCCAGGGCAGTGTTCTGAGTGCACTGTGTCGGAGATAAGTGAATTCGAACGTTGGAAAATTGTAGGTGCTCGTATGATGGACGCTTCCGTAACAAAGGTAGCCTAAGTGTTTGGTGTTTCAAGAGGCAATGTATCGAAGGCGTACAGGAAAAGCGGGAAGCATCCTCTAAGTCACAATGCGGATGATAACGCATGTTGAGTGATCTTGACAGATGGTCATTCAAGATGATTCCGACGAAAAACTGGAGGACTACAGCTGCAAAAATCACTGCTGAGCTGAAGGTCGTAATCGCGAACCCTATCAACACAAAATAACACGAAGGGAGCTCCATATGCTGGGAATTGCAGGGCGAACTCGAATTCCAAAATCACACATCACTGATGCAAATCCACGTAAAAGGCAAATATAGTGCCGAAGCCTTGAAAATGACAAAAAAACGTTTATCGAGTTACACGGTGATTTGTTAAAGAGTGTCCCCAAAAACAATTCACAGTGGGAAAAAATAGTCGTCATCGCGGTCAGTGTGGTAGCATGACGGTAATGACGGCCTAATAGGCATTATGGAAATTATGGAAGTGCCAGAAGTTGAAATCGGATCAGCATATTACAACTTCTGAACAGAAGCAGACGAAAAGCGTACCGAGCAAGCGGAGCAGCGGATGACAGAACCTGTCAAAGGGGCCCGTAGGGTCACTGTGACCGATAAGGAGATGGAGGAGGACCTACTTTTCGATATGGAAGGATTGGTGAGTGGGCAAAGGATGGCTGAATAGAGGTAACTTAACTACAGGAAATGTAACTGTTGTGTACATAGTTCCGCGTAATCAGCACGTACACAACTTTCCCACAAGAGCGCGTCCCGCTAAGCACAACAGCGCAGGCACAGCGCTCGTCCGTCTCCGCACTACGAGATGGCGCTGCCTTAGAGACGTACCAAATTCTGCTTCAGCCGATCCGCGTATTAATACGTAACGCAGCCAATGAGACTGCTGCTAATGTAGAACCTTTTCTCCTCGCGGATCACACTCGCGCAGTGATACCCGAACGCGCGAGGTATTATAACTAGTGTACAGACCCCCGATTGGTCAGTCTGCATTTGTCTGTACCAATCTATAGTCAAGTTTCAGTCTGCGCCTAATAAGATTACCCTATTCCTGTACGTGGCCGTGAAGATAAATGAATAGAAACTTTGTGAAGTATCAGAGACATGTGAGAATAAGATTAACGTACCAAGACCAAAGGAACTTCAGATTGTCAATTGTAAACAGCATCCAGAATCAAGTTACGTAATGTCTATGCTTTTTATTATTTTAATAAATGTGTGTGAAAATTAATTAAGTTCTGTTTAAAGTTGGTCACCGTCAATCTGCTACTCTAAGTGTCCAAGTGGCATTTCTATCGTCTGACATAACGGCAGGAGATAAAAACGCCACGATAAGACCACGAGACATATTGCTGACACTCGCCTACTTCGCGATAAGACCACGAGACATATTGCTGACACTCGCCTACTTCGTTAGAGCGACAAGTCAAATAATTTGATAGTGTGTGTACCGAAGGTCTTACAGTACGCACACCACAATAGCCCAAAACTTTAAACGCCTTTTTATCGAAACTATATTTCTGAAATTGGCGTGAAAATTCACTTGAGAACGGTGTATACGATTTTAATCGGAATCTAATGCCGACATGCTAAATTGAATTCTGTATCAGCGTTCATACCCGTTTTGCGATATCTTCAAAAGTCTTCTTTCTGTGCACGCTTTTGTCTCGATTTTTTGGACGAAGAAAATGACATTGGTTTCAACACGTCACTATTTTGTTACAGCTTACTATGTTTTAGTTATCTTATGCATGCTGATAGAAAATATAGTGGAAATGACACACACAAAATTATTTAGTTACATGTCCATTAGGAGGGATTCAGGAATTCCCGCTGATGATCAATGTTCCAGTTGCTAGGGGTCCTTCCACCTGGTGCAGCGGTTACGGGAAACGTCCAAAATGATTTCTTAAAGACAAAAGTGTAACGAATGAAACTGTGTCATCAGATTTACCATTACTTTATGTTCTCCTTCAAAAACCACGAAATTCACCTATTTTTATGCGTTCAAAGAGGGATGCCCCCTTCACTGTGGAGCAGCGGAAGAAAGTTATTTGATTGGATGAGTCTTCCGTCACACACTGTTTCCAACTTCTAGCTGAGTTTATGTCTGGTGTACGCCGTTCCCGACGGAGACTGCTTGCTGTCGAGAGTGAAACATGGCTGACGTACGGTGATGATTTGGTCAGACATATCGTGGTGTTCCATGAGCCCAAGGATACTCTGCAACGTATCATTACTGCCAGGGACTATGTGACCATTTTGGCTCACAGGTCCATCCCATGGTACAATATTTGTAACCCAGTGGGGGTATTGTGTTTTTAGACGACAGGGCCATATTCTCACAGTTCGCTTCGCCCAGAACAGGTTCTGTGAGCACGAGGATAATTTGTCGCATCTCCCCTGGCCACCAAAATCAACAGATCTCAATATTTTTGAGCCTTTGTGGTCGACTTTGGAGAGAAGGGAGCGTGATCCCTATCTCCTCCAATATCGCTAGCTGAACTTGTCGTTACTTTGCAGATGAAAAGTGTAAGATTCCCTTGAAAACCTTATGGCAGCTGTATTTATCAATTCCGTGACGACTAGAAGCTGTTTTGAATGCCAGTGGCTTTCCTACACTATATTAGACATGGCAACGTGTTGTGCTTTTGGAGTTCCGTATTTTGCCCACCACCTGTCCACTGTCCCGTCTTCAGCCTGATGGCAACTGTTGAGTAGAAAGAATTCTGCGTATTTGTTTCCTGTTGTGGCGAGATATCGGTGAAGTTTGATAATTTGTGATAACTATATATGGTTGCTGCACTCAAGTCAATGGCCAGCGAATTGTAATTCACAGCTTTTTCTACGTTGATAAAAATTCTTAACGATGCAGGTTAAAGAGTTTTGAAGTTGTTAATCAGGCAGCAAACATCACAGGCTGATTACTTTGATTGGACGTAAATTCGATGATCATGTCCCGATCGCATCCCTCATTGGCAATTAGAAACAAGTATGGACGATTAGTTTCAGTCGCTCAGCTCTGAGCGTGATTTATTTAAAACTCCTGTGCAGCGATTTTCAAATTCTACTGGACTGCTAGCAGCGTCGACACACCCACAAATTATGCACAGAAAAGATGAGTTAGCATGACGTCACAAGTCGTTCGCCGGAAACAACCTGAAACGGGTGTGTTCGATTTAGCGATGCCGTTTTTATGCCTTTCTGCAAGACTAGTTTAAGTCCAGCTGGAGAGAAAAAACACGCTATTGCGTCGATAATTTACGACCAGTGCTCATTTCGTTCATTACGCCGCGGCTCAGAAACTTTATGATATCTCTAATGCATTGTAATTTTATTAAGTACCAATCCACATTTAGATTTTCCTGAATTTCCTGTGTTTCACCTCAGGTGCTTGACCTACAATGAAACTTCAAATCTATCTCTCTTGAGTCGTACAGGCTTTGCGTCGAATAATAAAAGAAGTAACTTAGTATTCACTACACTCTGAGTTGAGTAAAATAAGCACCTACGATTAATAACTGCAGCTGCTGTCAGTATTTCGTTTTATAAAAATGTCAATCCTACTTTCATCAATATTTCTACGACAGACAGTTTCTTCGTCAGTTAAATGTTCGATAGGTCATTAGCACGATTTCTATAGAAATGACATGGACATCGTCAATTTGCAGGCAAGGCATACTTGATTTGTTTTATGACTATGACTATATGCTGACCATTTACAAATTACAATATAGTACAGTTGTTTAAATTTAATAAAATGAACGTTTTCGTCGTGGTCACTACTCATGTTAAAATTTAAAAACAGATATAACAACAAAATGAACACATTTTTCCACGGTACTTCACATGCTACTAGCGTTTCATTAAACATTCCTCTGTGTCAGTCATTCCGTTCCTAATTCTTTGGTAGTATATAATACTGCTCCACCCGTTAACTCTTACCACTTCAATGACGCTTATTCAGACCTTTGTTAGCAGAAATTCGAAGTTTATTTCCGATTGCTCCACTATACACACATTTTTGTCCTTTCTGGATTCCTTTGTTACGTCTTGGCATCGATCTTTTAAAGTTTTCTGATGTTTGAAAATATTGTTGCTTATTTTCTCTTAGGCTATAAGGATATCACTTTAAAAGTACAAGCGTCACACAGGTGACCCACTTCTTTCAAGTCCAACTTTTTCTAAGGAGGTTTCTCGTTTAGAAGAGAACGGCGTGTGTAAAATCTTCTTCCATCAGGTCGACAATATTACAAGTTGGGGGCCATGGTAATCTGATGAACTCATCTAGTTTCCTAAACAGGTAACAATCCATGAATAATGAACGACAGCTCGAATGTAACTTGATTGCTCACCGAATTTTGATTACAGTGCACCTGAAGCGGATATATCGCATGTTTAAACGAGACGTGTAAGATACAAAACCAGAGAGCAGACACACTAAATGAGTATCTCAAAATTGCTTATCACTTCTCACTCAGGTTAGTACTAAGTTATTTCAACAATCAAAGTTAGACTCTGTAAAAGGTAATTTGATGTTCATCCAAATTTTTACATGTTACCTAGGTTTAACTTCAATGGCAAAATGTTCAATTTCTCTATATCCATGATAACAAAGTGTATAGTCATTAAGTTTATATGTCTTTTTAATATGTGAACAATGAAATAGAGGTACGAAGAGTTTTTTTTAGATTGCTGATAGATGGAAAGCCCACTGCCTAGAATTAATGAAGTCTATTAGATCAGCTATGTTTGCAGTAGATTAGTTTGTGATTTAAAACTGAAGAGACTTGTTTTGCCTGCATATTTTCCTTCACTAATGAGCTATGAAATAATTTTTTGAAGAAACTCAACATACAGCAACATTATTTTCAGAATACGTAAATGTGTTATAAGAATTATGTCTTACGTTAATTTCAGAACATCCTGGAGAGATTTCTTAAAAAAATTTGGCGTTTTGACAACTGCTTAACAGTATATATTAAAAAATATCTTTTATCATTCACAACAATTTTCTTTTTTCAAAGAAATAGTGAAAAGTGTGGTTATAGCAATAAGATCAAAAACAGCCTATACATAGACTTCAAGGGCCTGCCACAGTATATCAGATGTCATGTGGGTAATGTGGTGGAGTTTAGGACCTTGTGTTGGAAAATTCCTCCTACTGCACTGAAGAGCATCTTCACAGAAACTGTTAATATTATGTGTTAGGATATTTTGTATGTAGCGTTAGCACAGTATACAAAAGTCTTTCGTAGTGTTAAGTCATTCCATCGTATTGCACTTACATTAAATATAATGTACATCTTTGACTTCTTCCCACATTCCAGAGATCACCCTTAGTGGGGTTTGTTGAATAATGTGCTGTAATGAGAATTAGTAAAAACTGGTATTAGTTTACACGAGAATGTTGACCTCACGTAACTACTGTTTGTAAATGTATGTGACAGAAATAAATTGTGACTGTCCAGTTGCTTTTGACATTCTTGTAGGCACTACAAAAGAAACCCAGCTTTTGATATGGCAGTAAAAAAATCATAATTGATACGAAACCTGTTTTGTCATGCAAGAGAAGTAGTGCAAGGGCGTTCACTTACTCGGCCTCCTCTACGGTCTCGGTCATGGCAAGGAAGACACAGTTGAGCAAGATGGTGGCCATAACCACGTAGTCGAAGTACTGGTTCGTGGAGAGGAATATACACGTGCGCCGGAACGAGTTCCACGGCGAGAAGATGAAGAACGAGTTCGTCGCCGTGAAGCGGTGGATGTAGTTCTTGCGGAACCTCTTGGAGACCACGCAAAACGTCTGAAACAAAAAGACAAAGCTGATCAGTACGTCTGTAAGTACATTTGAAGCTCATACGCAAGTTGCTACTTCCGTAATTGTTAGAAAGAAATATGAACCCATACTTTCAGGCGCGCATCTCGGAGCGAGATTGAAATCAACTTGTTTGTTGCGATATTCAAGGTCTACTCCACCACTAACAGCAACGAGACACTCGCAAAAAAAGAAGTAACATACGTCTGTCGGGAACTTGTACGAAATCGTGATGCATTTCTGTAGGCCCAATGTAAGTCCAGCCTTGAACAAAAGCCACCCTATTTCGTCGGAAAAATTACTACGAGAGCTTTTCAGAAAGTAAGGTCCAGTCGGGCGCGAAATGAAAACCGATGAAGCTTCGCACAGATGTATTGGGCAACGTCTCTTAGAGATCGCGTTACATCACTCTTTTCAGTTCCGAGCGCACATTGAGAACGTAAAGACGCCTAGAAAATAGGGTCTCCCAACAATTATGAGGGTCTGGTGAACGATTTCGCCTGTAACGCAGCCCACGTAACATAACTGTCATGCGTTTCCTTCTTCCAATTCTCAACCGCACTCTGCAGCGGCAATGAAGATGTTCCTGCAGCGTTTTAGACAGGAAGCGTTTGATCGTCAAAACAGCCAGTAATTGACTCCCCCTGAGTTTCATCTTTGCTTACCTGAACCGCTGGCTATGAAGAAACATTTTGGCACAAACAATGAGTTGTAGACTAGCTTAGAGAATTGGTGGAAAGTGCAGATGGCTATCCTCTGTGACGAGGGTATTGGAAAGTCGACACAACGCTACGACAAATGTCTAAGTGGAGCGGCGAATGTGTAGAGAAGAACCTGGAAGGTGTAGCTAACTGTTGCAAATAAAATGTTTGATTTTTACAGCGGTTTCCTTTGCGGCCGATCGGACCTTACTTCATGAATAGCCATCGTAGTATGCCCACCACCAACACTTCTCTCATTCATACCAGTAAATTTCATGATTTTTGTTAAAGCAGTGACATCGCATTGATGAGGTTTCCAGATTTAGATTTTCCGCGTTGCGTACAGTTCACCTCAGAGACACAGTCTTCCCTTTTGCGTCAACTAACCACGGCTACATTATACAGGAGATTCTTCGAATTACCTCCCACACATTCAAGACAAATGGTTCATCTCAGAAAGAGCTGGGTGCGTGCGTGGCTTAATAAACATTAAACTTTTCTGCCCACCAATATCAGGTTGCGGTGGTATCTGTCGATGAC
This sequence comes from Schistocerca piceifrons, assembly GCF_021461385.2. NCBI lineage: Eukaryota > Metazoa > Arthropoda > Insecta > Orthoptera > Acrididae > Schistocerca > Schistocerca piceifrons. Next base: position 44,287,356 of record NC_060142.1, read on the forward strand.
GTAGTGGGAACGCGTGAGAAACTGTTTCGAACCGGAGTAGTACTACACCCATATTGCATTAAGCTCGCTCCAAAAGAGACCCTAGAACACCGTTTCGTGTTATTCACTCAAAATGTGGTCGTCGATCCGTAAAAGACTGGCTACCCGCGTGTCAACGTCAGCAATATGACAGGAGTACAGATTACGACCAGTCTGGGAATTCTATCCGACTGCAATGCGAGACAGTTGTCTGTGGTTCGTGGCTCATTTCGTCTCTTACGTGCTTATGATTTCAACACCGGAGACAATGGTCCTTAGAGGCTATTTCATTCAGCAACACTGTAAGTAGGCTGTTTAGGTTTTTTATTGGTAACGCCACGTAGCGCTCTGTATGACAATCACTGGCTTTGCTGTGTGCAGTCTGTGGCTAGTTTGCATTGTTGTCTGCCATTGTAGTGTTGGGCAGCTGGATGTTAACAGCGCGTAGCGTGGCGCAGTTGGAGGTGAGCCGCCAGCAGTGGTGGATGTGGGGAGAGAGATGGCGGAGTGTTGAAATTTGTAAGACTGGATGTCATGAACTGCTATATACATTATGACTTTTCAACACTATTAAGGTAAATACATTGTTTGTTCTCTATCAAAATCTTTCATTTGCTAACTATGCCTATCAGTAGTTAGTGCCTTCTGTAGTTTGAATCTTTTATTTAGTAGTGGCGCTCGCTGTATTGCAGTAGCTTGAGTAACGAAGATCTTTGTGAGGTAAGTGATTTGTGAAAGGTATAGGTTAATGTTAGTCAGGGCCATTCTTTTGTAGGGATTATTGAAAGTCAGATTGCGTTACGCTCAAAATATTGTGCGTCAGTTTAAGCACAGTCTTGTATAATTTTTCTAAGGGGACGTTTCATACGTCGACCCTTAGCCAAGGATACCTCACTGGAATCTTCTGATTTTTTCTTGTAGTTTGTGTAAGTAGTGTAGCTTTTGTTTATTGCTAGCGCGTAATTATAGAGAGAATTTCCTTTGTAGTTGTAGTTTTTCATTGTCGTACACAGTTGTGGCATGCATGTAGATTTGCAGCAAGTATTTCGGAGCTGCGCTTGCAATTAACGAGATATTATTGTCAGTGCTACGTTAATGTGTTCTCTTATTTTTGCTCTTCAAATTGTGCTTTTCTGTGTTATCGTGTGAAATATTGTGACAATAATGGCGTGTGAAAAACGTAATACTAGGCTCCAAAGTGAACTGAGAAATGACAGTGAAGACGAAAGCAGTGTGTTAGCGCCACCGAGTAATGAATTAACTAATGTTCAAAGTAGTAATTTGGTAATTGTGCATAGGGAAATGGAGCGGGCTGGAAACAGTGATGTAGACAGTGAAACAATTAGTGAACAGGGAAGCATTATCGATCGATCGGTCGGTAACATCTTGCCTCAGGAATCCGAAATGACAGGACACAATCTTGCAAATACTGTAGATTCAGGTTTTGCGTCCTCACCGTTTTCTCAAAAAAGTCAAGACACATTTTCTGCTTTTCAAACTGCGAATATTGCCGGTTCAAATGCATTGCCGAATAGCACTGAGGAACATGTTTCAGACACTAGTGCATTGTTATTACAATTAATGCAACAAATGAGACAAAAGCTTCAAAAGTTAGACATAATGGAACAAAATCTTCAAAAGTTAGACACAATGGAACAAAATCTTCAAAATTAGACACAATGGAACAAAATCAGAGACAAACACAGCAAAAGCTCCAAAAGTTAGACACAATTGAACAAAATCAGAGACAAACACAGCAACAGTTAGACATAATGGAACAAAATCAGAGACAAACACAGCAAAAGCTTCAAAAGTTAGACACCACACTTGAAGAAACACGTGAAGATTTAATTACTGAGTTACATAACATTGAATCGAAATGTCAAAAAGTCTGTAATGACGTAAAAACACAGATTTGTGAGCATTTTCAACCTATTTTTTCGCGGCATGAAAATGCATTACAGAATCAAATTAATACGCAACACCAAAGAGAAATCCGGGAAGTACAATATCAGCTGACACAGGTAGTACAAGAATTACGTATTTCAGAGGACATTCGCGCTCCAATACGGGAAGAGGGACATAGAAATACGGAACAGCCACAAAATAATAACACAGGGCACTTCAGAAATTATGAAAGAAATTGGCAAGGTACACCGAATTTTGAGATGGAACCGCCGAAACGACGTAACAATGACCGATATGCGACTCGCCGACATGATGATTTTGACTATAAGCTGTTCATTACTACACGTAAATTCAAAACATTTAAGAATTCTGGTAACGACATTCATCCACAAGCGTGTCTCCATCAATTCTCTCATTGTTTTCCTCCCAACTGGTCATTAGAGTACAGATTAGAATTTATGTGTGGCTATTTAGAGAAAGAACCAGCTGTAAGAATGCAATCGGTCATTCACGATTGTCACAGTGAAGGAGAATTTTACCATGCGTTCCTCTCAGCATATTGGTCTCAAGCTACACAAGACTGAGTAAAACATAGCATCATAATGATGAAACATTTCGAACAATCTGAATTTTCCAGTCTTGTGAAATATTTTGAAGACATGTTGCACAAGAATCAGTACCTGTCAAACCCATACAGCCCCTCAGAACTCATCCGCATTTGCTTAATCAAATTACCTGAACATTTAAGAAATATTATTTTGGCAGGACGTTGCAAAGACGACATTGAAGCTTTTCAGGGACTCTTACAAGAATTAGAAATTGACACTGATAATCGCGGAACGCGAAAACAGGAACACAACAATTACAGATCAAATCCGTCACAATTCCGCCATGAAAGAAATAATAACTGGACACGACAAGGCTATTCTTACAACGCAAATCGTGAACAAAACAGACACCACCCATATGACAACCACTGGCAGAGTTATAGTTACAGAGAAAGATCGCACTTCCGTAATTATGAATATGACAGAGATAACCATAGAAACAGACAATATGGACACCAAAACAATTATTATCAAGGGAGACAGAATAACTTCAGACGCAACAGTTCAGCGCGCAGTTATGATTCCGGGAGAAATTCTCCACCACATGACCGACAAACAAGAAACTATGTGAACTACCAACAAAACGACAGACCTGAATTCCACCAGAACTGGCGAGATTCAAACAGAGCAGCGCACTCTCGGCAAGGTGAATTTGTAGAAGTTAGGTCTCCTAATCCCAATAACGACGAACGCCAACAAAGAGACAGACAATGACTCGCACCGCAGGCAGCCACGTGCGCCGGCTGGCTCAGGGAAAAATTACATAGACGCTAACCTTGAGAAAAATTCCCGTATTCTTTACCGACGTATACCACATGATAATTGCGTCGAAGTTGAAACTCTGCGTACTAGGAAGAGTAAAGGTTTACACCACATTTCACATGTAAAACCATTTATTGAAAGATGATCTGCTTTTTAACTTTGTCTTTGCCATAAAACTTTTCACTTTACATTACTAGTATGCTTTGTCAGACGTAGAATCTGTTAACATGCAACAATGTTTGGGGTTAAATATCCAGTCAAGAACCAAGAGAAATTATTTAAACAGAAATTACGAATGCATTGTTATAGTGAGCAGACGACACAGTGTTGTTATTTGTACATTCTTGCTTGTTAGTTCCACTATCACATAACGACTATAAGGATCACATACTTAGAACATATACCGGCAACGCCAATGAGATTTTCATACAACATTTTGGTTTACTTGAAAAGACATTCTTTATTTGAAGTACTTTCTGTGGAATTAAAGATGACTTAGCATTTGGTTTCTTTGACAGCTACACGATTGTATCACAACGCTACTAATGTGTGACACAATTTACATTGTTGCTTTTGTGCTGTATCTGCTTTGTATCTGCACAGTTTTTTCTGAATTCTCCTGGAAAGTAAAACATGTTTTAGTAGCAACTTTTGTGGTATAGCTACAATGAGACTGCCTTTTCCGTAGCACAACAATATGTTACAGCACAGTAGTTTCTTCATCACGGCAATAGGTGTAATAACTAAGATATCTATACGCAAAGCATTTCACTTTTGTTTATCATGAGGTAAGTACATTGGCTTCTGCAGAACTTAGCTTTCGGACGATAACTACGACACTTCCACAGAGATTATCTTCCAACAAGACGCACAGTTTAGCGCTACAGTACATGTATTCGGGTGATTAATTTTGTACTTAAATCATTTATTGTTAAAGATATTTGAAGTACAATTATACAAAGGTTTTCCATGATACATTTCATTCCATTGCTGTAATCTGTAACACCTGAGGGTATAATTACATTAATCCTCAGGGGGTACACGCCTACTTTGTGTACCATGTGTTTGCCATGCGGTTCTGGGCGCTACAGTCTGGAGCCGAGCGACCGCTACGGACACAGGTTCGAATCCTGCCTCGGGCATGGATGTGTGTGATGTCCTTATGTTAGTTAGGTTTAATTAGTTCTAAGTTCTAGGCGACTGATGACCTCAGAAGTTAAGTCGCATAGTGCTCAGAGCTATTTGAACCATTTTTTGTACCATGTGTTTGGCAAGCACAAGGAGCCCTAGCTAATATGGTATTTGCTTATACAACTTTACACGTCGGTACCATATTCCTCTAACACGCAAATTACACAGCTATCTGATCATTTAACTGAGAGATAAACATTTTTTTACTATGTCATTGACACATGTTTACGCAATTACACAGTTGGGTAACTTCACACTTACGAAATTGTATTTTGTCTGTACTTTGTGAACTGTTCATATTTTTTCGGAACCATTGTGATACTATGAGAGCTTTGAATGATGTTTTTGGTATGGGATCACGATTTTTAAAGTACGTTTGAAGCAGATGACACTTTTGACTTGAGCAGAGAATTTCTTTTAGGTTTTGAAATTATTGGAGGAAGCTATGACGATTTTGAGAGCTGACTGAGGTGTTATGATGTTATTATTACGATGACTATGTGTATTATGCTGTTGCAGTATGTTTATGATCAATAAGCTGATACTATGAGTTATTTGATTATGCTACGTATCTGTTATGATGAAATATTGAAGAAGTGTCGACGAATAAGGTAAGGAATAATGAGCAGTGGTTAGGGACTCTGGTTTGTGTAAAAGGTTGTTGGAAACCAAGAATCGTACTTTAGGAGTTATGAAATGTATGTAAATGCGTGAATGTATTACAATGCTGACGAAAATTTTTTGGACACTGTTATATCAATAGGATTTTGTTTCTACAGATTTGGAACGCAAATTCTTGACCTGTGAAATATTTTTATATGAGACTGTCACTGTCGTAAATATTTCGGTAAGAAAGTTAAGTGACCACCTTCACGTAATGCGTCGTGGGCACCCAGCTGCGCGACAGACGCCTGGAAAAAAGCCAATAGTGTGTGCCTTTCAGAGGCACAGGTGGAGAAAAAAAAGAGGGCATGATCCTCGCTATTGACATTCCTTTGTAGAAAGCATCGTAAATATGACACCCTCAAACTTGAAAACATGATTACACTGTAGAGTTCTTAATTTATGGTATTTACTGAAATGAAATGATGAGAAACATTTCATGTCTATTGTCTTGCTGGTTGAAAGATTGTTTACTGCATTATGAAATGCCATATGGCTAGTGAATGTCGTTTCACGCCTTGCTTTGCCTATTTTGTTTAATATCTAGTTCCTACCCGCACTGCAGCATTGGTTAAAATAAAATTTTATAGATGTACTAATATAAATATTTTATGCCTACAGTTCCAGTAAAAAGTAACTTTATGATGGATGAACTCTAAAAAAATGAGGGAGCACAAAAAGACATTTCCACTTCACAGGAATTGCATACATAATTTTTGTCAGTGACTTGGTAACTTGTCTGCTAGAGAAAGTTACAGTGATGCATCACTCTAGTGTTAAGATGTGACATAGGTATTAAACATGGCCCTTTTTACTGTAATATTTTTTCTGCTTGAGCTTTGTCATGTTTAGATATAAGTTATTGCATTTGCTGCGGCTTTTTGCCAGGCATAGTGCTACTAAATTTCACTTTGTATTACTCTGTTAAGCTAGTTTTACTACTGATTTATTTTTCTTGTTGCTGCACATTGGCTCATATTAGTTGTAATGTTGCATTGCTTGGTAATTTAGATTTACTGTAGCTTGCTTTGCAAATTTCCATTTTTTTTGTCATTGCTGTTTGTGTTAATTGTTTTGTGCTGCTGCATTGCCTCGTCCCTTAGTTTATGCATATGAGCTCAGTAGATTTAAGTTAGCTTAAGAGGGGGTAGCCTATAAGAGAATGAGTTGTGATGAATTTGAAGAAATGCACTGAGAGGTTATACGAGAAAAGTACAGAAAGCAGGTATAGATAGGACTTTTTGAAAATAATGAAGAACGAAGGGAGATCTCCGAGAAGCAAAGAAAGTTTTGCTTGCAAAATACTGCAGTAAAACAAACCATGTCCCTTTCTTGTGTTATCCCACTATGTGTTTGTGTACCCTTGTGTATTTATGTTCTTCTTGTCTTTATATGTTTATCTGATAAGACTTATGTTGTAGAATGTTTCTAATACTCAGCTACATGAACTATGATGAGGAATACTGTTATCCTCAAATATAATTTGCATTAATAATATGTTATTTACTTTGTAAAGATGTTAGACATTATTAATTCTGTTCTGTTTTAATGCTCATGTGTGAAGTTGATGTTTCAATAATTATTCTGATCTTTTATGTATTTACTTATGTCATAATTCCTGTAACACTGGTGTATATGTTTATTTATATTCTTTTGTAAAGCCCCTATTACTACAAATGTTATCTGTATTATTATGTTTTTAATGATGTATTTTGTACCTTTGTTATTGTATTCTTATGTTATAAAATTGTAATTGATACCAGTTCATCAAATTAAGTAACTTGTAAGTTACATTTCACTGCACACATTTCTGTGGGTCATAGTATATGGACAATATGTGAGAAGTAGGGACTCATAGTGTTTGCACGTGTGTTAATAATTCAGCAAGGGACTGGACAACAGCATTGCTGGTTCTAAGGACAATTAAAAACAAATTGTGAGTGCACAAGTGGTGGTTTATGGACTTGCTATATTGTCTGCAAGACTCTTTGATGGTGATTGTGCACCTGCACACTCGCAACAGATGGTTGCTGACTGTCTCTACAAGGACTACAGTGGGTCTGCATCTTTGATGATCCACCAATACCATTATTTCTACAAGGACTGCAGTGGGTCTGCACCTCTGGTAGCCCACCAATACCATAATCTCTACCAGGACTACAGTGGGTCTGCTCTGTGATGACCT